>NC_083733.1:48901544-49501544 GCF_028564815.1 Eubalaena glacialis | reverse complement strand
AATCCCATTTGCTAACTGGATTGCTTGTGAAGGCCTCTTGTTTTAATTAATGTGTCTCAGATGAAGAATAAACAAACATTCTAACAAACTATTATGACATAAAGTTGATTTTTCAGTTACTCAACTGCTACGCCGTGGATATGGTGAATTTAGAATTAAATGCCTCTCTCAGAGACGTTAATGATCTCAGTCAAGAACGTTTTGATTACATTAAAGCTATTGAAATATGTTTTTTGAAAAGAGAGGGTGAACAAAACATTCAGGAGAGAGTCAGGTCCCAGGCCCCACACTCCACCTCATTTTGAGGTAGGTTCTGGTAAAGGGAACAGTGGGACCATCCCTGTGGGACTGAAGCAAGATGGCTTATGGCAAAGATGATTAAAACTGCTGTTAAGAAGCCTTAGACTGTTGGGGTCTTAGCTGGCGTCATAGAAGCAGAGTGTCTAGGACTCTTAGGATAGTCATTTAAGGAGGGGCTGCTCTCAATAGGGAGTGAGGTTGTTCATGAAACAGGGGACGTCAGGGAGGGAACCGGCAAAGCTGTGGCCCCAGCTGGAGTCTAGTCCCAGCTGGATTCCACAGAGCTCTGGAGCTTGAATGACACCACAGAGTTGTCCTGCCTTAAGGCAAGAGATTTGTCACCCTCCATCAGTTAGTCATTAGATAGAGAGCCTTCTCCCCAAGGAGGACATAGCCTCCCAGGTATTTCCAAGTAAGGAGGAGGTGATTCTCTAGAGAAGGGCACAGCTGTGAGAGTTGAGTGGCCCACCCTCAGAGCAGCTGGGGATGGGTTTACCCACAGGGGACCAGGCAGGGCACCAAAGCCTCTACAGCAGCTGGCCACATCTGGAGACAGTGTGCTTTAGTGAACATCCTTTGTACTAAAATACCACTTTCTCATTCCTAAAGGCATCTCGCTTTCTTGGTCTCATTCCATCTCCTTCCAAGGCCCAGGAATGAGAATAAGAACCATCTATAATGTAGACCCTTCATTGCAAGTGAGGGCTCTGAGGTCCAGAGTAGTTAAGCAACGTTCCCAGGCCACCCAGCAGAGCAGGGCAGGGATGGGCCTTGTACCAGCAACCTTGTCTGTTCCCATCAGGTCACTCTGCTTCACATCGGGCAACCCCTCAGCAGAAGTGACTGGGCCCCGAGGGCTGTTCAGGCTAGAGGCTGAGCCTGCCCAAGACTTGGGTGACTGGTGGTCAATGGGAGTCTGGATGGATTAGTTTATGGAGGTCTTTCTGATGAATTTAAGAGGTCTTGAGGGTCACTCAAGGGGGCCACAGATTTGGAGTATGACAGTTTCCCCATTTTTCCCCAAAGGCCAGAAACAAGCTGAGCAAAACAACATCCATACATTTTGTGCTAAAGTTCTAGGAGCAGCCCACCCCATCCGACCTCAAAACATTCCTAGGAGCCGCTCCCTCTTTCTGGGATCTTTTCCTTCCTTCTCAGCTGCCCTCCACCCAGCTCTTCACAGAGTTAACTCTTTTTGGATGTGCTCAAACCTTGCCCTCTCAGAAAAAACTGCCCTGACCCTCCCCATGCACCGCCCAGGGTCTATGTCAGCGTCCACTGCTAAATGCTCATCTAGTTCCAGACCCTGTTTCCTCCCCAGAAACTGGCACAGTCTGCATTCTACCAGGAAGATTGATTGTTTTCCCCACTGGGCTTCTTTTTAAACAGCTTTATTAAGGTATAATTGACCTACAATAACTGTACGAGTTTAAGCTGTACAATTTGATAAGTTTTGACACATGGATACACCTGTGAAACCATCACCACAATCAAGAAAGCCACTATATCATTCCCTCCAAAGGTTGCTTCATGCCCCTTAATAATCCCTCTCTGCTCCTCCAGCCCCAGGCCACCATGCATCTACTTTCTGTCACTATAGATTAGTTTGCACTTTCTAGAGTTTTATATAAATAGAATCATACAGAAAGTCCTTTTTTATTTATATGGCTTCTTTCATTCAGTATAATTATTTTAGATTCACTCATGCTGTTGCATATTTCAAGAGTTCATTCTTATTTATTTCTGAGCAGTATTCCATCGTAGGGATTTGCCATAATTTGCTTAACCATTCATCTGTTAGTGGACATTGTGTTGTTTTCAATTTGAGGTTGACATCGATAAAGTTGCTCTGAACATTTGTGTACATGTATTTGTATTCATATATATTTCCTTTTTCTTGCTTAATATCTATGAGTGGAATGGCCAGATCATATGGTGAATGTATGTTTGACATTTTTTTAAAAAATTTATTTATTATTTATTTATTTATTTATTTATGGCTGTGTTGGGTCTTCGTTTCTGTGCGAGGGCTTTCTCTAGTTGCGGCGAGCGGGGGCCACTCTTCATCGCTGTGCGCGGGCCTCTCACTATCGCGGCCTCTCTTGTTGCGGAGCACAGGCTCCAGACGCGCAGGCTCAGTAGTTGTGGCTCACGGGCCTAGTCGCTCCGCGGCATGTGGGATCTTCCCAGACCAGGGCTCGAACCCGTGTCCCCTGCATTGGCAGGCAGATTCTCAACCACTGCGCCACCAGGGAAACCCCTGTATGTTTGACTTTTTAAGAAACTGCCAAACTGTTGTACAAAGTGGTCCAACTACTAGCAGTGTGTGAGAACTCCAGTTCCTCCCCAGTTTTGGTGTGATCAGTCTTTTATTTCAGCTATTCTCAAAGGTGTGGAACGGTATCTCACTGTGGTTTTAATTTGAATTTCCCTAATGACTAAAGACGTTGCACATCTTTTCAGGTACTTATTTGCCATCTATAGATCTTCTCTGATAAAATGTCTGTTCCAATATTTTGCCCATGTTTAATGGGCTGTTTGTTGTTGTTGAGTTTTGAGAGTTCTTTGTATATTCTTGATACAAGTCTCTTATCAGATATAGGCTTTGCAAGGATTATCTACCAGTCTGTGGCTTTGTCTTTTCATTCTCCTGACAATGTGTTTCAAAGAGAAGAAATTAGTTTCAATGAAGTACGAGTTATCAGTTTCTTCTTCTATGGATTGTGCTCTGGTGTCATATCTGAGATATTTTTGCTTAATCCAAGGTCACAAAGATTTTCTCCTAAAAATTGTATAGCTTTACAATTTAAAATGTAAATACTCCATTTTGAGTGAATTCGACATGTGGTGTGAGGTGTGTATTCAAATTCATTTTCTTGCCTATGAATATCCAACGGTTTCAGCTACATTTTTTGAAAAGGTTATTCTTTCTCCAGTGCATTGCTTTTGCTCCTCTGTAAAAATTAGTCATCTATATATGTATAGGCCTATTTCTGTATTCTCAATTTTATTTGGTCCATCTATTTGTCTATCTTTATGCCAATACCATGTTGTTTCAATTATTAGAGCTTTATAATAATTCTTGAAATCAGATAGTATTCACTTTCCAAGTTTGTTCTTCATTTCCAGAGTGGTTTTGGCTCTTCCAGGTCCTTTGTATTTCTATATGAATTTTATGAACCAGCTTGTCAATGTCTGCAAATAGCCTGCTAAGACTTTGATTGACTGAAATATCATTAAATCAATTTGAGAAGAATTGACATCTTAATAATGTTGAGGCTTCCAACCCATGAGCATGGTCTATATCTCTCCATTTATTTAGGTCTTCTTTAATTTCTCTCATAATATTTTGTAGTCAGTGTACATGTCTTTCATATCATTTGTCAGATTTATGACAAAGTATTTCATATTTTTGATGCTATCATAAATGATATTTTTAAAGATTCCAATTTACAATTGTTAATTGCTAGTATATAGAAATACAATTCTCTGTTTTGTATTGCCTTTGTATTCTGCAAAATTGCTAAACTAATTAGTTTTCTTAGTTTTGTTTTGTAGATTCCATCAGATTTTCTATATAGGCAATTGTCGTCTGTTAATGAAGACAGTTACTTCTTCCTCTCACTCTGGGTGTCCACTAGACTTTAGGCTCCGTGAGTGCTAGTATGTTGTCCTGGAGCCTAGCAGGGACTTGACGCATGACGCGTGTAGGGCTCAGGATTTGCTGATGGCAGAGGCAAGAAGCATGAGGACTCTCTTCCCATACCTCCCAGGCAAGGTTTAATAACTTGAAAGTATCTATCTACCTGTCACCTAAATAAGCAATTGTGAAGTGAAATTTTCCAAAAATAACCATCATCATTGACATAATTGGAAAAAAACATCCATTTAGATATCCGTCATTTGAACCAATTTAATTATCTATCTATCTATCTATCTATCTATCTATGTATTTATCTATCTGCCTTTGAATTCAGGGCATGTGTGTAAACACATTGCCTTAGCCCAGAGATGTGTTTTCATCACTGTGTGGTCTTAAAATATACTCTGGATTGAGTTCTGGGCTTCACTCCTACTTCTTTTGTGGCCCAGGAAGCACTGTCATTCTGTAGACCCAGGGAACATTCTTGTTGTACAAGGCCAGATATTCAAGGCATGTTTGGGGACCACTTACTGTGTACCAATCTGTTGTGTTCATTGTGGTTTCTTCGGACATGACATCAATTTCCTGCTCTTATGGGACCCAATTTCTCATAGAGAAGACAAAGAAACAATAAACAAATCTATATCTATAATATCCTTATGTGTGTGTATCCATATTTATATCTATATCCATATTTACCCCCAGCTAATGAAAGAGTCTAGAAAGAGCATAACATATGGGCAATCACCAAGTTGCTCAGACTAAAAGCTTTAGAATCATCTCTGATTCCTTTTCTCCCTCAAGTCCATGCCCAGGTTCATTTGCTGAGATGGGGAGACTGAGCTCAGGCTTTGAGAGAAGAAAAGAAGAGTTGGTTTTAAATATGGTTAATCTGAGATGCCAAAGAGATATCCAATAGGCATCTGGTCATGAGGGTCTGGAGTTTAGAAGAGAGACTGGAGCTGGGTCAGAAATTTGGGAGCCATCAGTACATGCAAACCACGGGGTGACATGAGGTGGCTTAGAGTGTGCGTATAGAAGACAGGAGGGCACCCTGCAGCGTGATGGCTGAGATTAAGAGATTGGGAAGGAAAAGAAGGATTGACCAGTTGTCTAGGAGGAAGCACAGGTGAGGTCTATCCTCTAAGACGCATGAAGAAAGAGCTCTAGGAAGGAGATGACTTCAACTCTTCCAAATGCCAAGAGCTAGTGATGAGATTTGACCACGTGGAGATCACTGGGAACGTTGAAGAAAGCAGTTTTGATGGCAAGGTTGGGGTAGAAAGCCTGTCTGGCACCTAAGGGTTAACCAAGTCTCAGAGGGTGTGAGGGCTGCCCGTCACACACAGGGCACCTCATACTTCCTCACGCTCCAAACTATGGAATATAATCATCTAACTCATGAGGATCCATGATGATTCACTCAACTTGTGTATTGTTCTGTTTCAATGGGGTTATTTCACCTTCCTGCAGCTTTTACAAGAAACAATAAGAGAAATGAAGATCTTTAAATTGTTTTCTTACACAAGTAATGAGGGATGAAAATAAAAGATACTGTTTTGGAGGATTTTCCCTTACGTGTTAACCTATTTATCCCCATAACTCCTAAGAGGTAAACATATATCACACCATCTTACAGACATGGAAGCTAAGCCACAGAAAAGTTATGTGACTTACAGGCTGGGGCTGAGATTGAAGCTTCGACCTCTGAAGTCAGCCTCTGAGTTAAATAGCAGCTCTGTCAGGGACAGCAAGGGTGAATGTGTCACTCAGTGCTGGAGCTCTCATTGCTTGGTTCCTACACAATTCTGCACTAAGCAGACCTAGAGAGAGCTCATTAAAAACATAATGGCACCAACTAAAAATTGGCACTTGCCATCGGCCTATACAAGGATTAGGTCAATAGCCACTGCAGCCACTGACCTTCAACACACCCTGGAAGGAGTTCAGAGTGGAGATCAGGAATGAGGCACTCTGGGCTCTGGGAAAAACTGGCAGAACAGATCTTCAGATAGTTAGATATTTTCAGGAGAAGATTTTATGAGCCCAATTCTTACATCTCCTCATATCTAGAAAAGCACTAAATTCATAAGTAGTGGCATCTGCTCCTTGTGACTACCTGCAAGCCTCTGCCAAAATGTGTGCTTGATTGCATGTACCCCCATTCACTAAAATCATATATAATACTGACTTTCCCCCCTACCTCTCTGGAGCAGTTTCTTGAGGCTATCTGAAATGCTGTCTCCCAAGGCTATAGTACTCTTTTTTTTAAAACATCTTTATTGGAGTATAATTGCTTTACAATTGTGTGTTAGTTTCTGCTGTATAACAAAGTGAATCAGTTATACATATACATATATTCCAATATCTCCTCCCTCTTGCATCTCGCTCCCACCCTCCCTACCCCACCCCTCTAGGTGGACACAAAGCACCGACCTGATCTCCCTGTGCTATGCAGCTGCATCCCACTAGCTATCTATTTTACATTTGGTAGTGTATATATGTCCATGCCACTCTCTCACTTCGTCCCAGCTTACCCTTCCCCCTCCCCATGTTCTCAAGTCCATTCTCTACATTTGCATCTCTATTCCTGTCCTGCCCCTAGGTTCTTAAGAACCTTTTTCTTTTTTTTTAGATTCCATATATATGTGTTAGCATACGGTATTTATTTTTCTCTTTCTGACTTACTTCACTCTGTATGACAGTCTCTAGGTCCAACCACCTCACTACAAATAACTCAATTTCATTTCTTTTTATGGCTGAGTAATATTCCATTGTATATATGTACCATATCTTCTTTATCCATTCATCTGTTGATGGACACTTAGATTGCTTCCATGTCCTGGCTATTGTAAATAGTGCTGCAATGAACACTGTGGTACATGACTCTTTTTGAATTATGGTTTTCTCAGGGTATACGCCCAGTAGTGGGATTGCTGGGTCACATAGTAGTTCTATTTTTAGTTTTTTAAGGAACCTCCATACTCTTCTCCATAGTGACTGTACCAATTTACTTTCCCACCAACAGTGCAAGAGGGTACCCTTTTCTCCACACCCTCTCCAGCATTTATTGTTTGTAGATTTTTTGATGATGGACATTCTGACTGGTGTGAGGTGATACCTCATTTTAGTTTTGATTTGCATTTCTCTCATGATTAGTGATGTTGAGCATCCTTTCATGTGTCTGTTGGCAATCTGTATATCTTCTTTGGAGAAATGTCTATTTAGGTCTTCTGCCCATTTTTGGATTGGGTTGTTTGTTTTTTTGTTATTGAGCTGCATGAGCTGCTTGTAAATCTTGGAGATTAATCCTTTGTCAGTTGCTTCATTTGCAAATATTTTCTCCCATTCTGAGGGTTGTCTTTTTGTCTTGTTTATGTTTCCTTTGCTGTGCAAAAGTTTTTAAGCTTCATTAGATCCCATTTGTTTATTTTTGTTTTTATTTCCATTACTCTAGGAGGTGGGTCAAAAAGGATCTTGCTGTGATTTATGTCATAGAGTGTTCTGCCTATGTTTTCCTCTAAGAGTTTGATAGAGTCTGGCCTTACATTTAGGTCTTTAATCCATTTTGAGTTTATTTTTGTGTATGGTGTTAGGGAGTGTTCTAATTTCATTCTTTTACATGTAGCTGTCCAGGTTTCCCAGCACCACTTATTGAAGAGGCTGTCTTTTCTCCATTGTATATTCTTGCCTCCTTTATCAAAGATAAGGTGACCATATGTGTATGAGTTTATCTCTGGGCTTTCTATCCTATTCCATTGATCTATATTTCTGTTTTTATGCCAGTACCATACTGTCTTGATTACTGTAGCTTCGTAGTATAATCTGAAGTCAGGGAGCCTGATTCCTCCAGTTCCATTTATCTTTCTCAAGATTGCTTTGGCTATTCGGGGTCTTTTGTGTTTCCATACAAATTGTGAAATTTTTTGTTCTAGTTCTGTGAAAAATGCCATTGGTGGTTTGATAGGGATTGCATTGAATCTGTAGATTGCTTTGGGTAGTAGAGTCATTTTCACAATGTTGATTCTTCCAATCCAAGAACATGGTATATCTCTCCATCTGTTTGTATCGTCTTTAATTTCATCATCAGTGTCTTGTAGTTTTCTGCATACAGGTCTTTTGTTTTCTTATGTAGATTTATTCCTAGGTATTTTATTCTTTTTGTTGCAGTGGTAAATGGGAGTGTTTCCTTAATTTCTCTTTCAGATTTTTCATCATTAGTGTATAAGAATGCCAGAGATTTCTGTGCATTAATTTTGTATCCTGCTACTTTATCAAATTCATTGAATAACTCTAGTACTTTTCTGGTAGCATCTTTAGGATTCTCTATGTATAGTATCATGTCATGTGCAAACAGTGACAGCTTTACTTCTTCTTTTCCAACTTGGATTCTTTTTATTTACTTTTCTTCTCTGATTGCTGTGGCTAAAACTTCCAAAACTATGTTGAATAATAGTGGTGAGAGTGGACAACCTTGTCTTGTTCCTGATTTTAGTGGAAATGGTTTCAGTTTTTCACCATCGAGAACAATGTTGGCTGTGGGTTTGTCATATATGGCCTTTATTATGTTGAGGTAAGTTCCCTCTATACCTACTTTCTGGAGGGTTTTTTTTTTTTTATCATAAATGGGTGTTGAATTTTGTCAAAACTTTTTCTGAATCTATTGAGATGATCTTATGGTTTTTCTCCTTCAGTTTGTTAATGGTTTATCACATTGATTGATTTGCATATCTAGGAACACTTGCATTCCTGGGAAAACCCCACTTGATCATGGTGTATGATCCTTTTAACGTGCTGGTGGATTCTGTTTGCTAGTATTTTGCTGAGGATTTTTGCATCTATGTTCATGAGTGATATTGACCTGTAGCTTTCTTTTTTTGTGACATCTTTGTCTGGTTTTGGTATCAGGGTGATGGTGGCCTCGTAGAATGAGTTTGGGAGTGTTCCTTCCTCTGCTATATTTTGGAAGAGTTTGAGAAGGATAGGTGTTAGCTCTTCTCTAAATGTTTGATAGAATTCACCTGTGAAGTCATCTGGTCCTGGGCTTTTGTTTGTGGGAAGATTTTTAATCATAGTTCCAATTTCATTGCTTGTGATTCATCTGTTTATAATATCTATTTCTTCCTGGTTCAGTCTTGTAAGGTTATGCTTTTCTAAGAATTTGTCCATTTCTTCGAGGTTCTCCGTTTTATTGGCATATATTTACTTGTAATAATCTCTCATGATCCTTTGTATTTCTGCAGTGTCAGTTGTTACTTCTTTTTCATTTCTAATTCTATTGATTTGAGTCTTCTCCCTTTTTTTTCTTGATGAGTCTGGCTAATGGTTTATCCATTTTGTTTATCTTCTCAAAGAACCAGCTTTTAGTTTTATTGATCTTTGCTATTGTTTCCTTCATTTCATTTTCATTTATTTCTGATCTGATCTTTATGATTTCTTTCCTTCTGCTAACTTCGGGGTTTTTTTGTTCTTCTTTCTCTAATTGCTTTAGGTGTAAGGTTAGGTTGTTTATTTGAGATGTTTTTTTTTTTTTGAGGTAGGATCTTCTTGCTATAAACTTCCCTCTTAGAACTGCTTTTGCTGCATCCCATAGGTTTTGGGTCATCGTGTTTTCATTGCCATTTGTTTCTAGGTATTTTTTGATTTCCTGTTTGATTTCTTCAGTGATCTCTTGGTTATAATGTTGTGTATTGTTTAGCCTCCATGTGATTTTTTGTTTTTTTTTTTTTACAGATTTTTTCCTTTAATTGATATGTAGTCTCATAACATTGTGGTCAGAAAAGATACTTGATACGATTTAAATTTTCTTAAATTTACCAAGGCTTGATTTGTGACTCAAGATATGATCAGTCCTGGAGAATGTTCCATGAGCACTTGAGAAGAAAGTGTATTCTGTTGTTTTTGGATGGAATATCTTATAAATATTAATTAACTCCATCTTGTTTAATGTGTCATTTAAAACTTGTGTTTCCTTATTTATTTTCATTTGGACGATCTGTCCATTGGTGAAAGTGGGGTGTTAAAGTCCCCTGCTATTATTGTGTTACTGTCGATTTCCCCTTTTATGGCTGTTAGCATTTGCCTTATGTACTGAGGTGCTCCTATGTTGGGTGCATAAATATTTACCATTGTTATATCTTCTTCTTGGATTGATCCCTTGATCATTATGTAGTGTCCTTCTTTGTCTCTTGTAATAGTCATTATTTTAAAGTCTCTTTTGTCTGATATGAGAATTGTTATTGCAGCTTTCTTTTGATTTCCATTTGCATGGAATATCTTTTTCCATGCCCTCACTTTCAGTCTGTATGTGTCCCTAGATCTGAAGTGGGTCTCTTGGAGACAGCATATATACAGGTCTTGTTTTTGTATCTATTCAGCCATTCTATGTCTTTTGGTTGGAGTATTTAATGCATTTACATTTAAGGTAATTATCGCTATGTATGTTCCTATTTCCATTTTCTTAATTGTTTTGGGTTTGCTATTGTAGGTGTTTTCCTTGTCTTGTGCTTCCTGCCTAGAGAAGTTCCTTTAGCATTTGTTGTAAAGCTGGTTTGGTGGTGCTGAATTCTTTTAGCTTTTGCTTGTCTGTAAAGGTTTTAATTTCTCCATCAAATCTGAACGAGATCCTTGTTGGGTAGAGTAATCTTGGTTGTAGGTTTTTCCCTTACATCACTTTAAATATGTCTTGCCACACCCTTCTGGCTTGCAGAGTTTCTGCTGAGAAATCAGCTGTTAACCTTATGGGGATTCCCTTGTATGTTAATTTTTGCTTTTCCCTTGCTGCTTTTAATATTTTTTCTTCTTATTTAATTTTTGATAGTTTGATTAATATGTGTCTTGGCATGTTTCTCCTTGGATTTATCCTGTATGGGTCTCTTTTCACTTCCTGGACTTGATTGACTATTTCCTTTCCCATATTAGGGAAGTTTTCAACTATAATCCCTTCAAATATTTTCTTAGTCCATTTCTTTTTCTCTTCTTCTTCTGGGACCCCTATAATTCGAATGTTGGTGCATTTAATGTTGTCCCAGAGGTCTCTGAGACTGTCCTCAATTCCTTTCATTCTTTTTTCTTTATTCTGTTCTGCAGTAGTTATTTCCACTATTTTATCTTCCAGGTCACTTATCTGTTCTTTTGCCTCAGTTATTCTGCTATTGATTCCTTCTAGAGAATTTTTACTTTCATTTATTGTGTTGTTCATCATTGTTTGTTTGCTCTTTAGTTCTTCTAGGTCCTTTGTAAACATTTCTTGTATTTTCTCCATTCTATTTCCAAGATTTTGGATCATCTTTACTATCATTACTCTGAATTCTTTTTCAGGTAGACTGCCTATTTCCTCTTCATTTGTTTGGTCTGGTGGGTTTTTACCTTGCTCCTTCATCTGCTGTGTATTTCTCTGTCTTCTCATTTTGCTTAACTTACTGTATTTGGTGTCTCCTTTTCACAGGCTGCAGGTTCGTAGTTCCCGTTGTTTTTGGTGTCTGTCCCCAGTGGCTAAGGTTGGTTCAGTGGGTTGTGTAGGCTTCCTGGTGGAGGGGACTGGTGCCTGTGTTCTGGTGGATGAGGCTGGATCTTGTCTTTTTGGTAGGCAGGACCACATCCGGTGTTGTGTTTGGGTTGTCTGTGACCTTAGTATGATTTTATGTAGCCTCTCTGATAATGGGTGGGGTTGTGCTCCTCTCTTGCGAGTTGTTTGGCATAGGGTGTCCAGCACTGTAGCTTGCTGGTTGTTGAATGGAGCTGGGTCTTAGCATTGAGATGGAGATCTCTGGGCGATCTTTCACCATTTGATATTACATGGGGCTGGGATGTCTCTGGTGGTCCAATGTCCTGAACTCGGCTCTCCCACGTAAGAGGCTCAGGCCTGACCTTGGCTGGAGCACTAAGACCCTGTCAGCCACACGGCTCAGAAGAAAAGGGAGAGGGAAAAAAAGAAAGAAAGAAAAATAAAATAAAAGTTATAAAAATAAAAACATATATTATTAAAAATAAAAAAAATAATTAAAAAAAAGAAAGAAAGACAGAAGAGAGCAACCAACCCAATAGAGAAATCCACCAATGATAACAAGTGCTAAAAACTATACTAAAAACAAAAAACAAACAACAACAACAACAAAAAAAATGGACAGAACCCTAGGATAAATGGTAAAAGCAAAGCTATACAGGCAAAATCACAGAAAGAAGCATACACATACACACTCACTAAAAGAGAAAAAGTACAAAAAAATATATATATATATATATAAAGGAAGAGAGCAACCAAATCAATAAACAAATCTACTACTAATCATAATAAGCTCTATATACTGAACTAAGATAAACATAAAACCAGAGACAAATTAGATGCAGAAAGCAAACCCCAAGTCTACAATTGCTCCCAAAGTCCACTGCCTCAATTTTGGGATGATTCGTTGTCTATTCATGTATTCCACAGATGCAGGGTACATCAAGTTGATTTTGGAGATGTAATCCACTGCTCCTTAGGCTGCTGGGAGAAATTTCCCTTTCTTTTCTTTGTTCGCACAGCTCCTGGGGTTCAGCTTTGGATTTGGCCCCCACTCTGTGTGTAGGTCATCCTCTGGCATCTGTTCTTTGCCCAGACAGGAGGGGGTTAAAGAAGTGGCTGATTCAGGGGCTCTGGCTCACTCAGGCTGGGTGAGGGAGGGGTACGGAATGTGGGGCAAGCCTGCGGCCACCGAGGCCAATGTGACATTGCAGCATCCTGAGGCACACCGTGTGTTCTCCCAGGGAAGTTGTCCCTGGACCACGGGACCTTGGCAGTGGTGGCTGCACAGGCTCCCGGGATGGGAGGTGTGAATAGTGACCTGTGCTGGCACACAGGCTTCTTGGTGGCTGCAGCAGCAGCCTTAGTGTTTCACGTCTGTCTTTGGTGTCTGCGCTGATAGCTGCGGCTAGTGCCCGTCTCTGGAGCTCATTTAGGTGGTGCTCTGAATCCCCTCTCCTTGCGCACCCAGAAACAATGATCTCTTGCCTCTTAGGCAGTTCCAGACTTTTTCCCAGACTCCCTCCAGGCTGGCTGTGGTGCACTAGCCCCCTTTAGGCTGTGGATCTGATCTCCAAAGCCCGAGCCTCAGCTCCCAGCCCCCACGTGCCCCAGCATGTGAGCAGACAAGCCTCTTGGGCTGGTGAGTGCTGGTGGGCACCGATCCTCTGTGTGGGAATCTCTCCGCTTTGCCCTCTGCACCCCTGTTGCTGTGCTCTCCTCTGTGGCTCCAACGCTTCCCCCGCCACCCCTGTCTCTGCCAGTGAAGGGGCTTCCTAGTGTGTGGAAACTTTTTCTCCTTCACAGCTCCCTCCCAGAGGCGCAGGTCCCATCCCTATTCTTTTGTCTCTCTTTTTTCTTTTGCCCTACCCAGGTACATGGGGAGTTTCTTGCCTTTTGGGAAGTCTGAGGTCTTCTGCCAGCATTCAGTAGGTGTTCTGTAGAAGTTGTTCCACATATAGATGTATTTGTGGGGAGGAAGGTGATCTCCACGTCTTACTCCTCTGCCATTTTGAAGGTCCTCCTGAATGTTCTTTTTTTTCTTATCAGAATAAGTTATAATTTTTAGCCAAAATTCTCTTCTCTCCTTTTTACCCCTGAAACATTCTTCTGCAAAGCTGAATATATATCAGACATGCATCATAAGGAAGGCTGTAAGAACGGCCAAAATCCAGAACACTGATAACACCAAATGC
This sequence comes from Eubalaena glacialis, assembly GCF_028564815.1. NCBI lineage: Eukaryota > Metazoa > Chordata > Mammalia > Artiodactyla > Balaenidae > Eubalaena > Eubalaena glacialis. The sequence goes on along the minus strand of NC_083733.1, from coordinate 49,487,902 downwards.
TAGTGAGGATGTGGAGCAACAGGAACTCTTGGTCATTGCAAGGCTTCCTCACCCAGGACCTACTACAAGACTTGGCAACTGTCATCGTGTGTGTCCTGGAAAAGGTCCTTCACTGGAACACTGATGCCTTTCCTCCAACCGGGCAGCCTGTAAGGCCCAGCCTGGATCTACAGGTGACCTCATCCAACGGGAAAGATGAGAACTGTGTAGCAGGCAGGGGTGCCTGTGTTTTGCTCGGCATCCAGAGAAAGGGCAGCAGCGATTGCCTGGTCCTGAGGGCGCTGGAAGGTGCTGGTCTGTGCAGGTTCGCTCCTCGCCTGGTCTTACGCTGCACTGGGCTGAGCTGGTGGTGCTGGAGGACCTCGCTGCCTGGCCTCTATGGTACTCATTTTAAACCAAATAAAACTCAACTCACAACTCTCATGTTGTGCATTTCTTTTCAGTCGACAACGGCAACTTCACATCTTCTGTGATTATTTTTGTCTTAGATTTATTTAACATTTTATTTTTGTTTTCTTTCTTTTTAAAATTTTTATCAAGATATAATTAACATAGAATCATTTTTGTTTTCACTCAGCTAAGACTTATTGCAGGACCATGCATGTTTGGCTCAGAGCTAGGTCCTGGAAACATTAAATGGATGAAAAATGCCTCTATATCCTGAGTTGCTCACTGTCTAAGAAGTGGGAAAATATGTATATTTAAAGAGAAATGCTTTTCATTGTTGGTGCTACAGGGTCCCAAGTACTGAACTGTGAATGTCACACTTCCAGAGACTTTGAGGAAGAGTCGCTAACTTTCCTCTAAAGAGTAGACAGTAAATATTTCAGACTTGTGGGCCATACAGTCTCTGTCATAACAACTCAGCTCTGCTGTTGTGATGTGAAAGCAGCCATAGACACATAAACAAGTAAGCATGGCTGTGTTCCAATAAAACTTTGTTTATTAACACTGAAATGTGAATTTAACATACTTTTTACATGGTAAGAAATATTAATCTTCTTTTCCCCCAACCATTTAAAATGTGAAGGCCATTCCTAGCTCCCAGGCAGCATAAAGTGGCTGGTGGGCCAGATTTGGCCCGTGGGCTGTTAGTTTGTTGACCCCTGTCTTCCAGGCTAACAATGATCAAGGCCTGAGACTAGGAATTTGGACAAGTGCTGGTGGAGGCTGGGACCCAAGAGAATCAAGGAGTCATAAAGTGTAGTGATTGGACAACCTTGTCCTAGAGAGGATAGTTCACAATTGTGGGTTTGGGTTGTAAGCTTTGATGTAGGTTTTGGTGGGTAGAAATTATTTCATTTCACATTTATTACTGGAGCAAATCCAAGCTCCTCTCATCACTCCTAATCAGAAATTTTGTAATAATTGGGGCCCTTTTGTAGCCAAGCGACAAAAATTTAGCGCAAATTGGCTCAAGGGAGGTAAAAGGAATGGATCAGCTCACATAAATGGAAAGTGTGGATGTATGTTTTCTTAGGTATGGCTGAATATAGATACTAAAACAAAATTATCAGGGGTGGGTCTCCAGTCATCTCCATCCCTTGGCTCTGATCCTCCCACCTCACTTCCTCTCCATCTCTGGGCTCATGGTGCCCCACAGTTAGTAACCACCATGGACAGAGGGCAGCTTATCCTCAGGAGGGCCACCCAGGTCCTGGGATGTGGTCTTACTAGCCCAGCTCAGGTGATGTGTATCTCTGAACCAATCACTTCAGGGGCTTCAGGGACAAAGTATTTTTATTGGGTCCAGGTCCACATCCCAACTCTCATTGGAAAAGGGGAAGGAAAATCCTTCCCAAACACATGGATTGAGAGCAGGGAAGAGGTGGTTCCCAAATGAAAATAGATGCCTTCCCTCCAAAAGAAAGTTGATGGATGCTGGATGGGTGAAAAACAGCAGACTTCCACGACAAATGTTTTCTTGAGAGGGAGCAAGATGCACTGGCCGCTAGAGGCTGAAATTAGACATGATCCAAAGTTTACCAGAGCAGGCAGGAGGGTACCACATGTGTGGACTTCATTTGATTGCTCCTGAAACAGAGCACAGGCCAAGAACCAATGTGCTGAGAACCTGCAGTGGTCCTTGGACTTTTGAATATGATACCCCAACAAAAGATCAAAGGAAATCTGGGGACCCCCTCAGGTGTCCAGTGGTTCCTGTTGTTAAGTAAAGGTCAGGGAAAGTAAAATAGAGACTCTTATCTGATAGTAGTCACCATCTCATAGCAGAAAGAGCATTTCCACACCCCAGAATAAAGGGTGGTCCATCACAAGGAAGGACAGTTGGCCATGATCACCCTTTGTGTTCCCCAGGAAGAAGGCTCTGAGATGTGGATTTTTGTGCAGAAGGTTTACAAGGGAATGCTCATGGACTCAAAGACTGTGGGGAAGGGAAGAGGCAGGGTGGGTTGAGGAAGAATTTAGGCTGCAGTGCTGTCTCAACACTGGAGCAGACTTCAGGGTTGTTTTGAGGAGGGGCCAGGGGTGGGCTTTAATATACCTGTCAACTAGTCCTTGCATGGAGCTTCTCCAGGGAACTAGGCATGACCTGGGCCGGGCAGCTGTCTCCAGGTGGGGCGATTCCTAAAGAAGGCTGGTAATGGAAGACTGTCAGCCAACAACCCTCCCAGCAGGTAGGGGAATAAGTCCTTCATTCCTAGAGGGGCTCTGAAGCACAGCCTCTGGAATAGCAACTGAATCCCAACTAACTGTGTGCATGAAGTTAAGTTTACACACAGACACACACACACACACACACACACACACAGACACACACACACTGCCCATATGTTTCTCCCTTCACTTAGGACAAGGGACTTGCTAGCATTCGTTAACTCTTTGGGTTAGCCATATCCCTCGTCCTTTGGGAACCCACACTTCCCCCACCTCACTACAGTTGCTTGGGTGCTCCTGTCCCAAGCTCCTGCCATCCAAGCCTGGCCAGCCAGAGCATCCCTCCTCCTCCACTTGGCTCCGCCTCAGCTGCAGAATGGACTCGGGTGTGGGCACATATCCGTCGTGCTAAGGAAAGTCACTTCCTGGGACGACTAGAGAACAGGCTCTGTGGACCCGGGGGGGTGTCAGCCTGGAGCCATCGATGACCACCTTGCCACCACACGGGGACCGCTTACCAAGAGTGAAGCAGAACAGAGATACTGAGAAACAGGGTTTCTTTCTTCCCTTTTTAGGATTGTTCTTGAGATATTTTTATTGTGGTGTAATTTTCGTATGGGAACAGGCACAAATCTTAATTGTGCAGCTCGATACAATTTTACATAGTTATACACCTGTGAACCAGCACCCAGACCGAGATAGAGAACATTTCAGCTCCCCAGAAAGTTCCCTTGCGTCTCCTTCTACTCAGAACACTTGCAAGGGCAACTGCTATTTTTGAACTCCACAGAAAATAAAGCCGCTCCTACAAAGCAAGCACTCTCTGTGCCTGGATTCTTCACTCACACATTATGCTATGAGGTCATCCATGTTGCTGTGTGTTGTTCTTTGGAGTAGTATTTCCTTGTGTGAATATATTCCACATTATCTACCTGGTCTACTGTACTGGATATTTGGGTTGTCTTTAGGTTTCGGCTGTTATAATGAGTCAAACCACCATGGGCAGTCTTGTGTGTCTCTTCTGGTGGACACGAGCCTTCATTTCTATTGGGCTTGGACCTAAAATTTTCCTGGATAGATTATGCATTTGCTCAGCTTCTGCAGGTCCTGCCCAACAATTCTGCAAAGTGGTTGGGCCAGGTTCTGACCCTCCAGCACTATATGAGAACCCCTTCAGCTCCACGCCCTGCACGCAGTTGGTACTGCCAGTAAAACATGGCTTCAGGATGATATCGCTTGAGCGCCTGGACCAAGTTGTATTTGAAACTAAATGACCTCCGGAGTTTTTCAGTTACGTGAGCAAGTGTCCTGACTAACACAACCAGTGAAACTTTTGATAGAGATTGGCCCAGTTCTGGTGTTTGGGACTCCCTGGTGCAGTGAAAGGTGACTTTTTAGTGGAGTTGGAAAGGGATTCCCTCATGGGTGGGAAGGTGGGAGATGGGGAACCTTGGGAAGGTCACCCCAACTCTCTAGATGTGTGGCTGCCGTCCATAACTTGTCTCAGACGGGGTTTAAAGCATCAGGCTTGCAAAACCCAATGGGAGGTTCTCATCAAGGCCCATGTGGGCGGCCCTCTGGGTAACCAGACAGCAGTCTTGGCCAGGTGCCAGACATGCCGGGGAAGGGAGGGTGAACTGGTTTTCTGCAGGGCGCTCTCTGCCCTCTCTGGTCCATCAGCAAGCTCCCCTGGAGGAATGTCTCTTGAGGAGTGGGGAGCAGGCCAGGGACAGGCTGCTGAGGCAAGAAGCCATGCGCAGAGCCTGGCGGGGTTTGTGTTTGTTGTCACAGATGTGATGAGAAAAGGCAGCCCAGGAGACCACAGCAGACCTCTCCAGCCCTGGGGGCCCGAGACACGAAGGAAGATAAGCAGCATTTGGCTAGCTCCCTTGATGGACTCAGGCCTGGGCTTGCAGCGGGCTGGGGCTCCTCTCCACCTCCTCCCAGGGGAAAGAGAGCTGCAGTTTGCAAAGTACTTCCACAGGTGTCATCTTTTGGGATCCTCAAGGCAACCCTGTGAGTCCAGCCGGGCAGGCATTGTGATTCCCATTTTACAGGTGAGGAAACTGAGGCTCAGAGAGAAAGAGTGAGGTCTTCAGCCTCCAAGTCCAGAGCATCATCCTCCACCAGGTAAGGCTGCTGTCTTTAGGGCACTAGACTGGGATGGGCATCCTGTGCTAGGGCTTTTGGACCAGTCACCAAGTAGAGACCAGAGCCCTGAGTGAAGAGAAGATTGTTAGGGTTGTTGGATATACTTTCTGATGGCTGTGAAGACTGAAGGCAAACACAGGTAGACCAAGGAGCTGGACTCGAGGGCTTGGGCAGGACCTGAGGTGCTGGGGAAAGGGAGGCCTCAGAGTAGACAGAGGGCTAGCAATGCCCTTCTCCCTGCCCAACACACAAGGTCTGCTCCTTAACGGACAAGGCAGGGCGCTCCCCGGGAGCATCGAGGCTCCTCCCACAGGTGGGCTGGTCTAGCATAGAGCTGATTGTGAAGATGCAAAGCATAGAAATGCCCTGAGTCACCAAGAGGTGGCCTGACTCTGAGCCGAGGCCAAGGCTGCCTGGAAAGCTGCTGCTCTGCTGGGCACCCAATGACTCACAGCTCGAGGCTGGGAGCCCTGTGGGGGCAAAAGGAACCATTTGCTGGAGGATTCCCCAGATTCTCTGAAGAGTTGGTGAAGGCAAGCAGGAGGGAGTGACAGTATTGGTGAGGAATGAAATCACGGCGGCTGTGCGATGCTATAAATATTTGGTTTGAAACAGCAGAGACATTCGAGATAAAAGTTAAATAGAAATAAAAGCAGTCAGATGTTTATTATATGTTGCCATAAGATTCAAGAGCAGCCTAAAAAGGCAGATCAGGATTTGTTTAACAAATAAGAGAGGAGAATGAAGGAGGTAGAAGTTTGATGGTGGAAGGTTGTATTTGCTCTAATTTAGACAGTGATGGAAGCAAAATGACTCAGCCCACAGACCTGGGGGATGGATGTCATCAGGTGGCTGAGAACCCAGTGGACTTCCCCCAGGTCTCATGGCCTTGCAGACACCAGCAAGTACCCTGGCTCTCTGTGTCCCCTGCCCACTGCCGAGGAGCAGGCCCAAGGGAAAGCAGTGGGATTAGCCGGGACACAGACGTTGGGCAAGCACAGCACACACAGGGGCTGGTGAGGAGGGGGCAGCGCTGATGGCACAGTTTTCAGTTTCTCCACCTCTTCCACAGCTGATCCTCCAAAGTGTCATCAGGTATAAGAATTACAGAGAAAAGGAGTCGGAAGGGACCTTAGGGAGCCCCACGCTAGTCCAGGGGCGGCAGATTTTGTCTGTAAACGCCATATAGTAAATATTTTCAGCTTTGTGCACCATTCTGTCTTTCTCACAACTACTCTGCCACTGTTGTATGAAAGCAGCCATAGATAATCCATAAATGAAGGTGCATGGCTATGCTCAGTAAAGCTTTATTTACATAAGCAGGCTGCAGGTCAGATCTGCCCTTTGGGCCGTAGTTTGCCAACCCCTGTTGTAATCTAATCTTTATATGTAGGGAGACTGAAGTTCAGAGAGGCAGAAACACTTTTGCAAAGTCTCCCAATCTATTAGTGATGGAGCTGGGAGACTAACCCAGGACTCTGGGCACTAGTTCAGTATCATCTCCATTGCATCTGGGCAGCATTGCCGCCAACAAGTCTTTGCCCAAACTTCTGTCTTAATACTAAATGGTACCCAGCTAGTTATCAGGCTAAAGGTCGGAAAGGATGGAGTGGACACATATATGGGAATTGACAGTGTTTGTCCATTCCTAAAATTAAAATTGGCGACATCTTTCTTCTGATCTTCTTTCTGTGTTGCTCTCTGCCATGATGGAAAACCATGCAAAGTGAAGCTCTGGGGACCCAATCCCTGGTCATATTCTAAGTGTGACAAAGAGGGTTGGGAGAATCTATGTTTGTGGTAGAGTGATCACAACATCCTTTGAATTTCAGTGCTCGGGGAAATGAGGTATCCCTGGCAACTTGCTGTGGGCCACAGTCATGGTTTCCTTCCTGGGATTTGGTTACTGATTGACAACTTTGGGGGAAATATTTCTAAAATAAATGACATAAAGGGAAGTGTAGTGGGTTGAATTGTGGCCCCCCCGAAAGATATGTCCCTGCCCCAGAGCCTATGGATGTGAGTTTATTTGGAAAAAGGGTCTTTGCAGATGTTAAGGATCTTGAGATGAAGTCATCTTGGACTACCCAGGTGGGCCCCAAACCCAATGACAGTGTCCTTATAGAAGACAGAAGAGAAGACACACAGGAAGAAGAGGTGGAGGCCATGTGAAGACAGAGGCAGAGACTGGAGTGATGCAGCCACAAGCCAAGGAATGCCTGGAGCCACCAGCTGCTGGGGGAGGTGGGACAGGACCCTCCCCGAGAGCGTTTGGAGGGAGTGTGGCCCTATAGACACCTTGGCTTCAGGCTTTTGGCCTCCAGAACTGTGAGAGAATACATTTGTTGTTTAAAGCCACTGAATTTGTGGTAATTTAGTTATAGTATCTATAGGAAACTGATATAGGAATTTCATCTTAAAACCTAAATTTGGCAAAGAAAGGGCAAAAGGCACAGGGAAAGAAGGGCAAAGCTTCTCGAGCAAAGGGCAGAGGCTTTCTGGAAATAAACACTCTATCAAGGGCACCTGGCGGTCTAGCCAGGCCAAGGAAGCTGAAGCAGCAGGCCGACAGGAGAGGCATTGAAGGTCCCTGCCCAGAAAGTACTGTGTCTCCATTGGAGGTTCTTCCCAGGGCCCAGATGGACGGCAAGCGCAAAGGAGGGCCAGCATCACACTGCCTCCAGAATCTGCTGGCTTCCCTGAGATTCTCCAGAGAGGAGAAGCCAAAGCCACCTGCACTGGACCACGGGGCTCATGGCTTGTCGGTTCCCACCCCCAGAAACCCTCCAAGCCTGCAGTGGGTCAGCTGCCGCGTGTGAGTCTCACGGCACAGGGAAAGCATTCACTGGTAAGTGCAGGAATTTGGACTGTGGTCCCAGTGCCTATGGCATGTGATTCTAAAGGTCTCTGCAAGAGGAGGGAAGAAGAGAAATCAGGGATGCTGTGCAGGCACACACAGGTTGGTGGAGGTAATTCAGGGAAACAGGAGAACCAGTGAAAAACGTAGTTAAAGCATTCATTCAGCATTAACAGATCAACGGTCTCCTCTATACCTAGGTAATCGCTTCTATGCTCTGCTCATTTCACTTCCCACCCCAGGTTTTATTTGGACCTTTTGCCCTGCCTGCTGGGAAGCCTAATTTCCCACCATGCCCTGTGTGCCTCTTCTTTGCTCAAAATCAGATTAGAAGCTCCTGGGGACAAGACTTGAGACACAATTACACTTCTATCCCCCAAAGACATAGTCAAGGGTTGGACACATACAGCCTAGGTTAACATTGTAGTCATTCATCCACACATGTTTATGAAGCCCCTTCATCCCAGCTCTCTTCTGGGGCTGGAGGACAGAAATAGATAAGAAAGGTAAGTCCGCTGCCCTCAAGGAACTTACAGAAACAGAATTTTCAAAATCGATAGTTTCATCTATTGCGACAAATGTGATGAAGAAAGTGCAGCAGACTATGTCAGGGAGATGGGGCCTGGGGGCCAGAGGCAGCATCTTGGAAGAAGTAGCATGTACTCTGAGGCCCACAGCTGAGAAAGGGACCGCCTTGTGGGTTTTGGGATAAGGGATGTTCCAGGCAGAAGCAAAGCGGGTGCAAAGCCTGGAAGACGAAGGCGCTTGGTGGGTTCCAGGACCAGCAGGAGGCCGACAGCTCAGCCCCGTGACCTGGACAACAGGATGAGATGAGGCAGGAGTCGGAGAGCCAGGCATGACTATGCAAAGTGGCTGGGTTCGCCCTGAACGAGAGAGCAGAGGTAGCCATACACTGGAGGGGTGAGGGTGGGGTGTGACATGATCTGGTTGGTATCTGATCCTGGCTGCAGTGGGGGACAGTGGAGACCCCAACGCCAATAAGGACACGGCAGAAGCCACCAGACAACGGACGCTGGAGACTTCGGTTAGGATGGTGGCCATGGTTGGGGAGAGGATGGATTTAGGATACACATTTGTGGATTGATTTTCATAAACTCCTTTGGAGCTGGCCAGTTGGGGCATTGTAACCCCATCCTTCCATCCCATTCCTGCCGCTGGCTGTGACTCATATGATTCTTCACCCTCCTTAAAAGGAAGACATGGGTTTTCCTCCCCTAACTGGGAGGGCTCTTCCAGCCTGGAGCCATCCCCAGCAGGTCTTCCCATGAGGAGGTCAGCTCCCCTGATCCAAGGCTGGTGTCTTCAGGGGCACGACATCCTCAGCCTTTCCTGCAGTGGCTGTCCACTGGATGTTTGCAGGATTTTGAATGTGAATGAAAATAGATGATTACACATTTGGCAAATATTTATTAAGCACATATGTGGCAGTGATGTGCTGAGCACCACAGAGCAACATAAAGAGAATGGACCACCAGGCCCAAGTTCAAGTCCTGGGTTTGGTGCTAATTAGTGGTGTATATTTGGGGAAGTTGCTTGAACTTCTCCACCTTCAATGTTTTCGTATACCAAATGGGCACAGAAATAACCAGTTTACAAGGTCCTTGTAACAAGTCAAGGCGGAAACACAAGACTCTACCAATTAGAAATAATAATAGCAGCTTAGGTGGCAGTTGCTATGGCCAGGCCCTAGTCTCAGTGCTCTGGGTATTTGTTCATTTCATTCTCGCGGCAAGCCTAGGAGGCATTTTTGCTGTTCTACAGAGGAGGTACGAGAGATGAAGTTACTTGTCCAAGATCACAGGGTTGGTATATGGCAGAGCTGGGATTTCAGGCCTCTGGTGCTGGCACCCGTGCTCTTTACCACTATGGCCACTGCCTCTTAATCAAGGCACTTACTCAGAGCCCAGAAAATACTCTCTGAGTCCAAACCCAGGAGTTTTTAGGAAGTGAGTATTGAGCCTACGAAGGGAGGACCTTCTATCTTGGGATATGTATCCTTGTGCATAATGAAGATAAGGCATGCCTCCCTGCATGATCTGAACTTAAGCTGATAAACGGAGAGATAAAAGTGCATGGAGGTGGGTTGGGGGAAAAGAGAGGAAGGGAGAGAAGGACAGAGTTGTAACCTCCAACTTCTATCTAGGAGCTACCGGTGGTGGGCAGAGTCCGGGGAATGACAAGAGGCCTGGGCTGGATTTGCCTTCCTGCCGTCCGCCTGGAGGTCCCTTTGGAGCCCCGTGTTCTTGGAATGCCACAGAGGCGAGCGTAGAGGAATCACAGAGCTGTCACCAAGAAATGTCTGTGGGTCTGGGGTCAGGAGAGGGAAGAGAGGCCCGGGTCTCGAAGGCTGACTGACAGGAGACACGGCCAGGGCTGGAGACTGGCATCCCGGGCCTGGCGGGGAGGAAGGTTCAGGTGGGAGGCTGGAGAAGGGTGATGGGAGGGAGGGAGGGGGGAGAGCTGTGGACACAGAGGTGGGCCGAGCTCCGGGAGGTGCAGTGGGAGAGGGTGCTGGCTGGAGAGGACCTTGATTGTAGGAGTGGCCCCGTGCACAGCCAATGGCCCCATCCCTTGACAGTGCTACCCAGAGACGATGCAGGCGGCCATGCACTGCCCTGCAGCCCTCCTTCGTGGGCCGGGAAGCTGCCACCCCAACCCATGAAAGTTAAAGACATACTCTGAGCAGTCCTTTTAACTTTGCTCTGCCACAGCAGAGCTCAGATAGAGATGCGGGGACCTGTGTCTGGTAATTAGGAACGTCCCAGTCCAAACGTGGCATCGGCAAAGCTTGGACACCCTTCCTTGGGTGCTGGGTCATCCCAACTGTGAGAAGTTTTCCGTTTAATCAAAAGATGCTTTCTTCCATGTAGAAAATGGACATGACACAAACCTGACATTTAAGGCAAAAAACACCTTTTTTCTTCGGTCGATGAATTCATTCAGATGAGGCATTCTGATTCAAACATCTAACAGATTGCTCATAAGTCAGACTTTTTGGGGAGCTTGTGCTGTTGGAGTGGCTTCATACCCCACTCTAGATGGCTCTGAACAAAGCCGGGGTACATCCGGGTCAGGTTCAAGACCAGACCTCATCACCTGCCCAGCTGGAGGCTCTCCTGTCCCCTGCACACTGATCACTGCTCACCTGCCTTTAGCCAGTAGGCAGCCCCCTCCTCTCTCCCCCCAGGCCCTCCGTGGGCTCCCCTCTGTACAGAAACATCCAGAATGAGGCTCTGAATCAGCAAGGCCCTGCGAGGGTCACAGTCACTAGCTGACCGTTGGAACAAAACCTACATGGCATTTAATAAAATTTTTTTTGTAGTGAACTTCTTTTTTACTGAGGTATAATTGACATATAGCATTATATTAGTTTCAGGTGTGTAATATAATGATTTGATATTTATGTATATTGGGAAATGATCACCACAGTAACTCTAGTTAACATCTACCCCCACATCTAGTAACAAATTTTCTTTGTCTTGTGATGAGGACTTTTAAGATCTACTCTCTTAGCAACTTGCAAACATGCAATAACTATTGTTAACTATAGCTGCCATGCTGCACATTACATCCCTATGACTTATTTGATTTATAACTGGAAATTTGTAATTTTGACCCCCTTCACTCATTTTGCCCATCCCTGAACCCCTGCCTCTGAAAACCACCAATGCATTCTCTGTATCTATGAGCTCATTTTTTTGTTTGTTCGTTTGTTTTGTTTTTTAGACTCCACACATAAGTGAGATCATACTTTGTCTCTCTCCATCTGACTTATTTCACTTAGCATAATACCCTCAAGGTCCATCCGTGTGGTCACAAATGGCAAGATTCCATTCTTTTTTATGGCTGGATAATATTCCATTGTGCATTTTCTTTATCCATTCATCCATCAACAGACACTTAGGTTGTTTCCACAACTTGGCTATTGTAAACAATGCTGCAATGACCAAGGGGGTGAAGGAACTTTTTTATATAGCTCCCTCTTACACAGGAACCATCTTTTAGTGGTCAGCTATGACTTCCTCTGCCTAGTGCTTTCCCTTCTGGGAGCATCCGAACCCCCCACCATCTGTATGCTCCCCATGGAAGCAGCCATGTTAGGGCCACGTGATGCACACTCTGGCCACAGTTTATTGGATCAGGAAAGGACATATGACCAAGCCTGGCTGATCATATGCTTTCTTGAGAATCTTAGAAATGAAGCTGAGAATAAGAGGACAGTATTTTCTTTTTAAGTTGCTGGGCTGTATGATTTGAAGCTTAAGGAATGCTGGTAATTTGTTTTGTTTTAACCACAAGGAAAAAGTAAATGGCAAAAGCAGGAAGGCAGGGCTGGGAAGAACACCGGCAGAGGTGAGCAGTAACAAGAAACAGAGGCTACTGGTAGTGTTTGAATCTCAGCGATTCTCAAAGTTCAGCTGGATTCTGGTGAATGGGTTTATTGAGACCCCCGCAATTCTTATACAAAGTCCTCTCCTTTCTTACCCTCATTTGTGTTGGATTTCTGTCACTTGCAGCCAAAATAGCTCTCATACCTGAAAAGCTCCAATGGCCTGGCCACCTTGTCTTAAGCTGGAGTTTTTTTCCTCTGGCTCCCCCCTCCCCCCGACTGCTCATTGACATCTGGAGAATGTCAGAACCCGAGGATGGAATGAGGAATTCTCTGGAACCAGATCCTTCAATGCCACAAGGTGTCTCTGGTCTCATTTCTAAATAATGAGAGAGCCTTAAATGGAACTCACATTTCCTGGACCCCATCTTAGCATTGGCCTTCCTGCCAGGCAAAGAGTGAGAGAGAGGGGTCCCCAGCACTGAGAGGTTTGGTGAGGGAGGTGGAGGGAGGTTCCAGCACAAGAAAGACGTTAGGACTTCGGCTGTCACCAGGAATGACAGAGACACTTCGCCTACAACTTCGAGGGTTCTGAACTTTGCATGGTATGTTGGAGTGTTTCCTCCACCTTAAACTATATAATGGAGAGGTATGTGAGAATAGGAAAAAGTTGTGTGTTGTCCTGTAACTGCAGAATGGACAAGACCGCAATCCCCTATGAGAGGTCTTCTCTTAACCTCATCCCACGTCGACCAGGCCACCGTGGTCCGGTCTCAGAGCCAGCTGGAGTGCACCGCTCACCATTGCCTGCGTCTGGCAGATCCTCACCAACAGTCCCTACAATAGCCATCAGCCTCAGGATTTGCATCAATTCTCAAGTCATCGACTGGGAGAAAACAAAAGGCTCATTTGAAGTCTCTCCTGCCTGTTTGTCTTCAGAAGCTGTCCCCCAATGTCTCTGTGAGGGCCGGCAGTCGAGTTGACTAGCCCCTGCCGGACAACTGTCAGACTGGCTGAAGAATATTAGAGGGAAGTTGATCATGTGTCAACGCTCCTCAGTGCCCACTCACATCAGGGAAGTGATACAGCTGTCGCTGTGGCCAGGGAGGCGATTGGCAGGACAGGCCACATTCACCAGCCCAGCTGTCCAATTAGATGCAAGGGCCCGACCCTTAGGTGTGCACAAGGCAGGGAATCAGAGCCAAGGAGGGCAGCTTCGTGGCTGCCTCTGTGGCCCTCCGAGGGTCCAGGGCTGCCTCCGAGCCTGCCGTGGGCACTGGATAGATCAAGGAATGCCAACTTTCTCCCATTTGCTCTTCTTTCCTCCTCACTCTCTCTCTTCTTATATCCCCCCTTCCTCCTCCCTCCCTCTCTCCCAGGCTGGATTATGTGAGGAAAATATCAGAAGAGTACCTAGAACTCATGTTGGCAGACAGCAGGAAATATATGTGGTTTGATTAGACACCAGAGTAAAAGCCAAACAACGGTAAAGAATTCTTTATTGCTTTGTTTTAAATGCTTTTAAGAACACGTGTGTTTAAGTAACATCATCAATTTGGAAACAATGCTGAGTGTAATAATATGGGAAAGTGTAGTTAAAAACACTGTTTTCTGATTGAAATGATGAGGTCTTCCTTCTTAAAAAAATAAATAAAGGCATGTGTTTTCCTTGAGTCAGAAGCTGTGTCTTTGGGTGTCTTAGGGAAACAATAGCATTTACTCAGGAGGTGAGTCCATGGTAGGGATGGGGGTTTCTCTGGACCTTACCTCTGAGGGCTCTTGCAAGGGCCCTGCCTTGTTCTCTAAGACCGGGTAGACCCGTGGGTCCAGCATGATGAGTAAACAGCACTGGGGGACCTTCCTTTATCTTTGTTCAGAGGACCCTTGAAATAGACATAAGGATACCCATTATTTACATCATGATTTGAGTTTTCTAAAGACTTTCTGACCCCATAACTCCTTTTGCTCCTCACTGGCACCCTGTAGGGAGGTTGCTATCCCTCCCTTTTCATAGGAAAGAGAATGAAGTCCCAAAGGTATGGTGCCTTTCCCAAGTGTGTGCAGCCAGTGAGTCGTAGAGGCTGGACTTGAACTCAGAGCTTTTGATTCCAAGCTTACTGGGTTGGATCCCTGAAAAAGTATAATACACTGAGCTAGACCAAAGAAGAGCTCTAGCTCCTACCCATTTCTTTGATTTTCTTGTTTCTGACTCTGTGTCCACCCCAAAGCAGCTACGTGATTGGGTGTAGGTAAAGTCCCCAAAGTAATAGTCTCTACAAAACCCTCCCTGAGAGTTGGCCTTGGAGCCTGGGGTAGGGGTGGGGGAAGAGGTTTTCCTAAGCTAGTCCTTATAGATGCTTATTATGGGATCTTGTTTCAGGTTTTCCAACAAGATACCCTATCCCTTTGTTTAGGAAATTCTAAATCTCCACCACAACACTGGACTGTGCATGTCCATTCTCAGCTGTGCCAGGGGGTGTCCTGGGGATTCTGAATTAACTACCCAAACACTGCTCTATAAGAATGCAGTACTTAGCATCAGTTTCTGAAGACTGCACAGTGCAAACCTATCATTTAGCTGGATTTCCTTTTCCATTAGATAATTATCAAGCCTTCAGCTTGTCACTCCCTTGTACACACCCTTATCCAGTCAAATAGGGTCACTCATTCTTGCTTTGCTCATTTTTTTTACCTCCAAGACTTTGCTCTTGGGGGATTCTTCTCCCGGAAGGCCCCAGTCCCCCAACTATCTCCCTGTTGTTCCCTCCGCCCCACCTTCCACCCAGCAAAAGTCACCTCTTTCCTCTGAACTTCCATAACACTTAATTGATACCTCCCTTCTGGTAATTTTCACTTTTCCCCTAAGGCCACCACTATCCATGGAGGGCAATTCCTGTCTTTGGCTCTTAAGGGTGAATTACAACGACTTTCAGATTTACATATTACCAAGGGTTACTTACTAGTAACCCATTAAGAGGGTTATTGTAATTAAGAATTCATAAATGGAAATTAAGAATGTACTATTGTCTGTGGAGGACTCTCCTACCGAGTCTGGCTGGGGCACTGCAGAGCTCCTGGTGCACCTGCCCCCATGCAGAGCATTGGTGTTTCTGCGACTTTCCAGAAAGACTCTCCATGACTTGTCTCTTGAGTAGATCATAGTATTCAAAGGCTGCCAATCTTGCTTCTTTAATTTATAAATTGTGTTAAACTTTGCTTCATTATTAGTTTGCTATAGGTCATTGCTCTACCCTACGGTGTATGGGGGTACACCTTTCCGCTTACAGCAATATTGACCTCTAAGTGAAACTTTTTAAGTTGAAGACATGTTTGTATTGTGGTTTGAATGCGAATCACCCTTATGCCTAATACTAAAACCGATTTATGCATTACCCCCCAACTGTTGTGCTTGTATAGCCCTACTCCACGGATGATGGTCTGCCAGTGCATTTGTTCTGTTTAAGTGGTTTGCAAAATATTACCAAGGTAAATGCGGTAAAACTGCTGGGCTAGTGTTCAGTTTATGAGGCATTGTTTTATAAAATAAAACCTAGTGCATATAGGCTCATATTCATTGCTTGTAGTGTGCAATTTATGTGCATTGCTAGCAACTTGCTTATTTTGTGACTTTCCAATTGTTTGTATCATCAGGTAAAATAGGAGTGGCTGCGGTGAGTGTACGGCCGATTTTAAATGGGCAACCATCAGAAAAATTTGAGAAAACTGTTTCTGCGTGGCTTATCCTTCTGCTTGGCAGTGACCTCCTTGCCCCCTTAGCGAAGTGACTAGGGGACCCATCTCTGCATCTCGGTGAGCACTCCAGAGCTACGTCAGTTCACAAATCTGAACCTCATGGTGGGAAGGAGCTGAATGAATGGGCCACATGCTCGGAGACCACCCACAATGTTAGCATAAAAACAGTCATAAGTGTAGCTTGCATCTAGCACCTTTCTTCCTGAGAATTTCCAGAAATGTTTTCATTTCTTTATTTCACTTCACCTCACTAAACTTCTACCTGGGAGATCAAATATGGAGTCTTCCCCATTTGGTGCGGTTTGTGTCTTTAAAAAGCCCTCCCCCCCCAGCTGCCCACTGCCCCCTTTTAGAGTCAGGCCCCCTTAGGACAGGGCAGGCTTCCTGCTCTGGGGCAGCCTGGCACCCACCCTCACCAGGACCATTCCATGCAGTCCCTCGAAACAGAGAAATGCAGGTGAAAATCAAGGGTATGAATGCAAAAAAGAAAAAAAAAGAAAGAAATTCTGTCTTGCAAGCAGGAGCTCTTGGAAGAAGGGAAAAAAAAATCCTGGGCATTAAGAATGCTTAATTGGCTTAATTTACTTGCTGTTTCTCTAAAATATGCTTGTTCTGGCCTTGACACTGCTTCTTGATGTCCCGCCTGGACCCTGCATCAAATGCAGCTCACAAACAGGGGGACTGTATTTTAAAGTGATGGCTTGAAAAATTAACTGTTCTCCTTTTGCCCTTTCAACTCCCAGATGAAAAATCCCACCCTGATTAGCCAATTGATTTACTCAAAATAAAAACATGAACTTCCACTCTTCTCACCCCTTTGCCCAACTTCTGTGGGGAGGAGAGAGCAGGTACATCTGGAATCCGGGTTTTCCTCCTCCCCTTAGGGTTTCTAACCGGGTGAAGGAGGCGCTTTGCTGCCCAGAGGGCAGCATCCTTTGGGATGCTCAGTAATGAACCAGGAGAGCATCCTGGGCTTTCTGTAACAACTGGACCTGTGTGTGTGCCTTCCCTCCTCCCAGGAGCCGTTGCTCTGGTCTAGTAGATGCCTCCATTCTGGGGAGCTGCACTGATCAGACACAGGTATGCAGGTGGCTGGCAGTAGCTGGGAGCCGGGCTGGGTGCAGGGAATGCCTCGATTAGCACCAGAGTTTGAGGAGGGGGGTCGGGCTGTGAAGTAAAGGGTATCTGATGGCTGAAGAAGTCCTTTGGTCTAAATGTTTTAGGTGTCCTCCGTGTTGGTATCTGGTTTATGAGCTCTGATGTTCTGCGTTCTGCTGGGGTCTAGAATTACCACTCTGACTTCAGGAGACAAACAAAATGAAACCAAACCATCGGCCTTGGAGGTGACTGGGAGAGCCCTGAAAGGGTCTGGAGCCCTGGTTCTTGTCAGTCTCAGCTCTCTGTGGACTTGCTTTGTGGTCTTTGACAGCGCGGCCCTGGCTGGGCTCCAGTGAGCTTGGGCTGTGAGACGGGGCGGTTGTCTGGTCCTTCTCCCCTTCCTCCAGACACCCCCCCCCCACATCCTGCCCCCCCAGGAATGCTTGTCCCAGAAACAAAAGGAGGACGGCCACCCCAGGGAGACAGTGTTAGGGGAACAAGGACACCTGGAAAACTCCTCTTCTCTTGTAGGGTCTCCCTCTGTCCCTTCCTATTTTCCTGACAAGACAGTCATCGTGTGTGTTTTGTGTGTGTTATCATTTTTTTGTTTAAAAATATATGTATATGTATAATGTTATATTGTTTGGTTTGTACACAAATATTATATGCAATGAACCCCCGCTCAGTGAGGTGTGGGTGCATTACTGCACGGTACATACATATTTCAGTTTTCTGTGGTTTAGGGGTTAGGAGGGCTGATAGCTCTGACAGTTGGGAGATGCAGCAGCCCGAAGACTGTGGGCTCCAGCCCTCTTTACTTCAGCAAAAAAGAGAGGGGAACATTCAGGCAGGGCCAGCACAGGGCGAGGCCGGGAAGGCACCAGGGAACAAAATTGAAGAGGGCCTCGCTCTCTGCTGAACCCTGCACTTGTATCACCCTGAGGGTGAGGCCACCTTAGCTCTCACACCTGGGCACCTGGCTTGCCTCTTCTGGTCCTGGCCTTGACCCAGAGAGGAGCTGTGAGCTCCTCAGGCCCTCAAACAGGGCCCTGGGCTCCTCCTGTCCCATAGCACTCACCCCAGTTGGAGGTGTGAATCTCTTTCTCCTTTATTTGGTGAATGTCTTGGGCTTCCCACTGGCCTGTGGGCCCCATGAAGCCTGAGGTCAGGTGTGTTCTGAGCTGCACTCCCCACTGTGTGTAGCCCCATACAGACTCCCCAGAACGAACACATGAATGCAACAGAAGAAGCTGGAGAAGGCGCAGGGTCACTGGGTCCTCCGGGGAGCACAGGTAGTTCACAGTGGAGAGTGTGGCGGAGGCAGTTTCCAAGGGGCGCTCCTTGCAGCCTTACCCAAGAAGGGTCAGGATGGGCCATGTCCTGGGACTGAGACAGCAAAGCCAAGACAATGAGAGGACAGCCCAGGCTGGCCTGCTTCCAGTCAGGGGTAGGGTAGAAAAGCTGAGTCAACCCACAGGCTGCAGGGTGGTGCAGGGAATCCAGAGTCCACGCCCGACTCTGAGGACCCCGCGCCATCAGCACCCCTGAAAGGCACCCTGATTCATCGCTGCTCTCGCATAAGCAGACACAGTCACGCTCGCTTTTTAAAGCTCCAGATCCCCCCATTCCCCATCCACAACTGCTAGTATGCGAAGCGCAAATGGCATACGCACAGTTCTGCATGAGCCAGCTGGCCCTTTAGGGACACCTCCGTCCTCCTGCGGTGCGTCCACTGCTTCCCTGGCCACACCACCCGTCCCACAGCTCAGCCTGCACCGCTCCCCCTAACTCATCTGTGTTATGTTCATTTGCTGGGTGGTAATAAATATTAGAATAAAATAAACCAAAGATGGCTGGCGAGGGCGCCGTTAGCTGTCTTTCTGGTTTCCACAGCAGCTGAGTGACAACTCAGCTTGGGAGCCAGCCGTCTCTTTCCACCAAGTCAATTCAGCCTTGGGAAAGATGAACATCAGCTGATTCCAGGGCTGTGATGGTTGGTGCCAGTCAGTAAATCAGTCAGATTTTAATTACTGGATGGATGACAGGGTGCGGTGACAAGTTGCCGTCCATGGGCGAGCACTTCTTCAAAGCCGCTTGAAAAACTGAGAGCACTTCAAGAGGAAAAGCCAAGTGACCATGTAGGAGCCCGGATCCAGTGGAGGGAGGGTCCCTCTCACATCCTTTCACCCACTTCCCACCTGGATGCAGGCAGAGTCAGGGAGCCAGCACTGACCTGTTTGGGAAGTTTCCTTCCTCCACTCTCTCTTTTAAAGCTCCCCCTTCCCCTTCTTGCCTTTTCAGGCCTGTGAGTTTTAATAGGTTCCTACAGCTCTTTGCCTAAGCAGCTGTTCCGTGCCAAGAAAGCCACGGCAGATTTGTAAAGTGGCAAACCCTGCTAATTAGTTAGATGAAGTTGCCTTTCTGACAGTGGCCCTGGCGTTGAAGAAGGCGACATACCTTAAAGTGACTGCACCGGGGAGGTCTCTCCCACTGTTCTCGTGGAGCGCTTCCATCCTTATTACTGATTCCGTGATAATCACCCTTCCTGGGAAATCCCACCCCGAAGCTGTTCATCCCAGGGCTGGCTCCTGGCAGAAAGTTTCCTGTCTGTTATGAATTGCCCCGGGGACCCTGTGATCTTCTCTGGGGATGCTGCGGCCCCAGAACAAGGGAGGTGGCAGGTGAGGAATTCAGGATGTGTGCACCCAACATTTCACCTAGTATGGGGGTGGGGCAATTCGCAGCAATTCTGGGGATGCTGGGCATGCTGCCTCTGTGTGTCCTTTGGTCCTACCTGCTTGCAAAGCAACTCTTAGCCCCCAGTGGACCGCAAGCTGCAGGAGGGCCAGGACGATTTCTTGCTGAACGTGATGGAAATCATCCCTCCCGTAGGCTAGATGATGTTCTTATCTCTTCTTCTGTGCAAGGTTACAAGACACCAAGGGACCATCTTCTACAACATCCTCACCTTGTCAGTAAGAAAATAGGACCCAGAGGAGGGCAGGCACTCATCCAACGTCACCCAACTAGGTGAGGCAGAGTGATGGGTTCCCTGCTATCCATTTCACTCACTCCTACCCGATCCTGTATTAATCATCCTTCACAATTAGGCTTTGAAACAAACAACCCTCAAATCTCCCACTTACAACAGCAAACGTGCATTTCTCACTTCGGGCCCATGGGTTGTATGTGGCAACTTTGCTCCAGGCTGCAGGTCAGATTTGGGTCTGTGCCATGTGCCCTTCATTCCAGGGCCCAGGTTGAAGGGACAGTGGCTACCTAGGGCATGTGTCTCTCACAGTAGACTGCAGGAGTGGGAGAGGGCAAGCCAAATCACGCAAACACATATGAAGCCTGTGGTCACATCATGTGCATTCAACATTCACTGGCCAAAGCAATCACATGGCCAAGTCCAAAGTCACACCACAAAAGTTGTGGATGTAAAATCTCATCCCAGGGAGGGAGAAAGAATGGGAAATGACATTCCAACCTTTCACATGTTTACCTTCTCTATCCCAACTGACAGAGCTTTCTAAAAGGCAAATTGGATAAAAAGGCTTCTTCTGAAAAATTATCAGTATCTCCCAGGATAATCTCTTACATGCCTTAGTTCAAGGCTCCATCAGCTGACCCCTGTTTGTATTTTCAGCCTTGCCTAACCATTCCCTGAATACCTCCTAAATTGTACCCAGTCTTACCTAGAAAGCCCTTGACCGCTTCACCAACTCAGAGATAGCCAGAGCTGGCATTCCTTCTGGAAGAGGCGCTGACAGAGACCCACAGCATCCTGAGTGCTCAAGGCTAGGGATCCATGGGCTGAATGGAATGTTTACCAGGACTCAGATAAGTTTGTTCTCAAACCTGTTTGCACCTGGGTGACTTGTAATTGTCCTTATGCAATTTAATAAATGGTGCAAATTGATTAAATGAGAATGAAAAAATAGACTTTTTTCCCTATGAAAACTAAGTTGAATGCTTTGGAGAGATGCAACAGGAATGGATTTACAGATAAAAAATCCTGTTAGAGGGATGACAGTATTTGTTCAAGGAAAGAAATCCTGAAGATAGAGAGAGATTCTGCACCCAGGTAGCTGTGTGAGGGCTTCTCCACTTTACAGAGCCGGAAACTGGAAGTTGTGGCTGGAGCATCAGGAGGACAGTGTCTGCAAGACGGATGTCCTGAAACCCATTCAGGGAATCTTCCCCCTAGGCTCTGCATCAAAATGTTGGGGCCCTCCATTGACACGTCCTTCTACACCAATGTGGTCCCTCTTCTGTCCCAGCTCACAGGGGGAGGACTGCTAGCTGCACTAGCAATGGGGAGGGCGCCCCCGTAGCCTCAATAGGAGGGCGGCCCAGTAGATTCCACTCATTGCCCTCAAAGTGCTTTGCATGGAAGAAGCCCTTCAGGATCCAGAAACGGTTGGATTCACCTTGACTGCGGGATGTGTTCATCTGGACCTTGAGCATGCTTTCTCTCTCCAGCTGTGGTCCTGGCTCACCTGGCCATCCCCAAACCATCAATCACAGATGGGCTCTGCTTCTTGGGATGCCTCTGCTTATCCTGAAGGCGGAGCCAGAAATCACAACTCAACTTTGGGGAGGCTCCTCTGTGGCACCCACTGGGAGGTGCTCCATGATCCTGTATGAGAACTGAGATGCGATAAACACATTTTCCATCTCCTTTTCAGGGATACTACCCCATGTCTGCAAATGAATTCCTCCTCCCAGGGGAAACACGACAATGCACTTGAACTCTGTTTTTAGTTCAGCTTCAAAAATAATTTTAATATTTAGACTCCTGTTGGGAGAACGTTGTAATGGAAATACAGTATTTTCCGAGGATTAAACAAAGCAACATGCAGTGAATGGAGGGTTCTTCCCTGGTCTCTGCACAATTGTAAATATAATTTTTAATGAAATAAGGTATAATACAAATGATTATTTATGCCTCTTTCCCCTATTCCAAATAGAGAAAAACCTACCCAGCGTTTCTGCTTTTCTCATTTCCTAATTCCTAAAGTAATTTAACAAAAACAAACAAGTAAACTGAAGGGAATGGTAAAATAATCGGTAACTCTCGAAAGAGAACAGCAGTTTTTCAGCTTTTAGATGAATTCATTTTGTTCAATGCAGATGTGTTAAATCTATTCATATCCACATATTTGAGATGAGTTATTTTACTACATTGTTGTGCTGTATAAAATGAGTTATTTTGGCGAATTAAATGCTGGGGTGTAATTTTCAAAGGAAACAGAGATTTGTAAATGCGGCGCAATTTTTGTCAGTGTTTCAACGTGATTATTAAATATTACAGGAAATACATCTCATAATCTTTACCTTTCTCCTTTTGTCTTTTTTTTTTTATGTGTATACAAGTGGCGGTGCAAATGGATGTTGCAACTCCAAAAATGTCAAAGAAAAGGCACCCGTCTCCCTTCATGGAATTGTACGTCCCCTCGGAGGATGCATATACTCTCTTCTGCTGATCACCGTCAGAGTAAGTCAAACAACAGAGTCAGTTCTAGCATCTCAGAGCCCTTTACAAACAACAGTGATAATGGGTGAGGGAGGGACGCAGTTAAGTCCCACGGAAAGAACAATTCCCATGGAGTATTCAATTTGCCAACATGGTGGCTCGGAGAAAGTTAAATTAGTTGATGAATGTATTCGATAGGGATTCATTGAGTGTTTCTTGACTTCTGAAATGCTTTGCCTACAATTGAAAAATGAGCTCCGAGATTCTAGGCCCAGGAGGGAAACGTGCGGAGATGTTCCTTCTCTATAGGGTGTGTGGCCAATGTCACTGTCCCAATGAGGGCAGCCTTTCCCTCTCAGCCCTTGCAGGGCCACAGCCCCTCCAGAATCCAGCAGCCCAGGACACTATGACCACTCCATCTCAGTTGTCATTCAAATTGAAACCTTTCTTTCCTGCCTGGAGTAAGACCGACTTGTGCTCACCTTTTAGTTCTGAGAGCGGTTCTCACCTCCAAGTCTTAGAAACCCTTCAATTCCCGCCCCTGCTTAGATAGAACATGTGAGCTTCCTGCTGGGTCAGTTGCTGAGTTAAGAAATAGCATCCCATCTAGCTCCCTGACACTGACTGTGGCCTGTTCCCCTATGATCAAGAGAGAGCAAAACCGCAAATAGGGAAAAATAGAGAAGGGAGCCCAAGCCCAAATTTTGTACCAGGAAGGAAGTTTTAGGCAACATGTGTTGGCTCGTGGGCTCTTTCCTCCTGGGATGGGGGACCTTGCCCATGAGTGAGTGAGTCTGAATGCTGGTGAGGTTTTAAAACCAAATATGGCTGGTGCTGCATAAATGTTTTCTCAAATTTCAGGTCAGGAAAAAAAAAATGCTTTAAAATATTCCACTAAAAAATAATTTTTTAAAAAGCCCTTGATTTTTCCCATTTTCTTCTGTGTTTGACTCCAGATTGAATGCAACAAGGAACAGAGGGCTGGAGTGAGAGCAGAGAAGATGAGAGAGAGAAAGGTCAGAGGAGAAGAGAGAACGTGTGAGTGTTTATTCCCAGGAAAATCCCCCCTAACTCCCCTGCCAAACAGACAAACACAAACGAAACACAGGAGGTAAGATAGCTAAAGAGAAATTTGTACCCAAAATATAAAAATCTCTTTGGCAGAAAAGAGATATCTGAGACCCAAATGCTCTGACAGCAGGAGCCTCCCCTCTCCCTGGCCTCCTCCTTTATCCTTTATCCTTCAGATTAAACAGGAAGCGGAGAGCCCAGACCGCCTTAGCGCGTCTCTCTTTTCCCCTCATTTAAGTGGGAGCTTGAGTGATTTGGCGGCTGGATCTGGGAACCCGCCTGCCAAATTCCACCTGCTAAAGGGACTTGCTCCAGCTGTTTCCTAGAGCTCCTCTCCTGCAAAGGTTTATCAGGGAAAAGAGAGCTAATAAAAAAACATGATGAATCAGGAGGCTGAGGAAAGCAGAGTTGCTGCTGTAATGAATCTCCTCTTTTCCTTCCCCTGGTGGGCTCACCTCAGCTCTGCCCAGGACTCACCTGGATGTGAGCTCAGGGAGGGTCCAGAAACAGCAGGACGGGATTTGCAAGCCCCCAACGTGGGTCACCCATGCCAGCTTGAGCCTCTGCTGCTTCCCCTCACGAGTGGATGCTCCCAGGGAGCTGCGGGGGATTCAATGGGACAATGATGGTGACAGTACAGGAAATGAAGCTGCTCCTGTTGGCCGGGGGTGGGCGTGAGCTGGGCAATGTGATCTGGGGGCAGATCCTCAGTAGTTCTCCATCCCCCTCGCATAGCGTGAGCATCTCACCACCCCCGCAATTCGGCAGTCCAGGCCACTGTTCCCAAGAGCGATATTTTACAAGTGAAAGACATGTATTTTTTTTTTTTTTTTTATAAATTTATTTATTTATTTTTGGCTGTGTTGGGTCTTCGTTTCTGTGCCACAGCTTTCTCTAGTTGCGGCGAGCGGGGGCCACTCTTCATCGCGATGCACAGGCCTCTCACTATCGCGGCCTCTCTTGTTGTGGAGCACAGGCTCCAGACGCGCAGGCTCAGTAGCTGTGGCTCACGGGCCCAGTTGCTCCGCGGCATGTGGGATCCTCCCAGACCAGGGCTCGAACCCGTGTCCCCTGCATTGGCAGGCAGATTCTCAACCACTGCACCACCAGGGAAGCCCAGACATGTATTTTTTATTAAATATTATTGAAGTAGTTGATTTACAATGCTATGTTAATTTCTTCTGCACAGCAAAGGGACTCAGTTACACATATAACTATACTCTTTTTCATATTCTTTTCCATTATGGAATAGCACAGGGAAAAACATGTATTTTTATACCGCATGGCTCCTCAGGGCAGGCTAGCGGCCTCACCAGATGCCCCTCGCCCAGGCAGCAGTGTGCTCTGACCCTGGAGGGGAAGATGGCTTGCCAACTGACGGGGAGGCCTCTGCATTCTCCAACAGGATGCCTTCCTGAGGGACTGTCAAGGATAATTTTGATGTAAAGTGATTTTGACCTTTCCTGCCACCTTCAGACTGTACCTCGGGTATGTTTGGCCAGGGCTCAGAAGCATCATAGGACACTCTCTGACCCCTAAATCTGTCATAACGCAAGACTGAGGCTTCAGAGCTTAGAGTCCAAGCCCACTCACTGATTCATTTGCAAACATTTACTAGGCATTGACTATGAGTCAGGCCTGTGCCAGATGTTATGGCCAAGAAGATGAAAAGATAGAACTGCCCTCAAGATACTAGTATTCAGCTGACACAGAAATAAAGGAAGATGGAAGTGAGAAGTATCTTTCCATTACTTTAGTCCCCAAATCCAAATCTTGCTAAAAATTCCCTTTAACAACCTCATTGTTGGTTTGACTAATGTGCACACACATGACACACCCCATACTCTTGCAAACCTGCTAATTCCTGGGACCAGAGGCCTCGGGGACCCAGTTCTGAGTCATGATGTGTTAGAACTGGAAAGAAAGGCCTCTGCTGTCTGCACAGCATATTGCCAAGACTCATTCATTTATTTATTCAACAAATGTTTATTGAGCACCTATTTTGTCTAGTGCTGTGCTTGGTCTGGGGGATGACAAGACGAAGATGATCTGTCCTGTCCTTAAAAGGCTCACACTCAGAAAAGGAGGTAGACACAAAAACCATCATTAGAAAACAGTGTGTTCCGTGGCTTGCTGAGGATCACACAGGAAAGAGGGACAGGCATACAGCCTGAGGGGATCAAGGGAGACTTCCTGGAGGAGGTGAGGCTCTTATCAAACCTTATGATAATCGCCTCATTAATGTACTTGAAGTTCTCTCACTCCACGTGAGCTCTGGGAGGGCAGGGTCAATGTCAGTGGGTTTTGCTTGACATCCCCAGCCCTCCATACTGATTCCGTGAGATCTGAGGAAGGGAGATGTCTGCAGGGGGTGTGATGAAGAGCATTTCAGCAAAAAAATGTACAGGAAAATATATATAAGTAGAGGCTCAGAGGCAGACAAAGTGAATTTGCTCAGGATAGAGGTGGGGAGAGCACTCCGGGATCAGGAGTGGATGCCGGACTCCTATAGGCAGACACCCTGGGTTTGGTCAGCACCAGCACATTGTCTCAAATCTCTTTGGCTCTGCACAGTGGAACGTCCGTCCCAGGCCAACCAATTCTCAGGGGAGTTCCGCCTGGCCCATCCCCACTTCTCCCAGAGACATCCATGGCGTGAGCCATGCCTGAACAGGAGGCATTGCATCTGTCCTTCCCAAGGACCAAGGGTGTTGTACGTTTCCGAGGGAGGAGTGTGGCTTCTCCCAAGCTGACTCCTGGGCTTTCACGCTCACCTGCTTGTTTGATTTGTTCTCTAGTTCCTTCTCTGAGCACACTTCCCTCCTCTGAAACACACCACGAGGGGCACTTTGGAAAACAAGTCAGAGCTTCCCATCACCCCATCGGTCAGTGCCCACCTTCCCTGCAAACCCCGGGGCCCACCCAGCCTTGCCTTCTCCACCTTTCTTGGCAGGTTTCGAGATTTTCAAACACGAGTAAAACAGGTATCTCCCAAGACTGCTTCTACATATGTGGCAGGGATCTTTTTTTAATAAGGGCTTTCAAAAGCAACCTTCTGCTTCCGAGCTTTGCAAAATGCTGCTCTATAAAAAGTTAGGAGCCTCCCTGCAGCAAGCCTCGTTACCTCCCCGCGCCACCCGCTTCCTGTTCATTCCGTGATTAAACACTTTGCCCCCAACTATACAGGATAGGAGATGGGAGTGAAGCAACCCTGCATGCAACCGTGGGTGTTCAGAAAGAGGATTTTTTCCTTTTCCTCCTCCTTCTCCTCACAAATAGGAGATTTACAGTAATTAATGCCATTTAGTTTAATCTGTAAATGTTTGAGGAAGTGATGCTATTTGTTTTAAGTACTACTCTCAGTGAGAAAATGCAGAGTCCCCTCCAATTTCTGACTTCATGCTCAAGAGCTAATGAACTGAATTCTTCGTAAACATTGGCAAAAGATGCAAATGAACAGATAGAGACTCCAAATGCAGAGGGACACATGAGAAGGAGCTAATTTTACACAATTGACTCGGTAACCTTTTTGGATCAGTGGAATTAGAGACTGATTAATCAGCCATGATTAGCATTTATTGGAGCTTCTGACACTGGTGCATTGTTTGTTGTTGCTGTGTCTTTCTTTCCTTTTTTCTTTTTTCTTCTTTCCTGCTTTTTTTCCCTCCTGTTTTGTCTCCTGGGGTTAACAGTTTCTAATCCATTTAACTGCCAATCTATCATCCTGGATGGGTCAGAGCTAGTCTTTATGGACTTTTAAAATTAATACTAGACAGTTCTCCTGTGACATGCCCTTGCTTCTTGCTGCCGCACTCGGCTGTTTAATTGTAGAGGTGGCCTCTTGTGGCCGCATGCTCCCAATGTTTAGCAAGGGTTGGAAATATGGATGTTAGGAGAAAAACTGGCAGATGGCTGACAAGGCATTTTTACTCATAACACACCAGTAAAACTTTAACTCAGAAGATTTAGTGCGAGAGCGTTCCAGCCAGCAAGCTGCAGCCATATGCAGATTTTTTTCAAACTTCTAAACTGATGGTTTTGCAAAGTGTGCATAAGCAGCCTTTATTGATTATGATGTTAAAAATTGAAAGCGTCAGTATCATTTAGCTCGAGACAGTTTTAAAGGAAAAATGAACATTCGTTTTCATTATGAACTACGAAAAGGCCAGGGCCTGGTGAGGTCCACATTCATTATTTCTTCAATTCCAGAGAGGAATTCTCTCAACTTGGTGTCTCTTCCAAAAAAACAACAAAAAAAACTGTGTGCACTCGAAGGATATGAATCAAACCACAGTTCACTTATTCAAGGTGAGGTTACAGGCAACTCACAAGAGCGACTTGTTGGCTAATTTTGGGGGCACACCCCCAGGCTGCTTCTTGGCACATTGGGGATGGTATTTATACTGGGCTCAATGTGTATTGATCTTACCCAAAACTATGCTAAATAACTCTAAGGATCTGGCAGGAAACCACGAAACTAGGGCAGGCCAGCCCAGGGCCTCTGGCACCGGCCCTAATTCATCCCACAGACAAGGACCGCTCACCTGGAGAAGCCAATCGGCCTTAACCTCCAAGGCATCTTTTGCTTTTTTGTCAAGGAGGAAGCCGTGTTTGGGGCTGGGCACACCAACAACATGGTTATGCATCCCTCGGAGGATGGTTCAACGCCAGACAATGTGACATTCCATCCTCTCTTGATTTAATGTTAAAAATGCCCAAAGGCCTTTGTTTCCATTACTGTACAGCTTAATGGCTTAATATTTGTCCCTTAAAATGGGATACGCTTTGCTATGCTAGAGAGCAAAACAACAACAGTAATGAGAGAATAAGACTCAAGGAAGATACTCTCCTCTGCCCAAGCCATTGAGGGAAGGTCTACCTAAGCCCCGCCCCTTTCTATCTGCAGATACTGGAGAAATCAGGGCCTGGGAGGAGGATGCTGAAGCAGAAGAAACTCCATGCAGAGACGATGAAAGAGGCTCAGAAACTTGACTAATGTGGGTGGAATGGAGCCACCACTCCCAGCAGAGACACTAACTCGCAGCTTGATAAGATGCTACTGAATTCTAATATTGTTCTGGCTCAGTCTTTGTGTTGGGAGCTGTGTTACCTCATCTTTGCAGCCAGCTTAGTATCTCCATTTTACAGATGGAAGTGTTTATTTTTACGAGCACTGGGCTATTGGATTGCCATTGGCAAGTAACTTGCCCAAAGACTCCCAATTAGCAAGGGGAGAGATGGTCCTGAGGGCTGCCCTCCTTCTGGGAAGACGGGAGGCGTGGCCACACTGGGTAGAAGACATGCCTGCTTCTGTCACCAGCCTCCCCCCAACTCCTTAAAGGCACAAATGTGCCTGCTTCTTTGTTCCCTCTCCTCAGGCCTGAGGTTAAAGGACCTGTCTTTGCCAGAGACGCTGAAGATACAAGGTGTGTGGATTTAGGTGTCATGCCTTCAGCCTGGATGTCAGAGTTCTCCAAGTGCTGAGAGATTAAACACAGACTCTTTTCAGGATAAGCAGGGTCGCATCTGCTCTGAAGAAAAATGATGCTGGCTTATGAGTTTTCGGGAACCGCAGGATGAGTATTAAATATTTGGGTAACTGAAGCAGAAAGAGTCATGGTTACGGCTGGAACAATCCTTCCCCTATCACAGGACAATTCCCTCCTGGGCAGCCTTCTCAGGTAAATCCATTTCTCCAAAGCTAGGGAGCATCATAGGGACGTTTTACAAGTTTAATTACCAGAGAGTTTAATAGGGAGTCCTTACCCAGTGCCCTGAAAAGTGATGAAGTAACTGGGCCAGGATCGGCCGGATTTTCTTCTCTGTAGGATGGGGCTATTGGATTGCCAGTGAGTGAGGGCTGCTGAGAAACTGGCTCCATTCCCGGCTTGGGGCATGAAGGCAGGGTAAACATTTGTACAATCACTGAGGCAGAGCGCTGAAATCTCTTGTAGAAAATTATTTTGGGGAGTAGACAGGATTATGTACTCCAGCAAGAGCAGCATTTTTGTTCTACCTTCTTGGGTCCCTCGCAGCCCCGGTGCAGCCAGGAAGAAAAAACATCATTCTAATGTCTACATATGCCAGGGCTGAGTTAGTGGCATCAAAGGACAAAACTCAGACTTTTCTCTGGGCTCCAAACACTAAGTTGCGACCGTTCTCATTTATGTCCAGTTTGGGATCCAGAAAGTTCTCCAGCTTGAGGGTTGGCAGGAGAACCAGGAGGAACAAGAAGGACCATGTGGTATTGACAAGTCCCTTAACTCCTAGACAGCTCCAGGCACCTCTAGGGTGGGATGGCATATCCTTATTGGTCCAAAATTGGCATTAACTAATGCTCATTGGATGGTGAATTATAACAGAAACTCTGTTATTGTGTGGGAGAGCCACATGAATATCAAACAAATTCATTATGATTGGTGCTATTACAGTGAATACCAAATGAGTTCATAATGATGGAACAATGAAAGTGTTACCGATAGGTTTTATTTCTGTAACAAATCCTCCATGTAAAAGCCCCTCCTGTAGTGTTAATTCTAATATAAGTTTGCATTTGAATATTAGCTTCATCAAGTAAATTATGTTTTTCAGTAGCCCACACAATAACACTCAGGGTAGCGTTTTATTCTGTTTGGCTTTCTTGCCATTGGGACAAGCTCCCCAACCCCACAATTTCCAATCTGCCTTAGAGTTTGATGACTGCTCTAAAGGGGTCACATTTTCCTTTGAGTGTCCAATCATTAGAAATTCATTTAGCATCCCATATAATAGCACTAATGCAATAGGACAGGATGAGTACGAAATTCATCTTGTGTTCATCTAGATGTAATATGTACTTCTGAAAGAGTTCCACTCTGATTCAGCTTGAGTGTAGCCCTAGTTAATGGACAGTTTGAAAATAAAGCATTCCTAGTAGATGAAGGCTCCATTTCTCTTGATGGACATTTGGAATTTGGTGGAGTCACAGTTATAATGTCAAAAGGGTTTTTCCAGCTCAGTCTAAAGCCATTCAGAGCGTGGACACCAGTGCTCCTGTGGGCCCAGGCTTAGGAGGGAGATGCAATTGATCTGAAATGTATTGATAGCATGAAGGCAAGCTGATGTGTATGGAGAGTTTGCTGTGCTCCTGATTCCATGATAAATGCCAAGGTAGGTTATCACTTTGTCAGATAGGTATGTACCGTTCATAGCTTGATTTACAGCTCTGAAGGTTCAGTAACTTATTTGGTGTCTTGCAGGTAACACATGGCAGAGACAGGAGTCAAGCCTGTAGTCCTATCCGCTCTCAAGAGCTGCCTCTCACAACTGTAGATTTCCTCCCAGAGTCCAGCCACGTTTAGGCTCTCAAAAAGTATTTGAATGAATGCACCATTGAAAGGATCCCTCTTGGCCAAAGCAATGGGAAAATTCTGCAGAGAATTAAGTAATATTTCAAGCTCAGGCTTGTATATATGTATTAGCTATTGCCTGGGATCAAATGTTGGAGTCCAGAGAATAACAAGGCTTATATTTCTCTGCATCCTCCTGCATCCCAGTCCCCTGTGCCACCTGCCCACCCACATTTACAGGTGAAGAAGAAACTCCAAGGCTCCAGAGCAGGGCGCCAGATAATCCTGTCAGACCCTTTGCATCAGGCATCCGTTCCCACTAGGTGGTCAGCACAGAAAGCAACCCCAGTCATTTCCTGTCATTTCTGGGAGGCACACCCAAATGCCTTGTGAAGGACTGAGCATCTTCTTAGCAAAATCCTCATTAAAATGCACTTAGATCCCCTTTGATAGAAACATGTATACATGTTCAGTGCACCCTCAGAGCCCTCTGAATGGAGCACACATGCATACACACATGCACAAACATGCACACTCACACACACACACACACACACACACACCATCTTAAACTGCAACTCAAACTGGCTGATTCCCAGGTTTACAGTTAGTTCCCTATCAAGAATTAATGCAATATCATGCACACACCATTACTGAAAAATTCTACGTTGTTTTTTGCCAAGTGTTCCTATATAACAGTTTTATCACAAGTCTGACAGCCTCCATAAAAATTCCAGGCATTCTATATCAACAGCCCTCTTTGTACTAAGTTATTAAACATTAAATTTTTATTCGTCATTTGTATTCTGTTATGCAAAATAAGCTCCTTGATAAGATGTGTCTTCTTAATTGGGCCCTTGATGCTTCTTGGATCGGAGTTGTCAGATTAGCTGGAAGAAGAGGCGCTGCGTTGAGCCAGCTCGCTACCAGGAGACCAATAGCTTTGTAACAACGATATTAAGTTAGAGAGGCCAAATGGAGGGCAGCACCAGGCTCAGGTGAGGGTTTGCATCTGTGCATGTCTTATGCTCAGGCACTTTTCTCCTGGCATCAGCAGGGCTGATGGAAATAGATTTGTTTGTTGTTTACAGCATGCAGCTGTGGGCAATGCTGCATGGGAGTTGTATAAGATTGAAGCAAATTTGTACTGAGACTAAAATATTGAGCTTTGCTCCCGTCAGCAGTCTCTGGAATCTTATTGTCGAAAACTTTATCTAGTTGTAACCTTCCCCAGGGTGATTTTCATTTGCAGCTGCCCCGTTCTGTCTCTCATCTCCCGTCCCCCACTGCCACCACGGCATCCGTACTTAGGGGGAGACAGCCAGGCCGGCCGGAGCGCAGCTCCTTCCCGACGGGGCCACACACGAGGGCCTGGTGACAGGGTGGCCATTTTCTCCGCCCAGCCCTGCCTGTGGCCGTGCAGCGCCACTGACACACATCCCACCAGCTGCCTGGCTCTGCTGTCACTCCGTGCACGGGCTCTGGGGACCAGGCCTGCTGGCTTCCCAGCCTGGCCTGGACTGCCCAAGACCCGGCACATCTTTGAGCGGGGAGAAAGCAGCTGACGGTGAATGATTTGTTGTTTGTGAGCCCATTTGTGTACCTTTCCTGAGATATTTTTAATCTTACCGTGTGAGGCCTGTTTGGGTTACTGCAAGTTTCTCTTGGTCCTCAGACACCATTGAGAGGAAAGGAAAAAAGGAAAGGGAAAACTTTCCAGGGACCCTGGGGTGATGTCAGTTACTCAGTGGGGATACGTGCATGGTTAGGCCCAGCGGACCAGGTGGCTGAGTTGAATGAATTTGCCCTGGTGAACCCTTCTGTGTCTTTAAAAAACAGTGTGTATGTGTATGTGTGTGTCTGTGTCTGTGAGTCTGTGTGTGTGTATGTCTGTGTGTGTCTGTGTGTCTGTCTGTGTATCTGTGTCTGTGTGTCTGTGTATCTGTGTGTCTATGTATGTCTGTGTGTTTGTGTATGTGTGTTTCTGTGTATCTGTGTGTCTGTGTGTGTATCTCTGTGTATCTGTGTGTGTCTGTGTGTTTGTGTGTATGTCTGTGGCTATGTGTGTTTATGTCTGTGTATCTGTGTGTCTGTGTGTGCCTGTGTGTGTCTGTGTGTGTCTGTGTATCTGTGTGTCTGTGTGTGTGTGTTTGGGTCTGTGTATCTGTGTGTGTCTGTGCGTGTGTGTCTGTGTATCTGTATGTCTATGTGTGTGGATGCGTGCTTGTTTCTGTGTATCTGTGTGTGCCTGTGTGTCTATGTGTGTATGTGTCTGTCTGTGTGTGTGTCTGTGTTTGGGGCGGGTGTGGGGAAGGACATTGGGTTTCTGAGACACAGAATACCACTCTCCAGTCTTCTGCAGCTACTGACCATTGTATTCAGGATGCATTTGGCTGTTGGTGTGAGGTTGGGGAAGGGAGTGTGGTAAACCCTCTCTGACCTACTCTGAACCTCCTTGGCCTGACAAGAAAGAACCCCTCTGGGCCAAATATGCCTCCTGGCTGCAGACCCTCAGCCATCTCTACTTCCCAGGCCAGCAGGAGGGCCGCTGCTCCATCCTCACGGAGACAAAGACGCCAGAAGGGAATAGGACGGGGGCCCCCAGACCCCCAGCTGGTGGCCAGGGCTCCCTGGAGTAGGACCTTCTCCCCAGGGTGGCTTCACCTTCTGGGTCATCCCACGCTGATGTGTCCATGGGGCTTGGAGTTCGGCTGGAGCACTGGTGGGATTTTGATCTCTTCAGTCAAGCAGCTTCATTGGAGCACGTGGTCCGGGTTTTCTGCTTCAGCAGTCCTTGGTTTTGGCCTCCTGGAGGACCTTGTCTGGTGAGCAGGGGCAGATCCGCACTGTGGGGGCAGGGGATGTGTCTTTGCACCTGTCAGTTGGTGCCTGGGGACTTAGAGAGAGACCAGGTAAGTGGAGAGGTGGTCAGGTGCCTGGAAAGATGTGCAGGTGTAGCCTTCACCTGTTTGAACAGACCTTCATCCCAATTTCCTTTCATCTGACTAAGGAAGCAGTGGGTCACCCTCAAAATCTCTATGGTGAGAATAGAATTATTAGCTATGCCAGTATTTGCCATTATATAAGTCATGCTTCTCTGAGGCTTCAAGAGACAGAATTTCAACTCAAACTTGTTTGCTCTAACAAATAAATAAAAATGTGTCCTCTGCCAATGTAAAATCTAGGAGTGGGGGAGCCAGCTTCAGACATGGCTGATGTTAGGTGCCAAATGATGCCATTAGAACCCTTTCTCCAACTCTTTGATCTTTGTCCCCCCATGTTAACATCATCCATAGGCAGGCTCTCTCCAAGCAGTGCCGGGATGACCGCCAGCTTATATTCTACCTTCTTAGAAATCCTAGTGGAAACAGCATACCTCACTCATGAAAGCCAAAATTACAGGGCTGATTCCCATTGGCCCAGTTTGGATCATAGCCCGTCCTGCACCAACCACTGTGACTGGGGCATGAGGCACTTTCAGAAGTGGCTGTTAATTGGATTTGCTGTGGTGATATTTTGCAATATGTACAAATATCAAATCATTATGTTGTACTCCTGAAACTAATACAATGTTATAAGTCCATTATATCTCAAAAAAAATTTTAAGTGGTTAAAACTGGCTCACGTGTCTAGAACTCAGGTGAAGGGTCAGACCCAGCCTGGATTGAGAGTAGAGAAGGATTGGTTCATCAACAATATGAAGAGGAGGAAAGAGGAGAAATGTAGGAAGAACTGTCACTGCAGGCTTTGGGGGGAAGGCCCAGCCCTTCTGGCTGTGGTCCAAGCCTCTCTAGCCAAGCCGGCCATCGTGCCCAGACACTCTGAGAGGCAGGCCCACCACAGTGCTTGCTGGCTCCCGTACGTGCTATGTGCCTCTAGACCTTTGGGTCCTTGTTCTTACAGATCCATCTGTAAGTAAACTCTGCTCACCCATGACCCCTACTCCCATCTAGTTCAAGCCTGGCAGAAAGTCCTGCCCGTCCCTTGAGGCCCAACTCAGATAGTGTGCTCTCTGAATATCTTCTCCTACCCTTGTCCCCCCATTCATCACCTATGCTCTGCATTCCCATGTTCATGATAACGTCACTCTCAGCCCAGTGCTTCCCCCTGTATGCTGCAGATCCCTGGAAGGCTTAATTCCCTTGACGTGGAGCACCTGACATGGTGAACATTCAAACCAGTGGCTCAGGGTTCAGAGAGCTGAGTTCAAACCATCCAGCATTGAGAGCTCTAAGCTCACAGCCCAAGTGGAAGGGAGCTAGAAGAGAGGAGACCTGTAAAAGATTAAAATTCCAATTTTAGGATCAAGTGCCCTCCACTTTTAGCCTCTTGGATAACATAACGAGATCTAAGTAGTTATAACTGTGCACTACAGGGAACTCTACTCAATAGTTTGTAGTGATCTATATGGGAAAAGAATCTAAAAAAGAGTGGATACATGTATATGTATTAACTGATTCACTTTGCTATACACCTGAAACTAACAGAACATTGAACTCAACTGTACTCCAATAAAAATTAATTAAAAAAAAATCTAAGTAGTGATAATATCTATAAAATTAAGGCCCCCACTGTCACCGAGGACAAAGAGATTTAATGGTCTGATTTACCTCCCAAACGGATCCAGATTCACTGGGGAAATTCTGAGGCCCCCAGCCCTCTTGTCTCCCCACACACAGGCTATGAGAATGATGAAAGACAGACATTATCTACATTCTAAATACATATAGGTTAATGAAAAGATCACTATTTTCTGGCAATCCATAATGCTCCTGAGATAAAAGACTCCTTCCTGGACATCCAAGAGCCAGTAGCCACTTGGACTAGAGAGGCCTTGGTTTCAGCTCCTGGCTGTGTTTTGACATTTCAAATTTGTAGAGGTCATGTGTGCAGTAAGAATGGCTGGCTAGAACACTGATGATAATATTCCTGGCAGGCTCAGGCGCTGGAAATTCCGGTTTCAAGATATCTCATTATCTGCAGGTGCCATAATGGGAAGCTGAAGGCAGAGCTGTCAATCACAGAGGAACATTTGGAAACACAGCCACCCCATAAAAGCTTTCCCTGACTTACCCCCTCTGCTCAACGAATGAGGGAAGGCATCTCAAAGAAAACATCTTGCAAGCAGTCCAGCAGCATCAGGTGAAACACTGGTGGGCTTGGCCATCTGATGTATATGGTGCCCGCAAACCACAGGCCATGCGAAGAGCCTCATAAAGTGCCTGCCATGCGAAGACCCCCATAGAGTACCTGCCTTTCTCCAGAACCGAGCTTCAGGAAGGCATCCCTGTCTGCAGAGGTGGTGCGGGGTCCTCTGCCTCCTTATCTTTGGAGTCTCACAGTGAGACCACACCATGGAGCTACAGTCACACACCCGCCACCAGAACTAGATGCTGTTCTGGGTTCTCTGCAAACTAGCCCAAATGGCTCCTGGCAGAGCTTGGCAGGTGAGGGATGGAGGCATGGTAAAAACCCAGGATGGTTCCTTCTACACATTCAGAAGGTACTGGCAAGGGCAGGGAGTGGGGACTGGGAAAGGGTAGAGCTGTGGCGCTTTCCTTGTTTTGGGAGTTTGGCTTCATGCTTGGGGCTAGTCTTGAGAAAGTCTCAACAGTTCTCAAAACAAAACTGAACTTGATGTGCTATGATTTATTTACAAGTAAAACCTGCCTCAAAGTAAACATTCCAGAATGGAATTAATAAGCAGAGGTTAGTTAGCAAGATTTTACTAACTTCCGTGTTGCTGGCCTCTGCTGGTGACTCCCAGGCATCCTAAGGACAAGACACAGAATTGAGATGTTTTAGAGCCGGAGCTTCTCACAAGCATCCATGGCCCAAAATGAATGGAAGAGCTTGTCTCACTTTTGCTCAGTGTTAAGTGGTCCACGTGGACCACAGAGAGGAGTCACAGTACAGACCCCTCTCCGAACAGACGGGAACTACCCAGAGTGCTCAGGGGCAGGTGGGGCCCCTTCTAAAGCCGTAGCTGCTACTCAGCTCCAGCCAACCTTTGCCAGGAAGAAATGGTTGGTCAAGTCTTCCAGATTTTCCAAAAAAGTTGGAAATTCAAACTTTTATTTAATGTTTTGTTTCCAATTTTGGCAACTGATTCCGATTTTAAGAACAAAAAAATGAAAATACTTTGGACCTCCCATTTACTACTTCACCAATAAGAACTAAAAGGTAATTCCCAAATGATAGAAACCAAGACTATCACTAGGTTATCTCTATAATTGGTCAATAATTACATCCCTAATCCTTTAAATTTTCCCTAAGAGAAAGTAACTTCAGTTATAGGAATGGCTTTCCTTTCATATCGGTTACATAATTTTTATTCCTAATTGAGTGCTTTATTCATTCATTCATTTATTCAACAAAGAGTTGTTGAGCTGTTAGCTGTGTACCTGAGTCATAGGAGATGCTGCTGGAACAAAGATGGATAAAGCCTTCCTTAAGGACCTCAGAGTCCAGTTAGCAAGAGAGAACAGGCATGGGAGGATATTTGCTAGATGAAATGTATGTGCCGAAGGCCATGCCCCCAGGCCTGGCGGGGTGTGGTTATTTGAGGACTGCCCCTCTGCCCCTCTGGGAAGGTTCCTCTGGTGCTTATGAGGATAGTGTAGGAAGGAGATAACCACAATGGAAAGTGAACAGACAGTGTTTGTTTATTCAAACCATGATGTTCACAGAAGGCTATGGTCACCGACCCTGTGTTTAAGAAATGGTGACTGGGTTTCCGGAATGAGCTATTTAGTCTGCAAAAGATGAGGCTTTGGGAAGGCTTGGGGTGAGGGTGAGGGAATGGAAGGGCTGACCACTTCCTCCTTCTGGGCTGCCATGGTGTGATGGTCAATTTTATGTGCCTCTGGGCTAAGGGTTGCCCAGAAAGCTGGTCAAACATTATTTCTGGGTGTGTCTGTGAGGATGTCTCCAGAAGAGGTTAGCATGTGAATCAGTAGAGGGAGGAAAGACGATCACCCTCAGCAGTGTGTGTGCGCATCATCCAGTCCTTCGAGGGTCCGAAAAGAATAAAAATGTAGAGAAAGGGCCAATCTGCTCTGTCTGCTGGAGCTGTGACATCCATCTTCTGCTGCCTTAGGACACAGACACCCCTCTCTCAGGTTTTCGGTCTCAGACCAGGACTTATACCTTCAGTCCCCCAATTCTTAGGCCTTCAGACTAGAACTGAATTACATGTGGGTTTCCTGGCTCTCAAGCTTACAGACGGTAGACCAGGGGACTTCTCAGCCTCCATAAACATCTGAGCCAATTCTCAGAATAAATCTCCTTGGATGTGTATGTGTGTGTGTGTGTATTGGTGTGTATTCTATTTCTCTGGAGAAGCCTGACTAATACACATGGGGAGAGGAATTAGATTTGCTCCATGAGGAGGACAGACAAATGGGTAGAGGCTCAAGATCAGGGATCAAGAGTGAGAATTTGGGAGTCAACAGACGTAGGGTCAGATCCCCAAACCACTTCCTGAGAGTGTGATCTTCAGCAAGTTGTCTCTTTGAGCCTCAGTTTCCTCCTCTGTAAAATAACCCCTATCTCACAGACCTGTTGATATAATTGAAAGAGATAATATTGTAGAGGTCTTAGCTCAGTATCTGGGATGTCCAAAGAATTCAGCAATGTTCTGGGCAAACAGAAATTTCATCTTTATGTGAAGTCAAAATTTAACTGTCAGCTGTCTAAACAGGAAACAGGAAGTAGTAAGTTCTCCATTATGAGAAGTGATTAAGCAGACACTAGGTGGCTAATTGGCAGGAACACTTTTCTTTATATAGGGCTTGAAGAATGTTTATATAACTTTAAGCTTCTTTTCAGTTCTGAGCCTCCAGGATGCTTAGAAAAGACTGAGGTACCATACAAATATAATCTGAGTGGGTGACTGTGTGTGTGTGTGTGTGTGTGTGTGTGTGTGTGTACATACGTGTGCTTTGATGCATAAGATAACCAATGAGATTTCTAGCTATTATGGAAATTTTTCAAACAATAAAATAAATGAGTGAATGATTTAAATAATTTTAATTCACTTCAATTTTAAATTTAAATATTATAGATATTTGACTGTCCCTGCTGCCTCCCCGCAAAAACAAACAGGTGCTGTGCCACATCCCCATGAGATCAAAGGAGAGACGCAAACAACCACGCAGGCTTGGAATCCCTTGGACACCCCAACAGTGTCAAGGGGAAAGGTGCCATTCCGAAGGGTAGCAGCATGCTAGGAGAGGAAGGCATGTCCAGCCCTTCCCTGTCGCTCTGTATTGGACAGTTTTCCTATATGTCAGTCCTTGAAAATAACTTGCCTAGAAGCTCTATTGGATTGTCTCACAGTAAGCTGTGAAGAATGTAATTTTTTTTTTTTTTAATTAAAAAAAATTTTTTGGTCCTCCAAATCCCCACTCCTCCAGCCGATGATGTCATTGTCTCCTCCTCCTCTTTCCTTTATGTCTAATATTCTTCTCTCCAAGCCTACTTTCCTACTTTGAGAAACTCATTGACACTTGTGGGTTGTTCGTTGCTGAGGGTGTTTGCATGTGAGCAAAAGTAAAAGTCCTAGGCTGAAATCAGTTCCAGGGGTTGAGTTTCAGTTGGCAGGGGAGGTATTTAAGAGAGTCCTTTAGGGTAGGGAAACAGGACAGGGCACTCTCGAAAGCCCTTGAAGTCTCCCCAGGCAGGCAGCTGTCTGGTTGGT
The DNA here is from genome assembly GCF_028564815.1 of Eubalaena glacialis. Classification (NCBI taxonomy): domain Eukaryota; kingdom Metazoa; phylum Chordata; class Mammalia; order Artiodactyla; family Balaenidae; genus Eubalaena; species Eubalaena glacialis. The sequence goes on along the minus strand of NC_083733.1, from coordinate 49,448,497 downwards.
TAACACGTCAAGATTTGAGGTCCCAAGACATGAATATAAGAAGAAACCACTTAATACTTTTTCACTCCATTGGTTGGGTTTTTTTCTGAAGTTTCAAGAAATTGTCCTTTTACCTCAAACTATAATTTGGTCTTGGATTTATTAACTAACTTTCACCCAAGAAGAGCCATTCTAGAGATTCCATAGCTGTTGACCTGGGCGAGAAGACCATGGGCTGAAGCCACAGCCATCACACCCCATCCACCCTTTCCTTGCACATCCTCTCCCCTGGCCACCTCCTCACCTCCCGCCCCCAAACTCGCTTTCAAAGATGGTCTGTTCTTCCCCATTATATCTGGAAAGTTACCCCATGCTAAAGAGAGTATTTCCCCTTTGATTTGATGGTCTTTTTTTCTTCCTTTTTGCCCTTTCAAAAAATGTGATAAAAGTCAGAATGGATTCTAAGGTTGCCTTGAGACCAGCTGCATGGCCTTAGCAAGTTATATAACATCTCTGAACAGCAAATATGAAGACAGCAGTAACTAGCCTGGAGGGCCACGCTGAAGATCAAGTCCAAAAAGGCCCACAATGGCATTAAAATGCAAATAATGAAGGTCCCTCCAGCCCTTTCTTCTTTTTTCCTTTCTCCATTTCTTCCTTCTTTCAAAGAAGAATCAGTAGAAGAAAACCCAATGCCAGCCAGAAATCAGGACCAAATGATCATTTTATACCATGACCCTTAAAGGACCCGAACCAATGTCATTCCTTTATAGGAATGTGAGGCATGCAGCAGCCAGAGCTGGACACAGCCCATTCTCCTGCAGCCTCAGCACCTCCAGCTCCTGGGCTGCCACCTCCTCTTCCCCAGGAGCAGCTGAGCCTCAGAAGGACAGCCTCATGTTCCCGGACTCCAGCTCGTGACCAGGAGGGAACACCCTGCATTATGAAAAACCCCACCATAGAGACTGCTGCACATTTTACTTTTAAATGTTTAAATTGATTGATTCTTTCTCTGACAACATTTTCTTAAAGCCTTTTTTACCCTCCTAATGAATTTGAGCCCTTGCAAAAGGCATGTGATTGACGGAGCCACAGGCTGACAGTTTCAAGTTTCTCCGAAGACTTGGGGTTTACAGCAGCCTGTCTGGGCCCAGGTGAGCAAGTGAGAAAGGGGAGGTAAATATCCAGGGGCTTTCATTTCAGAATATAGCTTCGGCTGGCAACATGCTTGAGGGTTAGAACCTTTTCCTGTTTATGTTGCCCAAATAGTTGCTTCAGTTTTGTGATGAATTCACAAGCATTTCTTGGGTCTCCAGGATTTGCATGCTGGATGATGACAAGACCCAAAACCACTGGTCCCTACCCTAAAGATGCTCAGTCTTGCCAGGTAACTAAACAAGAGAACACCAGCAGCAGAGGATGGTCCTCCTGTAGGGTGGTGATGCCCAGGCTGGGACAGCACGAATGCAGGCTGCGCACAGGAGCTGAGCCTTGAGAGAACAAGATCGTGAGGAGTGAACAATGACAGGGAAAGGCACTTCCCCCTCATCCACACCTTTGCCCAGGTGGGCTCCTCAAGTTCAAGCAGTGCAGCTCCTTCACGGTGAGCTTTCTATCACAGTTGTGTTGTCAGTTCTGCAGAGGGATGCTATAGCATCAGGACGCAAACATTACCAGGCTAGAGTATCAAGAAAGTCCTGGAAGGGCACATTAAAATCTGTGGGACTTATCCAACAGCCAACAGAGAGTCAGTAAGCACTTCCAAGGAAGAGGGTGCCAGCCCATGTTTAGAACGCCATCTCTGATGGTAGCATGGAGGGCCGATTGGAGATGAGATAAACTAGAGGTGGGACTGCAGAAGGTCCAGGAGCACCCTGGCTGCTCTGTGAACTTGACATTTACTGGTGTTGGGGGTGGGTAGTGAAAGGGAGGGCTCAGAGAAGATGCTCTGGTTTCCTTCTTCCATCAACCAGGTCAGCAGCCAATGAGTTTGGTCATGGGCATGTTGACTAAAGTATTGATGGAGCACCCAAGAGGATGCATTCAAAAGAAATCTGAGTTTAGTGTTTAAGATCAGGGCTGAAGATGCTTCAGATTCTATTAAATAATGAGGTGCATCTGGATGTTTTTGGTTGAATCAGTTACTCAAAACAGAAATACACTAATTCATGTCAAGCACACCCACTCAGACTGGTGTGTGACAACCTGTGTTTAGACTCTAAATTCATAACTCACTCCACTCCCACCCCAGTCGTCCATTCTCCTGCCGGACCATCATCCAGTTGTTTTACCAAGCTGACCAGTCATTCATGTGTGAGCAGGGTGATTCTTTGCTTGGGAGGTGGCTGTTTGCAACATGCGGGTTTCCTATCTGCATTCCCTCGACCCCAGAACACACAGGTATGGGGACCAAGGAATGGTCCCAGCTCCTATGGTTTGTAAGCACCCTGTCAGGCACTGGATACGAACACACCTCCTAAACGAGAGGTCTGTGATGTTCAGCTATGGAAGGATCTGCTGCTTTCCCTACATTTTGGGGTCACTTGTTTGATCAGATGTAGTCAGACAATCCAGTGTCAGTTTTTAATTAACGACTTTTAATTTTGCATTTCATTTGCAGCAATAAAAATAAAAAAACAAACAGTAACCTACACACTGCCTTAGGTTAGCTCAGGTGACTGAATTGGTATTAAAAAATAAAAAATAAAAAAGGAACTGGCAGGCACCCTGTCTGTGAGTCCTCCAGCAAATACCAAAGCCTTTTTGGAGTCAGCTCTACTCACTCCTGCCACTCCCCAGGCATCTCTTCCTTCCTGATCGTCGAAGGCTCCTGCCACCTTATCATGGTTTAAAATAGGATGGGGCGAACAGCATCCTCCGCTCCACACTTTGTGCCTTCATGGGATTTCACCCAGAAATACAGGCATAAAAAACCCAGGAAGGTGCCAAAGACCCCTTTCACTTCCCAAGGAGAAATCTGAAGCCAGAGGAAATGGGTGGGAAGGTCCCCACCAAAGTACCCCGATGGGAAAGTGGCCTACCAAGGACCCCAAAGAAAACTCCGCCAAGATCCTGGGTGGGTCATAGCCTGTCTCCCAGGCAATACTTCAGAGAGTGACATGACGGAGCCAGTAAATTACAGATTCTTCCAGGAATGGTGCCAGAGAACTTGACATTTCACATTCACTCACACATTGGCAGCTGTCACAACGGGTAACAAAATGCAGGCACTACCTACAGCTCAATAGGTAGCCCGTCCCCCAGAATTTAGAAGCACCCATCTTCATCCCTGACAGCCCAGTGGCCAGGGATGTGACTCCAGATGCAATTCTGATGAAACATTACTGCATGCATGTAACAGGAATAGTGTTCTGTGAATGTGTAAGTTGGGCTTAGCATAGAAACTAGAAACAGACGGCTTTGGACCGCCTAGGTTTGGCTTCAGATATTTTTGCATTCTTCTGAGTGAGTTTTCTTACTGCTAAAATAGGGCATTGTCATTGAGGATAATGTAGAAAATTCAGATGAAAGAGACAAAGCAAAATTTGAAAACATCTATAACCTGCTACCCAAATATAATTATTAATTTTTTTGCTTTAAATCTTTTGATTTATTGATATATATACAGTAAGAGATAATATAATATATACTTAATAAATATATACTACAGTATAGTATAGTATTTCATACACGCACACACACACACACACACCCCTTCTCCCCTAAGTTTAATGGCACCATCAGTCAGAAGAAGCACCATAGATTCTTTATTGGGAGAGGAGGACACTATGTTAAATGAAAAGAAAAATGTTTTGACTCAGGAATAAGATTTTCATTTATCCATTCTATTTCATTCTGATTTATTCTTCTAAATCACAAAGTTATCAAAATTTGAATCTATGCTTTCTCTTTTTAAAATTTTTATTGGGGTATAATTGATTTATAATATTGTGTTAGTTTCAGGTGTACGGCAAAGTGAATCAGTTCTATATATATATATATATATATATACACATACACACACACACACATATATGTATGTGTATATATATATGTGTGTGTATATATATATATATATATATATATATATATATATATACATACTGAATCTATGCTTCCTTCACATTCAATTACGCTTGGCCACAAGTGGTAATGCCCCGCTTCGTGGGAGTGTTGTTTTTTCAAAATCCACATTGGTGATCTTGATTTTGATATCTTCAAACACTTTAATGATTGACTGCCTATCTTTGAAGTACGTCAAAGTATATTAGGGCTTGGTCTGCATTTCCTATTTGATTAAACTTTTAAATAAACTTCCGCCCACCTTAATTCAGACATGTATTCTTTGAAGACAAGGGTGTTCTCTTGAAAACCAGTTGGAATCTTTAGCCAGATACATGTTTGGTACGAAAAGAAAGTCCTCCCTGAGTTAGACACCCAGAGCTCTCCTAACTGTGAAATTCCTTCCTCTATCCCTAAGGACCTGGGGGTTTCTACCATCTGTAATTTCATTGTCAGGCATGTGATGGTCCATCTTTTTTGTCCACGTTAAAACATTGGTTTCACTTAGTATGATAAGTGAAGTAAGTCAGACAGAGAAAGACAAATATCATATGATATCACTCATGTAGAATCTAATTTTTTTAAAAAATGATATAAATGAACTTATTTACAAAACAGAAACAGACTCACAGACTTTGAAAACAAGCTTACTGTGACCAAAGGGGAAACGTTTTGGGGGGGGGGATAAATTAGGAATTTGGGATTAACATACACACACTATTATACATAAAATAGATAACCAGCAAGGACCTACTGTATACCACAGGAACTCTACTCAATATTCTGTAGTAAGCTATATGGAAAAAGACTCTGAAAAAGAATGAGTATAGGTATATGTATAACTGAATCACTATGCTGTACACCTGAAACTAACACAACATTGTAAATCAACTGTACTCCAATAAAATTTGAAAAAATAAAGTTAAAAAATTGGTTTCATTCTGATTCATGGTAACATCTTTCTAAAAACATTTTGATTGACAACCAGGGGTCCAATTTTAAGTTATCATTCTCTCACTAGCCGTCCCAGTGCTAACGACTCCCAGCAGAGGTGAGATTCGGACAAACAGGTACACTTCCATCCAGAGCTGAGTTTGCCTGTGTACACCTAATGACAACCATGTCTCAAGGTGCTGACCAGGGGCCAGCTGCCTGCTCTCAGTACTGACTGTAAGAGTCAGAGAGCCCATGTTTGAATCCTGGCTGACCACTCACCGGTCTGAGACCTTCGGCAACTTTCGACACCAGTTTATGGAGACTCTGTGAGAAACAAAGTCACAATAGCTTAGGCTGGAGCCTGGCGCATCACGCGGACACAACAAGCAGTTTCTCTAGCAGCAGCAGTGGTTATTTTGTGATGCGCCTGTTCTGGGCTGGTCTTTGTTCCAAATGCTTTACCTGTGTTAACTCATTAAATCCTCACTCCTGTCTGACAAGGCAGGGGCTGATATTATCCACATTCACAGAGGAGGGGACCGAGGTGTGGTAGAGTTAAGTAATTTGCCCTATATTACATAGCTAGCAAGCAGTGAAGCCAGGATTTCGCCAGCTGGTTTGGCTCCAGAACCCTAAGTACTATGCATACTCTACCTATGTAGAATGTGTGCATTTACATAAATCTGCATTATATATGCGTATATTATGCATCCTCTTCCATCTTCCCCAAGTCTCCACAAGTTCCTATAGCACATTCTTTGTCATGGCAGCAGTACAGCCTACTGTATGCAAAGAGAGAAACTTATTGCTTGATGCTGAGCTCATTTGCAATGTTTCAATATTATAACTAATGCTCTGGCAAAAGCTTAGTGGCTAAATCTTGACACACACCTATGAGTATTTTCTTAGAGCAAATTGTTAGATGTGGGACTGCTGGGTAGGGTGACCATTCATCCTGGTTTGACTAGGACCAAGGGGTTTCCTGGGAAATGGGACTTCCATTCCTAAACCAGGACAGTCTTGGGCAAGCCATGATGATTTTAGGTCACAAGAGATTTTTGCATCTGTTATTTGCAAAAATGTTCTGATGATTGCAACCCTTTAGGCGTAAGGTTGATGTAAAAATGAAGGAGGAAAAGAAGAGGGTCTGTCCAGATGGCCGTTGGGATTACCATGGGGAGTTTGCATGTTTGTGTTCTGAAGGCATTGATTGGGGGTTTGAGGAGGGGATACAATGAAAGTCACAGGGACCAGTGAATACAAGGAGGACTTTGACATCAAGGCACAGAGTGTCAGAAGAATCAGAACCAGAAGAGGGCAGGGACAACATCATGGCCGTTTCATGAAGCCAGAGCCAATGTGGCCAAGAACAGGGAAGCATGTTTGAGATGATGTCAAGACCTGTGTCAGTTTTTTTTTTTTTTTTTTAGACACCTTTATTGGAGTATAATTGTTTTACAATGGTGTGTTAATTTCTGCTTTATAACAAAGTGAATCAGCTATACATATACATATATCCCCATATCTCCTCCCTCCCTCCCTCCCTATCCCACCCCTCTAGGTCAGTTTTTTAAGTAACCAAGTGTACTGATCCATGCTGTGCTTGCTTTTTCATCAGTTCATTTCAGCAAATATTTACTGAATGCCTCCTCTGTGCCTAGCACGCTGATGGTTGCTGGAGGGACAGAGGAGAATAAGTGTCTCTGAGAAAGTGATTTTCAGAATTTGTGGCACCCTTCTTGCCAGACATGCAGATCCTCATGTAGACTTCACCTGGTCATTCATTAGACAAATATGTTTCTGGTACCAGGCGTATGGCAGGTTTCAAGGGATGTATAGCCTTTCTCCTGCTAAAAACCTTCTTAGGAGAAAATCTGTTTTCAGCTTTGGTGAAGAAACCCTTTCAAACCTAAGATCATCTTTAAGTATCTCAACTTACTTCAAGATACTTAAAATACTCCTTTCCTTGTTAAGAAGTTTTCAGAATCAAGGAGCAAGTAGAGAAGACTTTGGGGGAAAGTCCACGGAAAGCCCAGCCCCACCGTGGGAATAGCCAAACAGTCTCATGGAAGGAAGACCCAGACCTGTTCCTTTCCAGGGCTAAGCAACAGAGGAAGGGCACCGGATGAGGAGAGATGTCCAGGTTGCCAGGTTTGGGGAGTGGTGAGCAGCTAGTCAAGGACCAGGCTGATGCCTCGTAACACTCTGCCCCATTAGTGCCCTCCCTAACACTGTGCAGTCAGAGAGCCTACCAAAAGCATGATTTCCAAAGTGTACATTTCTGACCCTACAGTTGCAGGAAAGGCATTTATTCTGATGAAGCTAGTATTTATTAAGCATCCAGCAAGAACCAGGTTGTTTGTTCCAGAAAGGCAGTTGGGCAGACACCTGATTTCATTAAGCTCTGCAAAATAAGTATTAATATGTTAGTTTCTAAAAGTAGGGTTGAAGACTGCCCTACTTGGACCCCACCATAAAGTAATTGCTGTCCAGTCTCAAAGGGCTGGTTCAATTTAGCACGTAGCCTTCCCAGCTTCCCTCCAACCCCGAGACCAGGGAACTCTGCCTGCTTTTCTCTGACCACCAGGAGCCAGTCCATTGGCCCATCTCATCCTGGTCTCAAACAAGCACAGAGGTTCCTTCTTCTTTACAACTTGTCTACTGTGTGGCAAATCTGAGGGGTGGATCCCCCCATCCCCGCAGAGGGCTGGATGCTAGGGAGAGACTCAGGGAGACCTGGGTTCTCCCATCTTCTTGGCATGGACTCTGCCCTATTGAGAACATTAAGCACACAATCGGGGGAACTTTCTGTTACCGTCAGGTCATAATCAAAAGTGGCTCACAGGACCTGTGTGCAGATACTCCCAGGACTGTTGTGTCCACACTGCACCACACCTGTTTGCATTCTTAACACCCTCACACCTTAGACTCCAAGCCTGCTCTGAGGCCCACCTGTGCTGGGTGCCTAGTGAGCCTCCTGAAGAATGTTGCCCACGTGTGCCTGCCCTCAGGGACCTTGGAGGCACATGTCCTCCCAGTCACTGCGGTCAGAATGCCAAAGGCAGCAGCATCTCTCAAAGCCGCAGAAGTGGCTGGAGACCTGGATCAAGATGTGGAGCTGAGAGCTCCCGTCCAGCTTGGAGCAGGGACGTGTTGACCATGAGCCTGCTGTCCAGCGTCAGCTGGTTCGCTGTCCTGAGAAGTCAGGAAATAATGACGACTCATAATTATGAACATTTGTTGAGAACTTCATATATGCCACGTTCTGTTCGGGGTTGCATATTAACCCTAAGGGGTAGGGGACCAAGGCTCGTAGAGGCGAAGTCACTTGATCAAGTTCTCATGGCTAATCAGGGACAGATCTGAGACGCCAAACCCAGGTGGGTGACCACCGTGCTCTCCTGCCTTTCCTGAACTTCACGAGAGGCCCCCAAAGCCCAGCTAATGGCAGACATCTTGAATCACTTAATTTTTTGTGTTTCAGAATGAGCTATAAATGGCTGGCATTTGAAAATCAAAATCGACATCATCAGAAGTATAAAAATAATGAGGTGGGTGGGAAATGGCACACTGCGTGTGTGAGCCATTTGCACAACGAAAGGAGGGGCCATTTAGAGCCAACAAAGAAAGGGCTTTTCTCCAGCCCCAGGTAGAAAACCATCTTCAGTGTTAGGGGAAGACAGATTTTAAGTAGTTACACTTATCGTAAGCTTCCTTTTGATTATGGCAAAAAAGTTTTCCTTTAATGGGAGACTTTCTTATAAAAGGGAGAAAAGGTAGATAAAATGAGCTTGACATTCTGGTGCAAATGATCTTTTCAGGAAGCCTGTCCTCGACCCAGGGCCCGTGCGCTGCATCTGCACGTTCGCCTGTGTTTCTTGGGGCCTTTTACAGAGCGGGGTCTCTGAGGCTGACCATCGAGGCGCGGCTTATTATCTCCCGGAAGCACATAATGTGTTGCAGCAAGTGACTGCATTACGGCAGGCCCCTAAATTGTATTCGGACAAAGAATAATTGAACACTGGACAGAATAACAAATGCCCTGGTCGAGTTTGCTTCATGGGTTTATCGTGTTGTATTAACATGATAGAAATATGAATACTTAAATCTTATCTCAGGTATAGTTTATAACTGCATTAATCATTTAGTGTATTATATATTTTTCATGTCAGTAAGATTGTGAGAAAAAGATTCAATTTTCACAGCACAGTCGGAGAGTGTGTTTTAGATAAGTAGGAGGCCAGGATTAAACCGCTGCAACATGGCTTTCAATTGCAGACCCTATAAAGGGAAGGTTAGCATATATCAAGCAATATTAAGCAAGATCCTTCAGGCTTTGGGAAAAAAATCAGCAAGCCATTCGATGCCATCACCATGTTTGCCTGAATCAGATAAACACTTACCGACTGTTTACTTATATGTGATCGGTCCAACTGGGCTGGCAAAACTGCCGTTTGTCCAGGCCTGATGCTCTGGACTTTGCAGTGTGTGTGCCAACTGCTGACTTCCTGTGCCCGTCTGGGCAGTGGCTGAGTGGTCTTTTTGACTTGGCACTTGCTGGAAAGAGCCGTCACTGTCAGACGTGCTCTTCATTTCAAGGGAACAGTTCTTCCAGAAAGGCAGCACTGGCAAAGACTTTGCGGGGGGGGGGGGGCAGTGCCTCCATGTTTCTAAAATAACTGGGTAGGGAGGGAGGCTGCCTCCTTCCCTCTACAGGTGATAGATGACACATTGCTTCCTACCTGGCTAAGTCCTCAAGAGTCATGCCAGCATCACATTAAATCTCAACAAACATTCTTACTGGAGGAGGCACAATTTTTCAGATCACCAGCTTCAATCCATTCTGGTGAGAGGCTAAGATGGGAGAACTTTGTTTTTTAATATAAACTTTCTGAAATTTCCGTTCACCCCAGCTCCCCGGCAATGTCTTTCTAAAAACCCCATCAGAGGTTTGTCACGGTTGGTTGTGTCCTTTAAGCCCTTGTGTTTGCCCAGCAAAGGGAAGCAGAGGTCATGACACAGAGTAGCTTATTTCTCAAAGTTTAGGAAAAAATCAAAACAGCAGGCCATAGAATAGAAAGGTGAGATGCAAAGACACAAATCACTTCCCAGTCACAAAAATTGCCAAAAAACAGCAGCTTGCAGCTGTGCGCAGCAGGGACAGAAAACATTAAACACATGTTAAATAACAAATAGGAGACTTAAATATAGCTAAAAATGGACCTTATTCTGAATAAATCATGCAAGCTGCATCTTAACCATCCTGAGAAATGTAATGGATCATGTGAAATCTGCCAAATTTGTATTTAAAAAAAAATCAATAGCGTGTGCCTCTGCTTTTAAAACGACATGCTGTTCAGTTCGGGGAAGATGTTCTGTGCTCTGTCGTCCCCCACTGCCCCCCAGAAGCCCCCCCCCCCCACCGCCCATAAGACTACAGCTGGATTTAAGAAATTTCACTTTAGTTAAAGACAAGCAAGACATGCATTTGAATAAGTCTATTTTTTTTTTTTTGGTGGATAAAAACTATTTAACATTCACTTTGCACTGCCTTAGCATTTCACAAAATTGTTCCCTCTTTCTTTTGAACATGTAAAGGAGTTGGCTCATCTATTCTGAACCATTTTTTGAAAACCGCAGAAGTTCATTTCTCTGATACTTCTCATCCATTTTTAGCCTCTGCTAAAACATAGCCATTGCCACTCGGCCAAAGAGGCTTTATCCTCTCTCCTTCACTGTCTGGGGAAGAGGGGGGTGCATTTGCCTTTTATGATGAGAAGGCCAAATAAATCTCCAGGCAGAGTATTCAAATCAATCCTGCTGGCAAGTCTCCTTCTCTTGAAATGTTTGCTGCCTCTATATTTCTGTCTTCAGATTATTTTCAAGTCCTTTGGCTTGCCTTCAGCACGGAGGGCCATATTCTGGTTTATCCCACGTGTGTCTCTCTTCGGAGATTAGTGTACCTTTAATAACATGAGAGAGGACTTTGATGAGAAACTTCTTAACTCTGCCTTTATTTTGTCACAATGCCACATTTTTGGCTTCAACCGCTACACACACACACACACACACACACACACACACACATACATTCACGTGAACGCACATGTATCTATTTCTTGAAGGAAAGGTAGCCCGTGGTCTTGCACTTCCCAAGGCAGTGCAATTACATTGCTGTTTGATGTATTTTTTTGGTCATCAATAATCAGTAACCAGGGAATCTAGTGCGAGGGCTGGGGTACACTGTGGGGGGGGGGCAACCTGAGAAAGCAGAGGCACTCCTTGCCCACCTGCCCTCCGTGTGAACCAGGGGCAGCCTGCACTGACACCAGCCTTTGTGCCTAGCATTTTCTCCCAGAGTTCTATTTTCATTCAGAATATTCATAATACTCTCTTAGCATGAACAGCAAATCCGTGGCTTTGAGGGCAAAAATATACATGTGTGTAAAGAAGAGAAGCAGAGGAAAAAAAAAAAAAATTAAGAAACAGGAAGCAAGTCGAGTGCTGCCGGAGAGCATGGAGAGGTATGCTGAGAATCCTCCCGAGGCTGCTCTGCCCCAAGCCGTCCTTTCTCAGCTCATACAGGGAGCATTTCCACCGAGCTGTGCTCAGACGGGGGCTCTCCAAAGTCAGTGATGCTCTGATGTACTGAGAAGTCATAAATATGGAATACAGCACCGCTGCTCCATTTCCTGTATTTCAAGGATATGGGTGGAATTACAGATGGTGGTATAAATAGTGATGAAAAAAGGGAGAAAGAAATGTAAAAAGGAAGGAAGAAAGGAAGTCTGGTAAAAAAGAAGGAAAGAAAGAAACAAAACAAGGGAAGGAAGAAAGGCAGAAAAGGAAGGAAGGAAGGAAGGGAGGGAGGGAGGGAGGGAGGAAAGAAGAAAGAATTTGATGTTTAGCTTAGAAGTCATTTAGCATCTAGTTGCCCCAGAAATATTATTTCCAGGAGAGGAGCCAATGGATGAGTGCCATCTTCTCATTGGCAATAGGAAGGAGAGGAGATGGGTTTACCTAGGCAGTGATAGCCCCTCCTTAGAGAAAGGTCTGGTCCTCTATGGCTGTGGGAAATCAATTGGGTTTGCTCCTTTGCCCTCCCACCATTGGCCACAAAGAATATTCTCAAGCTGCTAGCCACCCCTCAGTATTCCCCACAGGCAAATTATTTTTGAATTTTCCTGTGGGGGATTAGCTCAAAAGGAAGCAGTAGAAAACTATTATTTGCAAGGTTGGTGGCCCACCTCAGCACAGCCCTATTTTAAGACCATATAAAAAAAAAAGAAAAAGAAAAAAAGGAAATGGAGTGTGTTTGCAGCAGAAAACCCAAAGCAAAGCTGAATAGGTTAATAAGGTAACATCTGAAATGTACCATTATTAAGACTCTATTTCTGACTTTCCTCCCCTCCCCCATTTTGAATCCCCACTAACGCACTTGCTTGTATGCTTTCATTTGGTTTTAATGGTCCTGGAGATTTGGGGTTCATCTTTGGCTTTGTGTGCTTTTTTTAATCTGTTCCTTTCTCTTATAATATTCCTCCTCTAACTTGCCCGATGTGATTCATTTCTTTAAGATCTTGTTTTATTTTTAAGTCACCAATTACTCAAACTTCTTGGGCCTATCTATCCTCAGCCATCTGGACCCCATACCTTATTTTAAAGCATGTTCAAATAATGACAACCTTCTTTTCTCAATTAATTTATGGGCTGCGGGGACCATTTTTCATTTGTTATCATGCACTTCCATTTGATCTCGCCTATCTTTCTTCTGCATCTGCAACCATGGAGTATAAATCTTCCCCTCCAGCATTGTCATGGTGTCCAAGATATATAGGTATAACTCCCTATTAGTTCCACAAAACTGACCTTAATTTCTAAAAATGGTATCAGATGTGAATAAAGTTTGGTAAGATGATTTGTTCTGATTTACTTTGTACCACTTATCTTTGAGTTTTCTTCCTAGTTTTCTTTTATCTAATTTAGACAGTAGAGTCTTGCAAGCCGGGTTACGATTTATCCATTACCTTCCTGCCAATGCTGCTCCTTAGAGAGATAGGGCTGGGAGATTTTAGGCTGTGGATAATAATAATGTGGCCTGTGGACATGCTTGAGGTTGGTTTGTGTTGTTTTCTATTTTATTCAAGCTGACCTCCAAGCTTCAATCTCTTTCCTATTTTGGAAATGTGAATATTTTCCAACAGCATGCCTATATCAAGTTATTAGGTATTGGATCTGAGACTTGTACAATAAAATTAAGCATGCAGATCCAAATATCTCTTCTCTTCTGATGCTCAGCGGACAAATAAGAGTATTGGAAAGACCCAATTCTCTCACCAACCATTAGGGATGGCTGCTTTTGGATGTCTGAGGGGCTGTGACTTACAAAACAGAATCTGTGTGTGTGTGTGTGTGTGTGTGTGTGTTTTGTTTTACATAAACAGACTTCTGTCCAAACTAAGGAATGCCAATTAAGCAAAAACCATGGCCAGATGTTTATTAACACTTCTCAGGTTCACGGGATTTGGAGAGTGTGCAGTTTTCATGGACTAATTTAAGAAGGGAAACACCTTTATTGGAATAATGGCCAATTATAATTGCCGACTTTGCCTATTCTTTTTCGTGCTGGTGGAGCTGGGGGAGGGGTTCCCTCTTGGAGGAGAGATGAAGTGCCTGGCTTATTCTGGCACAGCTGGCTCCGGAGGCACCACGGATTTGGGTGTGGCTTTTGAGCCACACGCAGGCGCAGCATGGAGTCATGAAACACACCACACAGACACACAAAATGAACCTGTTAGTTTGTTATGCAGAACGAGTTTTTATTTTGTTCTGTTTTTTAATCACGTTATGAGTTTACCTGGTGCTCGCCTTCATGGGCACCTCTCGATATGGGGACAATCAGAGCGAACCCTTTGCCAAGCAGTGGAGCATCTCTGGAATGCCAGCGAGCGGTGAGACAGGAAGAAGGGCTTTCAGGCCTCAGCATGGTGACTTCACTTGGGGCCCAGATTCAAACTGAGGAGTAATAAAACTGAATAGCACCATATAAAACTCCACGTTTCATAAGACAAATATTGCTCTATGCATTCATGTCCCTTGCACTATATTAACTGTAGGAAGAAATGGAAACAGTTTTAGTGACCCCCTGGGACCTATAAAGGCTATTTCTGAGTCTGAATCTTGCTGTTTAATTTAATCATTTATTATATTAATATTCAAATGGGCTGCATCTTATTAGCTACTGCAAAGATGTTAGTCTGTCTGAAATAAATACCTAATTATGCTTTTGAAGACAGGGGTTCTAAAGACTTTGGTATGTTTGTGCTAATAGAACAGTTCATTTGCAGATTTTTCTGCAGAAATCAGCAGTTTGAGGCTTTTTTCCCCTCTCTTTTAAGAAAATAAAAACAAGGATTGAATATACACTGAGAGGTTTCAATAGCAGTTCCTAGTTCCACCAGCTCCCAAGCATCCTTGGAACTAGGGGTTTTGTTCTCGGCGCCCGAGTGAGGGTCCACCTTGCAAGGACCAGCACTCTCAGCTCAATGACACATTAATACAATTAAGTGTTTTAATCAAATGACTATGAAATTAAATAGTTCAAAGGAAAAAAATTGATATCCTCTAGAAAATATATTTTTTGAGTTCAACATGCTTTTATTTTTTTAACATGACTGTTTCATTATTTTCTATCTGCGTTTCAGTCTCTCTCCCTCCCTCTCTCCTTCTCTCTCAATTCCCAGTGCAAAATCAAAATCTTATGTAGGTCATTGATTTTTACATCCACAGACAATGGACACCAGCAACTTGGAGAAATCAGACCGTGCCATTTGGAGATACTGCGCAAAACAAGAAGCCAGCGCACCCTGGGGGAGGGGCGTGGGGCGTGCACACCCGCGGTGTCTCCTCGGGGTGTGTTTGAGGCCAGAGGCTGGCAGGATCCATACGGAGTCCATTTTCCTAATGCCGAGCATTAGCTTCATGAGGATGGATTATGCCGCTGGCGTAATATACACAAACGGTGATGATAAATTCTAAACTAAATGTATACACTGCATTTGGAGCAGTGGAGAAATTAGTGGTAAGTGCAAAAGTTACAGTCTGAGAAACTGGGAATTACACGTTACTATCTTTCTAAAGTAACTGCCTCTGGATTTGCAATCACTCTTTTTTTTTTTTTTCCCTAAGATTACTGAAATGGTATACCTGTTAATATCCAATTATCTGCTTCACATTTTTTTTTTTTTTCCAGATGAATATTAGAACCAAAGGTTAAAGGCCTGCGCGAGTGGCCAAACGACTGCTCCCTAGTCAGGGACAGTCTCGGTTCCCCCTCGCTGACCTCCGTTTAACCTTTAAATTGACCTAGAACGAGTTCATTTTCCTTCTCCTCACATGGATGGCTGTCCCAGGAGAGGGGACCCCTCTTTTCCTGGGTGGATAATTACATTGTGGCTGAAATTTGCTTTCAACTGCACAGCGCTCAGTGTCATCCCTTGTTGTGTTGACAAGTCTCCTGCAGGCTCGCCCGCACACAGCCTGCACTGTCGCTGCCCCCAAACCACGTCCATCGTCCCCGCCATCCACCCCTTCCGTTTCATCCTCACACCTGCTGCATATCCGGTCCTGGTCGGCTGGTGGCGCTGTGTACGCAGGCCACTGGGAATCACAGCGGGCCCTAAGGCTTTGCCCACAGGGAGCTTGCGGGATGGTCACAATTGTTGAATTTTGATCTGCTGTGACCTTTATGCTCTCTGTCTTCCCGGTAAAGGAGGCCAGGCTGCAGCTGGGATGGTGGGAGGAGGAACAGGGAACAGGGCTGTGAGCCGTCGATCAATGGGTGCCATCCTCCATGCCTCTCCAGAAACCCAGAGGAAGCACAAGCTCTGGGCGAAAGGATTCACACTTAACTTATGGGTCGGGGGAGGCCGCAGTGAAATCTCCAACAAGCCCTTCAGAGGGCTCTGAAGGACTACAGGGTCCTGTAGTAGAGGAGACCTAAGTAGATCAGGGCTGCTTGGAGCTTGCTTGGCCTTTCCCCAAACCTCAGGCCAGGGCACCACATCACCTGCATCAAAAACCCCAAGGATATCCCCAGGAGCTGAGATGCCTCATGATGGCCAGTCTTGAAAGTTCTCTGTGGGATCCCCTGCATTTCCCATGGAGCCTGCCTAAGGCAAATAAATAATGGAAGACCTAGTCAGGCACACCAGGAACAAGAGGACCCACGGGCCCAATGCCCAGGCTGCCAGGGGGAGGAGGAGGAAGGCTTCCCGATGTGTCAGCTGGAAAGGCTTCCTGAGATCCATGGATCCAAGGCCAGGGATAGGCTGTGTGTCTGAGCCAGAGGTATCTGTGCCTGGTTCCCCTGGCCCCCTGGTCTAGTCTGGGGGTTCAGCACACCGTTTCCAAATAAGAGCTTCTCCCCAGGGATGGGTCCAAGCACTGAAACGTTATCTTTGGGGGGAATATCAGACACTGATAGAGCAAGTGATGAGATGGCACTTGGGGCAGGAGGGAGCCTGACAGAGGGGGGCATTGAAAAAGCTGCCCCTAGACCGAGGGAGCCTTTGACCCAACAGAAATTAGCTCTGATTTCTACTGGTTTCTGTGGCCAGATTCTTTACATTTAGGTTTATTACTGCAGCCTGTCTTTCTGCTGACCCCCCCTTCTCCTCCAGACTAGATTAGATTCTCATCAAAAGTCTGGGGGTGGGGCAGATCATTTATGCAGATGAGCCTACGTTAGGGCATCCACGGTTAACCCGGTAATATACACTTCCATTACCCTCCGTGGAACCCTCCAAGGATCAATGTAAGGGTTTAACTACCACACAACGAAAAAACATATATTCCTGCTGCCTTGGAGCAGCCACCGGGAGGCTGTGTATATGTTTCCCTCATTATTTGGATGTGCCGTTTGAATGTTGTGATCAGTGATTCAGTGCACATGATGCATCAGGAAGACATTTGCTCGGCAGACATGTGAGGGGCTGTCTGCCTCTTCAATCTCACTGACAGGGCAAAAATGCTGATTTATAGTAAATCATTAAAATCTGCTTATTATGGCACGGCTTGTTCCTCTTCCCCACTTCAAGCCCGCAACTTGATCTGCATCGTGTCTCTTACAATTTTATACTACAGCAAGCAGTTATTTAAACAAGAAGGGAATGATCCTTAGTCTTTATTAGTGCATATGAAAGGGTATTTTGTTTAAAGAAGACTAATTAAGAATTCAGACTATTTACTTGCTCAGTATAAGGGGGCAAAAAAATAGATTTAAAACGTCTAAGCGGAACAAAGAATGACTGTACTCAAACAATACTTAAAAATGATGATTTGGTACATATTTTAAATCGTTGTAAAATATCAATTCACATGTTGCCAAAATTATTGGGAAGGCAGGGGCCAGAGGCTGGTTGCCTCGGAGTTTGAATTGGAGGGAGGCCATGTGGATCTCTCTAGAAATTAATACCAGGAAGAGGATAATGGTATGACTGTGCCCAGCTCAAATATTGTGACAACGGTTCCATTGCTTTAAAAATCATTTGGAAAGTTTTGCTCTATAAAAGGAGAGGTTTAAGATTTGGTGGAAACATAACATGGGAATGTGTTGCTTGCTAGGTAAACAAAGAAATAACACAAAGAAGTCTATATTTCGTATGTGTTACTTACAGTAAAAAAAAAGAAAAAAAAATTTAATTTGATGCCTGGGGACAAAAATCCTTGCCACTGAATTACAAAGAAGTGAATAAACTGACTCAAAATTAATCCATACAGATCTGTCCCCTTAATAAGACTAATTCCAGAGAACAAAGCAGAACATAATGCATTTTAAATTAAGTTGGAAAATGCATAATTTATATTTGTTTTATTTCTTCATATTTTAACACAGGTGCGTTCCAGAATGCTAAGAACCAGAGAAGAAGGGCATGCTTCTGTCCGTGGTTTTTTTACTTTTTTAAACCGAAGTAATATTTCTTCCCTTGTTCAGGAAGTGAGAGCGGACAGAAGCAGACCGAAAAAATGAACACAGTGAGAATGGAGAAAGTAAATATGTTTGGCTAAATTTAATTTTAAGGACTCCTAGTTCTTAATACAACATTCAGAAACAGAACCAAAATATTGCATTAATCTGGATGAAAATCATGTTGTCTTTTGTCTCAGTTTTAGGACAACCTGGGGAGGGCAGGCAAACTCAGCTGGAGAAAGGGCAAGGGCTCTCCGTGCAAGGGGTCCGTGGAAGCCCCTCTTCCTGCCACACCTGCCCAGGAGGGGGGCCAGTGAAAAATGCTCAGAGAGATGGGCCCAGTTCTTTGCAGCATTTTGGCTACATCATGGGACAGCCTTCTTCCCTTCTTTTCCAGCCGGTATTCCTTCCCTTCTGTCTATCTATTCCACCCTCACCCTGACTGATCTCACCTTGGATCCCTCCCATTAGTTTGATGGCATACATAAATTATCAAACCCGTTGCTTTAAGCTTAGCTTAACTCGTTTTAAGTTATGCTTTATTTTTAAATTGCAAACTAAACACAGCATAGAAATGAGTACTAAAATCAAATTAAATGCCTTACCATTATTCTTTAAAATAAATGGTGTTTAGGAGAGACTTCTGCTAATGATTAAACTGTAAGGAAAATGTGGGTGAAAATAGAACCAATACTGCTTAGTTATTGAGCACCTACTAGGTAACTAGGTAAAAGCAGGACAGACATGTCACAGGACGTGGCCATTCCCTTTTAGATGGGAAACCATCATGCACACTTTTTTGTGAGTCTGGCTTTGGGGGCTTGGCTCTGACTCCCTGGAATAGCTCAGTACTTCTTTGACTTGCATGCAGAGAAGAACTGTTGAAGGCAGTGACTTCTGACCTGCTAAGGCTGCATGCCTTGCTTCTGGAAGGTTGAATGAGATACTCCTTAACATAGAATATTCTAACAGGTTAAATTTAGGGTTTGAGTATATGAGTTATAAACTGGATGAATTTTTATTCATGTCAAATGTTGGTATTTGATAGCTTTGTTTGCATCAGGTCCTAATTTTCCTTCCGACATTTTGTGATCCGTGCCAGCTGTATTTTCGCTGGGCAAAGAAGGTGGGCTGGTGCTCTCCAGACTTGCAAAGCCACTCTCCATGCCAGGGTCACATTTCCTCCCTGTCTCTGCTGCAGAATTTACTAAGCTTGCAAGTCTTGTGCCCTGGCCAACCTGCCCACCACTTTCTTCACTGGCTCCCCTCTCTCTTCAACACAGTTAATCATAGGAAGGGAGGCAGGGCATTCTCAGTGACAGGAGACAGTGATCACAGACTGGGCCGGCCTTCCTGGGAGTCTAGCAGTTGGCTTTCTGCTGTGGCCAGAGTTTTAGCTTTGTTTTCTCTTACAGCACTTTGGTTCCTTTGCTGAATGTCCTCACGCTGGCAGTTTTCCCATGTCTTGGCAACCAGGGCCTTTCCAGTCAGGGTCCGTATGGGGAGTGGGCAGAGGGCACACGTGGGCGGCGGCTTCTGCGAAGCCAAGGACTGCAGTGTCCCTGAGTGCACACGAATATTCACTCTCTCCACGTGCTTCCCAGATGGGCACGCAGGTTGAAGCCTGGCCACAGTGCGCCTTTGCCTGGACCTAGTACCCACTCCTCTGCTCACTGGAACAGGTTTCCTGCCCTCTGGAGAAGGTTGGTAACAGACTTGCATGGGCCCAGCGCCTCCACCGGGTCATCAGAGGACAGAGGAAGGGACCAAGACATGGGTGTCTTTACCGCCAGCCACGTCCAGGGAAAACTCCAGTGGACTGTCTTTGCTGGCTGGCTGTCTTGTCCACTTTCTGGACCGTTCCTTTGCTTTACCCCAGGCACTCAGTACATTCAGCGTCCCGCCAGAGACACATCTGATGTCTGACCCATCCACTCACTTTGATTGCACTGCCCCTTCCCGGGACTTTGAACTCTCATGTGACCCTGAGAAACTGTGAGAAAGGACCCTAGGGAGGGATTTTAATCCAGCATTGCAGTGGTGGAAAGGTGTGGCATCAAAGACTTTTCAGCAATTCTAAGAAATATGATGCGTTGGAAAGGGTACTCGGAAAAAAGACAGACTGAAGCCAACTTCCAGTTCTGTGGTTAATGGGCTAAGTGAACCTGGACGAGTTTCTTTACTTCCTGAGCCTCAGTTTCCATATTTAAAACAGAGATGAGAGAATGTCACGTGTCTTTAAACATTTCTGGGCCACTGGCGTTTTCATCAACGTTTAGAAATAAATTCTTTCTTCCTGCTCTCCCGCTGCCCTCCTGGGCTGCGGACTGTCTCTGCCACCCCTCACCGTCCAGCTTCCTGGAAGCGTTGTCTGTGTCTTCTGTTGACGCTCGCCCTCCTCTTGGTCACTCTCTGCAGGGCCTGGGTCACGCCAAGTGCCCCCGATCCTACCTTCTCCTGGAGACACCTCAAGCGTGCAGTCACCTTTCACCCTCACCTGCTTCTCTAGAGAGCTTGAGCTTTTGACCGTCCCCTCCTTTCCTGCCACCGACAACCCTTTCCCTCCTTGCCCGCTGCAGGAGGCTGCTCCCCTGCGCGTGAACTCAATCTACACAGAGAGCTGTTGGCCTCTCTTTAACCTCAGCTACTCTTCTGGGCCCAAACTACCCTCACTTTGGGGAGTCCTTGGAAAATCGGATGAAAGCTGTGAACCCTCCCTTTAGAAAAAGGCATCGAATTTTGCATCAGATTCAGGGGATTCATGGACTCATCAAGGGCCATATAATGAGATTATTATTAATAACATCATAATAACCATAATAATAACTAACACTAACTCCTCAAAGCTTGCACAATGATAATAATAACAGCAACAACAACAATAATAATAGTAACTGAAGTTTACTAACTCCTCAAAGGCAATACAACAGCAATGACAACAGTAATAGTAACTGACACTTCCTCACTGAAGCGGGAGTACACAGCCATGGAAGGCCGGGCTGCTGCATAGACTCCTTGCCCAGATGGGCCCCATCCCCATGTGGGGTCCTTAATATCTTTGATTAACAAGCCAAGTGTCCATGCCTGTTGAAAATTTCCTCCTTTTATCCATGAATATTTTTAGGAATATTTCAAGGGAGGGAAGGGAAGTCAGTACAGATCATGAGCTGCCATTTTAATCTGAGGATGCCTCATGCATGCCTTAACTGTTTTAATTCTGATGACAATTCTGAGATAGTTATTACAATTGTCTCCCGCCAATATCACAGATAAGACAGGGGCTTTAAGCAGCTATTGTATTAGGATTTGACCAAAACAGACCTCAGACAAGCCATTGGGATGTAATCCCAGGAAGCAGAATGAGGGAAGGAGCCAGGGAAGGGAGGGAATCAACTGAGTGTGTTAAGGAAGGGTTACCATTCGGACAGCTGGGAAAAATGCCAAGGGCCCTTCTAAGAGACCTGTAGTGGAGAGCTTGTTAGAAATGCAAATATTGCCCCCCTCCTTCCCACCAAACCTACTAAATCAGAGCCTCTGGTGGTGGCCCAGGAATCTGAGTTTTAACAAGGGCTAACCTCTGACACATTACACTACACTACCTCCATCCCAGCACTTTGGGCCTGCTCTGTGCAGGTGCCAGGCAGCGCCCAAGGCCAGAGGATAGCTCAAACAAAGAGATGCAGAAAGCCACAGGCCTGAATGGGAGGCACACACAGCACCCAACTTGTGGGTGAGCCTAGAGAATATTGGAGTGCTGACAAGGTCTGCTTCAGAACCCCTTGTCTAGCTTATGGCAACTTGCAAGTTGAGGTCTCTCCTCAATTCCAAATTCTGGATGCATGCACCTGGATGCCCCATCAACACAACCCAAACTTCACTTGTTCCTCGAACTCCCTTTTGTTCCTCATCACATCAGTAGGACCACCCATCACTCCATTACTACAGCTCAGACCCAGATCCTGCATATGCTTCCCTTTCCTCACTTCCTCAACCAGAGCAGCCATCAACTGCTGCCCATTTCACCTTCTTCATATCTGTTTGATCCTTTCATTTCTCTCGTTCTTCACTGCTACCCTTAACTTTGAGTCCTCGTCACTTCTACATGAGTTTCTCACCTGGCCTCCATGTCACCAGTCCTATGCACATCCATCCTTTTCCTACGTGTCACCATGGTCTCCTTTAAGCTCAGATCTGATCATGTGGCTGTCCTGCTGGAATCTCTTCTTGGCTCCCATTGTCCAAGGATGAAGGCATTATCCTTGACCCATTGACAGGACCTAAGTGGCACCCACACTGAACCCAACAACTCCTGAAGAAGTCAGGCTCCCCCAAACCCCAGGCCTTCTCCTTCTGCCAGGCTTACTCTTCCCTCTCATCCCATGCTCACTCTCTTCACTGGTATCTCATGTCCTGCTGCAGGATGCCCTTCCTGGCATCCCCTGCCCCAATCTTGGCCGGGCTCAGACTCCTCCTAAGGTATTCCAGAGAAATCTGTGGGGTATCCTCTCTTAGCACATATCATAATGCAGTGTAGTTCCCTGGCTACCTGTCTGCTTTCCACACCGGATTATAATCTCCCCAAAGGAACAAATCAGATCCCACTTACTTTACAATTGGCAGCACCAAGAACAGTGCATGGTATGTAGTAGGAACTCAATAATTCATTCAAATTAATGAATAAAAAAGTGAGTGAATGAAATGTGGTTCAGTAAGTATTCAACCAAAGTTAGTTCCCTCCTCCTTAAATTCTCTAGTCTTGCCACGTTAGACAAATACCCAGTCTATCTTTGGGAAGTGTGGTTTGAATACTAGGCCATGCTATACTACAGGCTGGTCTGTTGTCACAGGGCTCCATCCTGCCCTTCAATTCCTGTCTCAACAGGCCTATACGGTACAAATTTGCATCTTAAATCTTGTTTCAATTCATTTCAAAATTTATATTTCTCATACATGTTTCTGAGAAATAACTATTGTTTATCATGATTGATTATTTATATTTAAATTCTGGCATTTCCCTTAGGCTGTGTCTATTTATCATGATTGTCCCCTCCCAGGTTCATGGAACATGGGAAGCAGATGGGCATCTTTGTTCTGTGACTTCAGGAGAACCATTAGACATCACTAATAGCACTAATTTCCTTCTTTGTTAAGGAAGCCATGAAGTCTAGCTTGATGATATCTTTAAGAGTAGACAAAGGAAGATGTACACAGACATTATATTGTAATATGCATGACCAATGACAAAAGTCTGTGATGCTTCTGCCCAGGCCAATATTGGCATCTCTTCTCATTCTAAAAAGAAACACCCTTAAAAATATGTATTTAGGGACTTTCCTGGTGGCGCAGTTATTAAGAATCCATCTGCCAATGCAAGGGACACAGGTTCGAGCCCTGGTCCAGGAAGATCCCACATGCCACAGAGCAACTAAGCCCATGAGCCACAACTACTGAGCCTGCACTCCAGAGCCCATGAGCCACAACTGCTGAGCCCACACGCCACAACTACTGAAGCCCGTGTGCCTAAAGCCCGTGCTCCGCAGCAAGAGAAGCCACTGCAGTGAGGAGCCCACACACCGCAACGAAGAGTGACCACCACTCGCCCCAACTAGAGAAGGTCCATGCACAGCAATGAGGACCCAACTCAGCCAAAAGTAAATAAATAAATTTATATATATTAAAAAAAGATGTATTTAAATTGATGCAATGAACTTTAGGCTGCCAGTTTCCACATTTTCAGTGAGTGGTTAGAGTCTGCATCTGAATTAATCAAAATAATCTATAAAAGACTCCTTTTTGTGTCTAAGTTAAAAAGTACTGAAGACTTCTGGTTTCAGCTTCAATATGAAAAGAGCTTGGAAGTCACCGTTCCTGTCCTAACAACAACAAAAGTTGGACAAACTGAAAATAAACAACTTTTCTTGGATGCATCAGAGAAATGAGGTGGCAGGACAGAACCACCTTGAAATCTGGAGAGACAGGTGCATCCAGAGAGATACAGCAACAGAAATCTGCTTAATTGAAGCTGAAGCCACTGGAGCCATACACTGGTAGAAACCCTTAAATGATAACTTTGATGAATTGCTAGAGACTGAGTGTGAACTAGAGTGAGAGTGAGAAATTTCTGAGGCTGAAGTCTTAGGGAGGCCCCCACAGCTTTATGATCTTGACCTCCAGGAACCCCACCAGGTTCTCATGGTGAGTGAGAATAGAGGAGGATTCCTTTATGGCTCTGGCAATGGGAGGGGAAGCAAGCCTTCACCATAGCAAAGGTCTGCTCTCTAGGGAAAAGGAGTTTGACAGAGCACAATTCTGAAACTTCACTGCAGCTGGAGGAAGGGCATTTCTCTCCACTCAAGCCCCCTCCAGCCTTCTTGTTGCACCTAAACATAGGGTAGGGATGGAAACATAGTCAACAAGGATCAGGGCTTCAAAGAAATTGCTTGGGAATGCTACAGCCAGAGGAGGGAGTAGGGAGCAGAGAAGAAAATACTACGCCACCTAAAAGATGCTTGTGAAGGTCACGACACTGAGAAACACTACAATACTGAGATTTAATCAGAAGATTATAGAATGGTCCCCTCCCCTACACCTCACCTCCCCCCAACAGGGTTAGTACAGTAACAGTGGATCACAGCTTTATGAGTTGCAAGATGCAGACTGTATCTGAAGAGGAGTCCATAGGGAAGCCCAAAGTTGAGGAGGGAGACAAAAACATGAACCCTGGAAGAATATGAAGCTTCTGGTACTTACATCTAGAACAAACATTAAACACAGCCCAAGTCCTAGCTAGATAAACATAAATCCTCACACTGAAGGCCTATTTACTTCAGCTCCTCTTGCCCATCATATGCCTGACTTTCAACAAAACATTACAAGGCACACTAAAAAGCAAGATGAAACACAGTCTGAAGAGACAAAAAAAAAAAGCATTGGAAACAGACTCAGATTTGACACAGATTTTGGAGTTATCAGACAAGGAATTTACAACAAGTATGAAGCCAGACCTAGTTATGTTTTCAAATATTTAACACCATACTTCAATCTTAGTTTCTCTAATTTTAGAAAATCACTACTAGAATTAATGTCATCATGTATACATTTAAAATAATTAAAGAAAAAGCTTTAAAAGAATATATAATCCAGAAAGCATAAAATAAAGGAACCAGTGAGGCAGGAGTACATCATTGAACAAGTTGACTGAATTAAGATCCTTTAACTCAATAACAAAAAATTGACAATAAAAGGAAATGAATTCATCTTTCCTAGTAAAGACAATATTCTTTTTCTTTGCTTAAAACCTCTATTTAGAAAACAAAAACTTAAAATTTGATAAGCGAAGGCTACAACTCTAAAGATGGTGAAGGAAAGCAGCTTTTCCCATTCCATGCACTCTTCAAGCATGGACCTACCTGTGTTTTGCTCGAGGGAGTAGTTTGACCATTGTGGGGCTTACGCTAGCTGTCAGCCCAAACTCCTGTGAGCACACAGAGAACTACTATTTAGTCTGGAGTCTTCCCTCTCCCTGCCAGACCTGCGACCTTGCTTCCTATGTGTCTCTTGCTTCTTGCCTATTTGTCACCCTGTCCAGCATCCACAGGTTTATGAGTAAGACCTTTCCATCTTTCAAGGAGTTTACCATTCCCATGCTGTCTAAATCATTTCTGACCTCAGAAAATGAGAGAAGATGGGCTTGGATTGTGTGATGTCAACTTGTCTCTGCTGTTCTTGTCTGAGGCTGGGACATGCATTTCCCAGAACAGCCTGGAGTGTGGGAAGGAAACAGAGGTTGAGGTAGGCGCAGTGACAGACCAATGCAGAGCTGCCTGCGGGTGCCCAGGGTGGCTTCACTCTACTGTCACTCTACTCCTAGTTTATCTTCCCATAGCAATCCCCAAGACTACACCACTGCTTGGCTGCAAGCATGCAGAGGCACAGTTCCCCCAGAAGGACCTCTTTCAGGACCTCTGGCCACATATGCTACATTAGCTACAGGTACTTATGGCTTTTCAGATTTTTCCACAAGCTCTAATTTGCCCAGCCAGCCAGTCAGGCTGAAGAGGTCAGTAATGGTTTCTCTGATCCTCCAACTTTCCCCACACCTCACCCTTCACTCCCCTGATCCTCTCCTGACCATATAATTTTTCATTCTTTTTTAATATCTGTGGTAGTTCTGTTTTTCTCACTGAGCCCTGAAAGATACTATAGATTTCTGAATGTGTTTCACAATGTTATCCTCACTTTTTTTTATCAAACTCAACAAGGATGGCCAAGAATCTACAGCTCAATCTCCTATTTGAATATGAGAATAAAAGGACAAATGAAACTATCAATGAAATGTAATTAGCAGTATTTTAAATGAATTATAAATTAGGACCAAATGGGATTTATTCCAGGAATGCAAAGTGGTTCAACAGGTAAAGATTATATTAACATATTAATATAATTAATCATATTAGCTAATATGGTTAATTATATTAATATGTTAATGTAATCTTTACCTGTTAAACCACTTTGAATTAACTATATTAATTAATAATAATTAATTTGCATTAACTATATTAATGTGTTATATTAGTAGATAAACTATTATTAGTGACATAGTAAATAGTAAAATAATAACATTAGTAGATAAAAATAACAAATACATGATTGTAGTAGGCAGAATCTTAAGATGAAACCCAACGAAGTTGTATAATTTCTTCCCCCTGACTATGGGTGAGAATGGTATCTTGCTTCTGATCAATAGAATATGGCAAAGATAAAGGGGTATGGCAGGTGTAAGTAGAGTTCCTAATCAACTGGTGTTCAGTTAAAGAGGTTATTCTGGGTGGTCCTGACCTAATCGGGTAAGCCCTTCATAAAAGGATCTAGAGCAGAGACTCTCACCCTCCCCACCCCTTTCGCTGGCTCTCTTTTGCTGGCTTTGAAGAATCAAGCTTCCTTGTTGTGAGACATGGCTCCCTGGAAAGTGCCACATGACGAGGAACTGAAGGTGGCCCCAAAGGTGGTCCCTAGGAGCTTGGAACAGTTCCTGGCCTGTGTCTTGGCTCCACCCTAAAGTTTAGAGCCAGGTCTGTTCATCTATCTCTCTTTCCGTTTGTAGTAGAGGCTTACTCTGGAAAATGCTCTTCTTGTGGTAATGGCAGGAGCACAAGATGGGATGTCCGCCACACATGTACATCTTGAACTTCTGCTTGAACATCCATTTGGCCAAAGAAGGTCACAGATCTGAGCCCAATGACAATGGGGCAGAGAAACCTACTCTTTCTCTAGTCAGAGAAACTGCAAAGTGTGTGAATACAGGGCGGCTGGAGAAATGGGAGGAGTGATGCATCCCACTGCAATACCCAGATGGTGTTTACAGGAATTCAACATTGATTACTGATTTTAAGGGGAAAAATAAAATAGAAATAAAGAGAATGGCTTAATCGGGCAAAGATTATCTATCTTAAATTAACATTTAACATTCCTCCAAAAGGTAAAATCCTGGAGAAAGAATCCCTAATCAGTTTTCATGGACTTTCGTGGTTCGTGGAAGTCTATGGGGGCTGGGAGAATTTTGAAAGCTTAGACTCTCGGAGTCTGGGTGTGGGTTCACATTTGCTTTTATCTGTACATCTTTCAGCAGATTTTGAAAAGGGTCATGACTTTCCCCACACTCAAGAAAAATTAGGTAATTAAAAACCACTGCACTAGAGGCCTTCTTATTAAAATCAAGAACAATATCACTAATGTTAGCCAGTAAAATAACACATAAGAGAGAAATAAGAGGAGAAACTAGGAGAACAGATGATACTATCATTATATGTCAATAATATGATTGTTCTGTTTATAATATCTAAGTTCCTTCATTCTAAGATGTAGGACTTTTTAAACATCAAAATGCATTTTTTGGTAAACAATGCATTCATTCAACATGGCAGTGTTTCTTTGGTCTTCCTAAAGAATCTGTATTTAGAATTTTGATCAATCTAAAAGTTGATGGTTATTTAAAATCACTTGAGAATGATTAAGAAAGTTCAAAAAGGTAGCTAGTTACAAAATCAAAATACAAAAAAAATCAGCTACCCTGTATGCAAAAAATAACCAAATAGAAAATTAATGAAAACAGAAATCTATTCTCAGTAGCATTAAAATATATAACTAGAAAAAATGTCATTAACCAGAAATATGAAAAAACTTATATGAATAAAATGTTAATGATACAAAAGATGTGAGTCTTAAAAATGATAAAATATACTGATCTTTGATTAGGAAATATATTAGCTTTTGAATATTGTGAAGATATCAATTCTTCCCATATTCATTAATAAAGTTAATAAAGAGCCAATAAAGATCCCACAGAGCTTTTTTAAAAATTATTAATTTATTGATATGGATGATGTGTGAGAACTTGAAGCATTAATTCTAATCTTAATCTAGAATGAAAAAAAAATAGTCAGGAACATTTTAGAAAGAAAGAGTAATGAGGAAGAAATTGTCCTACTAGATATTAAAAAAAAAATTTCAAAGCACCATTATACTGGTGCAAAGTAAAACAGACTAGGTAATCCAGAAACTGAACCTAAGATACACTACACGTTATATTTGATATACCATATTTCCTTGACTCTAAGATGCATTATTGATTATAAAACACAGTGTTATTATATGTACCAATAACAAGAAAAATTCCCAGGGTGGAATCTAATAGGGGAACTCCTCTGGCTACATCTTCTGTAAATGTCCACCTGAAAGAAACCCATCATGCAAAATGGGACAAAAAAGAAATGTATGTGTGTCTTAACCTTGGCACTGAGTGGAGGGAGGAGAATACTTCTCCCCTGAGAATTGGAATTGGAGCTAATACCCATCTAGTGTTGCAGAGTGAAGTCTAAAAGAACTCCAGCCTGTAAACCTAAACTGGTCTTGGGCCCATAGTGCCCTCATGTGATGGCAAGACCAGTGCAAACCTCTGGAAGAACTAGCCTTTAAGTTGAGCCAGCAAAGACCTTAGACACTTGTGACTATAAGGTCCTCCAGATTTCAGAGAGGCTAACATGGGGAAAATCTGCATTTTACAAGCAGTAGGGTATGGTAACGGGTCTCAAACATCCAATGCTAAAGTTAAGAATCATGTAATAGATGTTGATAGAAACACTGCTTAGTGGTATACAATTAATTGGGAAGTTAAACAAACACCAGCTAGACCAAAGATAAAATTGAAAACACAAACTCTTAAAAGAACTAGAAGAAAACACAAATCTGAGAGTGGGAATTTGCCTTTCCAGCCATGGAAGAAAAGAAATGATGGAGAAGCACTGATCTATTGGATTAAAACAAAATGTAAGATTTCTATCCATCAAAAATGACCTTGAATAAATTAACATCAAACAAAACTGGAAAAAAATAGTTGCAACTTTTATGGCAAAAAGAGACAGTAAACTTATAACACCCTAACACTTCAATATGTGTAAGAATTTTCTCCTTGGCAATTTTTATTCTAGTGGAAAGATTAGAAGCAATGAAAAAGGAGGGAAGTGAATAAATTATGACTCATCTATACTAGAAAACATGTTTTTGAAGAAAATTTATTAGCACAGGACAATTCTGTTAAAACGTTAAATGAAATAACATAGGATATGAATTATAGCCAATGTACCTAATGTATTTATATTTCTCTCTCTTTCTTTCTCTAACTTTCTGAATACATACAGAAAAAGCTGAAAAAAATTACCTATCTGTTCGTAGTGGGTATCCCTGAGTGGCTTTATGGGTGATAGTTTAGACTTAGTGTTTTCCAATTTTTTCTCAAGAGTTAGCATATTAGTTTTCTACTGCTGCTGTAACAAACTACCACAGACTTAGTGGCTTAAGTAACACATTTATTATCTTGTGGTTCTACAGGTCTCAAGGGGCTATAATCAAGGTCTAGACAGGGCTGTGCTCCTTCCAGAGGCTCCAAGAAAGGAATCCTTTCCTTGCCTTTGTCAGTTCCTAGTGACCCCTGGCATTCCTTGGCTCTCTTGACCCCCTCCTTCATCTTCAAAGTCAGCAACAGAGGGTTGAATCCTTCTTGCCCTCAAATCTCTCTGAGTCAACTGGAAAGGTTCTCCACTTTTAAGGACTCGTGTGATCTGACAGAATCCACTGAGATAATCCAGGATAATCTTCCATCTCAAGGCCATAACCTTAACCACATCTGCAACATCTCCTTTGCCATGTTAGGTAACATAGTCACAGGTTCTGAGGATTAGGGTATGGATATGTTTGAGGGCAGGAGATATTATTCTGCTGAACACAGTTAAAAATTTAAAAAATAATATTAACATCTGAGAAACATATATACCTGATATAAAATGAAAAAAAAAGAGGTATGTATTCTCTTCATCACCATTATTTTTCATCTGAATTTTTATCAAAGTCACTAATTAAAACCTTTGGAAACACAGCTTACTTTAGACCAGGGGTCTGCAAACTATGGCCTACAGGCCAAATCCAACCCACCACCTGGCTGGTAAATAATGTTTTCTTGGAACATAGCTAGTCTGATTTATTTGTTCATTGTCTGTGGCATTGTGTGTGTTCAAGAGCAAAGTTGGATAACTGCAAGAGACAATCTGGGCAACAGAGCCTAACATTTACTATCTGATCCTTTGCAAAAAGAAAGTTTGCTGACCCTTGCTTTAGATCATTGCTTCACAATCTTAGTTAAAATTGAATGTAAGCTCAGAGGATGCATTTTACCTTAGAGAACTGGCAGTGTCTCTGGGGCTATCTGCCCATCCCTCCTTTCACAGAAAAGACACTGACACCCAGGCAGGTGAAGCGGGTCCCCAGGGCTCTTCCAAGACCACAAACAAGCCTGCAGATAGGCACTCAGTTGAAGCTTCCTGAGTCTCATCTACCACCTCCTGCTTTAGCATTTTCTTAGCAGGTACTGAATACCAGGAATGCACTGAAGCTGTCTCAAATTAAAAATAAATAAACAGGGGCTTCCCTGGTGGCGCAGTGGTTGAGAATCTGCCTGCCGATTCAGGGGACACGGGTTCGAGCCCTGGTCTGGGAAGATCTCACATGCCGCGGAGCAACTAGGCCCGTGAGCCACAACTACTGAGCCTGCGTGTCTGGAGCCTGTGCTCCGCAACAAGAGAGGCCGCGATAGTGAGAGGCCCGCGCACCGCGATGAAGAGTGGCCCCCGCTTGCCGCAACTGGAGAAAGCCCTCGCACAGAAACGAAGACCCAACACAGCCAAAAATAAATAAATAATAATTAAAAATAAATAAATAAATAAATTAATAAATAAATAAATTAATAAAGGCAAATTAAAAAATACAAAATTTCTACAAATATGTTAGGTATTATGATGGTTATTTTTATGTGTCAGCTTGACTGGGCTACAGGGTGCCTAGATATTTGGTCAAAGATTATTCTGGGTGTTTCTGTGAGAATGTTTTTGAATGAGATTAACATTTAAATTGGTAGACTGAGTAAAGCAGATTGTCCCTCCCAATGAGGGTAGACCTCATCTAATCAGTTGAAGACCCAAATAGAACAAAAAGACTGACCCTACCCCCAAGTAAGGGGGAATTCTTCCTGGCTCACTGCCTTTGGACTTGAACTGAAATATCATATCAGCTCTTTCTGGGGCTTTAGCCTGCTGGCCTTTGGATGGGAACTTACACTATTGACTCTCCTAGTTCTCAGGCCACTGAACTCAGACTTAAATTAAACCATCAGCTTCTCTGGGTCTCCAGTTTGCCAAGTCAGCCTGCAGATCTTGGAACTTGCCCACCACTTCCATAATCAAGTTAACCAATTTCTTATAATATATCTTTCTCTCTCTCTCTCTCTGTCTCTCTGTCTCTCTGTCTCTCTCTCTCTCTCTATATATATTCTCCCTTTGGTTTGACTTCTTCAGAGAAATAGAACCTTATCTAGTATGCCTGTGGCTGCATTAAACTCCCTGTGAATGGCCCTGATGCAGGGACTTAATGTCCCTGTGGACCATGAGGGTTTCTACCTATGACACCAAAGGGTGGTCATGCAGGGAGCAGAATAGAGAGAGACTCTGGAGGTACAGCTTAGAAGACCCACTTCTCCAGCCAGACTGTGACCTCCAACACATGGGGGCCATGAGTGTCTAGTTCATCACCAAGCAAAGGAACCCCATGGAGAGAGACCTCAATCATTATCTGCCCTTATCCTGTAGTACTATTGCTCCATTGTCCTTTTCTGAGCTGTGGCTCTGAGTCAGAGGGGCTGTCATTAAACATATATTGCAGCTTTATTGCAAAAGTTATGAAAGTTATTAAGTAGAATTTTTAAAAACACTGATAAAGTTTTTAAAAAACAGAGAAAAGAAAAATTACCCATAATTTTACTGTAGAGATTACAACTGAAAACAATTTATGTTCACATACATAAACACATATATGCCCTACATTCCATCATAGGTGATCCCCCCTAAGTTAACTTATCCCTTCTTGCTCAACATATGGGAATATAAAGTATTCACTAATATAAATACACTAAGATGAGTGTCCTTGTCATTAAATCTTGCCCCTTTCCACCATTATCTCTCCACTATTAGTTGATGGAGGTGGGATTTTTAGTTCAAAGAAGAAACACATGTTAAGACTTTTGATACCAATACAAAGTGGCCCACCTAGATACCCTATGCCTGCTTCCTCTGGTTGAGCCAGTGTCTCTCAGAAACCACAGTGACTTTATGCAATTCCTAAAAGACAATATATTAAAAACTCAAATTAAAAAAAAAAAAAAAAAAAAAAAGAAACCACAGTGACTTCTGCCATGTCAGGTACACTTCAGGGCATTTCCACAAAACAACTTCACTTTAACTTCACAGGATTCGGGAAAAAAAATGACATGAATTTTTAAAAATGAGGAAACTGAGTAAAGTAATTTGCCCAGAGTCATTCAACTAGAGAACAGGAAGCTGGGCCTTGAAAAGTGCACAAAAGGCAGAGAGTGTCAGGAGTGTCACTTTAGGCCTTCATTGTTCCCAGCATCCCCTTCCCCCCCTCCCATCACATCAGACATATTAAAATGTACACACTCCCAACAATTTATTCATAATGTATGTAAGTGTTCCTTTGCAGTTGCTTGGCTGACATAAAGGATGTGACATTGCAGATACATTTAAATATGTATGGATTTCAATTTTGTAGGATGTGCAGGGTGTTGGCCAGTTGGTCCTCAGATCCCTTCCTCACCCCTCCTTCTCTGCCGATGCCTATGTCCACTTTCCCAGGTTCCTCTGTCAGCTGGGTCCCTGGTGGGTTTGGCCAGTGGGAGACCCAGGAGTTAGGAAAGGAGGAAAAGCCCCACTTGTTTGGTTACTGGTTGCATTTCCTCTGTGACTACCTCCCACTTGTGGATCCCACTGTGGTCCCAGCTGCCACTGAATGACTCTGCCTCTTGGATCTGGTAACACTGAGCCCTCCTCTCCTCCCTCCGGCCTGGGCGTGGTAGAGGATTCCTGCTGTTACCAATCTCTGGGCTACTTTTCTCTCCTCTGTTGGCTTCTCAGTATTTCCAAGGTCTGTGAAACAGATTCTCTGCTTTCTGTTTTCCAAATTGAACCCTGGCAGATAGAGTTTTCGTATTGTTCTGTTTTGATATGGTAGAACCAATCGTCACAACTTTGAACCCTTTGTAGGATCCTATACATAGCTGTGCAAATAGTGTTAAGTGGTAAGAGTTCTCTGAGCGTCCTTCCTGAGAAAGGATGGCAACTGATGGACTCAGGGACACTGCACCACTTCCGTCCACTCACTCACCCATCTGCTTATCCATTCACTGATCTATGCACTTAGTCCATTTACTCAACCGCTCATCTTTCTACATTCATTTATCTACCCACCCTGCCACTCACTAAATCACTAACTCACTCCATCTAACCATCCATCCATCCCTTCCTCCCTCCATCCCTCCATCCATCCTACATTTATCTATCCACCCATTCATCTGTCCCTTATCTATCTATCTATCTATCTATCTATCTATCTATCTATCTATCTATCATCTATCAATTCCTCCTTTCATTCAATAAGCTTATATTTCTCATTCGAGGCTCCAGGTTGGAATCTGGGGTAACAGAATGAATCAGGCTCAGCTCCTGCTCTACAGGGCCTCACAATCCAGTGAGAGAGTTGGCCATGTAAAGAGTCAATTACTTTAGAGGTGCTCAAAATAGTACTAGGTGCTCAATAAAATATTTCTGGACTAAGTGATTAAACAATGCTAGCATGGAAGTAGCAAAGGAATGTCTTGAGTGTTCAGAGGTGGTAGCTACTCATGTGGCTCAGAAGGGCAGGAAAGACTTCACAGAGGAAAGGACAATTTGAGCTGGTTTGGGACTGATCAGTAGTGAACCAGATATGGAAGTGGAGGAGAGTGGCAGCCCATGGAGAAGGAACAGTGTATACAAAATGAGGAGGTATGAGAGAGTACCTCTCTAATCTTTCTAATAAATGGAAATATATACATTATGTATTATTTCAAATATGAGGGCTTTTTGTGTGTATATTGTTACACTCACTTATGTACAGTTAGGTTGTTTCCAGAATTTCATTATTAAAAGCATTAATGGATGCCATCACGCCCATATCTTTGCACCCTTTAGCAATTATCTCCTTAGAATAAATTCCTAAGAGTATGGATTGCTGGGTCAAAGACATGCTTCTTTAACAACAACAACAACAAAAAATTGATTTCAGTTGACAAACTTCTCTCCAGAAAAGAATACCAATTTGCAAGAGAATCTCAATTTTCCTGCTATTTTGGGGTTTTATCAACCTTTTACTCCTTTCTAATATGATGGGTGAAAAAACATGAGTTATTTTTACTTTTATTAGCACTTTTGATTACTAATGAGGTAGAATACCTTATGGTATATATTGACAATTTATACATTTTATTTTGTCACTTGCCTCTTTGTATTTACTACTGAATTTTCTACTGAATTTTTTTTCCTTTCAGTTTATAAATATTTTTGGCAAATTAGGGTTATTAGCTTTTTTCTCTAATGTGTGTGGCAACTTCATCTTTTGCACTTTGTCACTTTTATTTGTGTATTTTTGCAGTTCATAATTTAGTTTCATTTTTATGTAGTTAAATCTATCAAATTTCTGTTTCATATAAAGTTTCTGGCTTTCTTAGAAAGCCTAGAAGGGCTTACTCCACCACATTATAAATTAGTCAGCTTTATTTCTTTTATGGTTTCTGTTGAAAGAAGTCAACTCAAGATCCAACTTAATCACCAGTGGTTGATCGATTAAACCCACATCCTCGATAATCTCTCCTCCAGTGTACTGAGATGTCACATTTATAATCTACTAAATTCCTCCATGCACTCAGGACTATTTTTTTCTAGTAGTTATAAAATTTCAGTGTGTGTTGTGTACCTTGTTTTCAGTACAACCCTCTTCTCAGCGATCTTGAATCTGTGCACTCAGATCCAGGAATATGCATTTGTAACATGCTCTCCAGTTGATTCTGTTTAGACTAGTCATTCTCAACAACTGGATGCCCATTAGAATCACCTAAGAAGCACTTTTGAACTGGGAAGCCCAGGCTACACCCCATCTAGACCAATAAAATCAGCCTTTCTCGGGTGGGTGGTGACACCTGAACATCTGTATTTTTTTCTTAAACTTCAAGATGATTCCAATGTACAGCTAAAAACTGCCATTTTAGCTTATGACCTACATCTCTGCACTAGTGTGACCCTATTTTAGTTACTGTAGCTTTGTTGTGTGTTAATTGTTAGCAAGAGAGCAAGCTCCTGTCACTCTTTTTTTGTTTGTTCCATTATTATTACGTTTGATTAATTTTGTAATCATGGTTGCAGCTCATTATTATTATATGTTTGATTAATTTCAAAATCATCATTTTAGCCTCTGTTTATTCTTGTAAATAGCACCTACAATTATCTTATCAGTTTCCTAAAAAGATAATTTTGTTTGGATTACATTGAATTTTTATATTAAAGTATAGCTTTCCGGCTTAAGCAGCTTTCCTAAACTCCCTCATCTTCAGATTCATCATCTATTAATTAGGGATGCAGGTACTTACCCGAACCCCAGATCTGTCACTGCCCCTGGGCCACCATGAGTTCCAGGGAGCCCCAGTGAGCTGCCAGGAAGGGACCTCTCCTCTGCAGAGAGAGGATCTCCCCTCCTCACCCCACATGACATGACCTCAGACGAGGCATGTACCTGAAGTTCTCTAGTTTGATAGGGGAGAAATTTGCCCTGGCAACAATGTTCCCTCCATCACTGAAGTAGTCACTCGTGGTTGAGGTTGGCTGAGCCTGGAATGAGAACTTGGAAGGTTTGGAAGCTTCCAAATGAACCCATAACTGGGAATGCACATTTGCATAAAGCATCTTACAAAAGAAAGAAGGCAGTATTATACTGTGTGTAGATAGATAGATAGATATTTAGATAATATCACGACCACACTTACCAGAGTGGATTTGTGCTTGGGAGAAGTCTCCTCAGCCCTGTTCTCAGGCTCTAACTTGTTCCCATTTGCTCCACTGTTTCCCTCCCCTCAGTGTGTTAGGGGCCTTGTGAGTCGGGCGCTGGGTCAGAGCACACTCAGCTCTCGCACCTGCGCTTTGGGCAGGGGGTGTGGCTCCTCCCAGGATAGGTCCCAGAATCCTCAACAACCTCTCCTGCTTGCCTTTTCCCTTGACCCCTCAGTGGAGAATACAGGCAAAGGATATACTTCTTCTGTGAGGCCACCTTGCGTCTCCTCCCCATGAGACTCTTCCTGAGCCGGGAACTTGCTAGCACTTTCTACTTCACTGGGTTAACTGAGAACCTGATGTTTCCTGAGATGTAGCATCCTGAGACATCGGGATTGATCTTGGACATGCACGACCCACTGTCAGCTTCATTAGGTCTTGACCACTAAGGCTAAGAAGTCTGAACCACACCCCAGACTTTGGGGGTCCTTGGGGTTTCTTTTCCCAAGGAGGAATATGATCTGGGCTGAGCTGAAAGTAGATGGCTGTGGAGGCTGGGACAGAGCTGGGTGAGGCTGGAGGTGGGGAGAAGGAGAAGGCCAGGGAGGAGGCTGTGGGGACGAGGGCATTGATCCAGGTAAGCGATTGTGAGGTCTGGGCACAGAGGGAGAGCAGTGCAGAGATGTGAGCAGCACTTGGAGGCCGACCCCTCCCTGGGCCATGCCGCATTTCTCTTGCCCTGTATGCTCTCACTCTCTATCCTGTGTTAGAAGAGTGAGGACAGTATGAGGTCATGGGCATGTGTTGTGGGCTTTTTTCTTTTTCTTTTTAACATCTTTATTGGAGTATAATTGCTTTACAATGTTGTGTTAGTTCCTGCTGTGTAACAAAGTGAATTAGCTATATGTATACGTATATCCCCATATCTCCTCCTTCTTGCGTCTCCCTCCCACCCTCCCTATCCCACCCCTCTAGGTGGACACAAAGCACCCAGCTGATCTCCCCGTGGGATGCAGCTGCTTCCCACTAGCTATCTATTTTACTTCTGGTAGTGTATATATGTCCATGCTGCTCTCTCACTTCATCCCAGCTTACCCTTCCCCCTCCCCGTGTCCATTCTCTACATCTGTGTCTTTATTCCTGTCCTGCCCCTACGTTCATCATAACCATTTTTTTTAAGATTCCATATATGTGCATTAGCATACAGTATTTGTTTTTCTCTTTTCTGACTTACTTCATTCTGTATGACAGTCTCTAGGTCCATCCACCTCACTACAAATAACTCAGTTTCGTTCCTTTTTATGGCTGAGTAATATTCCATTGTATATATGTGCCACATCTTCTTTATCCATTCATCTGTCGATAGACAGTTAGGTTGCTTCCATGTCCTGGCTATTGTAAATAGTGCTGCAATGAACATTGCAGTACATGACTTTTTTGAATTATGGTTTTCTCAGAGTATATGCCCAGTAGTGGGATTGCTGTGTCATATGGTAGTTCTATTTTTAGTTTTTTAAGGAACCTCCATATTGTTCTCCATAGTACCTATACCAATTTACATTCTCACCAACAGTGCAAGAGTGTTCCCTTTTCTCCACACCCTCTC
Source organism: Eubalaena glacialis (assembly GCF_028564815.1). Classification (NCBI taxonomy): domain Eukaryota; kingdom Metazoa; phylum Chordata; class Mammalia; order Artiodactyla; family Balaenidae; genus Eubalaena; species Eubalaena glacialis. The sequence goes on along the minus strand of NC_083733.1, from coordinate 49,410,468 downwards.
CAGCATTTATTGTTTGTAGATTTTTTGATGATGGCCATTCTGACTGGTGTGAGGTGATACCTCATTGGAGTTTTGATTTGCATTTCTCTAATGATTAGTGATGTTGAGCATCCTTTCATGTGTTTGTTGGCAATCTGTATATCTCCCTTGGAGAAATGTCTATTTAGATCTTCTGCCCATTTTTGGATTGGGTTGTTTGTTTTTTAGATACTGAGCTGCATGAGCTGCTTGTATATTTTGGAGGTTAATCCTTTGTCAGTTGCTTCATTTGCAAATATTTTCTCCCATTCTGAGGGCTGCATTTTCATCTTGTTTATGTTTCCTCTGCTGTGCAAAAGCTTTTAAGTTTCATTAGGTCCCATTTGTTTATTTTTGCTTTTATTTCCATTACTCTAGGAGGTGGGTCAAAAAGGATCTTGCTGTGATTTATGTCATAGAGTGTTCTGCCTATGTTTTCCTCTAAGAGTTTTATAGTGTCTGGCTTTACATTTAGGTCTTTAATCCATTTTGAGTTTATTTTTGTGTATGGTGTTAGGGAGTGTGCTGATTTCATTCTTTTACATGTAGCTGTCCAGTTTTCCCAGCACCACTTATTAAAGAGGCTGTCTTTTCTCCATTGTATATTCTTGCCTTCTTTATCAAAGATAAGGTGACCATAGGTGCATGGGTTTATCTCTGGGCTTTCTATACTGTTCCATTGATCTATATTTCTGTTTTTGTGCCAGTACCATACTGTCTTTATTACTGTAGTTTTGTAGTATAGTCTGAAGTCAGGGAGCCTGATTCCTCCAGCTCCATTTTTCTTTCTCAAGATTGCTTTGGCTATTCGAGGTCTTTTGTGTTTCCATACAAATTGTAAAATTTTTGTTCTAGTTCTGTGAAAAATGCCATTGGTAGTTAGACAGGGATTGCATTGAATCTGTACATTGCTTTGGGTAGTATAGTCATTTTCACAATGTTGATTCTTCCAATCCAAGAACATGGTGTATCACTCCATCTGTTTGTATCATCTTTAATTTCTTTCATCAGTGTCTTATAGTTTTCTGCATACAGGTCTTTTGTCTCCTAAGGTAGGTTTATTCCTAGGTATTTTATTCTTTATTTGCAATGGTAAATGGGAGTGTTTCCTTAATTTCACTTTCAGATTTTTCACCATTAGTGTATAGGAATGCAAGAGATTTCTGTGCATTAATTTTGTATCCTGCTACTTTACCAAATTCATTGATTAGCTCTAGTAGTTTTCTGGTAGCATCTTTAGGATTCTCTATGTATAGTATCATGTCATGTGCAAACAGTGACAGCTTTACTTCTGCTTTTCCAATTTGGATTCTTTTATTTCTTTTTCTTCTCTGATTTCTGTGGCTAAAACTTCTGAATCTATGTTGAATAATAGTGGTGAGAGTGGGCATCCTTGTCTTGCTCCTGATTTTAGAGGAAATGGTTTCAGTTTTTCACCATCGAGAACAATGTTGGCTCTGGGTTTGTCATATATGACCTTTATTATGTTGAGGTAAGTTCCCTCTATGCATACTTTCTGGAGAGCTTTTATCATAAATGGGTGTTGAATTTTGTCAAAAGCTTTTTCTGCATCTATTGAGATTATCATATGGTTTTTATCCTTCAGTTTTTTAATATGGTGTATCACATTGATTGATTTGTGTATATTGAAGAATCCTTGCATTCCTGGGATAAACCCCACTTGATCATGATGTATGATCCTTTTAACGTGCTGTTGTATTCTGTTTGTTAGTATTTTGTTGAGGATTCTTGCATCTATGTTCATCAGTGATGTTGGTCTGTAGTTTTCTTTTTTTTGTGACATCTTTGTCTGGTTTTGGTATCAGGCTGATGGTGGCCTCGTAGAATGAGGTTGGGAGTGTTCCTCCCTCTGCTATATTTTGGAAGAGTTTGAGAAGGATATGTATTAGCTCTTCTATAAATGTTTAATAGAATTTACCTGTGAAGACATCTGGTCTTGGGCTTTTGTTTGTGGGAAGATTTTTAACCACAGTTTCAATTTCAGTGCTTGTGATTGGTCTGTTTATATTTTCTCTTTCTTCCTGGTTCAGTCTCGGAAGGTTGTGATTTTCTAAGAATTTGTCCATTTCTTCCAGATTGTCCATTTTATTGGCGTATAGTTGCTTGTAGTAATCTCTCATGATTCTTTGTATTTCTGCAGTGTCACTTCTTACTTCTTTTTCATTTCTAATTCTGTTGATTTGAGTCTTCTCCCATTTTTGCTTGATGAGTCTGGCTAGTGGTTTAACAATTTTATTTACCTTCTTAAAGAACCAGCTTTTATTTTATTGATCTTTCCTATTGTTTCCTTCATTTCTTTTTCATTTATTTCTGATCTGATCTTTATGATTTCTTTCCTTCTGCTAACTTTGGGTTTTTTTTCGTTCTTCTTTCTCTAATTGCTTTATGTGTAAGGTTAGGTTGTTTCTTTGAGATTTTTCTTGTTTTTTGAGGTAAGATTGTATTGCTATAAACTCCCCTCTTAGAACTGCCTTTGCTGCATCCCATAGGTTTTGGGTCGTCATGTTTTCATTGTCATTTGTTTCTAGGAATTTTTTGATTTCCTCTTTGATTTCTTCAGTGATCTCTTGGTTATTTAGTAGTGTATGTTTAACCTCCATGTGTTTGTATTTTTTCCAGTAATTGATATCTAGTCTCATAGTGTTGTGGTTGGAAAAGATACTTGATATGATTTCAATTTACTTAAATTTACTGAGGCTTGATTTGTGATCCAAGATACGATCTATCCTGCAGAATGTTCCATGAGCACTTGAGAAGAAAGTGTATTCTGTTGTTTTTGAATGGAATGTCCTGTAAATATCAATTAAGTCCATCTTGTTTAATGTGTCATTTAAAGCTTGTGCTTCCTTATTTATTTTCATTTTGGATGATCTGTCCATTGGTGAGAGTGGAGTGTTAAAGTCCCCTACTATGATTGTGTTACTGTCAATTTCTCCTTTTATGGGTGTTAGCATTTGCCTTATGTGTTGAGGTGCTCCTATGTTGGGTGCATAAATATTTACCATCGTTACATCTTCTTCTTGGATTGATCCCTTGATCATTATGTAGTGTCCTTCTTTGTCTCTTTTAATAGTCTTTATTTTAAAGTCTATTTTGTCTGATATGAGAATTGCTACTCCAGCTTTCTTTTAATTTCCATTTACATGGAATATCTTTTTCCATCCCCTCACTTTCAGTCTGTACGTGACCCTAGGTCTGAAGTGGGTGTCTTGTAGACAGCATATATACCAGTCTTGTTTTTGTATCCATTCAGCCAGTCTATGTCTTTTGGTTGGAGCATTTATCCGTTTACATTTAAACTATTGATATGTATGTTCTTATTACCTTTTTCATAATTGTTTTGGGTTTGTTTTTGGAGGTCTTTTCCTTCTCTTGTTTTTCTTGCCTAGAGAAGTTCCTTTAGCATTTGTTGTAAAGCTGGTTTGGTTGTGCTGAATTCTCTTAACTTTTGCTTGTCTGTAAAGGTTTTAATTTCTCTGTTGAATCTGAATGAGATCCTTGTTGGGTAGAGTAATCTTGGTTGTAGGTTTTTCCCTTTCATCGCTTTAAATATATCCTGCCACTCTCTTCTGGCTTTCAGGGTTTCTGCTAAAAGATCACCTGTTAACCTTATGGGGATTCCCTTGTATGTTATTATTTGCTTTTCCCTTACTGCTTTTAATGTTTTTTCTTCGTATTTATTTTTTGATAGTTTGATTAATATGTCTTGGCATGTTCCTCCTTGGATTTATCTTGTGTGGGACTCTCTGCGCTTCCTGGACTTGATTGACTATTTCCTTTTCCATATTAGGGAATTTTTCATCTATAATCTTTTCAAATATTTTCTCAGACCCTTTCTTTTTCCCTTCTTCCCTGGGACCCCTATAATTCAACTGTTGGTTTGCTTAATGTTGTCCCAGAGGTCTCTGAGACTGTCCTCAATTCTTTTCACTCTTTTTTCTTTATTCTGCTCTGCAGTTATTTCCAGTATTTTATCTTCCAGGTCACTTATCCGTTCTTCTACCACAGTTATTCTGCTATTGATTCCTTCTAGAGAATTTACAATTTCATTTATTGTGTTTTCCATCATTGTTTGTTTGTTCTTTAGTTCTCCTAGGTCCTTGTTAATACTTTTTTGTATTTTCTGAGATTTTGGATCATCTTTACTATCATTACTCTGAATTATTTTTCAGGTAGACTTCTTGTTTCCTCTTCATTTGTTTGGTCTGGTGGGTTTTTACCTTGCTCCTTCATCTGCTGTGTATTTCTCTGTCTTCTCATTTTGCTTAACTTACTGTGTTTGGGGTCTCCTTTTCTCAGGCTACAGGTTCATAGTTCCCGTTGTTTTTGGTGTCTGCCCACAGTGGGTAAGGTTGGTTCAGTGGCTTGTGTAGGCTTCCTAGTGGAGGGGACTGGTGCCTGTGTTCTGGTGGGTGGGGCTGGATCTTGTCTTTCTGGTGGGCAGGGCTGTGTCCGGTGGTGTGTTTTGGGGTGTCTGTGAACTTAGTATGATTTTAGGCAGCCTTTCTGCTAATGGGTGGGGTTGTGTTCCTGTCTTGCTAGTTGTTTAGCATGGGGTGTCCAGCACTGGAGCTTGCTGGTCATTGAGTGGAGCTGGGTCTTAGCGTTGAGATGGAGATCTCTGGGAGAGCTCTTGCCGATTGATATTATGTGGGGCCAGGAGGTCTCTAGTGGCCCAATGTCCTGAACTCGGCTCTCCCACCTCTGAAGTTCAGACCTGACACCAGACTGGAGCAGTAAGACCCTGTCAGCCACACGGCTGCTGGTCTTGGAGAGTCTCCTGGGGGATGGGGGGGCTGATGCAGGTCACCCTGGAGACATAGCCACTGGCCATGTTGTGGGCTTTGATCATCCATCTGGACCAGGTCTTACCTCCTGGTCACACTGTGTGTCCTCCCCCCACCCCAGGGCAGCCTTGGGCTCCTCTTTGTTGCTCTTACCACATAAGCTTGCAAATGCTGGTGCATGCCCATCTGCCAACCTCCAGTCCATGCATGTATTCCGGGGTCACACTCTTGGACACTTTCAAGGGCCAGGCAGTGATTCTTGATGAGCTGGAGAGCAAGTGCCGAGCATAAGAGGCTCAGTCAGTCATGTGGAAGATGAGGCCACATGACGAGGACTCAGATTCATAAAGCAGTAACAGCAAAACCTAAAAGCCTAGTGTTATATGAAATCTCCCGATTTTTAACTTATGTCTCATGCTTTTGGTTTCTTTCTTTTTTTTAAGTAAGCACTGACACACACACACACACGATTTTCACAGCAGGATGCAGCTCTGCTCCAGAGGTAGCCCTTGAGGACTTCCAGACTCTCCAACTTCAGGGCCTGCAGACCCCAGTGCGTAAGTGGTACTGAGGCCTGGCCCATGGCCTTTCTCCAGTGTGTCTGAAGAGCTGTTGTCTCATCACTTCAAGTGTCTGGGAAGCAGGGTGGACATCGATGTCAATCCGGGCATCCTACCTGGCATGCCTCCTCCCTCCTGGCTAAACTCTGCTGCTCTCTCTCTAGATCACATCCTACACTCCCCCCAAACCTGAAAGGAGCAACCCTTGCCTTTTCTAAATAATTGGATAGGAACTGCTGCCCTGTGCTCTCTCTCCAGGGACAGCTGTCACACAGAGGATAGGTGTAATGACTCATCCACTTGGTCGCATGGCAAGACTCAGCCATCCATGGGTTTCTTATCAGACAAGACTTACAGCTTAAAGGCACTTCTGCCGTCCACTGGGGTGAGCCAGACCCTGGTCCTGCATAAGCTGCCTGGGAAACCCAAATCCAATCCCTATCCCACCCACCCCATGTGGCCCCCAAGGCTGAGACTCGGGAGTTGTATTAGGAGGCCCATTGTGGCCATGCATCTAAACCATGTTCTTCCCTACAGTTGATTCATCAGTGTCCTAATGCTTTGCTCAAAAGCCCTTTAATGGGCCCAGCACCCACAGTCAATGACCAGCATGGGCTGCTCACGGCTCCCAGACACACCTCTCTCCAGAGAACTGCCCTCAGAAGCTGCCTTGCCCTGAGTCCCTGGAGCTGACATACTCCTTCCTGGGTGGGGAAGGGGTATCCCCAGTTGGCGACTGATATGCGGGCATAAAGTTCGGTCCCTCACCTCAGAGCAGGACAACTCTGGGGATGTGGGAAGCATGTGTCTTCTTAGAGTTTCCCATGTGCTCAAGGCCATGCTTCAGCTAAAACCAGATCTCTGCCTGGCTGTGTCCCCTGCCCTGAGCTGCGTTCCTCACCCCTTGCTGGTTCCCCTGAGAGCACTCTCCCAGGAAGTTATCAGCAACAGACTCCCCATCTCAGCATCTGTTTCCTGGAAACCTGACCTAACGCAATGAGTGGAGTTCACAGTTCCACCCTTCTCTGACCTCTGTATTTCCTGGTTCAGGACTTGGACTCGAGTCTGCACAAAACCTGACTACTCAGGTCACCCAGGCAACCTTTGATTACTCCCTACTGAAGTCAGGGGGCGGGGTGAGGGGGTAAGTTCTTTCCTCTGTCTGAACATGAGACATCTTCTCTGGGCAGGCATACTGTGAGCAGAGATGACCAAAGGCTGAACAGTGCTGCCCTGTTCAGGGATCTGACCCTACAACTTCCCTCCCCTGGATTTGGGCTCTGACAAAATGGTTTTGGGACAAAGCCTGGAGAATCCCACCCAGTGCAGCAGAGAGAAAGTATCTGGAGCTTGTTATACAGGAGTAGGCACAAACTGGGCATTTCTCCAGGCTCAGAACGTTTATAGGATATTCCCAGTTTGTGGATGTTTACAAAAGTTGTGGTCCAGATGAGCCACCATGTTTCCCCCTAAGTGGGCTCTTGGGGTCTCCATCAAAGCCAGGCTGCTGTGCTGTAGCAACTCTAAGCAGTGACATTCCTGATCTCACCAAGGAGCCTGATGAGAAGAGCGGTGGTTGCCCAACCAGTGTCATGGGATAACTTTTAAGACAATGAGCGAGTCTTCTCCTGCATTCGTATCCAACCTTAACTACAAAATCATTTTTCCACAGGCTCCAAGGGCTGGCCAGGAGAATTTTCCTCTGCACAGTTGACTTGATAGCCCTATTTCATTTTGTGGTAACTTGTTGAAGTCAGAGAGGCTCTGAGCAACACAAAATCTGAGACTTAATGACTAGGAAGATGCCAGACCAAGAGAAAATACCCACACACACATGCATCATTTTTTAAAATACACCTTTGCCTTTTCATTGAGAAGAGGCAGGTCACCTTGGCAAGGACATTCCAGAATCTCTCCAGGAGAATGGACTGCTTTTTTTATGAGCATGTTTCTTTGGCTATTTCAATTTGCATATGTGAAAAAAACTGAAAAAGCAATTAATTCAAATCAAAATAACTTCCATGCTCAGAATTATGTTTATGGTCTTCCCGCAGACAAATTTATGGGGACATCTGGAGACCAGGCCTCTGACACAGAATAAGCATCCATCTCTCCTGGAGACTGGCCGCAGGTTTATTTCTAAAACTTGTGCAGAATGAGGGAGCAAATCTAGAGTGTTTAAGACCTAATGATAATCACACACTTTAACACATTTAAATCATGATGTTGCAGGAAGCAGCAACCTTGGCTTTCCTTATAGTTCTAAGCAGGGCTGTTCCCAAAGGACAATCCTTCTTCAGAGAAAATAAGACACTGAGTTGGTTACAATCCCAAGTAGGGTTTCTGCACTGGAAGGATTTTTTTTTAATACAATTTACACAGAAGGGGCTGGCTGCCAATGTGATAATTGAGAAACACCTGGTGAAAATGTCTCTCTATTAATTGACAATGGCTTTCTCCTCTACCCTCAGAAATAAAAAAAAAAAGTATGAAAGAAAAATTTTTAAAAGGCAAAGAAAGAGACAAAAAAGAGCAACTAAGTGAGCTTGAGATGAGACATATAACTCTCAAGGCCCAAAGGAAATAAGGCAGGAGAGTGATAGGTAAACATGGCCGTGTTGGACCAACAGGAGTGGTTCTGTTGACAGCACCCCACCCCAAGAATTATTTCTTTGGGGAAAGAGGAAAAAGCAAGAGAGTCCCAGAGTCACCACTTTTAAAATCAGTGTTCTGAATTTGTGATCATCTTTCTAAGCAAACCTGAAACTCCAGAAAAGAGGTGGTGGTCCCTCCCGGAAGAAGAGATGAGTTTCTCTAATCCCACGTTCCACTGCAGTCACCTGTCCAACAGTCCCCAAGAGTTGGCCGCATCCCAACTCCTGCCCCTGATGCTTTGTTCTCATAGCAACTCCTAGGAAAGCAAGCTCCTTCACTGAGCACTTCCCCAGTGATAAGTGGGTGTACTATGCCCAGTGTAGATTGAAGCAGGGGATGACTTTCAAGAGGTAAAATCTCTATATTGTTGCTGTTATAGTAAAAGATGTGCCTGTTTAATCAGAATGGACTCACTCCTGGAAAAGATATATAAATACTACGTGAACTTCATTCCTCAAAAAAAGTACTTAGAGCACCAGATTTGTGACTTTTCTATGTATCACTCCAGTATCTAGCTTAATGTCATGTAGCTAGTTGATTCTCAAAAAATATTGAGAATGTGAAAGAGATAAATGGAAAATAATTGGTTCTCTCCTTAAAAATATTTTGTTTCCTTATGTAATTCTGGCTAAAATCTTAGAACTGAGATTATGGAACTATATGACCTGGGAAATCCACATCCTCTCTGGCTCTCATTTTCCCCTACTGCAATGGTTGTGAAGAAAACTAGGCTGCTGATTTTTAGACTGAAATCTATGGAAGCTTAGTGATTCCTCAGAGGCATTTCAGCTCAAGAAGAATGCACCAGCATAGACCTGCCACCAATGCCTGTGCCCTGACTTAACTAGTACATCTATTTATTATTATTATTATTATTATTACTATTATTATTATTGGTCTTAGGGCAGGCCTACATTTCATATTTATTTTCTGCTCACTTCCCCATACTCATTTTACTTTATTTAATTTCATTATTTTATTCTATTTATTTTTTGATTGGACACCTGGGTGACAATTAGTCAAATAAGGACTTAGTAACCCTGGACACTAATATGGATGGAATGAGACCACCCAGTTCCAAGTCTACACTACTCCAGAAAGATGACTGGCAGATGAGTAGGCCAGTAGTAGCCTCTTAGCAAGGATGGAAGACGAGAGAAAACAGCAGCTTCTCTGCCTATTCCATCCATCCCCTGCCAAAGCCTCCCACTCCTTGCACTCCTCTCTTCAGGTTTCTTTCCCTGTTTCTGATGTTTAACCCTCAAGTTCCACTGCTCTCTCCACACATCCTCTTCTCCTCAATCTCTAGCTTTATTTCTCTAATTCTGATTTCTCATCCAGTATTTAACTTTCTTCTCACTTTTTTTAGCCCCTCTCCTGAAAATAATTCATTACTTCATTGCTTATTAAAATTCTTTTTTCTCTTATTATTTTAATCATATATACTGAGCATAATTTATATACAATAAGATTCACCAATTCCAAGTGTATAGTTTGAAAATTTTAACGAATATATATAGTTTGTAACTACCACCACAATCAAGATGTAGAATGTTTCCATCATTCTAAAAAGTTTTCTCAGGCTCCTTTGCAATAAATGCCTTCCCCCACCATGGCCCCAGGAAGCAACCACTTTACTACTTTCATTATTGCTTTTTGATTGTTTGTTTCATTTTTTGTTTGTTTTTTTTCTGGAATTACAGTATAAACAGAATTATATAATATGTAGTTTTGTATGCCTAACTTATTTCATTTAGCATAATGCTTCTGATATTCTTCCATACTGTTGGGTAGTTAATCTCTTTTTTTTATTACTGAGTAATATTGCCTTGTATGGACATCACAGTTTGTTTATCTATTCACCAGTGGATGGACACTTGGATTGTTCCCAATTTGGGGCTAAACTGCCATGAACATGCATGAAAAAGTCTTTGTTTGGACATATATTTTAATTTCTCTTGTGTAAATACCTAGAAGAGGAATTTCTCAGTTCCATGGTAATTATGTATAGCTTTATAAGAAACTGGCAAACTGTTTTCTCAAAGTAGCTGTACCATTTTGCATTGTCAACAGCAATGTAGGAGAGTTCCAGTAACTCCATATCTTAGTCAACAGTTGGTATTTTCAGGCTTTTTACTTTTAGCCATTCTAGTAGGCGTGCAGTAGTATATCACTGTGGTTTTAAATAGCCATTTCTCCAGAGGGTAGAATGGTGGTTGCCAGGGGTTGGGACTGGGGGATATGGAGAGATATTGGTCAAAGGGTACAAACTTCAGTTATAAGATGAATAAATTCTGAGGAACAAATGTACAGCATGGTGACTATAGTTAATAATACTGTTTTATATACTTAAAATTTGCTAACAGAGTAGATCTGAGGAGTTCTCACCATATTCACACTTTATAAAAGGAAACCATCTGAGATGATATATGTGTTAATTAACTTGATTATGGTAAACATTTCACAATATATATATTTAAAGTATATGTGATGGCTTGATATATATATATGTATATATATTTGTATATATATACTTGCATATATGTATATATATATGAAACCATCACATTATATACTTTAAATAAAATTTTATATATAATTATATCTCAATAAGTAATATTACTTATAAGTTTATAAATAATATTTTATAAATACATTTAAAAATAAAATTAAGTAAAAATATGTAATTTTACTTCAATAAATAATGTTATTAAAATAAATTTATAAATAAAATTATATGTATAATTATACCTCAATAAAGCTGGAAAAATAAATTGCATTTTTCTAATGACTAATGAGGTCAAGTATATTTGCATGTGATTGTTTGCGTGTATCTTCTTTGCTAAATATGCTTGAGGTTCAGGCATAAAAGCCCTTCCAGGACTAAGACTGGAAAAGGACAAGAGAGAAGCCTGAAGACACCCACTATTGGCTTAGCAAGCACCAAAACCAAGCAACAGTAATCTACCATTGGTAAAGAGGTGAAAGCATGGAGAGAGACCTCCTCTGTGGTGCAAGTGAGCCAAGAGAGCTGAAAATCTGAAGGTGGAGCACTGATTCTAAGAAATAACTTCTGGCTACTCAGCCTTCACCTAAGTACAAAAAAATGACAGCCTGTTACTAATGGAAGTTGAAACCTATGGTGCACTGTGGGTAAACTAAGGAAACAATAAAAGCTAAGCCCAACTCAGCATCTACTGGTCCACACACAATGTCAGCATTTAATGAAAAGTGACAAGAAACATAAGAAAGCAACACTGTTGTTTTCCCTGCCCTCTCAATAAAACAAAAATCTAAAACAAAAACACAATTCATGGTCAGATTTATAAATGACCCAGATACTGAAATCATGAGACAACAACTTAAAAATAAAACTGTAATTAATATTTAATGGATCTAGTAGAAAAGATGACCTTCATGCATGGTCAGATGGGGAAATTTAGCAAAGAGAAGAAAACTATAAGAAAAAGTCTAATGAATATGTTAGACTTTTTAAAAACATATGGTATGAGAGACGAATAATTCCTTCAATGAACTCAAATCAGCTGGAGAAAGAATCATTGAACTTGAAGATAGTTCAATAGAATTACTAAAATTGAAACACAAAGAGAAAAAGAACATGAAAAATGAAACAGCACAAAGCATCCAAGAACTGTGGGACAATATCAAACTGTCATATACATATATATAAATGGAATCCCAGAAAGAGAAGAGAGAATGGGGCATAAAAAATACTTATAGAGAGAATGGTTAAGATTCTTTAAAAATAGTGAGAAACACCAAACCAAAGATCTAAGAAGCTCAGGCAACCCAAATCATGATAAATTCCAAAAGCAAGAACAAAAATGCCCTTGGTATATCATTGTGAAATTGCAGAAAAGAATGAAAAAGAGAAAATTTTGAAGGCAGTGAAAAAAGGACTCATTTTGTAGAGGAACAAAGAGAAGTCTGCTACAGCAGCATTCTTGTCAATAACAATGGAAGCCAGAAGGCAGTGGAATGACATCTTTAAAGTACAGAGCAGAAAACGCTATTAACTCACAATTCTATATCCAGCTAGGATAACTTACCAAAATGAGAGTGAAACAAAGCTTTTTTAGGAAAAAAAAAACCGAAACAAACCTGAAACTATTCACTGTTAACCAACTGGAGCTACAAGAAATACTAAAACTCTTCAAACAGAGGAGTATAATATCAGACAGAAATTTCGATCTACATAAAGAAATGAAGATCTCTAGAAACAGCAAAAATGAAGTAAATATTAAAATGGCATTTTCCTTATTTTTAATTACTCTAAAATATACCTGACTGAGTTGTAGAACTTAACATAAAAAGGAAACTTCATAGTAATTATAGCACCAAAAAAGGGAGGGAGGAATTGTGAGGGTACTAAAGTAAGTTTCTTAATTTATACATGAAGCAGAATAAAATAATTTGAATGTAATAAATTAAAAGGTGTATTTTGAAACCACAGGGAAAACACTAAAAGATTTAAGAAGATGTATAACAAGCCAATAGTGGAGATAAAATGGCATCATAAAAGTACTTAATCTAAAAGTATCCATAATGAGGTAAAAAGGATAAAATAGCAATTGAAATAAAAAGAGCACAACTGGAAAGTAATACATTTAAATCCAACAATATTTGTAATTGCATTAAATATAATTGGTCTAAATTCCCCATTTAAAAGGCAGCAAAGTTTGTCAGATTAGATAAAAAGCAAAACCCAGCTACATGCTATCTACAAGAAAGTGGCTTTAAAGATTATAGATAGGTTAAAAATAAATGGATGGAAAAAAAGATTCAATATGCCTGCATTAATTTTAAGAAAAGTAAGGTGGTTATATTAATACAACAGAATGGACTTCAAAACAAGGAGTGTTATCAGTGATAAAGAAAGACACTACAAAATGGTAGAGTAATTCACCAAGAAGACATAATTTGAAATGGGTACATACATAATAACAGAGCTTCAAAATAGGGAATGGAGGGGCTAAAAAATAGACCTACACATGTATGGTAAGTTGATTTTTGACAATGGTACTAAGGTAATTCAATGGAGGGAAGGAGAATATTTTTCAAAATGATAGTCTTTCAACAAAAGATACTAGAACAATTGGATATCTATATGGAAAAAAACAGCAACCAAAAATCTCAACCGTTTTCTCACACTACATGCTCAAAATAGGTCAAACACCTAAATGTAAGAGGTAAAAATTAAAACTAGAAACAAATATAAGCGAAAATTTTGGGGCCTCAAGTTAGGTAAAGATTTATTAGATAGGATGCAAAAAGTATAAAATATAAAACAAAAGAGGGTGAATTTGATTTAATCAAAATTACAATATTTTGCTCATCAAAAGACATGGTTAAGAATGTGGGGAAAAAAGAGATGGTGAATGAACAAGACAAGTTCCTGGTGAGACTGTGATTCAATAGTTCAGCCTAAAATCTATACCAGAGTTTTTCACAACAACTAAGAATCTTGACCAATAATATAAAAAGTGTGTGTGTGTATAATAAAATTTGGTTACATGAGGTACAAATTGGAAAATCATAACTACCAGCTGTATGCATAATATGTCTTTTTTTCTTTAAGTTCAGCTTTAATTAAATCATAATTTTAGGGACTATAAAAAATTAGGATCAAGAGTTTGTGGGGGTGGGAAAGAACGTGAAAGAGCCAGCCACACACTGGGAGAAAATATTTACAAAACATATATTTTTATCCTAAACATGTAAAAAAACTCTTACTCCTGAATAATAAGAAAAGCAAATATATATATATATATACATGTATTTTTAAAAGGACAAAAACATTGAAAAGATGTTTTAATAAAGAAGATATACAAATGGCAAGTACATGAAAAGGCAATAACCTCACTTGTCATTGGGGAAATGCAATTTAAAATCACAGAGATACTACTGCACACTCACTAGAATGGATGAAATTAAAAGACCTGAAAATACCATGTGTTGCCAAACATGTGGAAAAACTGTAACCATCATACACTGGCAGTAGGGATGCAGAAAGGTACACCCATGTTGGAAAGAAAAATGTTGTTTCTTATTATGTTAAACATATACCTACTATCCAAACCTACCATTCCTCTTCTATGTATTTTTACAAGAGAAATAAAAACATATGTCCACACAAATTCCTATAAGCACATATATTGTTATAGCACTTTATTCATAATAGCCCCAAGCTGGAAACCACCAAAATATCTATCAACAGGTGAATGAATGAACAATTGTGTTTTATTCACACCATGGAATGCTACTTAGTAATGAAAAAGTATTAGGTTCTAATAAATGCAACATTATGGGTAAATTTCAAAAACATTATGCTAAGTGAAAGAAGTTAGACACAAAAGATTGCATACTATGTAATTTTATTAATACAATATTTTATATAAACAAACCTATAGGTACAGAAAACTGATGAGTGGTTGCCAGGGACTGTGGTAGAGGAGGAGATTGACTGCAAAAGGCAGGAAAAATTTGGGGGGATTGAAAAAAATGTTCCATATCTTGATTGTGCAGTGATTACCCAACTGTACATGTAATGTGTTACAATGAACTGTGTACTTAAAAATGGTGACTTGCGTCTAATGTGAATTATACCTCAATAAAAATCAATAGGAAAATATCTGTAAATATAAAAACATGTGAGTTTCAATAAAAATTTAAATAGTAACGTGACAGCTATGATCAATATTTTTCAATGCAATCCCAAAATGACCTTATGGAACAATTCTTTAATTCAAGTCTCCAGTTCCCCAAATATGCCGTAGTGCATGGTAGGTGTTAGACATTTGTTGAATGAATAGATGAATGAATGAATCACCACCATAGAAAAAGGGAAACCAAGACTATAAAGACATACAAAATTCGTGCCACATAATGGTACCCACCTTGAGGCATCCACATTAATAGTGGAGATGGTGACATAGGTTACTGCAAGTAAATCACTCCAGAGGCACGTGCATGAACAATCAGGCTCTATGCAGTTCTGATGGTTGTCTTTCTTGCTGTCATAGAAAGAACCAGCTTTGGCATTCACTAATAAGGTGTAACTTTTTATATTGCTGTTCTACTTCATTACTTTTTATTCTTTATGATCTCCTTTTCTTTTACTTTCTTAGAATTTATTTTTTCTGTTATTTACTTCCTTGTTTATGCCTACCTTTTGTTTTAATTTAAGATTTTTTTGTTTTGTCTTTTTAAAATAACATTTACGGCTATGACTTTTTTCTGAGTTCTGCTTTGGTCACATTCCATCTATTTTGAAGTGTAGAATATTTATTGTTGTTCATTTATAATTTGTTCATGATTTGGGGCTTTTTTTCTTTAAATCAAGAGATTTTTAAAATGATTTTTTTTCAGGTGGATCATTGCTGCTCTTCACCCCTGATCCCCACCCCACACACTTGCTTTCTTTTGATATTAATCTCTTACTTAATTTTGTTATGGCCAGAGAAAAATCGCCTTAATGATTTATGCTTTTTGTAACTTATATTAAAATTTTTGATTTTAATTACATTACACAACTCTGTAAATGTTCCATGGGTGTTAAAAATTGGGGGATGGGAAAGAGTGTGTTTGCATGCGTGACTAAGGCATGTTATTTGTGTTAATCATACTCTCCATACCTTTGCATATTTCAGTTGACATGATCTATATTTTCTCAGAGAGTTGTGTTAAAGTCTGTCTATAATCAAGGATTTGTCCATTTCTCTATTTGTTTAGACATCAATATTGCTGCATTGTTTTTTGGGGTTTTTTTGTTTGTTTGTTTGTGTTGGTTAACATCCTTATCTGGATTTCCTTGTTTATTTTGTAAACTTCTACCTTATGCACTTTTTCCATCCCCTTATTTTCAGCCTTTCTGTTCTCATTTGTTTAGCTGTACCTCCAAGGACAGCTACATACTGCATCTTATTTGATCACTAAATCTGGGAACTCTGTCTTCTGGTAGATCCATTGGATCCTCCAAGAGGCAAACAAAAGAAGACAGTAATATGCACCACATTTATTGGGGGAGTGCAGGTCAAGATAAAAGGGTCATAAATAGGAAAAGGCAGGGAGGGACTTTCTATAGCAAAACAGGTCTGCCCCTTATGGTAGCAGAGGGAAAGGAAGAAGGACTGGGGAGGAAGAGCCTCTGACTCCTCCACAGGTCCAGGAAAGTTCCAGCCTGGCCTATGTGAGGCCCACGGCCAAAGCGGCCTCTTCCAGGGGTCCCGTGTTCTGTAGAAGTGGTCTGCATGTGTACCCTTGGGAACTGCCCAGGGCAAGCTTAGCCTTGGGAGGAATGTGGTGGAGGATTTGGAGAGGGCACAGATGGGGCTGTCACTCACTATGTTCTCATCACAGGAAATCTGAGTGAGTCCCCTGACACATGCAGTTGATCACTATTATTTAATGTTTAGATTAATTCCTATCATCTTATTTTATGTTTTCCACCTTTTGTTTGTATTTCTTTCTTGCATTCTATTGGACTGATTAAGGTTTCCTTGTTCAGTTTCATCACAAAAGTGATTCAGATGTTACACATTTATATTATTCATCTGTACATATTTTTTTTAATTCTTTATGTATTTATTTATTTTTGGCTGTGTTGGGTCTTCATTGCTGCATGTGGGCTTTCTCTAGTTGCGGCGAGCCGGGGCTACTCTTCGTTGCGGTGCGCTGGCTTCTCATTGCACTGGCTTTTCTTTCTTGCAGAGCATGGTCTCTAGGCACGCAGGCTTCAGTAGTTGTAGCATGCAGCTCAGTAGTTGTGGCTCACGGGCTCTAGGGCGCAGGCTCAGTAGTTGTGGCACACGGGCTTAGTTGCTCCGCGGCATGTGGTATCTTCCTGGACGAGGGCTTGAACCCATGTCCCCTGCATTGGCAGGTGGATTCTTAAACACTATGCCACCAGGGAAGCTATGTAATTTTTAACTTTTTATTGGAGTATAGTTGATTTACAATGTTGTGTTAGTCTCAGGTGTACAGCAAAGTTATACGTATACATATATCCACTCTTTTTAGATTCTTTTCCCATATAGGTCATTACAGAATACTGAGTAGAGTTCCCTGTGCTATACAGTAAGTCCTTATTAGTTACCTATTTTATATATAGTAGTGTGTGTATATGTCAATCCCCATGTCCCAATTTATCCCTCCCCCCCTTACCCCCTGGTAACCATAAGTTTGATTTCTACATCTATGACTCTACTGTCTGTTTTGTAAATCAGCTCATTTGTGCCCTTTTTTTTAGATTCCTCATATAAGTGATATCATATGATATTTGTCTTTCTCTGACTGACTTACTTTTGAAAAAATATTATCACAATAATGCATGGACCTGGCTGAAGAATCAAGTAGTTCAGAAGCCCTTACTATTGAAAGCAAGAAGTTTACACTTCCCAATCCCAGCCCGATTTTCCAGAAGTGAACCCTTTAACCTCTTTATATCTTCTTATTACTATTTCTAGAAATTTAGTTCACCATTTTTGACTTATTGTCTGTAGATATTGTCTACTAACTTCTTGCCATGTTTTAATGACGTTTTTGCTCAATTACATGACATCTTGTAATATTTCTATCCTTCTTCTTCCCAAAATATTTTTTTCACTTTTATTAATTTTTCCATTGTTCATCTCTGAGTTTGTAGCAAATGTGTACATAATACTGACTATGTGCCGTACACTATTCTAAGTGTTTTAGATAGATTCATTCATTTAAAGTGGTTACGATTAATACCCTCATTTTACAGATGGGGCAACTGAAGTATAGAAAGATTATGTAATGTGTCCCAGGTCACACAGCTAATAAATGGCAGAGCTGGGATTCAAACTCAGAGAGTCCATGCTCTTAACCACTATACCATCCTCCCTGTCTTTATTTCTTATTCAATCAATGATAGGTTTAATCTTGGAATTAAATCTTTTGAATTTTAACTTTGTAAAATGAGGATAGTATTTCCACCTCCCAACCTCTTTCAAATGAACTTTTACTTTTATTTGGCCAAGATTTGTAATATTTACAATGTAATAAAAGTTGGATCTTCTGTGATTCATCTATGGAGTGAGTCTGCTAGTCAAAGACTCATAAACGATGTTCATTTTATTATGATTATATGAATGTTGCTTACAGCAGAACAAAGTAAAGTACCAGGATTCATTTCTTTCACCAGGAGACCAACCTCTTGACCACAAAGCCACTCAAAGAAGAATGTACCCAGGGTCAAGTTTAAATTCATTCTCAAAAAACTAACATCACCAATTGTCTTTAGCATGTCCCATAGTTTTTCTAATGCCTCAATCATTCTACATAATCTTCCAATTGTTCCTTTATTCTGGAGCCATCTTCCCACCCTGGTCTGAACTTGTTGCTCTCTGGGTTTGGTGTTTACAGGGATTCTGAAATAGGACATCATTATTTCTCAATTTGGATCCACTGTTTTCTGGATCCCACAGCATTCTCTTTCTTGGTTCATGGTTTACTCTGTTTTGCTAAAGTCATCAAATAATTTCCAAAAAAAAAAAAAGTGTACTTGAGGTAAGTTTTCAGGTCTGTGCAGTCTGAAAATATTATTCTTCGCTCTCACTTGACTCATAGTTTGCCTGGCTACACGCCTCCAATTTGAAAGTCAATTCACAGGCCACCCTCAGAACTTAGAAGATTTTGCTCCATTTTTTTTTCTAGTGTCTAGTAGAGAGGGTCAGGCATGTGATGCCAGTCTAATGCTTGCTCCCTTGTAGAGGATGTCTTATTTCTCTGAATATACTGATATGGTAAGTCTAAGTGTGGGTATATTTTCATTTATCATGGAGTACTTCCAACTGAAGATTCTGTTCTGAGAAATTTGTTATATGTTTTTAATATAATTTCATTTCCCCTGCTTTTTCAGTTCTCCATTTTTGGAATTCTTATTAGTCCAAAGGCATAGCTTCAGGTTGGATCCACTATACCTGTTGTTTCTTTTCTCTTCTTTACGTTTCTTCTTTCTTTCCTTTCCTTTCTTTTCTTTTTGAAATTAATTTAGAGTAAAATTGACATTTGTGGACATTTCTAAAAAATTGACATGCATAG
Organism: Eubalaena glacialis; assembly: GCF_028564815.1. Taxonomy (NCBI): domain Eukaryota; kingdom Metazoa; phylum Chordata; class Mammalia; order Artiodactyla; family Balaenidae; genus Eubalaena; species Eubalaena glacialis. The sequence continues at coordinate 49,391,342 of NC_083733.1, read as the reverse complement.
ATTCATGTAACCACTACCACAACATGTATACAGTAGAGCTCCATCACCCAAAAACCTCTCTTGTTGTTATCTCTTGTCAGTCACATCCATCCCCCAAGTCCTAATCCCTGTCTACCACAGATCTATTCTCCATCACTATAATTTTGACTTTTTGAGAATGTCATTTAAGTGGAATCATATAGTATGTAACCTTTTGAGACTGGCTTCTTTTACTCAGCAAAATGCCTTTGAAAGCCATCCAAGTTTTTGCGTGAATTAATAGTTCATTCCTTTTCACTGCTAAACAGTATTCCACTGCATGGATGTACCACTGTTTGTTTATCCATTTACAAGTTGAATAACATTTGGTTTGTTTTCAGTTTTTAGCAATTATGAAAAAAATGTTGCTACAAACATCTGTTTACAAGTATATAAGATGACGCCATTTTCATTATTCCTTCCCAATGTAATGTTGGTTGGTTGGATATAGATTTCTAGGTTCAAAATTCTTTTCTTACGGTCTATGGACCTTGCTCCACTGAATCTTTACCTGCAAAATTTCTGATTATTTGGATCATCCTGGGCAATGGTGTGAAGGGGACTCTAGTGAACCCAGTTCCCTTCTGCCTCCACTACCTAATCCAAGCTACCAGCCTCTCCTAACCACAGAGCTGCTGAAACCTATAGGACTTGGCTTGGTGGCATGAGTCTTTGGAAAGTAACGGCCCTGGCAGGGGACATAGGTGGTGAATAAGTCACCAAGCAGCAGTGATGCTGCTCAGGAGGAGGACAGGAGTGTAATGTGACCTGGGGAGAGCTGTCTAGGGACATTCTTGAAGGTCAAAGTGTAAAATGGATGGGTGAACTGAGACTTTTCTGTTCCTAGCGCTGGAAGTGTGTTGGGACATCAAAGAGCAAGGGATCTCTCCAGGTACCTTAGTGGTAGGTGACAGCTGCTTTTACTTTAAAGGCTCTTGGGACCAGGAACCACCACATCTTTTACCAGCCACACAACACAACCCCTGCTGTTTAGAGAACTCCAACAGCCATGGCTAACTCAACAGTATAAACCAGAAAGAATAATAATATCCTGGTTAAAAGAGCCCAGAAACCTTAATGAGGAGGATCAGGAAGAAGAATTAGCATGTAAACCCAGTAAAAAAAGACTGCTGGGCGAGGCTGATGAATATCTAGACAAGAAAGAGCTATGAGATTTAAGGAAATTAATTCTCATAATAAAATACTTTGGGAGGCTTAAAATATTATTTTAAAGTAAAAAAATAGTAAATAAATTAAATGAAAGATTTATCACTGTTAAGATTAAATGAATGCTGCCACAAATCAAGAGCAAGAGATATTTGAAAGAACAGAGAAAAAAATATAAAAAGATTATGAACTTGATGGAAAAGATAAGAGGATTAAGGGATAAATCCCAGAGATCTAACATGTGAATGACAGAAATTATGGGAAAAGAAGCAGCCGATATACAAGAGACAGTCATTAAACCTGAACAAATGTATAAATTCCATGAACTGAGAAAAGTCTGCAGATTTAAAGTGCTTAAAGAAGTTGGACTAAATTAATGAGAAAACACATATACACACAAAAACACATGTCTAGACCCGTTTGGTAAGATTCTTGAATTTTAGAGAAAAATTAAAATTATACATGTTTCCAAGTAGAAAGCAAAAGTCAGTGACATCAGATTTTTGATCTGCTATACGAGAAGCTGGAAAATAGTGGAATTGTATCTACAGATGAGTAAGAAAATGTCTATAACCTAAAATTTCTATGCCCAGTGAAGTATCATAAATCTAATGGTGTGAAAGAAATGTACTAAAAAAATTAGAAAGTACATCACCCAAGTATCCCATCTGAGGAGAATACTGTAAAATGACTCTAATGAAAAAAATAAAGATGAGGGAAGATAAAAAGAAGAGGAAAGTGCAGTGAGCAATGAACCTGGCTAATATATGAAATATCAAATATTCAACATATATACATGCATATATATGGCAAGTTTAATTATATTTGTAAAGGCACAAAATAAAAGGCCCATAGTAACTGAACTATTTTAATAAAATCTACAAATGAGAGTGATAGGTAGAGAAGAGGGAGGAAAAAAACATATCAAAGATCATACACTAAGCAAGAAGAAGGAATAGGAAGAGTTGGGGGAAGTGAAATTACTCTAGTTCTCATCTTATTAAGGAATTCTGAGATGGGGGAAATTAAGGCTTCATGAGGGAAGAAACAGTGCATCTTGATGGGGAAATAAATGGTAACTGACTTTTGAATAATGGTGGAGTAATATGTATTTGAATCAAAGAGCAGGGGAAGGGAAATTAGCTACAAGTGTAAAAGAAAGGTACAGTAGATCTTCTTAATAGCAAAGGCAAAAGTGGAATGAATAGCAACATGATCAAACCAGGAAAATAAGGAAAAGGAAACAGGACACCACAGTGTGCAACAAGCAATAAACAGAAAGTTAGATGGAGGAACCGAAACCAAATACATTCATGATTCCCCTAAATGTAAACGACTGAACTCCAGCAGTTGCTGGAATTGCTAGAATGGTCAGCAACTCTCAGGATTAACAAACAAAATCCCGCATGCTGTTTGTTAAATCATACTTAAAACAAAGTAATAAGGGCTGAACAAAACAATAGTGTTTGTGGTTTTGAAAACTCAATATGTTTAACGTGCCATTTTTTCCCCCAAACTGATCTTGTGGAATTTGACAAGGTGATTTTGAAATTATATGGAAAAATTGAATGCTGAGTATAGTCAAGACGCTCTTGAAAGGGAAGAACATGGTGAGAAGACTTGATATATTTACCAATCTGTGGCCGAGATCACACTGGCTTTATAATAAGTCTTTGATATCCAGAAGATGAAAACAGTAGAATGGAAAAATCCACAGAGAGATTACTGTAGAGCAATGGGGAAAAAAACATTTATTTTTAAGTAAATGATTCTAGAACAATATAGTATTCATACAGAAGCAAAAATTGGAATTAGATTCCTACCTCACACCGCTCACAAAAAGCAACTTTAGGTGTATTATAGAGCTAAATGTGAGAAGCAAAACTTATAAAACTTTAAAAAAATAATTTGGGAGCATATGTTCATGACCTTTGATATAGGAAAAGGCTTCTTAAACAGACACAAAATATACTAATGACAAAGAAAAGAGATTGATAAATTTCACCACATCAAAATTAGAAAATGAAACATACCATATGCAACTTAGAAGCCACAAAGTGGGAGGCTATACTTGCAACACACATAACTAACAAATGATTTCTACCCAGAATATGTAAAGAGGTCTTTCAAACATATAGATAGATAGATAGATAGATAGATAGGTAGATAGATAAATAGGATAGATACTATAATCTATCTATCTATCTATCTAAAATAGCCTAACAGAAAAATGAACAAAACATTTGAACAGAAACTTTATAGAGAAACTATCTTCCCTCTGCTCCTTCCATGAGCCCCTATTAACCCTTTATCAGGAGGTTTCCTTTTCTTAGAGGGCATTTCTCAGATTCAGCTGATGGATGCTCAGTTTATAGGTGTGTAGAGGGTGGGATAGGGGTTGAGAAGGAAATTTCCTGGTGGTTGCTATGAATGAAGTCTTCTAATTCATTTCCCTTAACACATTAACTATGTGTTCTCTGCCACTGGCCTCTCTTGAGAAATGGGTCATAATTCTCCATTCATCTGGCTGGGTAAGAATTCCCAAAGTCTAAACGTGGGGGGAGAGTACCAGAATATTGACTTTGGCTGTAGGTCCAAACTATTCTCTCCAGTAATTTAGCAGATATCAAGTTATCTCACCAAAGCTTGCATCTGATTCTCAATCGACTCAGAACTTACAGGTAAGAAGTGTATGATGGAGTTCTCCCTGCAAACCCCAAGAGTGCCCTAAAACATGTCATGGCCAGTGAACCTGGGCACCTGAGATGCCTGAAATGCACTTCCAGCTTGTTCCCAGCTCCAAGCAGTGGTCACCTTCCCTTATCACCAGAACTGTAGGAAAATTCTACTATCGAATAATAGAAATGGATGCCTTGAGCAAAGCATTCCTTGGGAAATAAGTGAGGAGAGGAGAAATGTCCATGAAAGGAGGTGGGAAATGAGGACAGAAGCAGAGGTGCGTGGGACGATGGTGGGAGAGCCAATGGAGGGGAGTAACTACAGCCATTGCCATGAGGAGAATGCAGGCGCCTCTCTCCCACCTTCTAGAAATCCACAAAAAGTCCTAGGGAAGGCGTTGACTTGACTTTTTGCAGCCAATTGGGTACCTTAAAATTTTTTGTTTTTGTTAAAGATGACTTTATTTTATTTTTTACATATTCATTTCACTTTAATGAATTCCATTAAAAAAAGATGACTTTAGATGGTCAAAAGTTTTGGGGCTTTTAGGTTGCATGTAAGAAGATACATTGCATCAAATTAAATGAAAAAGTGCTGTAATCAAAATTATCCATGTGATGTATTTTATCCTCGGAAAATAATAAAATACTAAATAAGATAAACATTAAAATTATTAAAATGAATGAATGAATCAATGCTATGCACAGAAATACCAAAAAGAAAGAACAACAAAAGGGTAAATATGGTCTTTTAGTGTTTCTCAATGGGAAAGAACTCAAGAGGCCATTTGGAATCATGAGTGGTGGTGGCAGTGGTGGCAGGATTGGTTGTCAGAATGACATAAGCCATTACTGCCATTGGTTTTGGGGGATCAAAAAATGTAAACATCCTGCAATACATGTGACAGTCTCCAACAAGGTACTGTCTCATAATACAAGTAGCTGTCTTGGTGAAAAACACAGTTTGGGTGTTTTTTTCCTACTTTTCTATATTTTCCAAATTATTTTCACAAGCCTATTCCCTTTGTTAACAAACATTAAAATGCACCTATTCTATAATTTGAAAATGTAAAAAAAAAAAAAAAAAAGATAAATTATAAACAAAGCAAAGATAAAAAGAATCATCTGTATTTTCACTGCCAAGAGATAACACTATTCACATCTTGGCTAGTATCATTTTAGAATTTGTGATGGACAGATCTCCCGTCTCCATGCACTCCACCATGTGACTTTAGAACTCCTCTCAGGACGTCAAAATGCATTTCTCCACCCCATGTGACTTGCTTTGGCCAAAACCCAAGGCAGAAGTGATGGCCTGTTCATTCTGAGTGAGGCCTCCGGAGGTCTTGCATATTTTGGCCTCTGCCTCATCATGAGAACAAGCCTGGGCTCCTCTGATGGAGGAAGAGAGACATGTGGAGCAGAGTCAAGTAACCCCAGGACCTCTGTTGTAAGGAACATAAGGCTGAAGGGGTGCTTTGTAACTGTTTCCCAAAACCGGAAAGGATGTGGGGATAACGTATAGGAAAGAGTTTATGATAGTTCTTCACAGAATCCCAGTAGAAGCAAGACCTCTAGGAAATGGGCTTCTGGGTAAGGAAGAAGACTGTTCCCATGGTCAGCTTCTTACCAAGCCTCTTTGGTTTGTCTAGACCCCTGAATGTTGCCCTGGGGTGTGGGGGAGAGGGGCACCTAGCCTCTGTTCTCATGGAGTCAGCAGCCTGCATTCCATGCCCACATCCAAGTATTTGAAACCACACAGAAAACAGGGCTCCTACATATGGTTGGGCAGAAGCTTAGGGGGTGACTGCCATACCTTTGACATGGTAGATTTGCATATTATGATGTCACTTTGCAACAAATGAGAGAAAAATGTCTTTAGGAAGAGCCCCTTTTCCTGATCTGCCCATCAGTGTTACCTAGAATGGCACTGGGCACAGTAGTAAATAGTTTGGGACAATGGTGCTGTTTGCTCTGGTGGTCTAGAGAAATGAGACACCTCAGTACCGACACTTCAAAGAATGATTGGCCTTGGTATGGCTGAGGCTCTATGCATGGTCCAGTATGGTAGCCACTAGCTATAAATGGGTATTAGAATTTAAATTGAAAACTTAAAAACTTAAATACAAGAAAAACTCAGCTCTTCAGTCTCACTGGCCATGTTTCAAGTACGCAATAGCCACATGCGGTTAAGGGCATTATCCTATTATCAAAGGGCAGTGCAGATATAGACCATTTCCTTCATTGGCAGAAAGCCCTACTGGACAGTGTTGTTGATAAATAGCCAGAAAGACACCCTCTCCTGCGTGGAGGCAAGGAGATGAACTGGAGGGGTCCCTGTTGCTCTGGTTTCTAAAGGAAAAAAACCAAGGGAATACCCTTTCCAATGCGGTGCTCCAGGCAGAAATAGAGACACCAGGAAAACCCTCCCACACTTGAGTGCCTTCGCCCACATAATTTTACGCAAGCACTTCATTGGGGTCTGCTATTATTCTATGTCACCCACCTAAATTCAGAGTGAATGTCTCACCATTCAGAAAAATTACATGAGCGAGAGCCCCAGATGTATGTGCAGGGCTCCTGTGAAGTGAAATCCAGTCTTACTACATTGCGTTTAATACAAATGCATTTCAAAAACAGTGGTTTCAGTTGCTGTAAACTACAGAAACACATGGAGAATCCCTGGAGAAACAGATGTTAGATCTTCTGATAGCAGTAAAACATCCCCTCTCGCTCCAAAATCTTGTAAATATGAGCAAACTTGACTAATATAGTATTTGGCAGTTAAAGAGATAGGAATGCACGGTGGATGTCATTTGGCTTTATAAAATAGTGGCATGAGTGTCATTAAAAAAGAAATATTCTTTTAAATGTCTATTATTTAGTTTTAAAATGAAAAAAATATTGAATAGTTAAACTTTATTAAGTGTAAAATTGGTTTTTAGAGTGCTTTGGAATGTTAGCTACCAGGAAGCAAAACTTGAGAAGTCATTGGAAGCAGCTGCTGTTTAAACAACAAAAAAAATTCAAAAGGCTAATTTTTAGGACCAAGTCCAAGGTGAAGCCTTTGGGTCAATTGAAAAGGCTGTTGTCGGTACAGGCCTTACATCCCAGGGAGCTCTACACATATGCACAAATATAAATATATATATTTAATTTTTGAAATTGTAAGAAAGTTGGGAGACAGGGGGTTCAATGCAGAAACTTACAGGATACAGCATTCATTTCTACTAGATTCAAGAGGAAGTATCTGTAAACGGGTTCATAACTTACAATTGGACTCCTGAAACTGATGTAATCATTTTAACTTTTGTCTCTTTGGCCTCCGTCTGTATCCGCCTGCACTGGCTGCACTTAATAAATCAATGCCACAACGGAGAATAAGAGAGACCCAGCTCATGGGACAGAACCCCCAGGTCTTTAAGGGCCCTCCCTCCTTTGCTCACCTGCAGGGATTGGTTCAGACTCCGTTGGCATCCTTGACACTTTCCAGTGTGAGGGTCCCTTGTCTCCAAGCCCTGGGTCTCTGGAGGACAGGGCTGTATATTGTTCTCCTTTGCCTCCTCACCACCCGGTGTGCTACTCTCCTGCAGTAGATTCCATCAGAATAAATGAATGAATGAAAGAACGGATGAATGAATGAAGGGAGTGTCATTATAGGTACATTTCTCTCAGGCTGTGAGACCCAGATATGGGAGCCATTGTTCAATGAGTTTGGAGGATTTTCTTAACTGTGGTTATTTACTTTCAGTCTTATAAACTGCTTTTTAAAATGATCCTGCTCAAGATCTTTGCCAAGTTAAAGGTGTGATCTAGTGATAACTGTGCAGCTAGGCTTCATTTTGTCACTTAGCACGGCTGCACTGACCATACCTGTGGTGGAAACTTCATGGAGTGACATTAACTCTGCCTAGAGGATTTAAGGATAAAGCCGATTCTCAGTAGTTTTGCCAACCAATAAACAGTTGTCCAAGTATTTTTATTGATCATCTGCCATGTGCCAAGGGTGTGCTGTCTCCTGATTGCTCATTCAGATACTAGAAGCAGAATTGTCCAAAATCTAAAAAAGCCAGGATTACCAAAGAGAAGCTGGCTATTTTTTTCTGGGAGCACAAAATAAATGGCCTATCATTTTATTATTTAGCTACTTTCACATTTTAATGAATAGTTATAGTAATAACTACCAAATGTCTATATTAAAGAAAAACAAGTCAGCACTTTATAAATACTGGATTGTGCCATTATCAACGCATGTGCCGGTTTTCTGTAAATACAGAAATTTGATATTTGTCAGTCACTGAAACTGTTCACTGCAATTGAAAGGAGATAAATAATGGACGGTAATGCCACTTGTTCATGAAAATTCTGCAAAAACAAAACATTCGCCGGTGATTCCTTTAATGTGGCCACTGAAGATTCATACACGATCGTACTCCACATCTCCTTCTAATTACTGTGAACTTGATCCAGGCCACCCAAAGTGCAGAGCCAAAGGACTTTCCTGTTCCTTGTGCCTGGTTCTAGGCGGAAGAGCTGGAGCCCAGGGAGCCGCGGTGGCTTGAATGGGGGCCAGGCCCACTAGCGGTAGGTTTGTGCAGGGCAGTGCCTGAGGCGGGGCTGCTTGCCCATCTCTTGAAGAGAGGAATGCAGCTCCTGGTCTCTGCTACCTGCCCTCTACCCACAGGTTCCACCCTGGTCATCTGGGCGAATGTTGGTGTTTGCTTGGAAGGTGGAGCTAGTATAGAACCCCTGCCCAGACCCTCTTGGGCCCACCCTGGAGGCCACCTGAAGAAGGTTCTGTTCAACCCAAAGCTTCCTACCTGAGGGTGTTCTAGGGACCTAGGAAGCGTGCTCAGGGAGGGAGGACCAGAGAGCTGGAAGTTTCCAGCCCCAGGAGTCACCCTCGACCAATGAGCTGGTAGATATACACCGCAGCTGCTCACCTCTTGATGGAACCATCCTGAGGGGCACTCTAAAGGTGTTCAAGGAGCCCCGATGTTAGTGACTGAGCCTCAGTTTCCCACAGCACTGCCCTCTTCACTGACAAGGCCTTTTTGGCTTTCCTTCCTTCTCTGTCTTGCTTCTGCCCACCCTCACCGTGCTTCCTGGTGTCACCTCCCACAAACGCCACTTGCCCCCAGAGCCTTGTCTTGGCGTGTGTTTTAGGGGAACCCCAAACCAAGTCACCCTCACCTTGACTAATGCCAGCATGTGATTGGGAATATGATGTTTCTGCTCTGTCCCCGCTGTTCCACCAAGAAAAGTATTTTGTCCTGTGTGAGCCCCCAGGAATGGAAGCCCGGCCTTTCCCATCCTCTGCCTTGTCCTCAGGGTCCCCCACAGCAGTGACTAATACCTGGGATGTGCCCACCTCTATAATGACCTGGCTGGGGACACCTGGGAGGCCCCAACCATGATCATTGGCCCCATGGATGGAGGCACTGGGATCCTGAACAGTCCTCACCACAGTGGGTACCCCAGGACACAGAGAGGGCTGAGGTCCATTCATCAGGACAAGCAGCTAGGTCTCTGGAGGCTATTTTGCTGACTGTGATGAGTAAAACAAAAAAACAGAGAGAAAGGAAGTCTGTCCTGGTTCATGAAATTTACCCCACAAAATTGCTTCTCATATTTTTTGTAGTGTGTCCAGAAAGGGGCATGTCTGGAAATGCTTGCTGACCAAGACACTATTTTAGAGCCTGTGACCCTGACTGGCGGTCCCCAGGCCACCTTGCCCACTCAACACTACACACTTCTCCTCCCTCCCTCCCTTTTTCCTCCTGCCATTTCCCTTTCTTCCTTCCCTTCCTTCTTTCTTCTTTCTTTCTCCACTGCAATCTCCTTTCTTCAGACCCTCTTTCTGCCTTCTCTCTTCCCACTCCAGAAACTGGTTTCCTAGTGGCCCTAGATTACCTGGAGCTCTGAAGACCATCTACCTCTGTCATGGAATCAATCCCATCTTAACACTAGTAAAGAGGGGAAAAAATCCCCCAAGTGTTTGCTTTGCCTCTTGTGTGACTCCGAACGGTTATTCCTCAGGGGAAAGGAAAGAGGTGGCTGGAGTTTGGCTGGTCCCTGAGGGCAGGGGGCGCCTGGCAGGACTTCGTGGGAGCTGACTCTGAAGACAGGCCAGACCTCCTCTGGGCAAGGCGGAGCGCGGTTAGGAGAAGCTCCCTGACTCCCTCACCCGGCCCTGCCTCCTCTGTCTCTTGCTTCTCCTCTCCCTCTGCCTTTCTTAACAAGGTCACAGCCCCCCTCTGTAGGAGATTCTGCACACACGAGCGTGAGCCTGGTGGGAGAGTGCAGAGAGAAAGGCGAACTTCACTTCAGATTCGCTAAACCTCTTCAGGGGTTTGAGGAAGCCCGGGTTGTACTTTGCCAAGTACGTTTCCCCTTAATTTTCATACCCAAGTGTATTCTGAAGGAAATGAAACCCACATGTTTCTGATCATTTATACTTAAATCATCAAAATATTGCCTTTAAGGGGCTTTGTGTGTCAGGGAACCCATTGAACCTTTTTCTCAGCGGTGCTCACGGCCTCCTGGAAAGATAAACAGGAAGTGGTAATCTGTAGGGGGCAGCGGTGCTGACCCCAGGTTGGGCCTCCCCCAAGTGGACCTGGGTGGGGCCTCCTGGTGAGGGGCGGGAAGGTTTGCACCACCCAACATCTGGGTTCCATCCCTGGCCAGTGTCATTGGCTTGATTTCGGACATTGGACACAACCAGTTAACCTCGGAGCCCCCAGTGTCCACTTAAGTCAATGGGAACTGTTAGGGAACTATTCAATTAAGGGAATATCTGGGAGGGGAAATATAAAGATTAAAAGAAACTTAGAGTCATGTCCACCAAACACAATTTGCGGACCTAATATAGACCCTGCTTCAAACAATCTATCCTTTGTCTGACTGTACTTTATTGGATTCTATGTCGTATGTGTGTGTGTACTGAATCTTTGACAATATTAAGAAATTGTCGTTAATTTGTTTTTAAATATTTTGGTTATATATATATTTTAAATATTCTTTATCTTTTAGAAAAACATGCTGAACTGTCTTCCAATAATTTTATATCTTGATATCTGGGAGTTGCTTAAGAATAATTGGGATGGGGGAAGGAGGAAGTGGGTGGAGTGAGATGGAGATAAAATAAGACTGGACATAAATTTGATAGTTTTGAAGGTGAGTGAGGAGTGTCTGGGTCTTCAGTATGTTCTTCTCTTTACTTTTGTGTATGGCTTTAACTTTTTAAGATGTTTAACATGAAAAACTAAAGGTAGAACTTATGCTTCCCTGATAACAGGATGCTGCAATGAGGAAATATATTGAACATACAAGATCAACAGATCCCAGTGTATAAAGTTCAGAATTGTCTCTTGATAAGTCATAAACTCCAATAAAGGCAGATGCAATTTATTTCCATTGAACTATATGAGATTGCAGTATTTTTTAGGTGAAAAAATAGTTTATTGTCAACTTCAAATGGTTGAACCTCAATAGCTCAGATCAACCATCATTACTGAGCTTTCCAGCTTGTGGTGCCCTTTGTTTAATGAGGGGAACATAGCACCAGCCTCCAGGAACTTAGGGACCAGTGGGTGAGGAAACCAAGATTCTCAAAATAAGTGAGTGGAGCTGGTGCCAGAAGAGCTCAAACAGAGGTTTTAACAATGGAAAGTCATTTTCTGTATGAAGAAGGTGCCCAGGGACATGGGCCTGGAAAGATAGGTCAGGTTTCCATGGGGATGAGATAGAGCTGCTCCCAAGGGGATGGCCTGCTTGAGCAAAGACACAAAAGAAGGCAAGTCTAAAGGATATTCGGTACTTAACAAATGATGAGTGAATTAATTATATAATACATAAATGGATCTTAGACTCTCTGGAAAGAACTTAAGAAGACTCTTGATTTAGTTTCAGAACCTATTAGCTGAGTGACCTTGAACGTGTTCCTTAAATCTCTAAGTCCCAGTTTCCTCACCTAGAAAGTGGGGGAAAATAAACCTGTCTCACAAGATTCTTATAAGGATTAAATGAGGTGAGGTGAATAGACTTTCCCATGGTAGGTGCAGAAATGCCAAAGCCCAGACACAGACCCAATGCTGAAACTCGATCGAGAACTTGGGATGAGTTCAAGTACAGGGCTAAAAAGATATTGTAGGGGCTAGGTTGTGTAGAAATCAGATTCTGGGTACAGGGGAACTTTTTTTTTGACTATTCAATATTTAAACTGTTTTTTGTTTTATTTTGTTTGTTTTTGTAAAAGCTCATGGGTGTCTCTTTGGAATGACTTCTACTCCCACGCCTGTAGTCTGGTGTGCTGTACACTAAGGTGTCTCAGCTCAACTAGCCAAGCAGCAGGCAGGTGGCCCAAGTGAGGCCAGCTAGACTCTGCTCCAAAGTGGCTGCGCAAATTTAGGAAAGCCACTTGACGTCTCTGGGCATCAGTCCTCTGCCTTGTATTTTGGAGATGATGACTCCTACCTGCATCTTTCACAGAGCTGCCAGCGGACCTATTGAGAAAGGATACAGACAAACCTTTGTTCTGTAAAAGCACATCCCTGGGATGTCAAAAAACAATGACAGAAATCACTTAAGAGTGGTTCCCAGGAACATGATGTTGAGAAGGATCCTGACGCTGAACCTGGATTCTTCAAGAAAGAAGGCTTCTGATTGACTAGCGATGTCTACCCTGCGCATAGAAGCGTAGAGGAGTGCCTCGCTTGTCATAGACTTGATATCTGTTCTGTGTCCTCTCAGTTCTTTGTGTGAAATACAGATGTTTTATTTCCCTGTGGGAAGACAAACTCCTTCAGGGAAAGCTGTCTTGCTTCCAGAGCTCATGCAGTGGTGCATGAGGTTGGTGAACTGGTTTAAATGGGATATCTTCTATGTGGCATGTTTCCTGGAAAATGGAAAGCTCATCTCTGTTCAGCAGCAAAGAGTTGCCTTGTGCATCCAGTAACTTAACTAGTTCTGAGGGCTGTTAAGAGGATTAAATGAGTTAATAAACATGTATTGCTTAAAACAAGGCCCCACCCAGAGCAAGAACTAAAAAAATATCAGCTGTAAAAAGATCTTATTGTGTTTGGGGTATTGTTCTTGCAGCTGCCTGGGTGTCTCCTCCGAGAGCTTATGGAACCTAAAACGTGAAGCTCCAGATCAGCCTCTCCTGCAGTTTTACGTAGGGTAGTTTATGCCCATTTCCTGAAGCCCCGAGAAGCAGAGACCCCTCTAAAGTTTTATCAAAGAATCCCTACTTTCTCCAAGACATACCCAGTAAATTTTCAGAAATTCCTGCTTGTGTGAACTTTTTTTCTTCTTGCAAAGCTAGATACACAACAAGGGAAAAGTGTAACCTGGAGAAGGAAATTCCTTAAAAATGTCCTAGGGTGTTTCTATATTGCACACCTGAAACACAGCCCAGGCCAAACTGGATTTTACTGGACCATTCGTCTATGCAGTTTAAACTTTAGAGAATCATGGGAAGAGGGGGTTTTGGGGAAGCACACTGGGCGGGCTGGTTCTGAGTACTTTCAAGCAAATGGTCAGCTCAGATTGTGTGGCCAGCTGGACCACAGGATGCTACCTAGGCTCAGGGTCAAGCTGAGGACTGTGTCCCTCCTTGAAAGAGAAGCATGGATGCCTATGGGGATGACGGTTGATCCAGGAGTGCACAGATAGTCTTTGCCCACAGTGGATACCAGGCAGAGTGGCAGGGACTGTTCACACCGTGACTCTCTCTGACCTCACCTCGTCCTTGGCAGTTTCTTTGTGAGCACTGGATTCAAGGGAGAGATTATCCCTCTAAGGCTCGGTCACCAACCGCCAGCAAAGACACTCACCCCAGGTGTAGTGGGAACCCTCATGCTACACATGAGAAAACAGACCCAAGAGAGGGAAGGGCTCACCCACAGCACATGGGACTAAGCGGCACAGTGAAGGAAAGAAGAGGGCAGGCCTCACTTAGGGTCTCCTGTGATCAGTGGTCATCAGTGGCACTTAGGGACCCACTGCAGGCCAGACCCACTCATGGGAACCTAGGCAACATGGCGGACAGCCTTACAGAAACACCTCACCTTTCTTCCAGCAGATGCTGGTGTCTCCAAACCAGCAAGCTAAAATGTGTGTACATTTCTCATATTTATTAAAGCAAATGGCTTGCAGTGTTTTCATCTTCTCCCCAGACTGTCCTGCCCATGTCCATATTGAGTGAGGGGGCCTTTTGGCTCCCTCCAACACTCTTCTGCCAAACCAGCCTCCTTCCTTGGCCAACCAGCCCACTGCTCACCCCAAATAGCATCCTTACTTCAAATGGGCCCCTGGGTAACATGGGGAGAGAGTTGAGATTACAGTCCAGCTAATGGCTGTGCCCTGCTCATCTGGCCCCACCCCTTAAGCGTGAGCATCCTTGGGTCTCACCTGGTGGGGCATGCTTAGGACCACTTTTCAGATCCCAGCTCGGGGATATGACCCAGACACTTTCATTCGCATCAAATACAACCAGAAGCTGATCATTTCATTCACAGAAAATCTGCCAACTAATGTTGTTCAAGCCTGTTTTGCCTCTGGTCCCACAATAGGCCTTACCGGATACCCAGTACTGTCGGGTGTGGGTGTTGAGAGGCATGACACATGACACCATGCTGGTGCCTTAGAGTCATCATGTCTTTTAGTTTTGATAACAATCTGCTGAGATAAAGTTTACTATACCCACTTATGAATAGGTTAACTGAGTCTTGGAGATGTTAAGACACTTGACCAAAGTGTCAATTGCAGTGTGCAAGTAGCAGAGCTTGGGACTCTGCCAGCCTCCCCTGCCTGAGTGCTTTCACCTCCTCCCTGCAGAGGTGAGACAGGAGCCGGCCCGGCACAGGGGAGATGGGGGGAAGAGGAGTAGTGGGGGTAGGAAAGTGGAGGCTTCCAAATTGTCCTTTGTCATATACTAGGCTTTGTCTTCAATACCATTTGGAGGTTCAAAGGAAGCCAGAATCCTTCTCCTTTCCTCATCCAAAATGATACACTTTTCCATTGAACCTATATTTCAAAAAAAAGAGAGTAAGAATGAGAGAAAGAAGAGAAGAAAGGGAGAGACAGACCAGAGAGGGCAGAACCTCAATCTGAGCTTATTTGGGGACGTTAGGTTGTGTAATTTAAGGCAGCCCGAAGAGTCTGCTCGCTAGACAATGTCTGTCTCATGGCTTCAGTTCAACAATTTTAACGTAAACCATGGAGTATTTTAATCTATTTCTTCTTTCCTGTTGTTGTTGTTTTTGTTTCTTGTTTTTTGTTTTTTTAAATTTGGGATGGCAAAGCCCAATCCCAGCCCACATCCCAGCTTCAGGTAAAACTGGCACTTATTTAGCTGTTGCTTTGTACTCCCAGGATATTGTGAGTTCCAAGGACTCAGACAAGTTGGTGAGGGTCACAACATAGGCAACGCAAAGGGGCCTCAGCTCGGGCCTGACTTCCAGGGAGAGAACAGTGGGTATATGCTTCCCTTTCTACCCTGATGACACCCACAAGAACGAGGCTTCCGTCTTAGAGTCAATTGCATTCTAAAGGTTCAACTCATAACAACTCTAAAGAACTTACATGCATGAAGTGAAGAGTTTGCAAGAGCAAGAAATAGTTATAGAGAAAGAGAGCAAGCTCCCCTCACTGCTCACAGCACCCCGATATTTAAAAACAAAAGGATAATCAGAAGAGAAATGAGGGTTTTATGTCAGATCTGCATGGTACCACACTGGATAACTCCCAATTTTTCAAACTGTCACAGCTGAGTTTATCCTGCTAGATGAAACAGATATACGCAAAATAATTCTGCTAATTGGAACATCAAATGCCCTTGCACTTCTCTATTGTTCCCTCACTCTTCCCACCTTGAGCTGTGGTCCACACTGGGCACCTGCGCAGGGCTCCCTCGGGCAGCCAACCTCTCTCTGCTCTCTGCGGTGACTTCCGCGTCATAGATGCTTGGCTGGTGTCTGCTGATTACATAAATGGACGAGTGCATCAACCACAGAGTGAGGCCTAGGGATGGTCGACCCAGTTTTTAATTCTGTTTTGTATCCAAAGCCATAGTTACTGTGATGGTATAGATTTTACAAATGATTATACAGCTTTTGACAATTGCATTGTATAAAATTGTATGAAAGATCATGCCTTGGTCTGCTTTCAACCTGCAGGACCCTGGAAAGAGGACTTGGAGTTGACTGTTTTCTTCACTCCGTCCATCAGGAAAATTCCCACTGCCTGGGTGTGGTCCTGAGGACAATTTCAGAATCTCTGAGCTCTGCACATTTGCTAATTCTGAGTGTCTGGAGTGCTAACGGTGACAACGTCTTTATCAGTTGCACTTCTGATGTGGCTGTGGTCTGTGTGGTGGGTGTTCTTTCAAGGATCAGTAGTGGGGTGATAGTCCCTCCACCGGAGAGCTCCTCCACAGTGGAGAACAAGGGCTCCCAGAACAAAATGGGGCGAGGAATGAGCCCCGGGCCTGGACCTTGCTGGGGGCCTCCCACAGCTTGGTTGCTGGGACCCAGATCTCACCCCTATCTGGGAAAAGCCAGATTTGTGGGGTAGGGCTTACAATTGAAATGTTCAGCATTACAGATTCTTCCTCCAAATGTCAAGAAACTTACCTAAGAGAAAATGCCAAATCATATAATTCCAGCTGCTCTCAGGAGTCTGTTCCCAAGAAAGTGTGCGTTCTGGTAGCAAAAAACCAAGTTGGAAATGACAAATTGTAAACAACAACAACAAAACCTATAGTCTTCTGCACAATCGATTGCTGAACAATAGATTTCAGCATACCCACTTTAGGTGATTATTTTTTCAATGCATCCAATAAGAGAACCCCCCAAAATCAAACAGAAAGCCAAGGATATGAATTGGTGAGGTTGTGTGGGAAGCTGGCATTGCTGTCTCTTGCCCAAGAGCCTGGTTTCTTACAGGCTCTGCTCAGTGTGCTGCCCTGAGAGAGAGATGAAAGGATCATAAGAATTTCTGTGTGTAGACGTCCCGTGTGCACAGATATTCACACCACGACCACTGCACAGGACCAGCAAGACCAGTTGCCCAGACTGCCATTGTGAGCCAGGGCTCTGACAATCAGATGGGAGTCCATGCCCAGAGATCTTGGGTAGTTTCCAAACCTCCAGGGAGGTGCCTTGGAAATCACTCCAAGAGGATCTTTCCTGTGAGGTTCCCCAGTTTTCTGTAGGTCAGATTCTTCCTAGTCAAGAAGAAAGTCCAACAGGTACACTAAAAAATGTTCAACATCACTAATTATTAGAGAAATGCAAATCAAAACTACAATGAGGTACCACTTCACACCAGTCAGAATGGTCATCACCAAAAAAGTCTACAAATAATAAATGCTGGAGAGGGTGTGGAAAAAAAAGAACCCTCCTACACTGTTGGTGGGAAATGTAAATTGGTACAAACACTATGGAGAACAGTATGGAGGTTCCTTAAAAAACTAAAAATAGAGCTACCATATGATCCAGCAATCCCACTTCTGGGCATATATCTGGAGAAAACTCTAATTCAAAAAGATACATGCATCCCAATATTTATTGCAGCACTGTTTACAATAGCCAAGACATGGAAGCAACCTGAATCTTCATCAAGAGATGAATGGATAAAGAAGATGTGGTACATATATACAATGGAATATTACTCATCCATAAAAAAGAATGAAATAATGCCATTTTAAGCAACATGGATAGACCTAGAGATCATGATACTACATGAAGTAAGAAGACAAATATGATATTGCTTACATGTGGAATCTAAAAAAAAAAAAAGAACTTATTTACAAAACAGAAATAAACCCACAGACATAGAAAACAAACTTATGGTTACCAAAGGGGAAAAGGCAGGGGGATGGATAAATTAGGAGTTTGGGATTAACATATACACACTACTATATATAAAATAGACAACCAACAAGCACACCTACTGTACAGCACAGAGAACTATACTCAATATCTTGTAATAACCTATAATGGAAAAGAATATGAAAAAGAATATCTATCTATCTATCTATCTACGTCTGAATCACTGTGCTGTACACCTGAAACCAACACAACCTTGTAAATCAACTATACTTCAATAAAAAATAAAGATGCAAGTCCAAACCAGGAACTCTGATCAGGCTCAAAGTAATCATGATTGCCTGCAAGGCATGGACTAAAATTTGAAATCAACATTTAGATTTTAATTAAATCATTTGGGGATTATATGTTATAGGATCTTTCCCATAATATTTTAAAACTTACAGAGAATTTATAGACATATTTTCCCCTTTCACTGCCTTGGTGTTCTCATCTGTAGAAGCTGAATAATGGTCGCTGCTCAACTACTAGAATCTGGGGGAGAGTTAATAGAATTGCCCACTGTCATACAGATAACAGGTGCCATGCTAGGAGTGGGAGCCACAAGATCCTTTTTAGGTCCACTACATTCCACCCAAGCCAGTGCTCCACAGTTCAGGGAGCAGCGATTCAGAGGAACGGTCCCCCTCTCTTATCCAAGGTAGACATCAGAGCAATTGCCCGTAAGGGTGTGGGAGGAGTGAGATGGAAAACACTAGTCATTCTATCTCTCTGGCAGACAAGATGCCCAGTGACAGCCAGCCCCTGTGGTCCCAAATCTGCCCACAGCTCAGATGGTTGGTGGGGCGAGGGGAGGAGGAGAGGAATGCAGAACTGGCAGAGTAACATGGCTAAGGGAGCAGTGTCAGGGCTGGAGGACTGACAGGGCACGGCACCCTGCTCTGGGTCCAGGACATTGGATCCACCATGCAGCATTTCATTACACTCCCCTGGTTGCTATGTCTTTAGCTTGTTCCTTTGGTATTTTCTAGACCATTTCAAATATTCATCTTGAAACAAAGACAAAACTTTTGATTACTATTTGAGTGAGAGAGACCAGCTTTCCCATCATTTTTAGAACCTGAGTTAAAAACAACAAATTATCTTGAGGACAACTCTCTACTATGCCCACCCCCCAACACATATGTGGGAATCCTAGAATCTTGGGATTATCATCAAATCTGGAGGCTTTCAAATTTTAGCAATAGAATTCATCTAAAAAAGAAAATCATATGTCAAATCCTGATATACAAAACAGTTAAAAGTGGGACTGTTCTGATTAAAGCAGAGACAGAGTTTGGGATGTCCAACACCTCACCTCTGCCTCTTCCCCCCAGAAGTGTCCTCTATGACTCTGAGACTCTCTGGCTTCATTCTTTCTTAGATCTCTCTATCTTCCCTCCATCTGCATGGCCAGATGTGAAAGATTTCAAGATGGTAAAGGCATAATATGGAGGGACCCTGAATCCCTGAGTCACCACCTGGAAGAAACTTCCCACAAGACCTGTCTAACCCACACTGGATTTTGAGCAAGAAATGAACTTTGGTTAACGTCTGTCTTCTCAACTAGGCAGCAAGCCCTCTGAAGGCAGGAACCTTGTGCTTTTATTAGTCAGGATAATTCATGCTAGCTTCTGTAACAAACAATCCCCCAAGTCATTGGTGAAACACAATAAGAGAATCACCCCCTACTGCTACCTCCCTATCACACAGAGTCATTGTTTCTTACGTGGATGATTGCAAAGGTCTCCCAGCTAGTGTTCTCATCACTGAAGCGACATGATCCCTTGAATCCATGGCACTCCTCTGCCAGAACCCTCCATAGCTCCCATCTCACTCAGAGCAGAATCCTATGTGGCCTCATTGTCTGGCTTACAGACACCTCTCACTCACTCAGCTTCCACACTACTGGCCTCTTTGCTCTTTCTAAACAAGTCAAAAGAACCCCATCTCAAAAGGCTTTTGTACTTCCTCATCTTCCCATCTAGAACATTCCTTCACCAAATACTGTCACAGCACCCATCCTCAGTGCATTCCAGTCTCTGCTGCAGTGTCCTTTGTCAGAGAAGCCTGTGCTGAGCACTCTGTATAAAGGAGCCCTCTCTTCCTCAGCCCTCCTGTCCACCCCCTTGTTGTGCTGTTGCCCCATCTCCACTCTCCCTTCCATCACAAGCTCCATGAGGGCAGAGACTTTATCTTGTAGTCATTGCTCTTTGGGGCAGTGCAAATAATAGGCACTCAATAAGTATGCGTTGAATGAAAGAAAAATCAAATGAGGAATGTATAATCATAAAGACATAAGAGCTTCTAAAGACAGAATTGTAGCATAAGACAGCATATAATAAAAAATAAAACCTGTCTTGGAGTAGGGGTCAGAGAGAGCTTCACTGGGATATCTGAGCCTGTGGCCACCATTTTGGCTTCAACAAATGACTTCAAAGAGCTCTAAGACCTCAGGGCATGCAGGATGCTAAGAGGCGTGAACTGCCTAGAGGAGACAGGATTCTGAACCAGCTTTGCCTCCAAGTGGCTGAGTTTGCACAGTGTAGCGACACTTCTTTCCAAGCATTTATATTTTTTTTTCTTCATGTGAAAAATATAAATGTTAAGCAAGGACTTACCACAGGACTAGAAAGAGCCTGCTACGTACTCAGGATGAGATGTATTCTTGCTCAGCTCCCCTACGGAGTTTGCACTCCCAGGCAGTCAGGCTCTTTTGTTCCATGGGCCGCTACCCTGTTCCTAGTCATGGCTGAGGGCCAGGAGGTGGCCTTGGAATAGATGGGTTGGGCCCATCTGATTTTCTGCCTTGGGAATATGAAGTCAAAAACATGAAAATTGCTGAGTGTATAAAATGGTTCAGAGGGAGAATTCTGAGGTGGAAGAGATTATAAAGCAGTTTTTGCTGCTAATTATTATTGAAATCAGTGTCTTCAAGGGATTATGGACAGGTCCCCAAAGGCTCTGAAGAGACTGAGGGAGAACATGTGAGGAAGGGGAAGTCGCACCACGTGTGTTCTCCTGCCGCCAGGGCCGGGAGGGGCTTCAAGGGCGTACTTGTGGGTTACCAGACAGCACAGGTTTGACCGGGGGGCTGGCCTGCGTGTGCCACACACAACTCACTGCTGCTTCCACTCCACACTGAGGAACAAAAGCACGTGCAAATGAGTAAACAGTCATACCTCTTGGCCCTCCTGCGGGGAGGTCTGGGGAAAGCTTGGAAGACCCTCTGGGCATGAGGTCATGGGGAAGAACTTGAGGATGAATGAACGTGTTAAATGTAAACTTTACACCCGAGAAAGGCCCTCTGGCCTCTTGGTCAATGTCCTGATTTACCTCCCCTGGCAGGAGTTATACCCAAGGAGGTACAGTGTTCTCTGTTCAGGTCCCGGGTAAGTTGACTTGGAAGAAAGTTCTCTAGGTCCTTCCTCTCACTGGGGGGTTGAGCCCTGAAAGGAGGCAGCACATGGGGCAGGAAGGAAAGAACTAAGATTCCTGCAGTGGTGGACCCCAGAGGGTGAGCTGGGGTCCCAGCAGGCCAAAGGTAAAGGAAGGAGTGAGACAGAGACCAGGGAGGGTGGGCAACCGTTTGATGATGAAGATGATGATGATATTAATAATATTAAATAACTAACACATTTTGTCTGCATTCCTGAATGCATGGTTCCAAATTTTGTTCTCTTCTTTCTACACTATGTTGCTCTTGCTATAAAGAAAGGAAAAAGGAAGCAGATATGCAGAGAATAATGACAATCATATAATTCTAGGTGGTGTTTATTGAACACTCACCACGTGGCAGGTAGTCTTATAAGCAGTTTATATATTAATCCACTTAACAATCCTAGCGTTATCAACCCTCATTTTGCAGGTAAGGAATCTTGGGGGAAAGAAAGAAAGGAAGAAAGGAAGGAAGGAAGGAAGGGAGGGAGAAAAAAGAAGGAGGGAAGGAAGGAATGAAGAGAGGGAGGGAGGGAGGGAGGGAGGGAGGGAAGAGGGAAGGAAGAAGGACTTACTCCTGGTTACACAACTAATAAATCAAGAAGTCAAAATTCAGACCAGGTAGTCTGACTCCTGAGGCCGTGTTCTCAACAGTATGAAACTATCAGCCAGTATTTTGCTGTTTCGGCCCTACAATACAGCATTTCTCTGCGATTCAACCTAGTGCCGTGCACCTTTGACCTCAGAGCCTAACTCCATAGACTCCTCCTGCTGAGGCCCACGGGCCCCCTTGTTCCAGGGTCTTGTGGCTCCTGATGTTGTGTTTTTCTGGACTTTCTTCTGATACCTCACAAGTACCTGTACAGATGTGAATCTGCAGCTCCAGGCTCAAAAACCAGAAGTACCTCATTTCTCAATATTATTCTAATCAAAGATATTAGACCCTTAATTCCTGATCACTTCATTCGATAGAAAGACACCATTTCAGGCATTTTATACATCTCTTTGCTACTTAACCAACCTCCTCACAGTCAGGCAAAGCCTCTGAGATGTTACACAAAGCAAAGTGTCCCAGGAAGGGGCCTCCTTTCTTCTCTCCATAACGGTTACCGCTAAGATGCCCGCGGTCCACCTTGACATGGTCCCTTGATGTCTGTTACTTCTGCCACTCCTGTGTTCCATTGCCAAGACTGAGGACCACAGGACTTGGCTGTATCCCCACCAGGTGCCCCATGAAGCCATCCCCTTCAAAGTCTTATCAGCTTCAGGCACGGTCAACGAGCAAGGGGGCCACGCTGGCCACCTGAGGACCACCAAGTTCTGTCCTCTTTCCGGGTTGAGGGACTCTCTCTGTCTCCCTAGCTGCTTTCCAGGATCTCCACCTCCCTTAAGGAACCCCCACTGTGGACACAATCCTCATGACTTGAGCTTTCATGAAACAAAGGAAGAGGGATTACCCCCAGCTTTAAACATGCACATGCACCCAAAAAAGAAAATACGAAGTGCCCGGTTTGCTTTTGGAAGTGAAGTGCAGTGGGGAGAGAAAAGTGCAAAGAACAGAATTCAATTCCCATCCCAACCGGGCTCCCAGTAAGCCTTCTTTTCTGGTGCATGTTTGGGTGGGGTTCTGTTCATTGTGATCAAAATCACGGAACCAAAATGTGGTTTCAGGGACTCTCCCCTTTCTTCTCTGGAACCTTCCTCTCAGCCTCCTCCTTCTGGATCTCTTAACCATACCATGGCCTAATGCTGCATCTTCCGTTTAGCTGACCTACGCATTCACACGTCACCTCCCACCTCACGATTGCGTGTTGCAGAAGACAGTCTGCAGAGATCAATGACATATACAATTGCAATTGTTTGTCTGGTCTGGGGCTCCTGGAGGGAAGAGCAGGTTGGGTGTCAGACCCCTTTTTGCTTCTTCAGATTATGTCAGAGCATTGTTTCTGTCCTTCTCAGGGAAAAAACCCTACAGAATTCCATTTTCTTTGCCCAAAACAGTGAAAAAACAGGTGTCACCCTCTGGCTCAAGTGTGACTTGAGACCTGCCTGGCATCTCCTGTGGTATGGAGGCACAGAGATCTTGCTGGGCTCATGGCTCCTGGCAACCTCCCAGCCCTGGATGGACTGCACAACACTGAATAACCCTGCTCTGCACTGCCTAACACAGAGGGCATTTCCCTGAAGAATTACCCATGCACAGATAATCAAATAGATCTTTGTCTTACTACCTGCTGTCGAGGAGCCCTGCAAAGTGTCCCAAGTCGCAGCACAGAGCAGATTAAGGCCCAGAATCATGGGTGGAATGGACAGCTCAATACAGCCCTCTGGGGCCACACTGATGTACAAGGTGGGTCTCCTGGCCAGGCTGGGGCTTTGCGGGACATATCAATCACCAATTCCAGTACCCAGGTGAGCTTCAAGGCAGTGGGCAAAGCGTCAAGTTGGTGGGGAGAGGAGAAATGAGGAAATAAATCAGCTTCCTTCAGTGAAATTAAAGATCTTGCTTTCCTAAAATCCCACTCTCTGGGAAAAGGGCAGAATGAGGGGTCACCCGGTGTCTGTCCCATCCCCCAGGATAGCAGGGGATGCTTCTTCCCTCTTTCCTGACAGAGCGCTATCACAAACTGGGAACCAGATGGCTGCCTTTATATTTCTTTTTTCTTTCTTCTTCTTCTTCTTCTTTTTTTTTTTCACTGCAATACTAAAGCCACCATAAAAAAGCAAAGTTGAACAGACAGAGCTAATAATATAATCATTCAAAACACCTGCAAAGAGTGCAGATGGGCAATTTCTGTCTGCAGAATCATCGGTGAAAGACCGCCTCCCCATATG
The DNA here is from genome assembly GCF_028564815.1 of Eubalaena glacialis. Taxonomy (NCBI): domain Eukaryota; kingdom Metazoa; phylum Chordata; class Mammalia; order Artiodactyla; family Balaenidae; genus Eubalaena; species Eubalaena glacialis. Next base: position 49,367,332 of record NC_083733.1, on the reverse strand, counting down.
GGCAGTTCCAGAAGCTCAGCGTTGCCCAGGCTCTGTCCCTTACCTTAAGAAAACCTGCACAGAGCATATGCATGCTTTTTATAGTCGAGCTGAAGAATTGGTGGCTGATTATTTATGTCCTTCTGGTATATCTTGGAGCCGGGCAACCTGTGAAGGGTCTGTCCATTCCGGCTCCCTAGGTGTAGAGGGGCCCAGGGGAGGCCAGGGACCCAGGATGCAGCCACGAGCTCAGCCTGGCCACAAACAATGGCTATTGTCTGAGAATGGATCCATCATCATTGCTATCATCTACCTGCTTCCTTGAAATAAAACAGTCCTCAAAATCCAAGAGCCCTGCTTTCCATTTCTCACTGAAAGCACAAAATGTGAATTTGTAGAGAAAGAAATTTTACGATGCAAAGCTTCATTTTGTTCTCTGTTGGAGCAGGTTCCTCACTGCTGCTGCCGGCTTCTTGCAATGGAACGCAATTCTCAGGAATAAAGTGAGTCACTGGGAGCCTGTGAAGAAGACAGGCCACCCCCTCAACCACAGGGTCAATCCTTAGCAATCAACCCCTCCCCTCAGCCCCACCTGTTTGACAGGAAAGATGATTTTCCCAAGGCGGCAGAGGCAGGGCTAGTCTCCCCACGTGCAACCGTGCATGGAGCGCTGGGGCCCCTCTCACTGCTCCTCCCGACACTGAGTTGGTCCCATGCTTCACCGTGCCAGGTTCCCTGTGGGGGAGCACAGATGGATGGGAGGGCGGACCAGAACTAACGGTGAAGCATGCCTGCCAACCACACAGAGCAGCACAAAGTCTGACTTCTTTCAGGCAAGTTGGGCAATTGCCGAGTGGCCGTGAGTGTCAGGCAATGCACTGGACCCTCACGGGAGCAAGAAATGGACGAGACTGGGTTTCCGTCTTCAGAGAGCTCACAGGTCATCGGAGGGGCATGTTTGAATGATATAAGACAGAACCAGTGCCAAAGAGAAGGCCACACAACCATCACTGGAGGACTTAGAGGATGGAGAGTTTAAAGCCAGGGTCTAGTTGAGAAAGTCAGAGAAGGCTTTCTGAAGGAGACAACATAGGAAATTTTTCTTCCTAAATAGATGTGAATCCATTCACTTATCTCCATCATCAACTCCACCATCAAAGTTCAAAATGCCATTGTCCTCACCTCTTTGGTGGGCTATTCCCATTGGTTCCTATTCACCCTCTTTCCTTCTCCCCCAGTCCACTCTGCAGGCAGAGTGATCATTTTAGACCATAACCTAAGCACGTCGGTCCCATCTCTGGCTTAAAATTTACCAGTATCTTCTCATTACTCAAATCAAATAAATACTCAAATCCTTATTATGAAGAATTATTTAGGATGCTTTGGGTGGCAAGAGATAGAGTAACAGAATCAACTCAAAATGATTCAAACAACAAGAGCATTTATGATCTTCCATAGAAGTCCAGAGGTAAGAAATGTTCAGATTTGGTTAATTTGGTGGTTCAGTAATATCGTCAAGGATGTAGCATCCTTCCAGCTTTCCTGGCATCCTCCTCATTGGCTTTTCTCTTGGGGCTGGTCCCCCAGGGATGAAAATGTCTGCAGGAACTCCACGTATCACATTCACACACAGCAGTGCCCAAAGCCAGAGGACAGAACGTCCCTTCTCTTGGTCCTCTATAAAGTCCAGGAAAGGTTTCTGACAGCCTCTCCACCCACTCCTGCCTCTCCACTAGCAGACTCCATTCACATCCCACTGGCCAGAATTGTGTCACCTGCCATCCCTAAAACCAATCAAGGTAAGGAGAATGGTGTTTCCATTGGTTATACTAATGGAGACTCATCTCCTGGAGGTGAGGTAGGGCCCAACTTTCCCTGAATCTCAATGTTGACTCCTACCTCAATGAAATTGTTTCATTAGCAAGAAAGAAGGGACATTAGGGGAATGTGACACTTTGGTAGTCAACTGCCAATGTCTGTCTGTCACATGTGCTTCCAGGACCCATCAGGTATGGCCCCGGGAGTCCTCCAGCCTCATTCTGGTCTACTCTCCCCCTGCCTTTCTGTGGTCCAGGAGCTTTCCTTACCTCAGCCACCCCACACGCTGAGGTGCCGTGACCCCTGCTATTGGCATGGAGGGAAGTCCCCCCAGCTTGTGGGATCATTACCACTGAGGAAATCTGTCCTTTGAAGGTTGGTAGACCTTTGTAAAACCATTTAGGCCCATTTATTTTGCTAGCCGTATGTATGTATGTGTACGGATATGTGTATGCAGATACTTAATCACTGATTCATTTTCTTTCTCTTTTGTTCAGTTGGTTTTTAAGATATTTTAGTGAGGTATAACATATATTGTGACATGCAGGTTCTCAAGTATATAATTTGATGAATTTTGACAAATGCATACACCCACATAACCCACATCCCCATGAAGATATAGAATATTTCCATCACTCTAGAAAAATTCTTCGTGTACCCTTTCAGCCAATGCTGCCCACTGTCTCCCAAGACAGTAACTTCTATGATTTCTTTCATCACAAGCTAGTTTTGCCTCTTGTAAAACATCATTTTAAAAAATCATATAGTATGCATTATTTTATGTCTAGCTTCTTTCACCCAAAATAATTTTTGTTGAGATTTATCTGTGTTACTGGTTTATCAGTAGTTCATTCTTTTTCTTGCTAGGTAAAGTTGTGTTGTGTGAATATACACAATGTGTTTATCCATTTCTCTCAATAGATATTTATGTTGTTTCAGTTTGGGGCTATTATAGGTACTTCTACTGTAAACATTGGTGTACAACTCTTTGGATGAATATCTCAGAGTGGAATTGCTTAGTCCTATGATATGATTAACTTTATAAGAAACTGCCAAAGAGTTTTCTAAAGTGGTTTATCGTCATTTTACATTCCACCAGCAATGTATGAGAGTGCTGGCTGTTCCACATCCTCACCAGCATCTGGTGTTTTGGGAATTTTAATTTTAGCCATTCTGCTGTGTATGAAATGGTATTTCATTGTTGTGTTGATTTGCATTTCATCAGAGATACTAACATTGAACACTTTTTCATGTAATTATTGACATTTACGTCTTCCTATTTGACATGTCTGTTCAAACCTTTTGCCTTTTTAAAAATTAGGCTGTCTTCTTATATAATAATAGTTGTAAGAGTTAATTGTGCATTCCTCACACAGTCCTATCTATCATCTATCTACCTATCTAATCTATCATCTATTTATAGATATAGATATATAGTGAAGATTTTCTCCCATCTTGAGTCAGTTTTCAGAAGTCTTTTTTTTTTTTTTTTTTCTAGAAAATGGTTTTTCAAATTTAGAGCCATAAAATTTCCAAGTATTTTCTATTTTTTACATCTCTACAATATCTGTAGTTGTGGCTCCTCTTTCAGGCCTAAAATTATTTGTACTTGATCTTTTTTTGCTTTGCTCAGTCTTGCCAGAGGTGTGTCTATTTTTATAGTCTTTTCAAAAGAACAGATAAGATTTGATTCCCTTTATCATTTCTTTGTTTTCTGTTTCATTAATCTTTTCTCTTACCTTTATTGCTTCTTTTTCTGTATTTTTTGATTTACTCTACTGTTCATTTTTTAAAAACTCTTTCAGTATGGTGCTTACCTCATAATGTTCCAGGCTTCCTTCTCTAACACAAATCTTTAAGGGTATATATTTTGCTCTGGCTTAGTATGTAGCATTTTCATTTTTGTTCAACTTTAAATATTGTCAAATTTCCATTTTTACTTTTTTTGACTCATGAGTTATTTAGAAACATGTATTTTCCCCCTAAAACTGTTTTTTAACTTATTTTTGTTACTGATTTTTAAACTGATTGCCTTATAGTCAGAGAATGTTGCGTCTATGATATTAACACTTTGGCATCTTCTGGGACAAACTTCATGAACTGGAATATTGTCATTTTGGTTAGTATTTCATGTATGCTTGAAAATAATGTGTTCTATTTTTGTTGGTTTTAGGGTTCTCTGTATATATGACCATGAACATATCAGCTTTGTTTAAATGCCCTATATCCTTAATATTTTTTGTTGCTTTCTTTGCAATTATTGGGAGTTGCATTAAATAGCTTACTATGATTGTATATTTATCAACCTCTTATAAATAATCTTTTGCATATTTATTTTGTATTGTTTAGAGCAGTTTCTAGGATATGTCAGCTGCCCAGCCATGGAAAATCTTGGGCACTTTTTACCCATGGGAGGTTGAGTTTGAGGGCAACCCCTCTTGATGGAGGTGGGTCAGCCTGATACAAGCTGGATGCCTAAATAGGCAACCAGGAATAACTTCTGTGATCAGTCATTAGATCAGCTTTCTGATCTCTATGCATCGTTTGCATTTAAATATACACTTAGCCATGTGATAATATGATTGATAGTTCTCTGGCTAGCTCAATGCCTGTTACATAATGGCTTTAAGTCTATATATATATAAGTTTAAGTCTCTCTCTCTCTCTCTATATATATATATAGAGAGAGAGAGAGAGAGAATAGAGAATGAAGAATAAATGGATTAATGGGTCTTAAAGGCAGAAGAGGGTATCCATAGGCAGAGAGAATACTGGCATTGATTGCAATCTGGAGCTCAGTCATTTGGGAGCTCAGTGTCAACTGTGCATCTGACAGCAGCCCTTTTTTTTTGTGGGGGGGGGATGTCTTCTCTTATTCTCAGTGCATATGGTTTTCATTCAGCTGACCTCATCTCTCTCACCTCTTCCCTCTAGGAATGGATGCAGAACCTAGTCCTGTGCGACAACACCATCCCCCTGGCTGGTGGTGTTGTTGCAGGAAGGGCACAGGACCCAAACCAGGCCAAGGTGACTTAAAACTTGCCTTTTGTTGAAGTTAATGTGAAAGACATTCTTCCAGTTGGGTTTGATAGACTTGGAGCATATCATTCTGCACTTGACAGAGGACACCACAGGAGGAAATCTGCCTGAGAGTGAAGCCCACAGGGAAGAAAGCAGAACTGAGGAGGAAGAGGCATTGGGTCCTAGTGAATTTGCTGATGACTCTGCTTGAGGGCATCCCTGGAACTTCCCAGTGGAATGAACAAATAGGTTCCCTTTTCTTCGAGGTGAGTTTGAGTTATGGTCTGTTTATGAAAGAGCCCTGATGAATACAAGGCTAGCTCCCCAGGGGGATATAGCACACAGGGGTCTCCTTTCTTAAAGGCTGGAAGGCCTGTGCTCCCACCCGTCTCCATCCCCATCCCAGCTGCTGGGACACAGTGCTTGGCTTGTTTTAGTTAAAACCATTATTCCTAAACGTGGCCCCAGACTCACATTTGCCAACTACAGAGGTGTGACCTGGACACGTTTGTATTTCCTTGATCAATTCTACAAAACTCTGTGGAGTCCCCATTCTATTTCTCACCCCAGGCAAAATGCAGAGGAGTGTGGAGGGGAGCTAGATAAGAAATGGTTCCCTTTCCTGGAGGCTTAAAGTTTGCTACGAAGTATGATCATCTAAACTACTGAAACCACATTATATTTTAAATTCATTAAAAAGCCAGCTGGTTAAGGGAGCCCAGAGAGGACTACTGAAGAAATGTAGATCATCCTCTTAGCAGATGGCATATCCCTTCAGTATTTCCAGTTCCCAAACATGAATAGGGCTTTCACTGTCAGCCCTGTGACTCTGCCTGCAGACTCTTGCTGGCCACAGGAGCATGGTGGCCCCTCAGACAGGCCTGATGTACTGGGCAAGGTATGTGCCGCCTGTCTTTTTCAAAAGACAAGTGGTAGTTGAGGATAAACACCCCAGATTCCTTGACCCTCAGATGGGACAACCCCGAGGTGTGTTTCACAGTTTTCTGGAGTCCCCAGTTGCCCACTGACTTATCTTACACATTGACACACTGCATTGCCTTCCTTCCCTTCCCAGTTTCACTTCCTCTTTCCCCTACTGGTGCTTCCCAGGATCAACTCCCATATAAGTGACTTGCACTTAAATCCCTGTTTCAGGGTCGGCTTTTGGGGAAACCCAACCTGCTTTTGGCATCACCCAATTCCTTTGCTTATGACCATTCATTTTTTAGCAATGTATTTCCTTACCCTGGGACTACCTCTCCTTTGGTTCCTTGGAAAGTGTGGCACGGTTCTCAAATTTATGAATAGCTTCTGCTCCTCTCTCCCCTTCTACTTGTTGTTTGGCTGCCTTGGATCAGTGGGAAAACAGAAGTGTGAAATCACTGAGCACAGTATCCCCACAACAAAAGCAGGTCGTTTGGGTTCCCCTTTCATATCTGCCCCACCACAAACCCTGATAATATTAATTGCTAGGATCTCTGACATTCATTCCTTTTTCTAACTAACGTTTAAATTGCAAAAATGATTAGTACATTATAAAAAATTTAACAAATACATATAAGCAAAGGAAGAAAAAGTTTTCAAAAACCATAAATAATGAAATTGATGGTGGAAGGAGGAATGCATTCTGCCCTTAGATCAAGATAAGAAAAATGAAGAAAAAAATAAGACAAGACTCTTTTGCCAGTTCTCCACAACATATTCTACCCAGGTCTTAGCCAGGAAAATTAGCTTAAAAAAAGAAAAGATAAGCACCAAGATTGGAAAGGAGAAGGCACAACTGCTTCTATTTGCATATAGAAACCCTTAAGGAATAACACATGCACACATACATACACACACAAACCTATTAGGACTGATAAATGAGTTCAGCAAGGTTGTAGGATATAGGATCAATATATAAAAACCAATTTAACTTCTATACTAGCAATAAACAATCTGAAAATGAAATTAAGAAAACAATTCCATTTGCAATAAAATCAGAAAGAATAAAATACTTAGAAATAAATTGAACAAAAAAGTACAAATCTTGTATAGTGAAAAGTACAAAACATTGTTGAAAAAATCAAAGAATATCTAAATAATGGAAAGATATCCTATGGTCATGGATAGGAAAACTTAATGTTGTTAATTAAGATGGCAATACTGTCCAAACTGATCTTCAGATTCAATATAATCCCTATCAAAATCCAGCCACATTTTGGAGAAATCACAGAAATTTATGATCAGGAATAATCACAAAATTCATATGGAAATGCAAGGTCCCAGAATAGCCAACATAATCTTAGAAAAGAACTCACACATCTCATAACTTACTACAGAATTACATATTTCATAACTTACTACGAAGTGTGCTAATCAAGACAGTGTGGTAGTGGAATAAAGAATAAAATTGAGAGTCCAATAAACAAATCCTTGCATCAATTGAGTTTTGACAAGGGTGCCAAGATCATTCAATGGAGAAAGAATTATCTTTTCAACAAATGGTGCTGGGACAACTCTATACCCAAATGCAGAAGAATGAAGTTGGACCCCTACCTCACACTATACACAAAAATTAACTCAACGTTGGTAATAAATTTAAATGTAAGAGCTAAAACTATAAAATTCTTAGAAGAAAACATGGAATAATTTTTGTAATTTGTCTTAGGAAATGCTTTCTTAGATGCAACACCAAAAGCAAAAGGGACAAAAGAAAAAAATAAATAAACTGGATTTGTCAAAATTAAAAATTTCTGTGTTGCAAATCAAGAAAGTAAAAAGACAACCTACAGAATGAGAAAAAATATTTGAAAATCATATATCTCATAAAGGACTTATATCAAGAATATATAAAGAATTCATACATCTTAATAATAAAAAGATGAATAACCCAATTAAAAATTGGACACATGGTCTGATTAAACAATTCCCTAAAGAAGATATACAAATGTCCAATAAGCACATGTAAAGATGTTCAACATCATTAGACTTTAAGGAAGTATTATATAAACTGAAACTCTAAGATACCACAATGGCTATGTTTAAAAAGAGACAATAGCAAGTGTTGATGAGAATGTGAAGAAATTGAAACCCTCATGCATTTCTGGTGTGAATGGAAAATGGTGCAGCCATTTTACAAAATAGTTTGGAAGTCCTCAAGAAGTTAAACATGGAATTATCATGTGACCCCACAATTTACTCCTAGGTATATACCCAAGAATTAAAAATGTAGGGTTCCAACCCAAACTTGTACACAAACAAATATTCATAGCAGCATTATTCATAATAGCCACAAAATTGAAACAATCAAATGATGAATGAAGAAATAAAATGTGGTATATACATAAAATGTAATATTATAATTCAGCAATAAAAAATGGAATGAATTACTTGATACATGCTGCAACATGGCTGAACCTTAGTTAGAAGCATTATACTAAGTGAAAGAAGTCAATCACAAAAGGCCACATCTTGTATGATTTCATTGATATGAAATGTCCAGAACAGGCAAAACTATAGGAACAGAAAGTAAGTTAGTGGTTTACATTCCCAGAAGCTGTAGAAAAGTGTAATTGGGAATGACTACATTGCAGGATTTCTTTTTGGGGTGAAGAAAGTGTTCTAAAATTAGATTGTGATGGTAAGTTTACAACTGTGTAAATGTACTAAAAACTGAACTGCACAACTTAAATGGGGGAATTGTATGATATGTGAAGTCTATCTCAATAAAGCTGTTTTTGACAATTCCCACTTCCCAGAAAAAACCACTACTGATATATTTAGTAAAAATAACTTTCAACATACAAATATATATAAACAAAAATATGTCATACTGTACATAACTATTTGTAATGTTCTTTCTTTGGAGTAGTATTGCATAACCATCTGTGTCATGAAGTATTCTTTTACAATTTATTTTTTTAAGCTGTGTATTAATTTTATATGTACGTTCTATAATTTGTCTAAACAATCTTGGCTAAAGGTTTATGTTGCTTCTAATTTGTTGCTATTGTAAACAACACTGTACCGAGTATCTTTTGGCTAACTGGGTCAATGAGTAGGCATATTCTGATGACATGAAATACAAATTCCCTGATAACCTTGAAGAATACATCAGTTCATTCTCCCAACGGCAGTTCAATGGAGTGCCCATTTTCCCACACCCTCATTACAGCAGATGTTAACCGTTTTAAAAGTTTTGCCAATTTTATTTGTGTTATTCTTTCTGATGATGAATAATTATCCACGCATCTCAAGTTGAGTTTGCCTAATGCAAAGAAGCAAAAGAAAAATAAAGTATTGGATACATGACGAAAAGTAACTTGCTTGACTATTTTTTCAGTAATTCATTTGACTGACTTACCCCATGTAGTTACTGGTTCTGGTCAGAGCATCCTAAGGGAAAGTGAGAGCATCCTGCATACCCACCATATCCCGAGGCTGCCAGCACATAAGGCTTAGCTGGCCAGGCCGAATGACCTGCCCCCAAAGCTCATGCATTATGTTTTGAAGATCTAGGGACAAGGACCCATGAATTTTTCTGCACACATGATTTTGCCTCCCAGACTAATGGACTTCTAGGGAGTGGGGGCCATGAATCATCCTTTGATTCATAAACCCAACCAAACAATACCTGGCATAGAAATTTACACACAAAAATAAATATTTTCTGAATGCAATGTAGTATCCTGGATTGGATACTGGAATAGGAAAAGGACGTTAGTGGGAAAACTGGTGAAATCCAAATAAAGTTTGGATTAGTTAATAGTACTTCACCAACGTTTTCACAAATCTACCATAGTTATGTAAAATATATAAGCATTAAGGGAAACTGGGTAAAAGTTATTTAGGACTCTCTTTGCAAATTTTCTGTAAATCTAAAATTATTCCAAATTTTTGAAAACAAAATTCAAAAGTAAAAACATGAAAACAATAAGTGTTTTATTCATAAATGCCAACCATTTATTCATTCATTTATTCACCTATCAAGTGAGGTCAGCTAATTCTCAGATTAAGGAAGGAAAGAGTTGGTAGGACAATTAGATAACCCAGTACACTGATTTTAAACTCTTTTGCTTCTCCAACCTGCCAGAAGGGTACAACATATTCCTATCAGTAACAGGGGCTCATTTGGACACATGCAATTTAAAAGCACCCCCGCCCTGACCCTGTGACTGTACTATACATCTTAGAGGTTAGAGAAGAGAAGTCTACAGCCTTTATTTAGAATTCCTGAGTTAGTCCAAAATGTTCATTTATTGATGGGAAAATGGAACTCACAGAGGGAACAGAATTGTCTTCATTCTTTTTCCAATCATTATTTTTAAGTGAACTTAAAGAAGTATTTACTCACCATGTGTGTGCCAGTGTCTTTCTTCCAACTTGGATGTTGACACCTTAAGAGTCCAAAGGACCCCAGGGGGCTTTTGGCATGCTTTTGGCTCTTTTCTCCTGGGTAGATCCATTCAGAAGGAGGCTTGGTCCTACCACCTCTTGTTTGTCTAACAAGGCCACTCTGAGTAATTCTTGGAGAGCTTGTTTCCTAATTGGAGATTACAGCTTTTAACAATGTTTTCTGAAAGAGAATGAAGAGGGTCTTTGAGGCTCTGCAGTGGCTGCCTGCCATGCAGTTGTGTTATTGCTAAGTATCCTTCTGCCCTCTCAAAGTCTTCTGAGTTCTTCTAAAGAGCAACAATAATTTGAATAATTACAAAACTGAAAATACTTTCTTTTCTGTGTATTCTGTTTTCCTCCAAGCAAGAGCTGTGCTTTCATCTGGTACATAAAAGAGCAATAGTTCTCTTATGAACTAAGACACATGGAATATCTAATTAACATTAAAATATTGTCTCTCATCATCAGCTTCATTTGCACTGGATGTGTCAGTTCTCGAGAAAGCAGTGCAGAGGCAATGACCTAACCTCACTTAAAAAAAAAAAAAAAAAAAAGCAGGCAAATTAAAATAAAAAGGACAATGTGTTTTACTTATAGGACAGTGGCTCTCGAAGCCCACTGCCTGGGGACGGCTTCCCTGCTCCAAGGCCCTGAACACTTTCTGACACCCAACCCCATCTTGAATATGTCTACTACCGTTCCTGTGTGTTTCTATTATCTCTGGATCTCTACAGAAGGACCTGCCAACCCCAGGGTGTTGTCTGCATAACTGCATATATTGTCTGCATATGAAGCTGCATAACTCAAGCCAGTGGCACAAAAACTTAGGACCTCATTAGGACAACAGCTTTCTAACTGCCATGTTCAGCTTCATGGAGACTCCAAATACATAGTCCCTAGTGAGCTAACAGGAGTCACAAAAGACTAAATAAATGGGTTTTAGCAGCCTCCCAGAAATGGATTAGAATGTCTCAGTGGATATTTTATCACCAAGAGAGGTCCAGAAGAGTTTGGAATGGATTCCCTTAATAAGTAAGAAGATCTTTAAGATTTTGGGACTCTAAGGGACCAGGAGATGTTGCATTCTCCATGACCACGTGATTCCCATGGATGCAAACCTGCTGAGCGGCATCCATGTTCTTCCTGTGTGTCCCTCTGTTGCCCTCAAAAATCAATGATGTTCTATTTACATCACCTCTGGTTGGCCCTCTAGCTGACCACAGACACATTAGCAGACCCAGCTAAGATCCACTAAGCAAAACCATGCAGCTGAGCCGTAAACTCATGAGAAATTACAAATAGTTGTTTTTTTAACCACTTAATTTTGGAGTGGTCACACCTCAAAAGCAAATGAATATGGAAATCAGTATCTAAGAATGGGGCCCTGCTCTAACAAAACCCTGAAATATGTAGCATCAGTTTTGGAACTGGATAGAGAGTAAATCTGGAAAAGCAACAATGAAACCCATAACAAAAGCAGGAAAGTGGCAACTTACGTTATTAAGTGGCCAAACAACTGTTAAAAACTGATTCTTGTGGTAACATGGGAGATAAAAATTGACTTGTTTTTGACATTGGAAAAATGATTTGCAGCAAGATTTTTGAAAGTGTTAGCTGATTACACCTAGTTGTATATGGTAAAATTGTAAAAGAGAGACAAGAGTTAAAGTAAACACTAGCTAATTTGCAATCAGAATTTAGACAGAATATAGAAGGGCAAGAACTTTCAGGATTAGATAATAAAATTGTTTTTTTCTCTTCAGACTCTCCAATTGGATAAAGATTCTCAAAATAAAATGAGGAGGTTCTAGTTCTGGGTAAGATGGAGTAAGCACACCCTATCCTCCTTCTTCCACTGACTGCAAATGTAAAATCTATACAAAATGCATGAAGCAGCCTTTTCATGACTCTGAAAGTAAATAGTATTATGTATATTGGGAAATAAGACTAGCGTTTGAAGTACCATCAAATTGGTGGTGAATGGGACCATAACAAAAGGTCCACCTTTTGTGTCACTGGAGTTCCAGAAGAAGAAGAGAAAGAGGGAAGTGCTGAAAAAGTATTAGGAGAAATTAATGGCTGAAAAACTCCCAAATTTGGCAACAAACATAAACCTACAGATTCAAAATGCTAAGTAAATTCCAAATAGGATAAACCCAAAGAAATCCATGCCAAGCAAAGCATATTATAATTCACCATCTGAAAATTAAAGACAGAGAAAAAATGCTGAAACCAGTTAGAGAAAAACAGTGCATTGCCTATAGAGGAAAAAACCTCAAATTACAGCAGCTTTATTATCAGAAACCATGAAGGCCAGAAGGAAGTGGCACAATATTTTTCAAGAACTGAAATAAAATAATTGTTAACCCAGAATTCTATATCTAGTGAAAATATCTTTTAGGAATGAAGAGGGAATAAAGCATTCTCAAATAAAGGAAAGCTAAGAGAATTTGTTGCCAGCAAACTTACGCTGAAAGAATGGCTAAGGAAGTTCTTTAAAAAGAAAGGAGATAATAAAAGAAGGAACCTTGAAATATTGGGAAGGAAGAAAGATGATAAGGGCAAAAGTATAGGTCAACAAATAAAATTTACTTCTCTTGTGTTCTCTAAATAATGTTTTATCACTGAAGGAAAAAAATATAGTCTAATGTGATCTTCAATATATAGAGAGAGGACATTTAAGATAATTATATTATAAATGGAGAAGGTAAAGGGATGTGAAAGGAGGTAAAATTTCCACACTTCATTTGAAATGGTAAAATGTAGACACCAGTAGACTTGGATATGTATGTAACCAAGCACAACTACTAAAAAGGTTGGTCAAAGATACACTCAACAGAGGAGTGGCCAAGATGGCAGAGTTGGAAGACCCTGAACTCACCTCTTCCCATGGGCACACCAAAACTACAACTACTTGCAAAGAAATTATTGATAAGAAAAGCTGAAAGACTAGCAAAAAAAAAAAAACAACCTACAACTAAAGATATAAAGAAGGAACCACAGTGAGATGGTAGGAGGGGTAGAGATGTGGTGTAGTCAAGACCCACACCCCTAGGTGGGTGACCCATAAAGAGGAAGAAATTGCAATAATTACGATAATTACAAAGGTTCCCCCGAGAAGCAAGGGGTCCAAGCCCCACATAGTGGTCCTCAGCCCAGGGGTCCTGAAGTGGGAAGACAACCCCCAGAACATTTGGTTTTGAAGGCCAGTGGGGCCTACTTTCCGGAGTCCCAGAAGGCTGTGGGAAATAGAGGTTTCACTCTTAAAGGGCACACACAGAATCTCACGTGATCCAGAACCCAGGGCAAAAGCAGTAATTGGAAAGGAGCCTGGGTCAGCCCCACCTGCTAATCCGCTCCTGCTAAACTGGAGCTCATGCTGGGGACATAGACACTGGCAGCAGCTAATCTTGGGAGCTCCTTCTACCATGTGGACACTGGTGCTGGCAAACACCATTCTGGAATCCTCCTTCTAGCTTATTAGCTTGAGAACCAGTCCTGCCCACCAACCTGTCAGCACCAGTCCTGGGACACCTCAGGCCAAGCCACTAGCTGGTCAGTGAAACAGTTCCCCTCCTGGGAACCCACCAGGAAGCTGGCTTCCTTAAGACCCTCTGAGCCCACAGCCACCCTGGGACCTGGCCCTGTCCACCAGAGGGCCCAGAACATGGTCCCACACATCAATACACTGGCGCTAGCCCCAGGAGCCCTTGGGCCCTGCAACCAGAAACCCTGGGACACAGATTCACCCAGCAGGAGGCAAGCACCAGCCCCAGGATCCTCTGTGCCCAGCCCCACACACTGGTGGGACAACACCAGCTTCAGGAACCCCAGGGCCTGCAGCTAGAGAATCCAGGACTCAGCTTTGCCCACCAGTGGGTGAGCACCAGCTCCAGTACCACGGCAGCCCCTCAGCCTTCCATGTAAGGATGCAGCCCACCCACAAGCAGGTTAGCACCAACCCCAAGGATCACCCAGCCTGGCCCACCAACAGACCAACAACAGCTCTGGCACACCTTGAGCTCCTCAGCCAGCTGCCTCAGGATTCGGCCCCATACACTAGTGGGCTGACACCAGCTCCACCAGGACCCCCAGAGCCCTGTAGCCAGAGACCTCAGCACCTGCCTCCATCCACCAGCAGGCCAACATCAGTCCTGGGATGCCCCTGGGTCCCAGCCCCACCCACCAGCAGACAAACACCAGCTCTAAGACTCTGAATTCCTCGGCAAACTGACCTGGGATCCAGCCCGACTGACCAGTAGTCCAACACCAGCTTTGGGCTACCTCCGATCCCACAGACAGGTGTGTAAGGAACTAGCTCTGCCCACCAGCAGGCAACACTAGATCTGGGATGCCCAGCCTTGCAACTACCTACCCTAAAACCTGGCTCCATGCATAAGTGGGCCAGCTCCAGCCCTGGGGCCCCCAGAGTTCTGCAGCAAGCTACGCCATGACCCTGCCCTGCCCACCAGCAGCCAACAACCTCCACACAAGGCAGGGCCTGGAAACCAGACAGACCGGGGGCCAGCCACGCCTACTAGACCACCCACAGTAGTCAACCCACCACAACAGAAGGACCCATGCAGCCCACATAGGAGGATCCCCTAGAGAATACGGGGAGGGGGGGTGCTTCTGGGACACATAGTACGTCTTCAAAAAGCCACTTCTCCAAGGTTGAGAAACTTAATCAACCTACCAAATACATAGAAATAAAATAAGCCAATTAGGCAAATTGAGGTGACAGAGGGATATGTTCCAAATGAAGGAATATGATAAAATCCGCCCCCCCCCCCAAAAAAAACTAAGTAAAGTTGAGATAAGCAATCTACCCAATAAAGAATTCAAGGTAATGATCTTAAAGATGTTCAAAAACTTGGGAGAAGATTGGACTAACAGGATGAGAAGTTAGAAGTTTTAAACTAAGAGTCAGAAAATATAAAGAAGAACCAAACAGATGAAAATTACAATAACTGAAATAAAAAATAGACTAGAAGAAATCAACAGTAGATTAGATGATACAGAGGAACACATCAGTGAACTGGAAGATAGCGTAGTGGAAACCACTGAAGCTGAACAGAAAAAAAGGAAAATAATAAAAAGAAATGACAGTTTAAGTGACCTCTGTAACAATATCAAGGATACTAACATTCATATGTTAGTATGTGAGAGAGAAGGGGAAGAGAGAGAGAAGGGGGCAGAGAACATATTTGAAGACATAATAGCTGAAAACTTCCCTAACGTGGGAAAGAAACAGATATCCATAGCCAGAAAAGACAGAGAGTCCCAAACAGAATCAACCCAAAGAGGGCCACACCAAGACAAATTGTAATTAAAATGGCAAAAATTGAAGATAAAAAGAAAATATTAAAAGCTGCAAGGGAAACAAGCTTTCAATAAGTTACATACATGGGAACTCCCATGAGTCTATTAGTTGACTTTTCAGCAGACACTTTGCAGGCCAGAAGAGAGTGGTGTGATATAGTTAAGGTGAAGAAAAGGAAAAACCTATAACCGAGAATATTCTACCCAGCAAGGCTTTCATTCATATTTGATGGAGAGATCAAAAGTTTTATAGACAAGCAAAAACTAAGAGTCCAGCACCACCAAACCAGCTTTAGAAATGTTAAAGGGACTTCTCTAAGTGAAAAAGTCTACAACTAAAAATATAAAAATTACAAAGGAAAAAAATCTCAGTGGTAACTATAAATGTACAGTAAAGACAGTAAATCAACCAGGTATAAAGCTATTAGGAAGGTTAAAAGACAGAAGTGGTAAAAGCAACTATATCTACAATAAGTACTTAAAGAATACACAAATCAAAACTATGTAAAATATGATGTTAAAAATAGTAAACTTGGGTGCAGGTTGAGTAAAAATAGAGTTGTTACAATGCATTTGACCTTAAGAGAGAGCAGAAATCAATAAAATCAGAAAGTAAAAAGAATCAAAACTGACACGACAGAAATATAAAGGACCATAAGAGATTACTACAAACAATTATATGTCAATAAAATGAACAATCTAGAAAAAATTGATAAATTCTTAGAAAAGTACAATTTCTCAAAACTGAACCAGGAAGGAATAGAAAATATGAACAGACCGTTTACCAGTATGAAATTGAATCAGTAACAACAACAACAACAACAAAACCTCCCCAAAACAAAAGTCCAGGACCAGATGGCTTCACAGTTGAATTCTACCAAACATTTAGAGAAGAGTTAACATCTACCCTTCTCAAACTATTCCAAAATATTGCAGAGGAAGGAATGCTTCCAGAGTCATTCTATGAGGTCAGCATCTTCCTGATACCAAAACCAAAGATATCACACACAAAAAATTACAGGCCAATATCACTGAGGAACATAGATGCAAAAATCCTCAACAAAATACTAGCAAACCGAATTCAACAATACATTATAAGGATTATACACCATGATCAAGTAGGATTTATCCCAGGGATGCAAGGATGGTCCAATATCCACAAATCAATTAGTATGATATACCACATTAACACATTGAAGAATAAAAACCACATGATCATCTCAAAAGATACAGAAAAACCTTTTGACAAAATTCAACATCTATGTATAATAATAATTTTAAAAACCCTCAAAGAAGTTGCTATAGAGGTAACATGCCTGAACATAATAAAGGTCATATATGACAAGCCCACAGCTAATATCATACTTAATGGTGAAAAGCTGAATGCATTTCCTCTAAGATCAGGAACAAGACATGGATGTCCATTCTTGCCACTTTTATTCAACATAGTATTGGAGTTCCTAGCCACAATAATCAAACAAGAAAAAGAAATTCAAATTGGAAAGGAAGAAACAAAACTGACAGTTTGCAGATGACATGATATTATACATAAAAAATCCTAAAGATGCCACCAAAAAACTACTAGAACTCATCAATGAATTCGGTAAAGTTTCAGGATACAAAGTTAACATACAGAAATCTGTTGCATTTCTATACACTAACAATGAAATATCACAAAGAGAAATTAAGGAAACTACACCATTTATGATCGCATCAAAAAGAATAAAATGAATATATATATATATACACATACATATATAATGAAATATTACTCAGCCATAAAAGAATAAAATCTTACCATTTGTGACAACATAAATCATCATAGAGGTTTTATGCTCAGTGAAATAAGTCAGCCCTAGAAAGGGAAATACTGTATGATTTCACTCATACATGGAATCTAAAAAACAAAACAACTGAAAAAATATAATGAAACAGAAAGATAGTTATAGATACAGAGAACAAACAGGTGGTTGCCAGAGGGAGAGGGGTGGTCATGAAAAGCAATAGTTGAGAGACATTAAGAGGTACAAACATACCATTGCAAAATAAATCAGACACAAGTATGAAATCCAGAGCATGGAGAATATAATCAACAAATATATAATATCTTTGTATGGTGACATATTCTAACAAGGTTAATTGTGGTGATCATTTTGAAATGTGTAGAAATATTGAATCACTTTGTTGTATAATAGGAACTAGCATGGTGTTGTAGGAAAATTGTACTTCAAAAACAAATAAAGAAACAAAAAAATAAATAAACTCATAGATAAAGAAATCAGACTGGTGGTTACCAGAGGTGGGTGAAAGAGGGAAGAAGAATTGGATGAAGGCAGTCTAAAGGTACAGACTTCTAATTATAAGATAAATAAGTACTAAGGATATAATGTACTACATGATAAATATGCTGTATGTTATATATGAAAGTTGTTAAGAGAGTAAATCTTAAGAGTTCTCATCACAAACATTTTTTTTTCTATTTCTTTAGTTTTGTATCTATATGAGACAATGAATGTTCACTAAACTTTCTGTGATAATCATTTCATGATGTATGTAAGTCAAATCATTATGCTGTACACCTTAAAATTCTACCTTGTTGTATGTCAGTTTTATCTCAATAAAACTGGAAGGGGAAAAAAAAGCCAAAGATACACTGAACAACACTATAGATCAAAATGTAATTCTAAAAAAAAATGTTCAAGTATCCCACAGGAAGGCAGAAAAAATAAAACAGAGAAACGAAACCAGAGAGAATAACCAGAAAAAAAAAAAAAAAACAAAAAAAAAAAAGCAGACTTAAACATAACAGGTCAATAGTTATATTAAATGTAAATGGTCCTAAAGACTTAGTTGAAAGACAGAGATCAACACAGTGGATGAAAAGACTTGGCCCAACTGTGTGTTGTCTAAAAGAAACTCACTTTAAATATAATAATATATGTAGGTTGAAAGTAAAACAATAGAAAAAAGACATACTATGTAAACATTAATTTTAAAAAGTAGGAGGGGCTATACTAAAATTACCTAAAGTAGATTTCAGAGCAAAGAAAATTATCAGAGACAGAAGGGACATTAAATAATGACAAGAGTCACTCTTCCAAAAGTTCATGGCAATACTAAATATGTAGGTAACAAACAAAAGGCTAGCAAAATACGTGAAGCAATAATTTACAGAACTAGTTAATGTCAGCAAAAATAATGGAGCAAGGACCTCTGAAAATTAGGCTCTATATAAAAACCAGTGAAAAAACTGGCAAAAAAGATTGTCAGAATTAACTTTTTCAAAACTTTGGAATTTAACGAGGGACTTGCAATTATACAAGGTATGTTTATTCAAGAAAAGTGGCTGAATCACAGAAAGAACCACAAATTTCTTAGTGTTTTAATTTATCCTAGTTCTATCCCCTCACTACTCAGTTCATTAGTTGCTTTGAAAAATGACAGTCCACATTTCTTGTACCAAATGGAGCAGATAATCAAAGAATTCTCATTTGACCTGTCTGGTGTTTCCCTACAAAATGTCACTTTAAGGTTTTGTCCTGATTTGGCTAGACTTGGGGCTCATTATTGTTAAAAGCCTCTTTCCAGGATGAAACAAACAAAAACATTCATAGGCAAGTGTTTTAACATTGTGGCTGCCTGAGGCAATAGATAATATTTGAGGTAAGAAATAGACTAGATTAAAGGTAAAAGCATAAAAGGGAAAGTTGAAGAATGAGATATCCATAGGGGCTTTGAAAAGCTGCAACATATTCCTGGGAATCTAGAAAGGCAAGAGCGTGCATAGGGCTGTGTACATGCTCAAGACATACTGGAGCAGGACCTTAGGTTTCACTTCTGGCTGACTTTGAAGTTCTGCACAAGCAGGAAGTGAAAGCTAAGGCAGGATTTTCAACTACCTGGTTGAGTGTTGAAAGCATGTCTCAAAACTTATGCAGAGCCCCTCAGTAAAAGTGAGAGAATCTTTATCTCAGAAGCTTAGGAAGTCTCTGTCCAATTATTAACTGATCACTAACTAAATAGAGACTTTAGTGGCAACACACATTAAGAATATAGATTTCCATAATTAGTTTAGAAAAATCACTAAACAAAAAATAACTAATAATAACTATGACAAGCAGCAAAAACAACAACCCTGCGAAGGAGAGGAGAATCTGATTTTCAGTGTTACCACATTATAATACTTAAAATAATCTATTTTCAACACAAATTACAAGACATGTGAAGAAGCAAGAAAGTAAGGACCATATACACGAAAAAATACAATCAATAAAAGCACTTTCAGGAAACCCAGGCATTGGACTTACTAGCAAAGACTTTAAATCAGCTATCTTAATTAGCTAAAGGAAAACACTCTAAACAACTAAAGTATGAGAAGATGTCTCCACAAATATAGAATATTAATAAAGAAATATAAATTATTTTTAAAATAATGAAATAGAATTGCTGGAGTTGAAAAGTACAATAACTGAAAATAAAAATTTACTGGAGGGACTCAACAACATATTTGAGCAGGCAGAATAAAGACTCAGCAAGCTTGAAGACAGGTCAATTGAGATTATCCAGTCTGAGGAACAGACAGGAAAAAGAATGAAGAAAAATGAACAGACCATGAGAGATCTGTGGGACAACATCCAAGTACCAACATATCCATAATAGGAGTTCAGAATGAAAGAAGAAGAGGAGGAGAATAATAAATGTTTGATGGCAAAAACATTCCCAAATTTGATTAAAAATATTAATCTACACATTCAAGAAGCTCAAAAAACTCCAAGTAGAATAAATTCAGATATCAACACCTAAAACTCATAATCAAACTGTTGAAGGTCAAAAAGAGAATCTTGAAAGCAGTAAAGAGAAGCAACTCATTATGTACAAGGAATCCTCAATAAGATTAACAGCAGATTTTTTATCAGAAACCACAAAGTCAGGAATTCGGCTGGCATTTTCAAAGTATGAAAAAAAAACCCAAACTGTTAACCAAAAATTCTATATACAAAAAAAATTACTATCCTCCAAAAATGAAGGAGAAATTAAGATAGATAAAAAGAGTACATCTCTAGCAGACCTGCCCTACAAGAAATACTTAAGGGAGTCCTTCAGGCTGAAGTGAAAGGACACTAGACAGTAAATTGAATATATATGAATAATTAAAGGTAATTACATCCATAAATACAAATTATAACATACATATCCATAAATATAAATTATAATATAAATATGTTTGTGTGTAACTTCTTTTTTTTCTCTATCTGAAAAGACAACCACATACATTGGTGTGTACACAATGTATAAAGATGTAATTTATGACAATAATAGGATAAAAGAGTAAGGGAATAGTTATATTGCAGCTATGTTTGCATACTAGTGAAATTAAGTTGGTATTAATCCAAAGTAGAATTTTATAAATTAATATGTTGATGACAATCCCCAAGGAAACAACTAAGAAAATAACTGAAAAATATATAGTCAAAGAAATGACAAGAATATTAAAAGGGTACACAAGAAAATATCTAATTAACACAAAATAAGACAATAATGGAGAAATCAAGAAACAAAAAATACAAGACATATAGAAGACAAACAGCAAAATGAGAGACATAAATCCTATTGTACCAGTAATTACCTTAAATGTGAATGGATTAAACTTTTTAATTAAAAGGTAGAGATTAGGAGAATATATTTTTAAAAATATGACCAAACTATATGCTGCCTATATAGAAGACTCTGTTTAGATTCAAAGATACAAGTAGTTTGAAAGAAAAAGGATTAACAAAAAAAGATATACCATGAAAACAGTTACCAAAGTGAGCTGGAAATGGCTATACTAATTCCAGAAAAATAGACTTTAAAACAAAAATTGTTCATAGGGGCATAAAAGGACATTCTATAATGATAAAAAGGTTAGTAAATATATAACAATTATAAACATATACACAAAGAATAATAGGACTTCCAAACAAACAATATATAACATATAATGACAATTATATACTTGCCCAAGTGGAGATTATTCAGGGAGCCCAAGCTGGTTTAATATTTGAAAATTAATCAATGTAATACACCATATTAGCATGCTAAAGAATAAAAATAATATGATCATATCAATTGTTGCAAAAATAATTTCATAAAAGTCAATACCTATTCATGATAAAAAGTTTCAGTCAACTAGGAATAATGGGAAACTTCCTCAAATTAATATAGAGCATCTATTTTAAAAACTGATAGCTAACATCATACTTTATAATGAAAGACTTAATGTTTCCTCACTAAGACTGGGAATAAGGCAAGGATTCCACTCTCACCATTGCCATGCAACATAGCATTGGAAGATCTAGACAGAGCAATAAGGCAAGAAATGGAGATAATAGCCATACAGATTGGAAAGGAAGAAATAAAACTGTGCCTATTTGTAGATGACATGATTGTTTACAGTGGAAAATAGCAAAGAATCTTGAGGATATTAACAATTCTTTATGCCTACATATTTGTAGTTCTTGTTAACTTCAGACCATCAAGCCTATGAGGTCTTTTTTTCCTTGTTTATCTTAAAAGCTGACTGTCTAAATTTTTTTTTTTTTTGTCATTTGTGCAATTACACTTAGTTAAATTAATAACTGAAATGGGAAAAAAGCCACATCTTGGGGAAAAAATATTTGCAAACCACATATTTAGCAAAGGATGCATATGTAGTATATATAAAGAACTCTCAAAATTCAACATTAAAAAGCAAACAATCCAATTAGAAAATGGTTAATGACACAGATGTTTCACTGAAGAAGATATACAGATGGCATATAAGCCAATGAAAATATGTTCTCACTAGCCATTAGGGAAATGCAAGCTAAAGCTAAGGCGAACACCACTACACGCATATTAGATTGGCTAAAATAAAGAATACTAAGAATACCAAGCGTTAGGGAGGATGAAAAGCAACTGGAACTTTCATACATTAATGGTAGGAATGCAAAATGGTATAATCATGAGGTAAAACAGCGTGCAGTTTCTTATAAAAGCAAACATACCCTTCCCTATGACCCAGCAATCTCATTCACAGGTATTTACCCCAGAAAAATTTAAAAAACAAACAAACAATAACAAAAGCACCTTACATCTACATGAAGACCTATGCACAGTTGTTTAGAGAATTTCTATTCAAAACTGTGCCAAACTGGAAACAAACCAAATATCTTTCAGTGGATGATGGTTAAATAAACTGGGTACATTCATACACTGGTTTTCTACTGAGCACTAATAGTGAATGCATTGTTGATACAAGCAAAAACTCAAAGTCATTATGCTTGAGTAAGTCTAGTGTCAAAAACCTACATACTATGTGGTTCCATTTATGTGACATTCTTAAAAAGGCAAAATATAGTGATGGAAAACAGATCAGTGGTTGTCAGAAGTTAGGGGTGGAGGAAAGTGTGACTATAAAGGGATAGCACAGAGGAGTTTTTAGGGTGATGGAATGGTTCCCTATACTGATGGTAATTATGATTATGCAAATCTATCCACATATTATGACTCATAGAACTGTACATACAATAAATGTCAATTTTATTGTATACTGATTTTTAAAAATAAATAAAATAAAGTGAGTCATAAGTACAAACATAAAATCAAAAATGTTAAATTTATATAGACCTTCTCAGCTGGACTAAAGGGAAGTTTAAGAATAGAGAAGCCACGTCCCAAACTAGAAGTAACTTTAAAGAGAAGAGTCTGTCTCAGAGGATATTTTAGCTGTGGCTTTCAACACATGGGGTAAATAACAATTAGCTACATAGAAAACCCCCAACGTTTTAAAGCAAATTGAATTGGCAAATGCTACTAGTGTGTAATAAGAGGACTGAGATTTTTTAAATTTTAAAGAGATTCCTGTGCCTCCAACTTCTGAAGGTCAAGAAGCAGACTAAGAAGCAACTTGCTGCTAAAGCAGGCCACTTATTTAGAAGTAACCAGAGGATGATAGAAAAGGAAGGAGGTCTCAAACAGTGAAGCTGAGACCTATGGAAACCAAGGGATGGGGCAGCTACTCCCAGGGAATAGAATCATTGCCTCATCAAGTAACATACCCCACCATTTACCCAGTGTGACTTCAGAACTCCTGTAGACCAGTGACTGCCACATGCCTCCCATTCTTGTCACTTTTGAATGAGTGTTCTCATTGGGGTTTTATTGTTCATTTCAACATTGTATGTAGCATGTGTGAGGACTGATAACTTGGCTTTTAATTCATGGGTCTCAGGATCAACAGGATTTGGGTCTGGAGCTGATGCAAATCACAGATCTTAGACTTGGGGTATGATGCCATGATTGGATAAGAGTTGGGAGGTAAGGGTCTCAGGAGGGGTGTAATGAACTTTGTATGAAGAATGTGAATAATTGTGGACAGAGGTTTGACTGTGGTAGGTGGAGTGCAAAAGTGGCTCAAATTCTTTACCTCCCTGTGTCCATGACCTTTGCAATGTGACTTCACAGTTCTTCCCATGAAGAAATAGACTATTTCCCTTCCCCTCTGTGCTGCCCTTATGACTCACTTTTGGCTCACCCAATTTAGCCCCCCCAAACCTCTTGCACTTCTCCAGTCCCTTTTAGAACTCTGTAGCTATTGGACAAGCCCCAGCTAGCCTGCTGGAAGATGAGAGACAACATGGGGCAGAGAAAAGTTCTGCCAGCTGGGGCTAAGAGCAGCTAACATAGCTGATCCACCAGCT
This sequence comes from Eubalaena glacialis, assembly GCF_028564815.1. Lineage (NCBI taxonomy): Eukaryota > Metazoa > Chordata > Mammalia > Artiodactyla > Balaenidae > Eubalaena > Eubalaena glacialis. Next base: position 49,343,096 of record NC_083733.1, on the reverse strand, counting down.
GACCACAGAAGCATGAGTCTCCCTGGCTGAGATTAGCTGGTCTTGGCCTAGATCAACAGAACTGTCCAGCTGACCTACAGATTCAAAAGAAATAAAAAGCTTTAGGTTGTTATTTTCAGCCATTAATAGGCTTAAAATAAATGATTCATTATGCAGTAAGAGCTGATCCAGAAAACTCTTGCTCATTATATTACTCAGTACATCTCAAAAGCCAGGACCTGGAAATGCATTTCACTTCATGCACCACCATGACATTGCTCTGAGACTCCACATGTCTCTGTTTCCTCCATTTTCCTGGCTTCCCCAGAAGCTCAGCACCAAGGTTTGTACTCAAGTGCCTTAGTTTTCTTCAATCAGGAGTATTCTAGGAAATTCCCCTCCTTTTTCCATCTCCTGTACTTCTGGATGCTTTTTTGTTGTGTATTGGAGTGAGTGTGTTTTATTGTATCTGTGTTTGTTTAGTTAGAGCCAAAAATGTTATTTCTACCAAGGAGGAGTAGAGTCCCTGTACTAGGTTCCTCCTTTAATCATTAATGGCATTAACCATGCAGACTTGGTGGGGTGGCACTACCACTAAGAATCAAACAAATGGAGGCCACTCCACCTCCACGGCACAGCAAAGTACCAGGAATAAAACATAAACACAATTCCCAGTTCTTTGGGGAAATATGGGACTGTAGAGCTACTGAATGCAAGCAGACATGCTGCATGACTCCCATGTGTTTGCCAGAAACTGAGGACAAAGTTCTAGGACTCTACCCCCCTGAGGATGGGAGCAAGGTGAGGGAAACCAATGCCTCTAAGTGGACAGCATAAACCACTACCTCTTCTATCTTTTCCTTCCAGACCCCTCCCAAAGCAAAACAAAACAAAACTCTAGCTCACCTTAGCCAATAATGTTAGGCACATACCCTAAGACAGACCAGAGAGACCTCCTGAGGGATACCGTAGTCAACAAAGCAAGATATTTGCCCTCAAAGACCTTAAAGACTCATAAACTATGAAGGTAGGGGCAGGTGTGAAACAATAAAGAATGCCAAAAAGTAGAATCCTTGGTCCACCTAGACTACCCACTCAGATATACAAGCATAAAGTGAGTCCCAGAGCAGGGAAGCAACCTGCCAAAATTAAACAAGCAGCTAAAGTCTGAGTCAATCTAGCATCCTGGCCCTCCAACCCAAATTCCTTTCCTATTACATCAGGGTCCATTCAAACAGCTGCAAAGTTCTTAGATGATGATGATGATTGCGATGATGACAACAACAATGATAATAATGATTTATTTGAATTATGGTGTAATTGAGAGCATCCACATATGCATTTGATACTGCTTGGTAATTCTCAGTTGCTCCAGAACTAACGTATTCTACAACTCTCTCTTGGGTAAAGGAGTTCATTATTCATTTTGCCTAAAGAGGAGAAAGAACTAGATATGGAGCACCTCCTTAGGCACTGTGCTGAGTTTTCTATGGAGCAACAATGGGTCCTGAAAAACTAGTTTTCTGTGATCTTTAACTCTTTTTATCCTGATAAAAATGGGGCCAGAGCAGACCACCCTGAGGTTCCCACCTTACTTGTGCAACTGCTGCTGAAACATCCATACTTTCTATTTTGAGGTTAGATTCTCAGTCTGAAGAATTGATTTGTGTAATTAGGCAAGTGATTTTTTAGGAAGATTTTGCATGAATTTGCAATATAATTTTCTTTTTCTGTAACTTAATTGAAATCATTTATCAGGTTTTTAAGCTGAAAAAAGTTAACTTTGGAAAAAAAGGTGTGAACTGCTCATTTTTTATGCAGTCTCGACATTGTCTTTGATGCACACATTAATTCCTTATTTGCAATCAGGGCTGCTGTTTCCTCAATGTGGGTAAGAAATGGCCTGCCTTAACCCTTAGTGGGAGGGTATTTTCAGACCCAACAACTGCTAATAGTTGTCTTTACTCTTGCCTCTCCTCATGTCATCACCCTAGGGAAGTCTGAGGCTAAAATTACCATAAAAATGATCAAATAAGAATCTAGGTCCACAAACACAAGTGTTTAATAAGTATAAGTTTATCTTTTATAATTCAATTATCATTTATTCTGAGCAATCATTTTACCAGCGTTGTAGGAGAAATCCAACTTCAGTAAAGGTAAAATCCTTCCCAACCAGTTGCTTCTAGGTTTTAAGGTTCAGTTTCTTAATACCTCAATGTCATTTGTCTGCACTGAAATTCACCAGGATGCCCATCCTCATGTCTAGTCTGAGTCATTGGTCCATTCCACTCATTATGAGATGTCCCACGTTCCCAGTCCAAAGTCAATTCACCCAGCAACTTCCATGCTGCCCTCCAGCACAAAGGGATTGAGATGCTTCCTTCTTCTGCACTTACCTGCTATCTGGAAATCCCACCAGATTGCCCAAAGCCTTGTCTGTCTTCACTGAGCTTCTTGCCTTCCTCGTCTCTTCCCAGGAAACAGTGCAGGTCACAATTGCTTTAGAGTTCCTACAAACTTGTCTTGTTTTCCCATTCTCTGGGGCTCAGCCAAGGGTACAAGTCACAGTGACCCCTGCAGGAAACATGGATTTCTCTGTTTCTCTCCCTCATTCCAGCCTGAAATTCCTTCCTAGACTTGGGAAGAGACTCTTAGTCATGATGTTTTCTTTTAAAATGTTGTCTGTACCTAGAGTCCTGCAGTTTTTCCAAGGGTTGTTGAAATTCTATTGAAATTCTGAAGAAAGAGATGCCTTTTCCTCCTCTGTTTTTAGGGTCTTCTCCTTTTCCGAAGCCAGGAGAACAAAAAGCCTAGTTCTCTGAATGAGGGGCAGGCAAAGGTGATGTTTGGTGGGGAGAATCAGCCATATTCCAATCCCTCTAGTAACAACCACAGAATCACTAGGTCAAGGAAAATGCCCTCTCTCTAGCCACCTGATCCCATATTGTGAGAGCTGAACTTCCCAAGCCTTATGGGGGAACCTCTCACCCACGCCCAGGAATCTGCATTCTGTGTCTGCTGCATCTGGTTGGCACTCTTCTCCTTCCTGGCAGCCCTTCCTCCTCCACCAACAGTGGGAAAGATTCTCAGAAGTTCAAGAGGAAGCAGAAATAGTTAGCTCTGCTGCCTGAAATTTATCCCCAATGAACTTTCTTCAGCTATGATTAATTATTGGACCACCAGGAGGTGGAGAGAAGGGGAAGGATGGAAGTTCACAATCATTTTCAATGGCTTCATAGTTTTTCATTACATGGATTTACCACAGTTTTATCCAATTGTTGAACATCTGTTGTCTCCAAATGTTTACTATTATAAACAACACAAAGCTAGAGAAAAGGAAAATAAAGTAGGTCAGGAACCTGGATCTACATGAAGAAAGGAAGAGCATTAGAGAGGAATAAAAGAAGGTAAAATTTTTTAAATGTATTTTTCTTATTTTTAATTGATCTAATAAATAACTAGTTTGTCAAAATAATAATAGCAGTGATATATTGGGTGATTACGGCTTATAGATAAGGAAAATGAATGACAGTGACGTTGTAAGGGACAGAAGGGAGGCACTGGGGATACTCTGTTATACGGTAACTATACTTACCATGAAGATGTATAGATTTATTTGAAAGTACTTAGATTAGTTGTAAATGTATATTGCAAACTCTAGTGCAACTATTTAAAAAAAGTTTAAATATAATTAATATGCTAAGAGAGGAGAGAAAGTGAAATCATATAAAATGCTCAATTAAAACCAGAGAAAGCAGAAAAAGAGTGGAAGGAGAAAAAAAAAAGAAACAAAGAACAAGGATAAGAATTTAAAAAATTACAAATATGGTAGTTATTACTCCAACTGTATCAATAATCACTTTAAATGTGAATGGTTTAAATATACTAATTAAAAGACAGAAAATGTCAGAATGGATAAAAAACAAAACTCAACCATATGCTGTCTACCAAAAACCCACTTTCAATAAAAAGACAATTAGATTAAAAGTAAAGGGATGGAGAAAGATATACCGTGCTAACACTAATCAAAATCAAAACACCATATTAATTCCAGACCAAACAGACTTCAGAGCAAGGAAAATTATCAAACATAAAGAGGGGCATTACATGAAGATCAAAGGCTAAATTCTTCAGGAGGACATAACAATACTTAATGTGAGAGTCAAAATACATGAGGCAAAAACTGATAAACTGATAAATAAATCCATTGTTACAGTTATAGACTTCAACACCCCTCTATCAGTAACTGATGGATTCAGCAGGCAGAAAATCAGGAAGGATATGGTCAAACTGAACAGAACCATAAGTCAACTGGATCTAATTGACATTTATAGGATACTTCATCCAACAACAGCAGAATACATAGTCTTCTCAAGTTCCTATGGGACATTTGCCAAGATATAGCACATTCTGGAGCATATAATACCTTTAACAAATTTAAAAGAAGAGAAATTATACAATGTCTGCTCTCAAACCACAATGAAATTAAACTAGAAATCAATGACAGAAAGATAGCTGGATAATCCCCAAATATCTGGAGATGATATTTCATATGATTTCATGTGATGACACATGGGTCAAAGAAATGTTAAGATAAATAAAAAATAGTTTGAGCTAAGTGAAAATGAAAATACAACTTATCAACATTTGTGAGATGCAGTAAAAGCAGTATTTAGAGGGAAATTTATAGCATTGAATGTATATATTAATAAAGAAGAATGATTTAAGATCAATAATCTGAGCGTCCACCTTAGGAAACTAGGAAAAGAAAAGAAAATTAAATCCAAAGTAACTATAATAAATGAAATAATAAAAATTAGAGCAGAAATAAATGAAACTTAAAATGAGAAATCAATAGAGGAAAATCAACAGCTTGTCTTCGAAAAACCTCAATAAAATTGTAAACCTTTAGCCAGGCCAACCAAGAAAGAAAGATAGAACACATGAATTACTAACATCAAAAATAAAAAGGCGTCTTCACTACTGATCCCATGGATATTACAGTGATAATAAAGGAATATTATGAACAACTCTACACCCATAAATTTGATGCCCTATAGGAAATGGACCGATTCCTTGAAAGACAAAATGTGTTAAAACTCAGACACAGAGAAATAACCAATATAAATAGGTCTTTATCCATTAAAGAAATTGAATCAATAATTAATGACTTTTCCAAAAAGAGCACTAGTTCAGAGGTGAATTCTATCAAGCATTTAAGACAGAAATTATATCACCTCTCTAAACAACACTAGAAAGATTATCTTTGTAGCTGAATATTTGTCTACATATAATAATTTCCATAAGATACATTTCTGGAGAGGAATGGCTGGATTAAAAGTACATACATCGATAATATTTTGGTAGTTATTGCCAAATTACCCTATGAAGTTTGATACCAATTTATAAGGTGTTTATTTTTCTGCCAACTTCCTAACTTTGAGAACTGGTCATTTTTGTCTTTGCCACTTTTATAGGTGAAAAATAGGAACCCATTAATATTTTAACTGCATTTCTTTGACCAAATAAATGTAAAATAATTTTAGTTATTTTAGTGTAATTTTTGGCCATGTATATTTTTTCAGTTCTAAATAATCTTCTAATGTACATTAGTATTATTTTAATAGTAACATTAAATAATGTTTAAATTTGCCAACTACTATTCTAAGTACTTTACATATGCTAACTAACTTAATCCTCCAGACAGCCCAATGTATTAGGTAATGTTATTATTTCCATTTTACAGTTAAGAAAATTGGGGCATAAAAAGGTTAAATTGCCTAAGGTCACGTGAAGTTGGATTTTAAGTGTGCCAGATGGCAGGATCTGTACTCTTAAATGTTATGCTAGTCTGATTTTCATGGGGTCCTTGTTTTTAGAACGTACACACACACACAAACACGTGCACACACAAGCAAGCACACACACGGTTTTCCAAGCAAGACACCAAAAGTAGACAGCATAAAAGAGTTAATATATGGATTTGATATAACAAATATTATTTCATTTATATAAGTATCAAATTTTACTATAATTAAAATAGAAACATGTTTATTCTAAAATTATACAGTTTAGAATAAACATCCCACCCATCTGCCAATGATATATATACCCACGTTTGCTTCTAGTACTTCTATGATTTCATTACTTACATTTAAATATTTTATCTACATGAAACTTGCTTTGATTATTGTTATGAATTACTGATTATATTTCTTTTTGAAAAAAGTTGGCCATTGTTCCAACGCATCAAATGAGCCGTTTATCCTTTATCTACAGAGTTTAAATTCCATATTACATAAACCTAGGCATGCTTCTGAAATTTTTCTCCTGGTCCATTGGTTTGTCATAGAAAACCAAACCACACTGATTTTATTATTGCAGATGTATAATGTGTAAAGGGAAAAACTTCCTGAATTACTGCATGTACATTTTTTCTGGACTTTTTCACTTATTGTTTCTTCCATAGACCTTAAAGTCAGGTTGTCAAATTTCAAAAAAAAATCATGTAATTTATTCCAATCACATTTCATATTAGTTTTTTTTTTTTTTTTGCCCTAAAAAGGGCCTTTAAGCGACGTTATGATGCCTTGGAACAACTCTAGCCACCAAAGCCGTACAGAGTGCGTCCCTGGTGCTTGAGCGTGTAGACCATGTCCATAGCGGTGACAGTCTTGCGCTTGGCGTGCTCAGTGTAGGTAACGGCGTCCCGGATCACGTTCTCCAGGAACACCTTCAGCACCCCACGGGTCTCCTCATAGATGAGGCCGGAGATGCGCTTCACCCCGCCACGCCGAGCTAGGCGTCGGATGGCGGGTTTGGCAATCCCCTGGATGTTATCGCGCAGAACCTTGCGGTGGCGCTTGGCACCTCCTTTCCCCAGGCCCTTCCCACCCTTGCCGCGACCAGACATCTCGACAATTCGATTAAGTATAATCCATATTAGTTTTAATCATTGCTCATTTGTCTTAGCATTTAGGGAGAAATAATCTAACAGTAAATCATAATAATTTTGTTTTCTTTTCCCCAGTATTTATACAGGTCATGTATTTTTTTGCAATGTCTAGAACTTTCAGAAAAACGATTTAAAATATTATATATATACACACACTCACACAATATGTGCATATACACAATATATTCTACTCCTTTTCTTTTTCTAATTCGTTTAAATTCTGGTCTTAACTGGTTCTACGTTTTCTGTTGGATTTTTTATTGTTATATTTCTAAGTCTTTGAGTTAATATTCAGCTCGTTAAAATTTTTGTTAAAGATGAAAATATGTAATGTTTTAAATTTTTCTCTCAGACAAACTGACCATTTTTAAGATTATATATATATATAAAATGTAAATAAATATATAATTAAATTTTTATATAAATATAATATAAATATATAATTAAATTTTGAATTTTTATTTGACAAGTAGTATTACTTAATTTCCTAATGATTGTTATTTTTACTAAATATTTGTCATTGAGTATTACTTTAATTATACTTGGTTAGGTGTGAAACATAAACTTCTGATTTTTAAAAGTGTATCTTTAAAAATCAGAAGTTTATGTTTTAATAAAGATTATACGGGTGCTAGGAAATAAAGCATATTCTCCATAAGGTAAAGTGTTATATTATTCAGATTTTCTCACTTTTTTCCTATTTGATCTCTCAAAGACAAAATCAAGTTAAAGGATGTCATTATAATTGTGTTTTCCCCAATTTTCTTTGTATTTCTAAAGATACTGTCACTTGGGTAGAATTCCTTCCACCTGCTGGCATTAATGTCTGTTAGCTTCTGTTTGGGATGATGGTGTGAGTTTCCATTTTCCCCATCTGTCTTCATCAGTACTTGGGCAGAATTGTGTGTGTGTGTGTATGTGTGTGTGTGTGTGTGTGTGTGTGTGTGTGTGTGTGAGCATGGAGGTGCAGCTAAATCAAGGTCTCCTAGCCAGATGTCCTTTTGAACAGGAAGTGGTCTTCCTTAGGCCTGCTTACTCTCCATCCTTCATTTTGACATCAGTCAAACATGGTAGAGACCTCAATGAAGCGGAGTGAGGAAAAGTGAGGACTCACCTGGGAGATGGAGCCCACGTTTAAACACATGATATTGTTATCTCAGCTCATGAGTGCTGGTTATGACATCAGCAGGCTGGACTTTATTTCCAGTTTCTTCTATGATTGCAAGGGACGTGACGATCACCTTGCATTCAAAATGACCTCACCTCCAGGAATGACTTTCATATATTTAAATGTATGTTAAGAGCAATTTTAGAAAACCACCCAAAGAGGTGCATCTCAGTGGTGACAGCTGTGTGTACTCCGTCACTTGGGAAAGAGATCACGAAATTCAGTGTCAGACCCACAGGAAGCCAGCCGTCTGGTGGGCAGGACACCCAGTGTGACATCTTCTTTTCTAAAAATTCAATAATGTGTCACAGAGAAATTAAGGCTGCTTTATTCTGTCTTTCCCTTGGCTGAGGTGCTGTGATCAAAAGAGTAACAAAAAAGAAATGTAAAACCCAGTCAAAAGCTAAGGATCAGTATTACTCTTATAGCACCCTCTCCAATAAATCCCATCATACACCCCTTCCATGGCACCCTCCCACTCTCTGAAGCTTAGCCCTTTATTTTTTCTGGGTACCTTATGATCAGAGATTCTTAGGGTTGATATGGGGCAGTAAGGGAATCACTAGTCAAGTCCATATCTAACACTTGAACTCTCTTGGTTTTATCGCACCCAAAGTATCCTTTCTCTTTTCTTCCCCCATCTATTCACACATATACCATCTCAGTACTTAACTCTGAGCTATTTCTCATGCTGTTTGCCACCCCTAACTAGACAGTACATGTTCCACCCCTTTGTCTAATTGAATCTACTCTTCAAGGTTAGTTCAAGTTGTACCTTCCCAATGAATTTTTTGGACCAATAACTGATCCCTCTGTTTTTTGACATCCTTAGTCAAACTAAGCATAATAATACTCAATTATAAATTGTATTTTCAAAAGTTATTCTCACTGGTCTTTAGACTGTCAAATAAACTAGTAAGCTACTTGGGGCATGTGGTAACCTATTCTCCCTTCACCTAGTCTGGCACAATTATTCAGGAAAATCTTGGGAAACTGAATTGCTTTTCTCTGCCCAAAGAAAGGAATTGGCATGGCTTTAGTTTGGTTCTGAAAAGAGAAATTCAGTTCCTCATATTTGAGTAAAAGTTCAAACCAAAAGATGGCTCATATGAGTGTGGTTTTTGATTCGCATCCACTCTCATCTGTCTTGGTGAGAGCCCCCTCCCCTCCCAGTCCCAGCAATGAGGTGTTTATTTGGACTTTTTGGCCCATGTGCCATTTTCAGAGACTAGAACGCTCTTTCAGGCACACGCACATGCAGACTGGGGTGATGCCTCCCTTCTCAGCATCACGTAAGATATGGTCTGCTCTGCTTTTATATCCAAATTCCATCTATTTTAATGTACAGTAATTACACCATATCAAGTTTCTGCCTGCAGCACCACACATCTTACTTTCCACTGTCTAGCACCTCTTGTCATCTGTAAAGGGGGCCAGGAACAGAGTGAGCTGTGTATGAAAGAACAAACACATCAAGCCCCCAAACACCCCTCCCCCCAATGCTTCCAGTCACCCCACCCCACCGAGTGCCAGAACCTCCCAATGTTAAGAACTGAGGGAACAACACAAACACCACCACTTTGCAATCCAGTAACAGTCTCAGATCTGGATAGTGAGGAGGTTTTGTCTGCCATCAATTCAGAGAAGTATTTGAGACATAACTCCAACCTTGGCCAAATGGAGTTCTACTGAATCACCCTCTCTCCATATCTGTGGTTGGGGTGAGTTAGGAAGGGGGCTGAAGACGTATATAAAAGTGCAGGTTTTGGTTATATAAATTCTGCAAAATCAGATATCATTTTTGGAATTCTTAGAATATGTGTGTGTTGTAAATCTCAGACTCTGGGGGTTGGTACAAATGCTCTCTTGCTAGGAGGACTAAGAGCAAGAAGAAGGGAAAGGTGCTTTGGAGAAGCCTGGCAAAGCAGTAGATGGCCTATAAGCTCCTTGAGGGCAGATGCTAATACACACTCACCTTGAAGGATCCAGTGACCTTCAGAGCATTCAAATAGTACCAATCTGAACTTGCTAGATTGGGCTGAACTGAGTCATCAAATGAAAGGATGCAGCTGGAGTTGGATACTCCTGGCCTATGGGCAGAGTGGCTTAAGGTCATCCAGAATCCATTAAAGCAATGTTGGACACAGAGTTTCCTTTAATACAAAGGTCAAATCTAGAAATTCCACAACAGCGGTCCACTTCACATCCCCAGACACATCTTTATCCCCCCACCTCCAGGACCAGTGCCGATCCTACTCATTATCTTGTCCACCAGATCTATACAACTTGTGCTGTGTGGACAGCATTAGCTGAGAAACCTCCTATCTACAAATATGTACTTATCATTTGGAGGAAGCTGAGTAGCTTCTGCAGCTTCTGGAACATGGGCTATTGAGCATCAGAGCTGGAAGGACCCTTTGAGATCATTGACAAAGCAGAAAGTTGAGGTCTGAAATACCCAAGGGTTCTCTGAAGATAAGCAACAGAAATCAACTGACCAAATTAAACACAATAGAGAAGATATCAAGCAGCTTCCAGAATGTATGGGGTAAGCAACCTGGAGTCTGAGGCTGAGCAGTAAGGCTGGAGCCAGAACAGGGGACACTTAACCCCAGGATTCACTCCTGCTAGAATGAACATCACCTACGTCTATTTACTTAGTCCCAGGTCCAAGTCTAGGAAGAAAGAATATGATCGGTTGAGCTTAGGTCATATGCTTGACCTTTGGTGCCTAAAGGACAAGGAAAGGAAGATTCCGGTGAAAGGTCTTCTGCTACTTCTATGTAAGGAGAGGAATGGATCTGGATTCTCCGTCCCTCCTAAAACAACATATAATCAGAGAGAGGACATTTCTCCCAAGGGTCCTGTCATAGGCCCAATCTTACCTAACACTTTCATGGATCCCCATATGAGTACAAATATTTTTAAATGTTACAAATAAGTTACAAACTGTTAAATAAAACATGTTACATCCTTCTACTGGATAAATATAGCTTTATAACAGCCTGTGAGGTTAGGTTTGAATTTAGAATTCCCAAAAACCTTGGAATTCTGTCTACTCAAAGAGAATGCACCCAGTTCTAACCCCCACCACTGCACAAGCCCCTCCTCAGCCTACAGACAGCTTCCTTCCCACCTCTGCTCTCTCCTGCATCCTGAAGGGCTTCCCATTCACACAGGTGAATACCCAGCCTGCATGTCATGCTCTGCCTATTCTTCTGACAAACAGCAGACCCTTGGCCATAACTCCAACCCAGGGTTTACGGTCCGCACTTGAGAGGTGGGAACCAAGGAAGAGGTAAATTCAGGCTTGGTCTCAGATTCAGGGCAATTCGGGCAGGGGATCCACATAGTTGGTGTGGTCAGGAGAAGGAGGCATGGGCTTCAGCCAAATGTCCTTGTCTTGTGGGGAGGGGCAAGGCTGTAGAAGTACCAATGAGGTATAAGGTTGGGACTCTTTTGTTCATGCGTAGGGGCTGAACTGAACTATTAGTTGTGAGGGAATGGGGGCTAACAAGAAGGAAAAAAAAAACCACACATATTCCTCCTCAGGCCCACACAAGAGAGGGCACTTGCTCAAGATCACACAGCAAGCTAGGGGCAGAACTAGAACTCAGCCTTGGGTTCACATCGCATCACTTCAGCTCCTATGCTAGGTAACAGATCAGAAAAATCTAGGATGCCCAAATTGTTCTTTAGGGAGTGCCTACCCAAGGATATACTCAGGTCCCCAAATCTCAAATATTACTCACTTGGCTAAGTTGTCCCCACTAAGGCTTTCAGGGGGCCAATTTCTAGAGAACCTTGAAAATGTTCTCCACAATCTGTGTTCTCTCCATTTTTCCCTCAGCTGCTCCAGCTGGGCTTACATCCATATCACTCCCCTGTCACAGCTCATGAGCATCAACAACTACCATCCTGCTGAACATCAAGGTCATTGCTCTCCAACTTCCTGGACTTAACTGACTTTCATACATCCAACCAAATTTGCATACCCAGAATAAATCCTACTTGGTCCTTGCTATGTGCTGAACCATGTCTCTTGAAAATTCAATATGTTGGAGCCCTAACCCCCAGTACTTCAGAATGTGACTGTATTTGGGGATAACGTCTTTTAAAAAGTAATTAAATAAAATGGGGTCATTAGAGTGGGCTCTAATCCAATATGATTAGTGTCCTTATAAGAAGTAGAGACTAGGACACAGGCAACACAAAGGGATGACATTTGAGGACACAGCAAGCCAAAGAGAGAGGACTCAGAAGAAACCAACTATGCTGACACCATGATCTTAGACTTCCATCCTCCAGAATTGTGAGAAAATAAATTTCTGATGTCTAAGCCACCAGTCTGTGATATTTTGTTATGGCAGCCCTAGAAAAAGAATACAATCCAGATGTATAATTAGTTTTATACATTGCTGTATTTGATTTGTTAATATTTTGTCGAGAACTTCTGTGTATAAGTTTATAAGAATTACTGATCTGTAGTTTTCTTCTTTTTCCTTTTCTCCTTCCTTTTCTTCTTCTCCTTCTTTTATATTTTCATTTGGTTTTGGTATCAGAGTAATACTGGCCTCATAAAATAAGTTGTAAAATATTCCCTCTACTTTTATTTTCTGTAAATAATTGTGTATAATTGGCACTAATTTTTCTTTAAAGTTTCATAGAAATCTCCAGTGAAATCATCTGGACATGGAGATTCCTTTTTTGGTAGCTTTATAGTTACAAATTTAATTGCATTAATGGTTATGGGGCTATTCAGAATGTCAATTGGTTGAATTTTGTTAGATTGTGTGTGTGTGTGTGTGTGTGTTTACAATTCTCAAATTTAAGGGTGTAAAGTTGTTCATAATATATCCTTCTTATCCTCTTACAGGCTATAGTGACAGGCTCTGTTTCATTTCTATCAGTGATTTGTGTCTTCTTTCTCTTTAACTTTGTCAGTCTTAGTAGGGGTTTTTATTGATTTTCTGGGAAAAACCATCTTTTTGTTTCATTGATCTTCTGTTTTTCAATTTAATTGATTTCTGGTATTATCTTTTTTGTTTGTTTGTTTTCTTTCTTCTTGCTTTAGGTTTATTTTGCATTTCTTTTTCTAGTTTATAGAGGTAGAAACTTTAATTATTAAGACATTTACTCTTCTCTAGTATTAGTACTTAGTGCTCTAAATTTCCCTCTCAGCACTGCTTTAGATGAATTCACAAAATTTGATATGTTGTATTTTTATTTTCATTCATTTCAGTGTATTTTTTTAATTTCTCTAGAGATTCCCCTTTAACCCATTGATTATTTAAAAGTGTATTGTTTAAGGTCCAAGTGCTCGGAGATTTTTATGTTTTATTTCTCATGTTGATTTCTATTTTGAGTCTCTTTTGGCCAAGGAATATACTCTGTATGATTTTAATTCTTTTAAATTTGTTGAGGTTTATTTTATGGCCTCAAATATCTTGGTATATGTTTATGGGAATGTGAAAAGAATGTGTATTCTGCTATTGTTGAGTGGACTGCTTACTTCCTAGTCCCTTTCAAAATTTTTTGTCTTTAGTTTTCAGAAATTTGATTATGATCTTGGCATGGATTTGTTTGGATTTATTCTGTTTAGGGTTCACTCAGCTTCTTGAATGTTTGTTCATGACTCTGGACCTCAAGGCCTGAGGTCCCTAGGCAGTCTGCCTTCTGCTTTCCACCTTTCACAGTTTTCCTGTGATTGTTTGCTGTGTTGTGTCCAGGGATTTTCTCTGTGAGAGGGAGGACCTGGAAGATGTGAGTTCATGGGAAGGGGCTGTTTCCTTCCCAGCTCCCTTACCCACAGCCCCATTCCCAATGAAAACCTGCATTGCAAATCAATGCACAGACACACCCTCTCACCCCCATGACATCTGTAAATTGGGTGCACGTGTCTGACTTCCCTATGAAATGTTCTCAGGCCAGGGATCTTGTTTCATTCATTCTGGTGTAGCCAACATATAGCATTATACTTGGCATTCAGGAAGCACTCAGTAAACCTATGAATGGATGTCTTGAACTCATCTGAATATAAAGTAGCCATGTTGTATCTTGTTGGGCTGGGCAGGCAGGAGATTAGTGTGAGTGATGGAGACCAACCATTGGGTGGAGAAGTAGCCTCAGGCATGTGGTAGCTCAGTTACTATGGCCTGGCCATGAGGTGGGTGAAATGTCAGGGGACCTGAGTTCTGGTCTTGACTTTGTCATTTGTTTTGTACTTATAAATAGACCATTACATTTCCCTGGGTGCCTACATCCTCCTCAGTTGTGAATAACAATAGCTGGAGATAAGAGAGTACAAATATGTATATAAGATAGTGCAGTGAGTCAGAGATTCAGAAATAGAGAAATCTCTAGAAGGTGGACCTGCCCCAGGAAAGCCCTAAGGAGGTGAGCTGAAGACTCAAATCCAAGAGACGTGAACTGTACGCTGGAAAGACGGGACTCAGCATTGAAAATCTACCAATTTTACCAAAATAAATTCATGAATTCAGCCTAGAATTTATCACGACCAGCAAGAGACTTCATGGAAATTGACAAGCTGATTCTAATATTTATATAGGAGAGTCCATGTGCAAGAAGAACCAATAAATAGTAAATGTTTAAAAATAAAAGAGGAGGAGAGTTTGTCTGAAATATGTTTTAATCTCACTTTGATGAAAAGTGAGTGGTATTAGCACTAGAATAGACAAATAGAACAAAAAGTGAATCCAGAAACAGACTTGTGCATATATATATATATATATATATATATATATATATATATATATATATATATATATATATATAAAATCCCCACCTGTATTAGCTTGGGCTACATAAAATACTACAGACTGGTGGGGGGCTTACACAACAGACATTAATTTTCTCACTGTTCTGGAGCCTGGAAGTCTGAAATCAGGATGTCAACATGGTCAGGTTCTGGTGAGGGCTCTCTTCCTGGCTTGCAGACAGCTGCCTTCTCCTTGTCTTTCTCTTCCCTTTCCCTCCCCTCCCTCTCCTTCTCCAATCCCCTTCCTTTCTTCTCCAGGGCCAGCCCAGGGCTCCACTCACCTTCCTGGGACTCATCACGCCTTATTAATAAGAGTATCAGTTCTTCTTTAAAAAACACACCCCAGCAAAATCCAGCCTTACAAGCAGAAGGATGGAAACTCCATTGTTGAACTAAGTGATTTATCTTGGAGGGTCTCTTGTATCTAGATCAATGCTCCCAAATTTGAATTGTGATGGCTTGGAGGCATCATGGCCATTGTATCAAACAAAGCAGACGTGCATCTTAAAGACCCTCATGGCTGCATCCTCAGGAAATGGTCTCTTCAATTTTCCCAGTGGTTTTGATTTACCCAGTTAGCAAATGTTCACTGGGTCTCTTCCTCAGCCAGCCTTGGCTGGGTCTGAGCTGGGCTTAGGTAGAATTTCTCATCTGGTATCTGAACGTCACCTGCCAGGATCTCTGCCCACAGAAACAAGCTGCTGAGGCCTGGGTGGGGTAGGGCTGGGGGGTAAACCATTGGTTCCTCTGTCCCTCAAGGCTTGTCCTCACCTCAGTCCTCCCCTGAGAATCCTGCAAGTACTCCAGCCCTGGGATGTGCTTACACCTCTGTGCTGCTGCCCTGGCTGCACCACTGTGTACTCAGAATGGGTTTGTATCCACAGCTGTCAAGAAAGCTGTCAATCCATCCTCTGTGCTGGGCCCAAACCTGAAAACTTCCTCTGGCTCCAAATTTACTCATCTTGCTTGATAATGTGCCTGACATTCTACCATTAGTTCCTCCAGTAAGTTAAAGCATTGAAAATTCTGAAAAGATATGCTCTCATTTCGTCTTGCCTCCTGCAGCTCCAAGTATGGAGTCTCTTGACCTTGAGCTGCATGTCTGTGGGGACGTGGTCTCAACTCACTGGTTCCTTTGTTCACTGAGGATTAAACCTCAAATGCCACCTTCTGAAGAATCAATTTTGATACCCCACAGAATTGGAGTGTAAATGGTCAAACTCTGAAAGTGGATTACATCTCCATCTCATCTGCCAGGGAAGTGATCAGCTGTTCTCCTGTAAGATCCACTGGTTATTAACGCCACAGTGACCTCCCCCTAAAGAGACTAGTCAAAGAGGATTTCTTACACAATGCATCATATGATATGACTTGCTTGTATTTTAAGGAGAAATAAAAACCTGTTGGATCACAGAACCAGGAAGTCCAAGGGTATCCGGTTTCAGGCACAGCTGGTTCCAGGGGCTCAAAAGAAGTCCTGAGGACAAACTTGCTCAGTAAAAGCTGGGCTTTCATGAAATGAAAACGCCTGGCCAGGAGTTATGATGACAGTGGAGATTGGCCAAGTTGGCCCATCTTTGCTGCCCCATGAAAAAAGCTTCTTTGAAAATGAGGAGGAACATTGAGCTGAGAGCAATGAACGTAAATCCAGAGTTATAAAGTTTAGGGCTGCGGAAGCTGGGTGAAGACCTGACCTCCCTGCCTGCCATGGGGGAACCCTTCTTTACTCAGTCCCATCCCTCCCTTTCTCAGACCATTTTCCCATCTTCAAAGAGGGTGAGTTCCTGAAAGGAACAGACAGGACAGTCAAAATGCTCTCTCTGAATACCTGGGTCCTCTCCAGGGAAAGAGTGGCATTTCCTTCATGGGTGGCTTGGGGGAGGAGGGTTACCCAGTGCAGCAAAGTTTAGACTTGTGCCATTCCAATGCCAGCTCTGCCACTTAGTAGCAGGGTGACTTGGACATGTTGCTTATTCTCCCATCTGCTTCAGTTTCCTTGTCTGTAAAATAGAGCTAAGTATAGTACCTGCCACATTTAGGGTTATTATGACAATGAAATAATGTCTATAAAGTGTTTCAAACAATTTCTGGGAGTTAGTGAGCACTATCTAAATGTTGGCTAAAGTAAAAGGAAAAAATAAATTACCAGGCAATTAAGGAAGAGGTAACACAAGTCACAGAACTCCTTTACCCACCGCCATTTCTCCTGAGCATGAGAGGAGTCTGGGCAGAGGAGATCCTCACCCTCCCTCCCTTGTCCTGACCTGCACCCACCATGCTATCACCATTCTCCCCTGAGCCCTTCTGAATTTCTCCACAGTACAGATCCCAGACAGGGCAGAGGCACCATGGGAGGGCCAGGGCCACAGGGCAGAAGAGGGTGTGCTGGAATCTGGCTACTCTCTTGGGAGGAAGAGACATCTCCCCTCCCTGCCCTTCACTGGCTTCCTCCCTCACTCTGCCCAGCTCCAAAACCCCTTCAGTGGCTCCCAATGTTTATTGGATCCCAGGGGAGCCAGTTTGAACTTGATTTCAAGCCCCACCCACAGGCCGAGATATGCTGCCAACCAGCCTCCCTCCTGCCTTACCTCTGTGGCCCCTGCCCTCCAATGCATCCTCTCTCTGCCCCAGCCAAATGGACACAGACCCCTCCACCTCCGCTGTGGGCTCTTCCCCAGTGGAAGCACTCCCTGCCCACTCTGACCTCAAGCCCTGGTCACTGGTCACTCTCCATTTCCTCCAGGAATACACCTTCTGCTTCCTCCGTCATCTGCCAGCTCACTGACTGTCCCCTCGGCTTGTTGAACCTGATACCCACAGCCTCGGCTGCCTCCTCACTGTTCCCATGTCCCAGCCCAGCCTCCCTCACCAGACAGGGACCCTGCGTCGGTCCCAGGGCTTAACCCAGAGAGCAGCACTGACCCAGCCTGCTCACTCCCGAGGACCCTGCCTGTGCCCCTCTTCACACACTCGGGCCCCCTTACTGCCCCAAGTCCCCACCTGGAGCACTCAGCATTGTTCTTGGAGTCCCTCCCAACCTGGAAGTGTCTTATTTATGGATCTATCCCCATGTCCTATAGTTTGTCATCAGTTCACATTGCTGACCTCAATCCTCCTACCTCTCCCCTCTGGGCCACAGCCAGATCCATGTCCGGTCCCTGTGTCTTTGACCATCTCCGAGCTCTTCATGCCCTCTTTCTATTTCTCCACTCGTTTTCATTTCCTCTTGCTTTCTTCTTCCCACTGTCTCTTTCTTTTCCTTTCATTTTCCCCTTTGCTTGGAAAAACTTATTACAAACCAACTTTGTTGGAAAACTTTTGTAAGTGGTGCCCAACATTTATCACATTTGTGTTCAATATTTTTCTTACATATAAAGACCTGACAGCCTGTTCTTCTATGATAGATGTACTTATTTCTTCTAAGCTATCACTAACCAAGCATATCATTTTTATACAATGAGTGTATATTCAATTTTCTACAGTTTTGACTACTAAACAGGCTTACCAGTGAGCAAATGACAAATATATTGTGGTATTAGTGAGGGCTGGCTTAAACCCACGTAAGTCTGTGGAGTCAGTGTTCGTCCCCATTTTGCATGGCTGAGAAGGTGAGGAGAACCAAGGGTGGGCTTGCTGGTTGGGGGCCTCTCTGTTTGCCCAGCACAAGGGTCTTGCCGGCCGGCCGCCTCTCTTCCCCACATGCTGGCTGGCTTCCAGGTCCTGGGGCTGAAGTCTGGGGCAGAGAATTCCCTTACTCTAGGTTTGCATTTTGCAAAAGCATTCTAAAGCCTTTGCTATTTTCTGTCCTACTAACAAATCTTTACTCCTCCAAGGACCCTAGCGAAGTGGCCCCTGATGTGTCAGCTCAGTCTGGGCCATGAGGAGTGTGGGAACCGTGCAATAAGCTCTTACTGTATTCTGTATTTGAGAAGCAGGTGTCCTTTCCATCTTTCCTTCTTCCCCTTTCCTTTTCTCATTCATTCACAAGTTGAGCTCCTGCTGTGTGCCCTGTGAAGTGCCTCATGCACAGACCTGCCCCACCCCTCAAGAATCATCAAGTCTAAAAGCAAGTTCAGGGTGGACCAGTTTAAGAGGGTGAACTACAGGGGGATGTCCATAGTCAGAGAACTAAGACAGTTGTGAAAAAGGAAGCTCAGGAAGGAGACAAACCCTTGAAATGGACTTGACATCAGTTCTGGGGCTCTTCTGGGGTTGAAGCATCAGTAATGGATCTGTTGCAATTCAGCCACAGAGATGATATACGAGGCTTTTCTACTGACATTGAATCAGGTCACTGGGTCCATTGGATGCAATACAATGTCAATGAAACTGTTATGTGTTATTGATGTCAGTCACAGAATAGATAAAAACATTATAAAAATAGCTTTTGTAGCCATTTACATTTTTTTTTTTCATGAATGGTAAAAGGCATCAGTCCCTACATGCCAGAGAGTGAGGCAGCAAAGGATTGGTTTTCATACCAGTGACTGTGAAATCTCAGGAGGTCACATAGGGGTCATCCCCCCCATGACAAGTGACTGAAGAAAAAATGCCTTGAGGTAGCACAGCCTTCACCAACCAAGGAAGGAAGGAGAAGGGTGGCAGCAGACTCAGTAAAGTATAGGCTGAGTGGGGTCAGCATGTTCCTTCATTCACCCAGCAGACACCCATTGAGACCCTACTGTGCTAGAGATGGGATTTGGAAGTAACCCTCCCTGTCCTGATTGAGCTCATAGCCCAATGTACTCTCAGGGTTCTCATCTGGAAATTGAGGATCACATCTCCCCTTAGAGCTGTAATAGGAGAATGGCATGTGCAGCTGGCACTCAGTCGACATCCTTGCTCCCTTATTGTGCTTTTACTCTTTGGGGCACAACATCAGGACAATGCATGTGAGTCCACACCTATGTCCAGATCATGACGGAAGCTCAGAGAAGTGTTGTCTTCGGGTGCCCTGGTTGGGCATCCCTGGGTGCAGGGCAGACATTATCAGTTTTGTTTTAAGTAGGAGCACACTAAAGTGATTTGGCCAAAGACATAAGGTAAGTAACAGGCACAGTCTGGTGAGCTCCAAGTCTGTTGGATTCTAATGGATGTGCCCTTTGCTACACTTTGCTGCTTCTCCATGTGGCAAGATAGGAATGTCCCTTGGGCTCCAATAGTTCAGTATTTGAGGAGTTCTGGAGTTAGTTTAGATTCAAGTTAGCCAAGACTTGAATCTCCTGACCCCCAGGCCAGTGCTCCACCTCCAGGACCACACGGCTTCCCTCTCCACCCACGACACGGTCCATACCCCCGCTTCTCCCGCAAAAGTTCTGCTTAACTCAGAGTCAAGCAAGGAGTCTTGAACAAGCCAAGCTCCAAAATATGTAGAGCACTCAGCCTAGATTTCCCAGCACAGCCCCACCTGGTGTCCCTGTGTCTGGCAGGGTGAGAAGCCTGAGAGTTTGGATAAGAATTGATCTAGCTTTTATGTTAATTCCTATCTTCTAGAGCTAGCAGAGGCAGGGACACCAGAGCCTAAGATCCAGCCATCAACTAGGCCAACGCCCCCCAAATCTTCTCCATGACAAAGCCAAGGAGGCCAGGTAGCCCCAAGTGAAGTGACACTCTCTGAAAGGTCTGGCCATTGATTCCATAAGCTGGCTCTGGACAAAGGGACCACTTTCGGGTCCCCATACCCATTAGGCTGTTGTCCACAGCTGGACCCAGTCTGTGCTCTCAGGCAGGAGTACTCAGCTTAGGACAGGAACTTCCACAGCTAACCCACAGGACATTTTTGTCATTACTAAGCTGCGGAGCTAGGCCCCTGGATCTCAGAACCACCATCTAATGCAATTAAAAACTGAGTGACAATTATCATCTGAAAGGAACCCAAGATATTGGGCAAGCCCACTACAAAAATATACAAAGAGAGAAAGCTAATGGGAAGTTAAGGGGACAATAATGAAAAAATAATAAAATAACATCTTTTATAAGGGTAAAAACTGCCCAGGCCCTGAGATATTTTACAAATAAAACACTTGAATCTCTTTTGACACATTTATCTGCATGTGGAAGAATTGTTGCATAAGAGATTCTGAGTGTAAGTATTAATTTTTATTCAACTGTGTATTTAAAATCTGTAGTAAAAGGAAGCTTTGAAGAGACACACGTGTTATTGGCAGTAGCTAGGCAGAAATGTGGGCTCAGCCTCTCTGGGTGGAGCCAGCTGCCAATCCACACTGTCTCAGCCATAGACTTTTTAGTGCTGGCCATTGTAACATTCCTCTTTGTGCTGGGGTGTAATCTGTTATGGCTGTACATTCACCTCCACAGTCAACCCCTAGGGCTTTCCACTGACCACTGACCCTTCCTCAGCTCCTGGCACTTGGGTCTCAATTGAGCCAGGACTTGGCCTCTGCCAGACCTCACATTCACATTCTGTTTTATTTCTAGGTCATTATATACTTTTCCACTCACCAAAAGGCCACCAACACTAAAGGGAACTAACTAGCAGTACAGTTAAATACTTATTAAAAGTGTGGGCTCTGGGATGAGACTGTCTGAATGGGTCTTGTGCCTAACTCTGAATAGCTGAGACATTTTAGGAAAGATAACATAATCTCTCTGTGTTATGTCTTTTTCATCTTTAAAATGTCAACAATAATACAATTTACCTCATAGTGTTGTTATGAGACTAAATGCATCAATAAATGTGAAGTTCTAGAATCATGTGGATCATACAGTGTTCAATAAATGTTATCTATTGTTGTGTGTGTGTGTGTTTAAGCACCTGTATAGAGAGGATTTGGAATGTGTAGCAATAACGAAAGCCCTGGGGTCTGTTATTCTAGCTGTTCCTGGCTGCCTTCTGCCTTGGCAGAAGGTGATAGGCACCTCACCACTGCTCAGCCCTAAATCTCAGAGAAGCCTCCCTAAAATGATCATAAAACTGCTACTTCTCCTATTTCACACTCATCACTAAGGGAGTCAGCTGTCCAGCTCCAGGTCATAGACCAAAAACTGCTCACTGCCAGTGTAATGCTACAGATTCAGTGTGCAAAGGGAATTTGAGAAGAAAGATTCCATTAGAGTTGACCACTATATTCATCCTTGTCAATGGTTTGGTTTGGTTTTGGCTCTTTCAGTTGGGACAATAGGGTCTCACCTACTCAATCTCTCCTAAGTAGCTACAGGATAAAAACCCAGCATTCAGTTTTAAAAGCAGATAGATATGGGTCTGAATTCCAGGAGATCTACTTATATTTGTGCAGCTTTGGGAAGTTACTTTATGTCTTTGAGCATCAATTTTCTCATTTGCAAAATAGAGATGACAATACAGCTGATATAAATATCAAATGTGGTCATGAATATTGTTCAGTATGGTGCCTAACATGGGAAAGAGAGGAGATTGTGTTTTATTGCTTGGCAAAACAAGATGTAAGGAAACTAGCAGAAATAGGACAGTAGAAACAGATCCCAGTGATTCCAAATAAAGAAAACATAAGACATAGCCTTTAAAATAATTTTGCTAAATAATTATACTCTCTATGTCCAAAGAGAAAAAAGATAAGATTTTAAATTTTTACCGAGGATAGAATTCTGAAAAAGTGACATAGTAGAATAAAAAGGGACATTCTAAACAACAAATACAACTGAAATTAAGAACTCAGTGTATAAGTTTTTCAGCAAATTTCAATCAGCTAGGAGAAAATTAGTAAAATGGAGGACGTATCAAAAGAAACATACAGAAATATGACCTATGGTATCCTATCCTAAAAAGATAGGAAAGAAAAAATGGAAGGGAAATAAGAGCCATGGATGATACAGTGAGAAGTCTAATACACATTTTTTTAAACCATTTTCGGCTTTGCCTTTATTTGCTATATGGAAGGTCAGCCATCCTCTACAAATGTTCCTCCCCAGATTTCTAACTCAGACTTCATTACAAGTTATATATACTACAGAATAGTTCACCAAAGAAATACCAATGTCTTCAAAACCCATGGTTTTTCATACATTTAATTGGAGTTGCAAAAGGAGAGGAGAGGGAGAGAGAGAATGAGGCAGAGGAATTTGAAGAAATAATGTTTGAGAATTTTATAAAACTGATGAAAGATATCAAATACAGATTCAAGAAACTGAGGAAGTGTCAAAGAAAATTAAAAAAAGAGAGAAAGAAACACATACTTATGGGTATAATAATAAAATTGAAAAATAAACCAAAGAAAAAAAATCCTTTAAAAGCCAGGTAAAACAAGAGATTGCTGTCAGAAGAGCAGTAATGAGACTGAAAACTGACTCCTAAACAGAAAAAAATGAAATAATATTTATTTTTTATGTTGAAAGAAAATGTGTATTAAACAAGAATTCTGTGCCCCTGAGAATATCCTTCAAGAATAAAAGTGAAATGTATGAAAAATAACACATTTTTCTTCAGGGGAATTCTGCTTCTGGTAATGTTGGAGTAGCTCCCATTGCACCAATTCCTCATCAATAAATGGAGAATATAAAAAAATTCACAGAGTGTGATAAACAGTACATTAGTGATGACAGATGAAAGAGTCACTGAACTTGAAGATAGATCAATAGAAATTATCTAATCTAAAGGACAAAGAAAAAAAGAATTAAAAATAAGAACAGGAGCTCAGTGATCTGTGGGACAATGCAAAAAGGCCTAACACATATATACTTGGAATCCCAGAATGAGAAGAGTCAGAATATGTGGCAAAAATATATTTGAGGAAATAATGTCCCCAATTTTTCTGAATTTGGTGAGAGGCAGATTTGCTGATTTGAAAACTCAGCAAACCTCAAGTAAAAGCAATACAGAGAAAATCCCACCTAGGCACACCATACTGACAATCTAAAATAAAGAAGAAATCTTGAAATCAGCTAGAGGAAAACAGTACATTACATTAAAGGGAGCAACAATATTAATGACTGCTGACTTATCATTAGAAGCACTGGAAGTCAGAACAGTGGAATGGCATCTCTAAAATACTGAAAGAAATAAAAAGCTATCAATACAGAATTCTTGAAGGGGCAAGATGGCGGAAGAGTAAGACGCGGAGATCACCTTCCTTCCCACAGATACAGTAGAAATACATCTACACGTGGAACTGCTCCTACAGAACACCCACTGAACGCTGGCAGAAGACGTCAGACCTCCCAAAAGGCAAGAAAATCCCCACGTACTTGGGTAGGGCAAAAGAAAAAAGAAAAAACAGAGACAAAGAATAGGGACAGGACCTGCACCAGTGGGAGGGAGCTGTGAAGGAGGAAAGGTTTCCACACACTAGGAAGCCCCTTCGCAGGCAGAGACTGTGGGTGGCAGAGGGAGGAAGCTTCAGAGCCACGGAGGAGAGCGCAGCCACAGGGGTGCGGAGGGCAAAGCGGAGAGATTCCCCTACAGAGGATCGGCGCCGAGCAGCACTCACCAGCCCGAGAGGCTTGTCTGCTCAGCCGCTGGGGCGGGCGGGGGCTGGGAGCTGAGGCTCGGGCTTCGGTGCCAGCCGGGAGGGAGCCCGAGAAAAAGTCTGCAGCTGCCGAAGAGGCAAGAGACTTTTTCTTGCCTCTTTGTTTCGTGGCGCGCAAGGAGAGGGGATTCAGAGCGCCGCTTAAACGAACTCCAGAGATGGGCGCAAGCCGCGGTTATCAGCGCGGACCCCAGAGGCGGGTGCGAGCCGCGGCTATCAGCGCAGACCCCAGAGGCGGGCGCGAGCCGCGGTTATCAGCGCGGACCCCAGAGAAGGGCATGAGACGCTAAGGCTGCTGCTGCCGCCACCAAAAAGCCTGTGTGCGAGCACAGGTCACTCTCCACACCGTCCCTCCCGGGAGCCTGTGCAGCCCGCCGCGGCCAGGCTCCCGTGATCCGGAGACAACTTTCCCGGGAGAGCGCACGGCGCGCCTCAGGCTGCTGCAACGTCACGCCGGCTTCTGCCTCCGCAGGCTCGCCCCGCCTCCTCCGTACGGCTCCCTCCCCCCGGCCTGACTGAGCCAGAGCCCCCAAATCAGCTGCTCCTTTAACCCCGTTCTGTCTGGGTGGGGAACAGACGCCCTCAGGTGACCTACATGCAGAGGCGGGTCCAAATCCAAAGCTGAACCCCGGGAGCTGTACGAACAAAGAAGAGAAAGGGAAATCTCTCCCAGCAGCCTCAGAAGCAGCGGATTAAAGCTCCACAAACAACTTGATGTGCCTGCATCTGTTGAATACCTGAATAGACAACGAATCATCCCAAATTCAGGAGGTGGACTTTGGAAGCAGGATATATTAATTTTTCCCCTTTTCCTTTTTTTGTGAGTGTATATGTGTATGCTTCTGGGTGAGATTTTGTCTGTATAGCTTTGCTCTCACTGTTAGTCCTAGGGTTAGGTCCGTCCTTTTTTTTTTTTTTTTTTTTACTTAAAAATTTTTTTTTCCCTAATAAATGTTTTCTTAATAATTTTTTCCTTATTTTCTATTTTTAAAAAAATTAAAAAAAATTTTTAATAAGTTTTTTCATATTTTTTATTTTAAAAAATTAAAATTTTCTTTCTTAATAATTTTTTTCTTATTTTTTATTATAAAAAATTAATAAATCTATTTATAAAAATTAAAAAAAATTTTCTTAATAAATTTATTCTTAATAATTTTTTCTTATTTTTTATTATAATAGCTTTATTTTATTTTATTTTATCCTCTTTCTTTCTTTCTTTCTATTTTTTCTCCCTTTTATTCTGAGCCATGTGGATGAAAGGCTCTTGGTGCTCCAGCCAGGCATCAGGGCTGAGCCTCTGAGGTGGGAGAGCCAAATTCAGGACACTGGTCCACAAGAGACCTCCCAGCTCCACGTAATACCAAACGGCGAAAATCTCTCAGAGATCTCCATCTCAACATCAAGACCCAGCTTCACTCAACGACCAGCAAGCTACAGTGCTGGACACCCTATGCCAAACAACTAGCAAGACAGGAACACAGCCCCATCCATTAACAGAGAGGCTGCCTAAAATCATAATAAGGCCACAGACACCCCAAAACACACCACCAGATGTGGACGTGCCCACCAGAAAGACAAGATCCAGCCTCATCCACCAGAACACAGACACTAGTCCCCTCCACCAGGAAGCCTACACAACCCACGGAACCAACCTTAGCCACTGGGGACAGATACCAAAAACAATGGGAACTACGAACCTGCAGCCTGTGAAAAGGAGACCCCAAACACAGTAAGATAAGCAAAATGAGAAGACAAAAAAACACACAGCAGGTGAAGGAGCAGGGTCAAAACACACCAGACCTAACAAATGAAGAGGAAATAGGCAGTCTACCCGAAAATGAATTCAGAATAATGATAGTAAAGATGATCCAAAATCTTGGAAATAGAATAGACAAAATGCAAGCAACATTTAACAAGGACGTAGAAGAACTAAAGAGGAACCAAGCAACGATGAAAAACACAATAAATGAAATTAAAAATACTCTAGACGGGATCAATAGCAGAATAACTGAGGCAAAAGAACAGATAAGTGACCTGGAAGATAAAATAGTGGAAATAACTACTGCAGAACAGAATAAAGAAAAAAGAATGAAAGGAATTGAGGACAGTCTCAGAGACCTCTGGGACAACATTAAACGCACCAACATTCGAATCATATGGGTCCCCGAAGAAGAAGAGAAAAAGAAAGGGACTGAGAAAATATTTGAAGAGATTATAGTTGAAAACTTCCCTAATATGGGAAAGGAAATAGTTAATCAAGTCCTGGAAGCACAGAGAGTCCCATACAGGATAAATCCAAGGAGAAACACACCAAGACACATATTAATCAAACTATCAAAAATTAAATATAAAGAAAACATATTAAAAGCAGCAAGGGAAAAACAACAAATAACACACAAGGGAATCCCCATTAGGTTAACAGCTGATCTTTCAGCAGAAACTCTGCAAGCCAGAAGGGAGTGGCAGGATATACTTAAGCGATGAAGGAGAAAAACCTACAACCAAGATTACTCTACCCAGCAAGGATCTCATTCAGATTTGATGGAGAAATTAAAACCTTTACAGACAAGCAAAAGCTGAGAGAGTTCAGCACCACCAAACCAGCTTTACAACAAATGCTAAAGGAACTTCTCTAGGCAAGAAACACAAGAGAAGGAAAACACCTACAATAACAAACCCAAAACATTTAAGAAAATGGGAATAGCAAAATACATATCGATAATTACCTTAAATGTAAATGGATTAAATGCTCCCACCAAAAGACACAGACTGGCTGAATGGATACAAAAACAAGACCCATATATATGCTGTCTACAAGAGACCCACTTCAGACCTAGAGACACATACAGACTGAAAGTGAGGGGATGGAAAAAGATATTCCATGCAAATGGAAATCAAAAGAAAGCTGGAGTAGCAATTCTCATATCAGACAAAATAGACTTTAAAATAAAGACTATTACAAGAGACAAAGAAGGACACTATATAATGATCAAGGGATCGATCCAAGAGGAAGGTATAACAATTGTAAATATTTATGCACCCAACATAGGAGCACCTCAATACATAAGGCAAATACTAACAGCCATAAAAGGGGAAATCGACAGTAACACAATCATAGTAGGGGACTTTAACACTCCACTTTCACCAATGGACAGATCATCCAAAATGAAAATAAATAAGGAAACACAAGCTTTAAATGATACATTAAACAAGATGGACTTAATTGATATTTATAGGACATTCCACCCAAAAACAACAGAATACACATTTTTCTCAAGTGCTCATGGAACATTCTCCAGGATAGATCATATCTTGGGTCACAAATCAAGCCTTGGTAAATTAAAAAAAATTGAAATCGTATCAAGTATCTTTTCCGACAACAATGCTATGAGACTAGATATCAATTACAGGAAAAGATCTGTAAAAAATACAAACAAACACATGGAGGCTACACAATACACTACTTAATAATGAAGTGATCACTGAAGAAATCAAAGGGGAAATCAAAAAATACCTAGAAACAAATGCCAATGGAGACACGATGACCCAAAACCTATGGGATGCAGCAAAAGCAGTTCTAAGAGGGAAGTTTATAGCAATACAAGCCTACATCAAGAAACAGGAAACATCTCGAATAAACAACCTAACCTTGCACCTAAAGCAATTAGAGAAAGAAGAACAAAAAAACCCCACAGCTAGCAGAAGGAAAGAAATCATAAAGATCAGAGCAGAAATAAATGAAAAAGAAATGAAGGAAACAATAGCAAAAATCAATGAAACTAAAAGCTGGTTCTCTGAGAAGATAAACAAAATTGATAAACCATTAGCCAGACTCATCAAGAGAAAAAGGGAGAAGACTCAAATCAATAGAATTAGAAATGAAAAAGGAGAAGTAACCACTGACACTGCAGAAATACAAACGATCATGAGAGATTAATACAAGCAACTCTATGCCAATAAAATGGACAACCTGGAAGAAATGGACAGATTCTTAGAAATGCACAATGTGCCAAGACTGAACCAAGAAGAAATAGAAAATATGAACAGACCAATCACAAGCACTGAAATTGAAACTGTGATTAAAAATCTTCCAACACACAAAAGCCCCGGACCAGATGGCTTCACAGGCGAATTCTATCAAACATTTAGAGAAGAGCTAACACCTATCCTTCTCAAACTCTTCCAAAATATTGCAGAGGGAGGAACACTCCCCAACTCATTCTACGAGGCCACCATCACCCTGATACCAAAACCAGACAAAGATGTCACAAAGAAAGAAAACTACAGGCCAATATCACTGATGAACATGGATGCAAAAATCCTCAACAAAATATGAGCAAACAGAATCCAACAGCACATTAAAAGGATTATACACCATGATCAAGTGGGGTTTATTCCAGGAATGCAAGGATTCTTCAATATACGCAAATCAATCAACGTGATACATCATATTAACAAATTGAAGGAGAAAAACCATATGATCATCTCAATAGATGCAGAGAAAGCTTTCGACAAAATTCAACACCCATTTATGATAAAAGCCCTGCAGAAAGTAGGCATAGAGGGAATTTTCCTCAACATAATAAAGGTCATATATGACAAACCCACAGCCAACATTGTCCTCAATGGTGAAAAACTGAAACCATTTCCACTAAGATCAGGAACAATACAAGGTTGCCCACTCTCACCACTATTATTCAACATAGTTTTGGAAGTGTTAGCCACAGCAATCAGAGAAGAAAAAGAAATAAAAGGAATCCAAATCAGAAAAGAAGAAGTAAAGCTGTCACTGTTTGCAGATGACATGATACTATACACAGAGAATCCTAAAGATGCTACCAGAAAACTACTAGAGCTAATCAATGAATTTGGTAAAGTAGCAGGATACAAAATTAATGCACAGAAATCTCTTGCATTCCTATACACTAATGATGAAAAATCTGAAAGTGAAATTAAGAAAACACTCCCGTTTACCATTGCAACAAAAAGAATAAAATATCTAGGAATAAACCTACCTAAGGAGACAAAAGACCTGTATGCAGAAAATTATAGGACACTGATGAAAGAAATTAAAGATGATACAAATAGATGGAGAGATATACCAGGTTCTTGGATTGGAAGAATCAACATTGTGAAAATGACTCTGCTACCCAAAGCAATCTACAGATTCAATGCAATCCCTATCAAACTACCACTGGCATTTTTCACAGAACTAGAACAAAAAATTTCACAATTTGTATGGAAACACAAAAGACCCCGAATAGCCAAAGCAATCTTGAGAACGAAAAATGGAGCTGGAGGAATCAGGCTCCCTGACTTCAGACTATATTACAAAGCTACAGTAATCAAGACAGTTTGGTACTGGCACAAAAACAGAAATATAGATCAATGGAACAGGATAGAAAGCCCAGAGATAAGCCCACGCACATATGGTCACCTTATCTTTGATAAAGGAGGCAAGCATATACAGTGGAGAAAAGACAGCCTCTTCAATAAGTGATGCTGGGAAAACTGGACAGGTACATGTAAAAGTATGAAATTAGAACACTCCCTGACACCATACACAAAAATAAACTCAAAATGGATTAAAGACCTAAGTGTAAGGCCAGACACTATCAAACTCTTAGAGGAAAACAAAGGCAGAACACTCTATGACATAAATCACAGCAAGATCCTTTTTGACCCACCTCCTAGAGAAATGGAAATAAAAACACAAATAAACAAATGGGACCTAATGAAACTTAAAAGCTTTTGCACAGCAAAGGAAACCATAAACAAGACCAAAAGACAACCCTCAGAATGGGAGAAAATATTTGCAAATGAAGCAACTGACAAAGGATTAATCTCCAAGATTTACAAGCAGCTCATGCAGCTCAATAACAAAAAAACAAACAACCCAATCCAAAAATGGGCAGAAGACCTAAATAGACATTTCTCCAAAGAAGATATACAGATTGCCAACAGACACATGAAAGAATGCTCAACATCATTAATCATTAGAGAAATGCAAATCAAAACTACAATGAGGTATCATCTCACACCAGTCAGAATGGCCATCATCAAAAAATCTAGAAACAATAAATGCTGGAGAGGGTGTGGAGAAAAGGGAACACTCTTGCACTGTTGGTGGGAATGTAAATTGATACAGCCACTATGGAGAACAGTATGGAGGTTCCTTAAAAAACTAAAAATAGAACTACCATACGACCCAGCAATCCCACTACTGGGCATATACCCTGAGAAAACCATAATTCAGAAAGAGTCATGTACCAAAATATTCATTGCAGCTCTGTTTACAATAGCCAGGACATGGAAGCAACCTAGGTGTCCATCATCAGATGAATGGATAAAGAAGATGTGGCACATATATACAATGGAATATTACTCAGCCATAAAAAGAAATGAAATGGAGGTATTTGTAATGAGGTGGATGGAGTTAGAGTCTGTCATACAGAGTGAAGTAAGTCAGAAAGAGAAAAAGAAATACAGTATGCTAACACATATATATGGAATCTAAGGAAAAAAAAAAAAAGAAAAAAAAAGGTCATGAAGAACCTAGTGGCAAGACGGGAATAAATACACAGACCTACTAGAGAATGGACTTGAGGATATGGGGCGGGGGAGGGGTGAGATGTGACAGGGTGAGAGAGTGTCATGGACATATATACACTACCAAATGTAAAATAGATAGCTAGTGGGAAGCAGCCGCATAGCACAGGGAGATCAGCTCGGTGCTTTGTGACCACCTAGAGGGGTGGGATAGGGAGGGTGGGAGGGAGGGAG
Organism: Eubalaena glacialis; assembly: GCF_028564815.1. Taxonomy (NCBI): domain Eukaryota; kingdom Metazoa; phylum Chordata; class Mammalia; order Artiodactyla; family Balaenidae; genus Eubalaena; species Eubalaena glacialis. The sequence continues at coordinate 49,311,972 of NC_083733.1, read as the reverse complement.
ATGCAAGAGGGAAGAGATATGGGAACATATGCATATGTATAACTGATTCACTTTGTTATAAAGCAGAAACTAACACACCATTGTAAAGCAATTATACTTCAATAAAGATGTTTAAAAAAAAAAAAAAAAACTGAAAATAGAACTACCATACGACCCAGCAATCCCACTCCTGGGCATTACCCAGAGAAAACCATAATTCAAAAAGCCATGCACCCCAACGTTCATTGCAGCACTATTTACAATAGCCAGGACATGTAATCAACCTAAGTGTCCATCGACAGATGAATGGATAAAGAAGATGTGGTACATATATACAATGGAATATTACTCAGCCATAAAAAGAAACGAAATTGAGTTATTTGTAGTGAGGTGGATGGATCTAGAAACTGTCATACAGAGTGAAGTAAGTTAAAAGAGAAAAATACCATATGCTAACACATATATATGGAATCTAAAAAAAAATGGTTCTGAAGAACCTAGGGGCAGGACGGGAATAAAGACACAGACATAGACAATGGACTTGAGGACATGGGGAGGGGGAAGGATAAGCTGGGAAGAAGTGAGAGAGTGGCATGGACTTATGTATACTACCGGATGTAAAATAGCTAGCTAGTGGGAAGCAGCCGCATAGCACAGGGAGATCAGCTCGGTGCTTTGTGACCACCTAGAGGCGTGGGATAGGGAGGGTGGGAGGGAGACGCAAGAGGGAGGGGATATGGGAATATATGTATATGTATAGCTGACTCACTTTGTTATACAGCAGAAACTAACCATTGTAAAGCAATTATACTCCAATAAAGATGTTTAAAAAAAAAAATACAGAATTCTTTGTCCAGTGAAAACACCCTTCAAACTGAAGGTAAAATAAAGACATTTTCAGATACATTAAAACTAATAAAATGGGTTTCTAGTAGACAAAAGGAACTCTAGAAGAAATTCTGCAAATAAATAATACCAGGTTGAAATTCAGATTTTCAAAGAGGAATGAAGATTCCCATAAATGGTAAACATGTAGGAAATGTAAAATACTTTCTTCTTTTAATTAAAACCCCCCATAAAGCTATTTGAAGAGATATATATATATATCTTGGCATATATATATATATATCTATATGGCAAGTATAGTATACAGGACACAGTGGGGGAACAGAGGAAGACAAACAAATCTAACTATAAGTTCACTGTGAAAAATTAAAGATGAATATTTCAATTCCTAGATCAAATGGTTAAAAAAAAATCATATTGGTATCATTAATAATCTAATAAATTATTTAAAAAATCATAAAATATGTTTAAGTAGACCAAAAGAAGACAGGAAAGGAAAACCAAAAAAAAAAAACAATCAGAAGGGAAAAACCAAAAACAAGTAGTAAAACAGAAGATACAAATCTCACAATTCATCTGTTAAGTAATTACATTAGGTGTAAAGGACTAAACACTCCAATTAAAAGAAAGATTATCAGAAAGAATTTTTAAAAAGCAACATCAAATGGTATGTTTTCTATAACAGATACATGTTAAGGACACAAATAAATTGAAAGTAAAAAGATGGGAAAATATACAGCATACAAACAATTAAAAAGAATGAAATTACTCAAAAACAGATGAGGATATGTCAAAACAACACAAAAATAAGTTTGCAGGGGTTCTCATGGTCCACAAGAAGTGCAAATTTAGCATCAGAAATAATGATGGAGATGGATTATAATACCAGGAATTAAAAATAAATAATTTATAGTAATATTCTTCTGTAGAGAAGAATGTTAGCTATAAAACCCTGAACAAATGATCAGATTAGAAAAGCACAATTAAAAAAAACCAATGTAATCATTATTTTAGGTAAGGATAATTGATGAAATCATTGAAAATTAAAACCATGGTTGAAAGTTTTTGTGGAAGCAGGAACGTTTTAGACAGTGCTGTAGACTGAATGTTTGTGTCTCCCCAAAATTCATATGTTTGAGATACTAAATCCCAAGGTGATGGTATTAGGATGTGAGGCCTTTGGGAGGTGCTTAGGTCCTGAGAGTGGAACCCGCACGATTGGAATTAGTGTCCTTCAAAGATCCCAGAGAGCTAACTTGCCCCGTCTACCATGTGAGGTTATAGTGAGAACACAGCCATCAAAGAGGAAACAGGCCCTCACCATTCACCAAATCTTCCAACATCATGATCTTGGATTTTGCAGCTGTGAGAAATAAATGTTTGTTGTTTATAAACCACCCAGTTTATGGTATTTTTGTTATAGTAGCTTAAATTGACTAAAACAAATGTTTAAAGTAATTCAACCAAAATTCATTACAGAAAAGTATTTAGTAATTACAAAAGAAGACATAGTAACACTACAGTGGAGAAACCTGGTGAACAAAGTTAATACAAAAATTAAGGATGTATATCTTAACCCCTGGAGCAAATAACAAAGCAATCAAAGAGGTATAGCTAGAAATCTAACAAAATAGTATAACAAATTGACACCAGGTACCTACTGAAGAGATATACTGAAAATAACAAAATTACTGCCATAGAAGTCCAGCCCAAAACACATAACCTAAACCTAATCATTAGAAAACATCCATCAGATTGAAGGACATTTTACAAAACAATTTTCCTGTTTCTCTTCAAAAATGCCAATGTCATGAAAGACAATAAAGGAATAGCAAATGTTCCAGATTAAAGGAAACTAAAGACCAACTAAATTCTAGAGGCTGGTCCTGGATTAGATACTGGACTGAAGAAGAACATTATGGGGGCAGTAGGTAGAATTAAAATTTAGGCTATAATTAAATAATGGTATCATATCAATGTTAAATTTCCTCATTTTTAAAATTTTGTGGCACTTATGTGATGACCTTTTTTCAAGGAAATACACACTTGCACATGTGGCAAACTGTTAACAATTTTTGAGTCTGGGTAAAGAAACTCCATTGCACTGTTCTTAAATATCCTGAAAGTTTGAAATTATTATTAATGGCAATTCAAAAAAAGATAAAAGTAATACATTATACCAAGTGGTACTTATTTGAAAAATTCAAAGATGGTTTAATATTAGAAAATCCATTAACATAATTCACAACATTAGTAGAACACATGATTAGCTCTATAGATGCTGAAGAGGCCTTCAACAAAAGCCAAAATTCACACCTAATGAAAACTTTCTTAATGGTAAAATATTTATTCTTTAGTCCAAAAGGTAGCATTTATCTCATGGATAAACATTAGAAGTATTTCTACTAAGATTCAGAAGGAAGCAGTGATCCCATCATCGTCACTACTGTTACTGTTGTGTACTTTTTAAAATTTTGTCTAATTTGATTGGCTAATATTTTCAGAACCATAAGAAGCATGAGGACTGGAAAAAAGTAAAACTTCCTCTATGTGTATATGATATGACAAAGCACCTGGAAACACCAGTAAGTCAGTATCAAGAGCAATATACACACAGAGAGCCATACAAATACACAGAATTCAGTAAGGTGGAAGGCTCTAAAATCAGCATAAAATTAGCCTTTAAATATACAAATAACCAGTTAGATGATGTAATCAAAGATAAAAGCCCACTTAAAATAACAACAAAAAGAGAAATTCTTATAAATAAATGCAATAATAAATGTGCAAAACCTACATGAAGAAAACTTAGAAACACTCTGAAAGACTCAAAAGTAAGCCTGAACAAATGGAAATGCATTCTCTGTTCTTGGCCAAAAAAAAAAAAAAAAAAAAATTAGCATCATAAGGATGTCATCCAACCAAATTAATATATAAATTTATAAGGATCACAATAAAATACCAATACTTTTTCCCCAGAATCTGAACAAAGTTTTTTAGCATTTATGTGGAAAAATATACAGGTTAAAGGTAGGAAAAAATGCCCACAATTTGTTTTTAAGAGCAATGCAGCCCCACTATTAGGAATTTATCCCAATGTAATAGAAAGTAATATCAACTTGACTGCCCATCCATAGAAGACTATCTGAATAAACCTTGGTATATTCACACAGTAGAATAATATTTAGCTCTAAGAAAGAATGAAGACTGTCTCTATAAGCTACTATTGTGATATTTTTCTGAATGTTTTATCAATTGCAAAGAACAAGATATATAGAGAGTACGCTACCTTTTATTTTAAAAAGATTGTGAAATAACATGTATATGTTATAATATATAAATACATATAATAAAATGTATGTATATGCATACATACATATATACTTACTTTTGCAGAAAGAAACACAGTATGATATATCAGAAACCAATGAAAAGTTTTTCCTCTGAAGATGAATAGGAGTGGGATGGGATAATATTTATGTGAGTGAGAATTCCCTGAGAATATCTTTTTACATAGATTTGAATTTTGAATCATAGTTTTGAATTTTGAACAATAGTTTGAACTTTGTAAATATTTTATGTATGCAAAATAATATCAAAAGGATAAAATCAAATGTGAAAATTTGATACAGAAACAAATTATTCAAACTGTACCTTCAGTTGGTAATATTGAAAACATAACCATGAAGAGAAAAATGTTAAGCAACTTTTGAACACAGTACTCTAATCACACATTCCTACAGAGATGTAGTCTAAAGTTAAAAAAATATATATTTAAAAAATTTTCCAAAGGAATATCAACCTTTATTTAGGAGGTCTGTAGGTGGTATTGGTATTAGTGTATAATCTGAAAGAATTTTGTCCATTATAGAATAAGGAAAATGTGCAAATATGTTTTTGCAAACTTGGGTTCTCTTTGTGGGAGGAGGGAAATGTAAATATGAAATCAATTTTCTATTGAACTGGAGCTTATCGGTATGAACTCAGAGGTTTGAGAAAAAATATATTTCCTAATTATTTCACCTAAAAGGAGTTAGAAGCAATAGCAACCAGTTAGTGAGGAGCACACCTACAGCCCAGATCTTGGTTTCTAAGTACATTTCCCCACTAAAGGAAACCAGGGATCCTTTGAAAAGTAGTTGATCCAATACAGAGGGATTATAAAATCCATTTGCAATCCCCAGTGCAATCACTGAGAGTCATTAATGGATGCTAAGTACCTGGGTGAAGGTTGCTAAAGATGATGATATGTCACAGTCTCAATGAGGAAGATATCTTACTGATTACAAAGGGGAATAAATATTTGCTTTTTATAGCCTACTTAGCACCAAAGAAAAATCTTTACACTAAAGAGACCTGGAAGTCACCACCTTAATTAAGTGACCATCACTAGTAGGACAGCCTGACTCTATGTGCCTCCTGATATGTGGCAATAAGTACATGCGTCTCCCATGTAAAATTCTTGCCAAAATATCGAACCTAAATCAAATCATGATGAAATAATAAAAAAAACCCAGCATGTGAGATGTTCTATCAGACATCTGGCCTGATTTTTCTAAAATGACACTGTAATGAAAGACCAAAAGTAATAATAATAATTTTAAAAATTAATGGACAGAATTCTAGACTGAAAAACACTAAAGAGACATAACAACCAGGTGAATCCTTATAAAAGGATCCAACCCTCTTGGGGGCAACTATGGAAATTTGAATATTAACTCGATTTTATATATCATTAAATCGTTGTTAATCTCTTACGTGTGATAATGGTGCTGTGGTTGTGGTAAAAGAATGCTTGCTTTTATTCTTGGGGGGCAGGGTTTTCTCCATGTAGACGCTGATAAATATACTAATATCAGAAAAACGAAAACAAAGTGCAATAAAGACATTTTCAGACAAACAAAAGCTCGGAGAACTCACTAGCAGATCTGCATTATAAGAAATAGAAAAGGGAGTTGTTTAGGTAGAAGGAAAAGGATTCCAGATGGAAGGTCAGAGGTGCAGGAGGAATGAAGAGCTCTGGGCAAATCTAAATGAAGAACTGGCTTATCAAACAATTACAAAGATATTTTGTGGCATTTAAAATGTAGAGAGAATGCCTAACACCAATAGCACATGAGTTGAAACTGGGCAAAGGAAGTAAAGTATTCTATTGCATTTTCTAGAAAGCATGTAAAATTACCAAATTGATATTAGATTTTGATAAGGCAAGGATGAAAGTTGTCATCTCCAGGGCAGGGTTTCTCAGCCTTGGCCTATGATATGTGGGGCCATATGTTCTTAGCTGTGGGAGACTTTTCTGCATACTGTAGATTCTTTAGCAGCAATTCTGGCCCCTACTAACTAGCCACCATTAGCAATCTGTGAGAGTTAATTTTATGTGTCAGCTTGGCTGGATTATGGGATTCCCAGATATCTGGTGGAACATCATTTCTGGGTGTGTCTGTGAGGGTGTTTCCAGAAGAGATTTGCATTTGAATTGGTAGATGGAGCAAAGTGGATTGCTGTCCCCAGGGTGGGTGGGCATCAAATAATCTGTTGAGGACCTGAATAGAAAACCAATGTGGAAGAAGGGAGGATTCACTCTCTGATGGAACTGGGGCGTCCATCTCCCCCTGCCCTTGGCACTCCTGGTTCTCAGGCCTTCAAACTATAACACCAGCTTTCCTAGGTCTCTAGCTTGCAGACAGCAGATGGTGGACTTCTTAGCCTCCATAATTGCATGAGCCAATGTCTTATCATAAATTTCCATACATTTATATAGGCACACCTCGTTTTATTGTGTTTCACTTTATTGCTCTTCAGAGATATGGCCTGTTTTACAAATTGAAGGTTTGTGGCAACCCTGTGTTGTCAGATGATGGTTAGCACTTATTAGCGATAAAGTAATTTTCAGTTAGGTATGTAAATTGCTTTTCTAGACATAATGCAATTGCACACTTAATATAGTACAGTATAGTGTAAACATAGCTTGCACTGAGAAACCAAAAAAATTTGTTTGACTCATTTTATTGCAGTGGTCTGAAACCAAGCCTGCACTCTCTCTAAGGTATGCCTGGAGATATATCTATCTATACCTATGGTTCTATAGATAGATAAATAGATATAGGGTTCTATATATATCTATAGCTATATATCTCCTATTAGTTCTGTTTGTCTAGAGAATCCTGGCTAATACACAACACCCTCCCCAAACTCTGCTGCCATAATTGTGACATCCAAACTTGTCTCCAGTCATTGCCAAACTTCCCTTATGGTGGGAGGAATCTCTCTAGTTGAAAACCACTTCACTAGGGTAACTAAAAAAGAGTAGTAAATGAGTATATAACTCCCAAAGTAATAGAGTAAACACCGGAAGGAGTAATAAAATAGTCAACCCGAAGACAAGAAAAGGAGCATAGAGTCGGTAAGACTAATCAAAAGCACCTAGTGAGATGGTAGATTTAAATCCAAATATGACATGATTACATTAAATTGCAAATGAATGAAATGCTCCAATTAAAAATTTCTGGATGATAGATCATGGAGGACACACTGAATTCTGTAATGCCATAGGGTGCACAGCAGCCCTGGTCACAGGACAAGCACCGAACCTGGAACTGGAATCCCAGAGTTCTCTATCACTGCTAGGCTGTGGGACCATTGGGCAGGATGCTTACATTCTTCAAGTGTCAATTACTTTATCAGGAAATGATGGATTTGAATTAGACCAGTGATTCTCTCCAGCATCAGAACCCCACAGGCATCAGAAACCTCAGGTGAGCTTTAAAAAAAGATCACGTGTCTGTGCCTTTCCCAGAAGAAGCAAATGAAATTTTGAGGTGTCAGTTGGGTTGGGAGACCCAGGTATTCATGTTTTGAGAACTAAAGATTAAGGATAGGAGGAAGGGGGATAGTGGAGGAAAATCTTCCCAGCATAGATGGTAAATGTGTCTGTGGATGGTTTGGTGCTGGAAACACAGGAAGCTAGAGTAAGTAGTGCCTTTCATTTCCATCTCCGTTTCATTTGTTAAGTTAGCAAGCCCGTCCCTAGCCGGTAGCTTATGCATATGGCCCATCTATATTTGCTTGAGGCCTTAGAAGGCACAGTTGCTCTTTCCAGTTCCCTTAGGGCTGGTTACAAGCAGCAGAAACATGATGATTAAGACTGAGGACATTGGCTCAAGGGGCGTATTAGTTTTCTATTGCTGCTGTAACAAATAAATTCAGTGGCTTAAACAAAACAAATTTATGATTTTACAGTTCTATAGATCTGACAGAGATTTTACCAGGCTAAAATGTCTGGAGGACTACATTCCTTTCTGGAGGCTCTAGGGGACAGACAATATGCTTTATTGCTTTCTCCAGCTTTTAGTGCCACCCACATTTCTTGGCTCTGGGCACCTTCTTCCAGCTTCAGGAATGGTCAGGAGTGATGGCTGAGTCCTTCTCATGTCCCATCTCTGACACCTCTTTTATTGTCGTCTCTTTTTCTGACCCAGCTAGGAAAGATGCTGCTCTTTTAAGGACTCATGTGATTACACCAGCCACCCCTGGACAATCCAAGCCAATTTTCCTTCTCAAAGTCTGTACCTTTAATCACAACTGCAAAGTCCCTTTGCCATGTAAAATAATATAGTCTTCGGTCCCGGAGATTAGGGTGTGAATGCCTTTGGAGGCCCGTTATTCTGCTCACCACCAAAGGTGACTGAGGTCTCCAAGGCAGAATCCCATTGACAGTCCTGTCTTTGTTCTTCCATTTCTCTGTTCACTGAGTCCAAAATCTCGGACAGCGAATGTCCTTGGCTGATCCCTGATTGCATGCCCACCTTGGCACCTTGATTGACAGCCCCAACAAGACAGCAAACAACAGGGGAACGAATGGCAATCCCCCTCCCCCAAAATCAGGATGCTGTTTTGTAAAGAAGGGGATAGTATGGTGGGCAGCTAAAAAAAATAATAAAACACAAATTCACTACACCAGACTGTATCCCTGTTCCTGGGATGGAGATTCACTTGGCCGGCAGGGAGGAACACCCAATAATTAGGCCTGAGCCACTGGACCAAAACGATCATGGGGGCCTGAATGCAGGATTGGGCTCACATCTTTAGTTCTTTCTGAGTGGGTTAATCAAATACCTGTAAAGTATACCAAATTTTTAATCTTCAATGTATATTATTATGGTAAGGTATAACAAATTACCTATGGTACACAAAAGTTTATAGGATACCATTATCCTTAATTAATGGGTAAATGCATGGCTTTTATTCAATGAAACTGATTTATTGTCTTAATTTTCAGTTGTTCTGCCTCACATTTCCACCAAAACCATCGTGTGCCCATAGTAACCAGCAGACAACATGCATGTGTGATCTCCTTTATGACCTGCGCCTAATTAGTTTTTTATTGTCATCTTCCAACTCACGCTTAAACTGTACAAACAGGGGCAGCATGACTCCCAATACCGATTAATAAGCCTCCAGCCTCGGTCCTGCAATAAACAGGGTGTATTTATGGCATGAGATCAGCATCTGGTGCCTGCTTCTCCTCACTGGTTCTCTTGGGCGGGGGCGGAGTGTGGGACTCAGAGGGGGCATCGGTGATGAAGACCCGGCTAGCCCCCACCCCCTTGTCCTGACTGCATCTCCCCCACCTGTCCTTCACTGCCTCTATTAGGCTCGGCTAGTTAAGTGAAAGGGAGAGAAACGAGCTGAAAGCTGGTGGGTGTTGGAGCTTCCAAGTCCATAGTTCCCAGCTAATTGCTGGTCCTAACAGGCACAATTAGCTGCTACAAGCCCTTTGAGATGGCCCAGGGCCTTTCTCAGGTAGCAGCCATCACCAGATAAAGGCTGAAATGTGCTGCACTTAGAGAGACACTTGAAGACAGGAGTGTCACAGCCTGCCAATTACACTCTCCCTGTACACAGTCACTTCCCAGAGAGACTAAGAACCCAGAGGAAGACCCAGCATGAAAGGGATATGGCACGGGCTGCTCTCAGCCCTGGAAGCCGAGCTGTAGATGTGGTGGGCTGGGAGTTGGGGGTGGGAGGTGCTTTGCAGATTAAACCCTTATTGTTGCGTCCATTAGAAACTCCACTTCGCAGATGTTTGCTACTTACATTTCCCCCCATCTGCAAACTTCCTGGAAAAACCACCATCCTGCGCCCCCTCCTCCTTTTTCCTTTTTGTCTTGGGGAGGGGCAAACAGACAAAAATTGGACACTTCCCTAGAAGATAAAGGCAGCTTGGTGCTGGGGAAAGAGTGCTTAATTAGGAGTCAGGACCTCCCTCCTGCCCCCCAGATTAAACAGCTACACAGAGTCACATCGTTCACAGAGCATTAGGTTCTGAGACACTGGATAAGTTGAAAATCTCATTTCAAGGGTTATTTTGGCTACATATACTATAAATCAGCCATAAAGCACAGTATATGTGGATTTCTGAAGATAACATTATTCAGTAATTTCTATGGGTCAATGCCAACACAGTTGAAAAGTATATAATAAAAAGTAGAAATAAAAATATAATTTTTATTTTAAGTCTCATCAAACAAAAGGAAAGAATTAATGATTAATAGAGTTGAATTTCTACACTTTAAAGTTCATGGTGCAACTTTGTTGTGTGATGTTAAGAACACGTCATGTCCCCTCCAGGACTCAGTCTCCCCATCGGCAAAGGATGGAGTTAGACACGATGGCCTGTGATGTCACTGCCAGGGCTGATGTTCTGGGACAACTCACTCCACTAGGGTGCTGCTGTCAGCCTGGGTGGCTCCAGAAGCTGAGGTTGGCACTCGCTCTTCCAACTAAGACCCTGAAACCATGTGGTGGGGACAGTGTTGATTTCCACTGTGATACATCCATACCTGCTACACACTCTGTCTACAACTGATGGTGGCCATGCACCAGCCACAGATGAAGGAGCAAGAGTCTGGTCGAAGTCTGGATGGTGGGAAGTCCCCCGCGGTCTGAAATCTGTGACAGCGTGGGAACAATTAACAGGCAACTGAGCAGTTTCCGATGACCACTGTGGAAAAGGGTTGATGCCATTAACTCAAGCCTCCTGACTCTTTGCCTTCCACAGCCAGGTCTGCGTCAAACTCTGCTTGAGAACACTCCTCGTCCAGATGGTTTTGTAAAGTTCCAAGGAAGGGTGAGCCACTGGTGGTCAGAGAAGTCCTTAGAAGGGAGGCTGTGGGGTGAAAAATGAGCATCAGACACCAGAGGCAATTGGGAAACCTGGGATCTGGTCCCATCTGCCATTTCCTTGTGCCATGACATCGGGCAAGCTGCTTAACCTTTCTGGGCCTGTCTTCCCTGATTTTACAAGTGAGGGGTTTGTGCTTCATTATATTTTTGGTTCCTTCTAGCTTTGATATTTGAAGATTCTAAGTGGTCCTACTGGGTCTCCTGCAAGTTACTATTGTTCTTTCTAATCAGAAGGAAGATAGGAGAAGGAAAGGAAGAGAGGAGAAGGAAAGGAAGATGGGAGGGAGGCAGGCATTTATACCCTATTACGAGATGGTACAAACCATGAAAGTATTGTTCTTAGCAAAGGCATTCCTGACCATCTGCAACCCGAGGCCCAAGTCACAGACACTCTGCCTCCACCTCAGAAGGAAAGTCTAATTTTTCCTCTCCAGGTGCCCATTTACCTGGGAAAGGGGGTCCTTTGTGATGACTGCAACAGCTACCAAGGTTCACCTGCCAGGGCACTGGTGTCAGGGTAATTCAGTGGAGGGAACAATAGTCTTTTCAATAAATAGTGCTGGAAGAACTGGATAGCTATGGAAGGAAAAATGAACCTTGACCCGTTCCTCCATACACAAAAAGCAATTCAAAATGGATCACCTCGAAAAGATACTTGCACCCCAGTGTTCATTGCAGCACTATTTACAACAGCCAGGACATGGAAGCAAGCTAAACAGCCATCGACAGAAGAATGGATAAAGAAGATATGGTACATATACACAATGGAATATTACTCAGCCATAAAAAAGAATGAAATAATGCCATTTGTAGCAACATGTATGGACCTAGAGATTATCGTGCTAAGTGAAGTGAGACAGAGAAAGACAAATATCATATGATATCACATATATGTGGGATCTTACAAAAATGATATAAGTGAACTTATTTACAAAACAGAAACAGACTCACAGACTTCAAAAATGAACTTATGGTTACCAAAGGGGAAATGTGGGAGGAGGAGGGATAAATTAGGAGTTTGGGATTAACATATACACACTACTATATGTAAAATAGATAACCAACAAGGACCGACTGTATAGCACAGGGAACTCTACTCAGTACACTGTAGTAACCTATATGGGGAAAGAATCTGAAAAAGAATAGATATATGTATATGCGTAACTGAATTACTTTGCTGTACACCTGAAACTAACACAACATTGTAAATAAACTACTCTGCAATATAAAATAAAAATTAAATTAAAAAAAAGAGGAAAAAGAAAAAAAATGGATCACCTAATGTAAGACCCAAAACCAAAAACTTCTGGAAAAAAAATTGTGTCCTTGGGCTAGGCAAAGATTTCTTAGATAGGACACAAAAGGCATAAACCATAAAAGAAGAAAAAAAAAACAAACTGGATTTCATCAAAATTTAAAACTTTGTCATTGGAAAAAATTTAATAAAATAAAAAGGCAAGAATATATAAATAATTCTTATAACTCAATAATCAAAAAAACATGAAACCTGACTCACAGATGATCAAAAGATTTCAACAAACACTTCAGCAAAGAGAATTCAAGGAAGGCAAATAAGTGTATGAAAAGATGTTCAATATCATTGGTCATTCAGGAAGTGTAAATTAAAAAAGAGATGTACACTCATTAAAATAACTAACATACAAAAACTGACAACATCAAGTGTTAGTAAAGACTTGGGAAAACTACAAGTCTCACATAGTGAAGGTGAGAAAGCAAAGTGGTAGTGGTTCAGCCACTTGGAAAACAACTTTGCAGTTTCTTATAAAATTAAACACACATGTACCTTATGACCCAGAAATTCCACTCCTAGGTATTTATTTCCCAAGAGAAATGAAAACGTAGGCCCAGGCAAAGACATGTACACAAGCATTCTTAGTAGTTTTATTTATAATAGCCTAAAGCTGGAAATAACCCAAATATCCACCAACTTGCAAGTGGATACACAAATCATGGTATATCCATACAATGGGGTAGTACTTAGCAATGAATAAAAAAAGAAGTACTGATACTTGCTACCACATGGATGAACCCAAAAGCATTATGCTACGTGAAAGTCAGACAGAAGACACATTCTATCTGATTTTATTTATTTGAAACTCTATAGCAATAGAAAGCAGACCAATGGCTGTGCAGGGCTTGGGGTGAAGGTGATATTGACTACAAAGAGGATTTGGGGGTGATGGAAATTTTCAAAGTCTTGATTCTGTGGCCATTGCGTTACTGTAAACTACAAAAACTTATGAAACTGTACATTTTAAATGGTTAAATTTTATGGAATATCTCAATCAAGCATTAAAAAAAATGCATTTGAGAGTGACAAAAATATGTACTTACTTGGGTGCCAGACACCGGATCTGTCATGGTGGGGTGCTGGGCTTCTTACAGGGGTCACTTCAAAGTAGCCTTCAGGGACAGGATGCCTGAACTCCAGGTCTGAATGGATCACATCCAGGGATGCTGGGGTAAAAATAGCCTGAGTCTCCCCCCACCTGATAGATTCCTCTCCAAAAGGCCACTGACATTGGATTTGAAGTTCTTCCATGAAACTCCGTGGGGAAAGTGAGACTCTGAAGAGTTGAGGTGTTGGGAGATGAGACAGCATGGAAGAGAGCTCAGCCGTTGCCCTTAAATGATCAGACACTTGGGAGTGAGAGGAGAGTGACAGCTGGCAGATGAAGCTGGTGCTGGTGCTGTATTCAGTGAAGCGACCACATCTCTTTCAGGGACAAGGGCATTAATACAGAATTTGTCCTCTGTTTGTCCGTGTGTTCGTATTAACTCACCAAAATAATTTCAGGAAATTCAGTGCACAGAATGTCTAAGTAATTTGTTGTGGAAATTGAAGGAAGGGTATACATTGGGCACATGGGTCAGAACAATACAAAACAGAAGAGCTGTCAGATGAGGTGGAAAAAGCCCAGAGGAAGTGACTCTCTGTGGTCATCAACCCTGGGCCCCCAGGGCTGTGCCATGCACACCGCACACAGGCAGCCTGGAGAATGATCCCAGGTGGGCATCATTTTGCAGGAGGAGTCCCTTAGAAGCAGAAGGGACCAGGATGGCGAGCGCATTCTCCGCCTCTCTAGGGCTGACGGGTCGCCTTTCAGCTTCCATCTGTTCCCTCCGCTAACAGGCTTTGTCCCCTTCCATATCCATGTGGTGGAGGAAGGTTGGGCCACCATCTAGATGTTCTCAGCACTCCGGAGACACCACCAGTCAACCAGAACCTCAGATCCAGGTTACATACAAACTCAGGAAAAAGACGGAGGCAGGCCCACTGGGGTTAAGCATGTGTCTCTGGTCCAAACCACTGGGTCCTGGGTTAAGAGCCAGGCCTCAACCACCCAGCAGAGCCCTCAGGGCATGGAGAGTTGATGGGTGGGAGAGTTTCTAAGAGGTCTTTCCAAGGGGTCTGTGGAAGCCCATCCCTCCTCCTCCCTAGGCTGTAGCCTGCTCACCTGCGCAATGAGAGAGGTGACCCAGACTGTTTCCTCCAGCATCCCCTCAAAGCTCTACAACAGTGGAATTCTGTGACTCTCTGTGCACCTCCTCTGGTCCCCAGAGGTGGCTGGTTTTGTCTGCTAACAATCTAAGGACCTCAGAGAGTATGCTTGGCAGGAAGGCGCTGCTGCAGGAGGGAAGGGTGCCGAGCGCAGCCATCCAGGCCTGAGGATATTTTCAGAATCCCTTTCTCCTTCATGGCCCAGTGGAGATTCCTGGCAGGGAGCTATCCCCTTCCAGTCTCTCCCAGCAGCCCTCCCCACCACCTCACAGTGTACAGACTTCTACTTAAAGTCAGGGGGAGATTCCTTCCAAAGGTGGCTGCTAGCACAGGCTCTACCTGAGAAGGGCATGGAAGTGACAGTCATGACAGGTTGCGGGTGGGATTTTCATTCCTTTCCCTCAAGCTTCAGTTGAGCAGAGCACTGGGGAAAGCAAACAACCACTTCTTTTCAGACCCTCAGTGTTCTCCTCCATAAAATGGCCTGGTCTGCAGCCTAAGAGTAAAGAGAAGATCAGTGTGAAAATTCAAGATGAACAGCCATCAAAATCATGACATGTTCCTCGATGCTGTGTCTCAGCAGCCAGGCTGCACTAGACTTCAGGGGGGCGGGGCTTGGGGCAAACAGATGACTCATCCTCATCCTTGTTTAGCTGACAAATCTTCCTGAACCTCTCAGGGTAGCTGAGGACACAGAAAAGGCAGAGTCTCTTCTCTTGGCCAAGTTATGAACTTCTGGATGAGTGTGTGTGTGTGTGTGTGTGTGTGTGTGTGTGTGTGCGCCCACACACAACATAAGAGTGCGGGGCTCTTCTTGTGCAACTTTGGGGCAAATGCAGCAAAATGGCATATCTTTTGACAACAAGGGGCAGGGGCCGTGGTGGTGGAGGAGCTCAGGTTTCCTTGTTCACTTGTCCCTAGAGCCAGGGAGGCCGGTGGTTTTGACCATTGAGGGAGGAGGAAGAGGGTCGGGACAGTGTTGGTGTCAGTAGGCCATGTACATTTACTATTCAATCCAGGACCAGCTACCTCATTTGCAGAGCCCAGTACAAAATGAAAATGCAGAACCCTTTGTACAAAGATGATTAAGAATCTTAAGATGGTGACAGCAGGACAATAAACCAAGTGTGGGGCGCTAGTGAGCACGGGGCCCAGGTAAGACTGCACAGATGACATGGCTATGAAGTTGGCCCGAATTAAATCTCATCAATTTATACCCAGTCCATGCAAGAACGTCACCTTCAGCCCTTTCCCCAACACTGTCACCACAGGCATACCTGCTTTACCCCATCTCTGGGCCATGTCACCATGGCCTCCCTCTTTGCACCTAGCCCTGTGTCTTGCACTCAGGAAGGATACTTTAACTGCTGGTTGAATTGGCCTGAGAAATTTAACATTTGGTTAAATGCTGGAATGGTTCATCTGATGAAATCACCTGATTCCTCAGCAAATGTGTGCACTGCTCGTCAAGAGCTGCAGCCAGGAAGGTGTGTGCCTCCCTCCCAGAGAAGGTATTCATTCGCATTCATCCAACGGGCACGGCTTGGCTGAGGGGCGTTCCAGGAGGTGGTGGGGAAAGTTGAATAAGACACCGGGGTAGGGAGACACCCTTGCAGGTTAACATCAGAGAACTGTGGAAAAGTTCTGCACTGAGGTATGACCGAACTTCCCTGTGACAACAGCCTTCCACAGTGGCCCCGGAGGACCTTCAGCCTGAATTCCTGCTCTCAGGGTTTAGTGAGCCCAATCCAGCACTGCCCAGGACCCGGACCACAATAACATAAGGACAGGACCAGGGTCAGCTGGCAACAGTGTCCAGAGGCAGAGCTACGTGAGATCAGATCAGGACACACCCTCCAACAGCCAGGCTGTTCAGAGGAGGAAAGGAAAGGGTGACACCCTTAGGCACACTGAGGAAGGCCCTTCTGGGCTGGGAGGGCAGCTGGGTTGGGTCAGTGGTTTGCCGACTTAGCCGTCGTCCTCACCTTGGTCTTCATCATGGTGGACACTTACTGCTAGACTCTGCTCTGAAAACACCACAGGGCTGGTCACACATACTGGTGACAACAACCCTGTGAGATAGATACTATTTTCCCACCTTTTTGTAAGAAAAGCAACAGAGACACAAAGCAGTGGTGGAGCCTGTGTTTGAATCTGGTATTGTGAGAGCAAGCTTGCTTTATTATATTGCCCTCCACCCACCTCCAGCCCAGGGAGCACTTTTAAAAATACAAACGGCCAGGCTGTTTGTCCAGAGATTCTGATAAATCTGGCCCAACAGGCATGTGCATGATGCCAAGCTTCCCCAGACGACTCTGAGCCCCAGTCTGGAGGGTTAATGTTGAGAATCGCAGAACCAGAGGGGCGCCAACGTCCCTCCCAGCCCCTGATGCTCTCATTCTACCTTTTGTACAAAGGATGCTTTGCTCGTGCTTTGTTGGGCAGCTCAAATTCCACTTCCCTCTCCTAGTCTCAAAGCCAGATCTAATCACAGGGCCATTTTCCCCTGTCTTTTGTGCCTTACAAAGAATAAAATTAGCCAAATGGATAAAAGCTCATTGTAGGCATATGTAGAGCATTTCAAAGTCTATTTATCAAAAGACCGACCACTGCATTTATACCATGGAAGCTCCAAGTGCACAATGACTCTGTCATTTAATTTTGAGGAGAAAAAAAAATTCAACCAGAGATGCAAAGTCATAGCCAGCAATTGGAGAGATTTTGTACTGGATGCGGTTTCTCTTTGCAGAGACAGCCAAGTTCAGTGCCATCCTCCTTAAGGGTGCTCTCCCCCCCCCCCACCCCCGCAAGTACCTGATCATTCAAGGACGGAACAGTTTAGCTATGTTACATGTTGCCTTGTCTCCCAACACCCCAGCTCCTCATTCTCACTAAGCCGTGTCACTTGACCTAAGTCTAGGAAATACCCCTCCCCACCAGATGCCATTCCCCACTGGTCACCCCTCTGCTATCATCACGTCCTATACCCAATGTGTGGTCAAAATGCATAATGGCATCAGTGTGGTGGGTCCAGAGCTGCTGGGAGGCAGTGATCTGGCACTCACTTTTAAGAACATGCATTTGTTCAATCCTTCAGTTAACAAATATTTATTGAGCACTTACTTTTCCAAAAGTTATCTTATGCTCTGTGGATTTTAGCCACAAAATTGTGTTTCGCGCTTGTGTTTCCAATGGAGCAGTAACACACTAGGCTCCATAATGTCAATGTGAACTTTCCATCTTCATTCACACAGCCAGCCCTATGGCATATGCCCCTTCTCTGCATTATATCTGGTTACCCAAAACTGGACGGCAACTCCCACGTCTGTCAGAGCACCTCCACCCTGATGGACATTGGCTAGCTCAAAAGAAACAGAGCCAATTCAGCTCAGTTGTACCTTGGGGAGGGTAGAGCCAGGACGGTCCTCTGTAGAGGACACACCTGTCTCCTGACTGCTGCTTTGCCAATGCCTCAATACTTGGCCAGACACCTCAAAACCAGCTAGACTTTGAGGACCCACATATTCAAAAATGGATTTCTTTGATGGGGGTATTGAAAGCAGTGAGGTACAATACATAGCCATTCATGCCCCTTCCTCAAATCAATCTTCACATTTTTCCGATATGGGAATTTACACACAGAGACACATGAATATACTAGGTGAGTATGTCATACAGTACCTTTTCTCCCCCAAAGGCAATTCAACAAGTCTTCACGTTAAATCTGGAAGTAGGGCTGAGTGCTGGCTGTATGCCAAGAAGTGAAGCACATATAAGGAACGTGTGAGACATGATTTCTGCCTCATGGCAGCCCATAAGCTGCACTCAGACTTGAGAGACGGCCGGCCATGGCAGCCAGCAGCCCTGCCCCCACTGCTTCCAGGAAATGGCCCAGCACAGAAAATCCTCCAGCCCTGAACAATTCTTCCTCTCCCAAACTGAAACCAACCAAGGATTGCCAAACATACTTCAAGACCTGTTAGAAAGTCTCTGCAGCTTCCAAAACCCCACCTTGATAAGCCTTTGCCAATCAGAGACTGTCTCAATAGCTCCCCCTTTTACTTTACAAAGTGTATTCTCCTTTCTAATGCCCTTGAACGCCTGTCCAGGAAAGTGACCAGATGGGTTCCCTTGCTGTATGGTTATAAGTCAACAGACGGTTAGTTTTGTCTCGGACTTCGTTTTGTCTTTGTCAGACAACTTATAAATGACACAACCAGAGTAGTAGTCCAGATGAAATCAGGTCCTGGAGGTGTTCAGAGATGGGCAGGAGAAGATGGGCTAAGGGATCCAGAGAGATTTCTCAGAGGAAGTCAGACGAAGGAGGCCTTGCAGTAGGAGCTGGGTAGAGCAGCAAGGAGGGCAATGAAACAAGAATGGAACAGAAGGAATAGGTGTTTTTGTGGAAAAGAACCATAGATAGAGGTGGATGAGGACGGTCCCTTCCCCTGGGGTGTATGTCTCTGAAACATAAACCCCAGATCAGGAGAATTCACAAGCAATTAATCAGGATATTAGGAGGAAGAGGGAATTAGAAGACCAAGTGCTTAAGTGACATGGTGAAAGTCCTTATGTTAAATATTCCTGGTGTGATCTAAATAAAGTCATGACATTTGCCCTTTGCCCATCTTCAGCCAGTGATAAAAGGTGCTGGGCAACACCTTGCCATTTACATGCTTTACTCTCCGGAATACTTTCTGAATGTCCTATCTTTGAATTATCAAGAAGATGCTTGCATGTATTGTATGTTGCTTTATTGTAAGTAATACACATTCAATCAATCAATCAATCAATCAATGTATACTGAGTATTCACCATATGCTAAGAACTGCTCTAGGCCTGGAGATAGCACAGGGGGGAAAAAAAAAGACTCCGTCAGACAGAGAAAGACAAATATCACATGATATCACTTATATGTGGAATCTTAAAAAAATGATACAAATGAACTTATTTACAAAACAGAAACAGACTCACAGACTTCAAAAACAAACTTATGGTTACCAAAGGGGAAATGTGGGGGGGAGGGATAAATTAGGAGTTTGGGATTAACACACACAGTACTATAAATAAAATAGATAATCAATAAGGACCTACTGTATAGCACAGGGAATGCTACTCAGTATTCTGTAATAACCTATATGGGAAGAGAATCTGAAAAAGAATGGATATATGTGTATGTATAACTGAATCACTTAGCTGTACACCTGAAACTAACACAACATTGTAAATCAATTATACTCCAACATAAAATAAAAATTAAAAAAAAAAAGACTCTGTTCACATAGAACTGACATTCTAGTGAGGGAGACTGACACCTTCTCATTGTTGTTCCTTTCCAGCTTTCTCAGTCCTTCCAGTGTCTCTGGCAGGGCGTTGCACTCTAGCTGGTTCTTGGTCAAGCGCTCCCGTGGCATTCCATGCACAAGTCTGCAAAATGACACATCACAGATCTGTTCCTCCCAGGAGAGAATCCAGGCCTGTGGGTGTGGTCATAGTCGGGGGTGTCTACCAAAGAGACTGGGTCGAGAGGTCTAGGAGGTGGAGCCTGGAGATGAGTTAGGCAAGCCATTCACACTAGACACCAAGGATCTGTGAGTTCAAAGAAAGATTCAGAGAACACCACTTCAGACACTGGAATGAGGCTGCAATCCATCCACTCACTCAGCAAACATTTAGTGAGAACTGCTATGTGACAAATGCTATGCTGGGTCCTTGGGAAAGCAAGAGTAAGCAAGACTGATGAGGTCCTTGACTATCTTGCATCCAGTGAAGGAGACAACTTAGCAAGCTATCCCATGAATGGGCCATGAATGCCATGATAGAAAAAAACAGTGCTCCAGAAACATTCCACGGGGGCACCTAAGCTGATCTAAGTGAGGAAGGTTGGGTGAGGCTCCAACAAAGAAGGGATCCTTAAATCCAGGTCTGAAGGGTTAGGAGGAGTGAGCTACGTGACGCATATACAGAGCGCACCTCAGATACCTTGTATGTTTGAGGGTCTGCAAGAAACTCCTTGTAACCATCAGAGTTCTTAATTACTAACACTAGAAACCAACTCTGGGTAATTTCAGAGGAAAAGGAGTTAATTGGAAGAATATTAGCATATCAAAGGACAGGAGGGCTGATGAATCAGTCAGGAGCCAAAGGAAGCTGGACCGTTAAGACCCTAGTCAAGCTTATCCCATAGGAAAGGTTCATTAGGACATTGTCACAAGGGTCACCATCACTGGGCACATGTCCGGCTAATCTGAGTCACACGATCTCATGTAAGGTGACAAAGAGCAGAGAAAGGGAATATCTACATCCTTTTGAGTGTAGATTCATATTAAAGATTTCCCTTAATCAAAGTAAACTATTCAGATGCTGGGCAACATATACATGACAAATACCCACTAAACTTTGTGTGGCTGGAGGATAGAGTATAAAAGGAGAAATGGAGAACTCCCACTGGCAATTTTAGCAGACACCAGTAAGTCAAAGTCTTTGAAATCAGGTTAGGGAGTTTGACTCTTATCCTCAGAGCAATGGGAAACCATTCATGGTCATTCGGTGGGGATGGGGGCAGTGGTGGTGGCAGTGACAGGCACACGGGGAAAGTGCTCCCTGTTGGAATGTGGACGATGAGTGGAGGGTGAATGGCTGGAAGCCAGAGCAATAGCACTTGATAGGCAATTGCAGGAATCCAGGGGAGGGATAGTAGTGGTCTGAGTTAGAGCTGGAGACATGCCCAGGGATCTTATGGGTATTTAGGAAATAGGATCAGTGTGAGGGAGAGGAAAGGCTTAAGAATGACCTCGAGGTTTTTGGACTAAGGGTGCCCAGTGATACACCCCATGGATGTAGGGGCTCCTAAAAAGGTACAGCTTGAGGAATGAAGGGGAGGGGGAGAGCTGGATGCTGGTGAGGCATCTGAGGGTCCTTTCCCAGTGGGGTCAGGAGAGAGGACTGGGCTGGAGAGGGCAAGCAGGGGTCAGCAGGTAGGAAATGGTGAGGTCATGGTCCTAAAAAACATGTCATGTTTACATACCTGGCAGAGGAAGAGGTGCAAAGAGGACTTGCCCCGAGGTGGAATGTGAAGGCTGATGGAGTCGTATTAGAAGAGGGCAAATGGGTCACCAGGGTCAAGGGCGAATAGAGGTCAGGTGACATGAGTCGCAATACGTTCTTTGGATCTAGTGGCAGGAAGTGCATGGTGTAAGCAGCTTCGGTGCAGAGAAGCAGGGAGAGTTGGACACCGTGGATTTAGGTGGAAGAAACCACAGGTGTACATAGCTCTCCCACCCAAGAAATCTGACAGCTAGGGTGAGGACAATAGTTAGAGGCAGATGTGAGGGTGAGAAAGAATTCCTTCTTAAATAAGAGAGACTTGAGCACTTTTAAATATCGGCAGAAAGGAAGCTGGGTGACCTACACTTATTTAATGTTTATGGTGAGCCAGCCACTATTATGAGTGTTTTCTACGGACTAACTCTTTCAATCTCCAAAACAAGCACATTAGATGGGAATTTGTATTATCTCCATTTTGCAGATGGGGACACCAGGCACAGGGAGGCTGGGTGCCATCCTCAGGGTCACAACGCCAGGCAGTCTGGCTCCAAGATGGAGCGTTTCAACACCATGCAGAAAACACCCTGCGGGGAAGAGAGGCGTCTGAGATAGAGCAGAAAATGGAGATTCTCGGGCCCCTGAGGAGGCAGAGAGACAGGAGTCGGCACACACACAGTGGCAGGGATCACCTTGGACGGAGGGATTCCTCTCTTTCCTGACACGGAGGAAAGACAAAAGGATGGGGTTTGATGTGAGTGGAGTGTCAGGTGTGGTGACAGGTTCAGGTGCAGTTCAGCTGGTGGCTTTTGTTTTGTCCTTAAAGTAAGAGGCATGATCATCGGCTGAGAAGGAGGGGCAAGATGAGGAAGTGGTTCAGGGATTTGAGGAGGATGGAGTCCAGGAACACTGTCGACCAGAAAAATCTAGGAGACGGTGGGCAATTTAGAGGCTCCGGTCTGGCTGGCTGAACACACCCTGAGGCTGACAGCTCAGACCTTCCCCTCCCCTAGCCTGTCATTTCCATCAACAGATTGCCTCATCCTTGATCCTTCAGCAGGTCTGGCACCGGGGAACAGGGGAACAGCTTCAGTTCAGAAAAGCCATCCCAGGAAGCAGCTCAGAGACCAGGGTTTTGCAGATCTGTGGCTGGAGGAGTGTGGGAAGGATACAGAGGAGTTTACTGGGGAAGGACCGACTGGGAATTGTGCCTGATAAACGGTTCTTCCCCTAGGGTGAGGTTCCCACCCAATGAATGGACGACAGAAGATGAACTTCTCTTTGGTTTGTTTCCACTTTTCCTTTTTATGAGGTTCTTTGTTGCTGGATGAGAAGCATCAGTGTCACTCTTAGCTTCCGGGTGCCTCTTCAATCCCAGGACCTGCCTTCAGGTCACAGCACCAGAGGGGCTGGTGGTAAAGCATCAACCATCACCAGTGTCTTTCCAGGACCCTGTCCTTGTGGTCCATCCCATTGGAGGCCCACACCTAACTGGTGTTGCCTTCATTCATTCCACACACCCTTCAGCTCATCTTGCTATTTTTGAAAAACAAAGAAGGAGACCAGGGGCGTTAAGGAATCTGTGCGGAGTTGGGCAACCCAGCTGTATTTTGGAGTTTTTGCCTGCTTAAGAAATATTTTTCATTGTTTTGAGTTTGATGAGAATGTGTTTTCCCATTAATTTTTAAACCAAAATTGGATCCATATGTTTTCTGATTCATGTCTGCTTCACTCATCTTCCTGCTTCAACAGAACGCTTGATGTCCAAGAAACCTCTTTTATACATGCCCTTCCCTGCAGATTGAAGAGAAAAGATGAGGAATTGAAGAAATTCTAATGACCATGAAATCCTGGGGCCCATTTGGAATTGTAACCACAAGTTGAAATGGTCACCTTAGGTTTTCCCAGAAAACAGTTCTTTCCAGGGCAAAGTGTCTCTGGGTCCCTTTTTGTTTGGAGGAAGCTGTCATATATCCTTCCACCCTGAGCACCCCTAAAGTCAGAGGTCAAACCTTTGGGGCTTGAAGGTAGCCACTGTGTTTTCTAGGTGAGCTGGAGCAGAGAGGTCTGCTTCCTGGCACTGCTTAGCTCTGTCCAGTGGCCATGGCAGAGTGGACCTCCCCAGTTGACCCTGGACTTTGGTCTATATTTCCCCCAGATCATTGTAATACCTGGTGGGTCTGTTGTTCTGGGTCCTGAGATGGGCCCAGAACACTACTGGGGCCCAGAGGGGTAGAGCCCTGCCCCCACCTGGAAGCCTCCAGTCCCAGGAACACTTTAGCCAGTCAGCTGGTGGAAACAAGGTGTCACCTCCACCATCAGGCCTGTCAGAAACCTGCCAGATGACCCCACAGACTACAAGAGCCTCAGCTATTTCTTCCTTAATTACACCCCCATTGCAGCTTTGTTGCAGGTAAAGAAACACCCTTCTTAAAAATTTAAAAACCATGGAGTGGACTTCAAACATTGTTCTGAGTATCCTCAAACTTCTGTTTTTGTTTTGTTTTTGGTCTTAATCTTCTGAGAACCTCCATTTCTTTACCTGTAAAGTTTGAATAATAATACTTAGCTTAATATTGTTGAGAGGATTGATTTTGTTAAACACTCTTCTTAAGCTGTAAAATGCTTCGGGCAGCTGTATAATAATCATCCCATGCCTCCTAACTAGCTCTGGAGGACCCACAACTGGAGAAATGGACTAGTTCCCACCACCCACCCCTCAACACACACACACACACACACATACACACACACACACACACACACACACGAACACTCACGTGGCAAAGAGAGTATGAGCTTTCCAGGATCCCGAAGTAACAGCAAGGTTTCCAAGCAGGAGAAGTCAGTTCCAGGATTTCCCTCAGCACCCTCTCTTTCCCTCTCCATGGGCGTCAGTCTCTCCATTTGGTTGTTTGAATTTGGTAGTGGTCCAAGCAGAGACGTTTAATTCTCAAGACTGTCTGCATCTTCCCTGTTGGTGTGATGTGTAAATGCCTTGTTGATATTCACTCTATAGCCTCTAGGACGGAAGAATTTGGTTCAAAGGGGCAAAGGACCTTATGGTTTTACATAACTTCTGCAGGTTTCCAACTGTCAACAGCCACGAAACCAGATCAAGGATTCAAGGTGCAGAAAAGTCCTTGAGAAGGAGCAAACCAGCCTCACATATGGTTGGTCTCTCTTTCCCTCTCTCTCTGTCTTTGCCAGGAAGAAGTGTAGGACCAATTTATGCACAAATTGGTCACATTTTCACACATAGCTCCAATTATCTAAAAGGGGTTTAACATTATATTTATATTGATAAGCTTAACAATGTTGAACTGCGACTCTCAGCTGATCTGTTACGATTCACATCCAAAGAGACCAGAAGGAATAATTGGAAACCCTCCAGCATCTCAAGAAATAGAGGCAGCCTTGAAAAAGATGAAAACTGCTGCACAAGGTCTCGGTTTTGCTGAAATTACCACATAAATTCCAAATGAAGGATGGCCAGGAATATTCCAACAATTACAAATTCTCTCCTAAAGACGTAGGGAAGCTACCAGGTTAGGGAGAGTGCAGATGTGAGCTATCATCAAAGTCTCCAATGGAAAAATAAAATTAATACATTGCAACAAGATAGACTCAGCACCCAGTGAGACACTTGATAGAAAAATTTTGAGTTTTCTACAATTTCTTAGCAAAATAATAGAGTTCTAGGTTGGGCATTTAACAACAAAGAGCTCTGATATCTTGCACTTTTGATACACCTGTCATTGCAGGAATCTTAACCACTGACAATAGGGTTAATTGCACTAAGCTATTTTGCCCTCTCACAAATTATCCTTGGTGATCTGCGGTGGCTCTGGTCCCCCCTGTTAGTCACATGCTTCAACTGAGTGCTGGCTGGAAGAATAGGATGGGGACAGTTTAAAATACCCATATGTACCTGGGTCTATGTCTCTGACTCTGGCTGCATGTGCATTGTGAAAAACAGCTAAAAGCGTTAGCAAGTTTTGATCATATGCATCAATAATGTAGATTAATGTGATTAAATATAAGGCCAGTTTGGCCAACTGTATGCAATTTTCTAAGGTGCTCCCCATCCCAAATTTCATTGTTCCATCCTACAGAGGGAGACCTAAGAACAGTACATGTGTGTGCCTGCAGTGGCATTTTAACATCCAGTGAAGACTGGCCGAGTGTCCATCATGGACATAAGCTTTCAGCCATCACATTCATGAGCACGTGACCCAGCTGTCACTCTTCAGGTCACTAGTAGCCCTGAGGGAATCAAAGAGGTGAATCTATGCTTGAGGTTTCCCAAGCAAGCCAGGTCCAGAGATTCACAAAAGGGAAGACAGCCAATACAGTTCACCCCGCCCTTATGAAAAAACAAATACACATTGAATCAGACAGAGAAAGACAAATATCATATGATATCACTTATATGTGGAATCTAAAAAAATGATACAAATGAACTTATTTATAAAACAGAAATAGACTCACTGACATAAAAAACAAACTTAAGGTTACCAAAAGGAAATGGGGGGAGCAATAAATTAGGAGTTTGAAATTAACAGATACACACTACTATACACAAAATAGACAACCAACAAGGACCTACTGTATAGAACTATACTCAATATCTTGTAAATAACCTATAGTTATGAATCTGAAAAAGATTATATACATACACACACATATATATGTTTAACTGAATCACTTTGCTGTACACCCGAAACTAACACAACCTTGTAAATCAACTATACATCAATTAAAAAAGACAAATATACATTTGTTATCTACATGTATTATATAGACATTTAATAAAAAGGGAAGGTTTGGGTTTTACCCATGTTTAACTTTTCACTTGTATTTCCCAGATGGTTAGAATGGGAAGACCCCATCTGAGTTGGTACGGTCGACCATGGCGGCCACCTGGGGCCATAGGTCATCAGCTCTCCTTCGAAAGCCCAGTCCCCAGAGTCACTGGAGGCAATCACTCAGCTGGGAGGTGAGAGAAGATGGCACTTCAAGAGGTAACACGGCTATCTGAGGGGGCTCCAGGGACCCTTGAACATGGAGATAGGTGTTGGGAGGGAAGGTGAGGGAGTGGCAGGAAATTTTTCTCCCCATGCCTGCTCTGAGAAAGAGAGGCTGAGAGACACTGATGTCCTGGGGGTGGGGTTGGGGGCGAAGGGCCCAATGCCCTCTGCGCGTGCCACTCTCCAACATACCAAGGCGGAACTGAGCTTGACAGTACCGGGAACGCACGCTAGATGTAGATTGTTGCCCTTCCCGTGAGCCTTCAGTTACCCGTTAAAACTCTATTTAAACCATTGTGTGATTTTCCATAAAATGTCTGTGTCTTCCACAAACTGCACTCCCCGAAAGGAGGAACTGCTCCTGTCATGTTCTCTGAGCACCTTGAACCTAGCACAGTTCCCGGGACACAAAAAGCATGGATAGAAAATTTCATACACTTCGCCAACCCCTTCATCCATGAGGACACTTGTAATTCCAGAGAAGTAAATGACATTTCCAGAGGGCAGAGAAAGTCATGGGGAGACAGGACAATCAACTGCCATGAACAGCACACCTGCTTTAAGTGGCTGTAGATGTAGGGACATGAGGATGAGTGACCAGACCAGGGCCCTGTGCTCAGGGACAGTCGAGCTATGGAGCAGACAAACAAGTAAGCATGAATGAATAAATGAATGGGACAATTTTTGAGTGTCATTAAGTCCTATAAACCAGGGTAAAGTATAGTAACTGAGGCTTGGCAGCAATAATACAAAAGGCCTCCAAGAAGGTAAAATTTGTGCTGAGAATTGAGTTGATAGAAACGAGCCTGCACAGGGCAGATCGAGAATTTGTGGAGCCTGAGGTTTTCATAATTTGGGGGGCCCTCTGTAAGAAATGTATGCGTATGAAAGTTACTATTTACTGAGAATGAGAAAAGAAATCACAGTACTGGGGACTTGGCGATTTGGGCCTTCTGAGGGCTTTTTAGATGCTCCCTGAAATGCCTCCTGATTGCTAGCTGGCCTCCCCTCCCACCCCAACCTCCACCTCTCACGGCGCTCACGGACCCTGAGAGTTAAGGGTCGCCAAGCTTAAGGTGCATGGGCTGCCAGGAACTTCTCCTCCGGATGCCCCATGTGACAGGCTGCAGGGAGGGCATTCTGGACTCTGGGACACAAGTGTGTGCAGAGCAGCTGGGTAGATGATGGGGAGGAGGTAAAACCATGATCAGGGACCAGACTGCGGGAACCACTGGGCAGGTGGGGCTTACTGTGCCTCAGGCGTGAAACACCAAAGACGCAGGTGCCCAGTGGCCCCAACGGGGAGCACAGGAAGATCCGATCTGGGAGCACCTGTCGCCACCTGACTCACAACTCACGCAGAGCCAGTGCGGAGAAGTGAGTCAGGCAGTGTGATCTGTGGTTCCTCACACAAAACACACTACCACTCGCACACCAGCCCTAATTCTATTCCTCCTCCTATTTTCCTCACAAATGTATGTTTTGTGTGGAGTTATCCGTCACCTGGGCACTGTCAATGAGATGTGTCATTCCTCTGTGTGTGTGTTCTGATAAAATGGCCTTAATGCATATGCAAATCTGTCTTCTTGAGAATGAAGTGTGTGGAAACACTCACATTTGGCTGGAAGTCTTATACTGTGAAAATACCGAAGAAGCATAGGCGTTAATTTTACCTTAAATTGCAGACAGAAGCCACCCACCCTGTCCTTGTCACACAAAATGGATCAGATTTGAGGCATCAATTTTTCCATGAGATCAGCTTCAAGTTAGTTGGAGGAAAGTGAGCTGGGTCCCGGGAAGCTAGACAGGGGATCTCAACTAACTCCCTCCTTCCCTCCCTCCCTTCCTTCCTTCCTTCCTTTTGTCCCTCTGCCTCCACCCTCTTATTTGTCATCTTCTTCTCCTCCATCTTCCTCATTTTCTTCTCCCAGGTAACATTTCTTAATTAAGGGTCATATCATAGAGAACTATAGTCCTCTTCCCTCTGCTTTGTATTTATTTTTCCAGACAAAAAGAGCTTTAGAGCAAGACTAGAATGATCCTCAATGTGACTCTACAATCACATGCCAGATAAAAACCATCACATATCATGTAGAAATAATAAAAAAAAAAAAAAATGATGGTGTATCAGTCATGTCAAAGGCCAGGTCTGGAAACTACAAGTTTCCGTTTGGCTTTGGGCTTCTCTGCCATTTTAAGGTCCTACTAGGATCACGTCTTGGGAGACTGAATAGGAACTAATACAGAGCTAAAGCATGTGGGGTGGGAGAGAGCCGTGTGGGATGGAGAACTGAGGAGCTTCCTGGGAAAGGGGGGCTTAAACCTAAGCCTTCAAGTGTCCACAGAGAGAAAAGAGAGTGAGAGGCCTCTTCCATCTCAGAAGACTAATCTTCACATCTGGCCCAGGAGTCACCCTTTCCTAAGACACATCTCACAAGAAAAAAGTAACCCAAGACCCCTAGCTTATTTTATATCTTAACTAATTATCCTCATTATAACCCTATGAAGTAGATGTTCCATAGTATTGGTGGGAAAACTAATGCTCAGAGAAGTTAAATAATTTGCCCAAGGCCAACCAGCTTCTCAATGATGGGCAGGGATTTGAATCTGAAGAGCCTAGCTCTAGAGTCTTTGCCTGTAACTACTCAATGGTCCTGCAAAGACAGGAGCAGAGGAAAGGTGTGGCATTTTCCAAGAACAACAGAAGTTTCCATCTGGCTGGAGCATGAAGAGAAGGGGTGAGTGAGTAGAGGTTAGGCTAGAGAGCTAGTCAGGGCTGGAGAAAGGAGCCGTGCCGAGAGCTTGAACTTGAACCTGGGCCAATGAGGAAGCAAAGACTTCACCCAAGGTGGTTTGTGGCTGGTTATATCAGGAGGATTGTTCTGGCTGTGAGATGCACTCAGGTGAAGGGTCAGACTGGAGCCTGGGCAGGCTCTCATCTAAGGCAGAGGTAGTGGGTGGGAGAAGAGGGAACAGAGGGGGCGCTAAACAAATAAATTAAGGCCATGTTTTTAATAATATAGTGTTATGATTATCAACATCTTATTTTCCACTCAGCTTACTTTTCGAAACCCCTTTTTATGTGATTTGCTTCATTTGAGTCTCCTGGTAAGGTTAGGAGAGCAACATTCTGATGGCAGCTCCACTGGTCATATGCATGAAGCAGCCGGCAGCCAAATTCAGGCCTCCTTCTCCGAGACTCAGGCTGAACCTAAAACCTGCCCAAGTCCTCCAGAGGATGCCCCATGAGCCCGGAGTGGACTGACCTCCACTGTGGGGGCTCTGGCCAGACTCAGATCTATATCGTCATCCCCAGGCAACACTGCTTTAGCTCAACACTGTCACTTTTTGCAAGAGGCTGTTTGGGGCAACCTTCCAGGACTAAGCCTTCCAGAAGCTCTAAATCACACACCAGAACAACAATTTAGATGCTTTAAACGTATTGATGCATTTAATCACCATAATAATCCTACACCATAAGTCTTATTCCTGCCCCCATTTTATGGAGAAGGAAACAGTGGCTCAGAGAGGTTAGGAAACTCACCTGAGATCACACAGCTAGTGAGTGGCTGAGGTAGGACTCTGCCGAGCTGCACCTCCCAAAATTAAAGAGCCCAAGCCGTGCTGTCCCCCTCAGACTACAGCCTATGAAATAGCTGCCAAGGAGAACCCCAGCAGGCCAGGCTTTTAAGGTACTCTTTACAGAGCAATTATTTCTTTGAATATTGGAAGATAAAGGGATCAGTGCATGCTAGAGCATCACACTGATTTGCTCATAATAGATATCATAGGTATTAAGTGCAGTTTGTCCTGAGTGTAATTAGCAGATACTTTTCAAATGTGATGATAATTGCAGCCCGTTGTTTCTACAGTAATTTACAGAAATAAGGAAACTCTACTGCTGCTCATCTCCTGGAAGAGAAGGGAAGAGAGCTCCTGTTCAAGAATCAGCTGATCTCTGCGGCCAAACAATGCAACAGTCACGGATCACGGTTACCGACGGGCCCTCACATCTGCAAAAATGACCATTTGCACTAATATTCTCAAGATAAAATAAAACATGCTTTTGTCTACTTCATTGGGACTCACGACCAATGGAAAGAAGACTAGAAACCTGCTGTCCTTTTGGCTGCAAGATGTTTATTATCTTAAAATCTCTGCAGATAGTCACCTCTGGTCTCCCTGCTAGAACTGGGCAGTGCCTTTCTCTGATGTGTCCAACTGGTGATGGTCATGGGACAATTTGGTCATCACTGGCCAAGCATCAGCTGGGCTGTGGAGGGGTCAGGCATCCCCACCCCCCCTTCCTCTGACAGGTGGTACTTCCCACTGAAGACCTAGGTCTCAGAAAGAGCAAAGGTCTCTTCTGGCTGATCACAACTTCAGGGCATCAGTGTCACTCTGGTAGCTTCCAATGTCACAGATATTAGAACCTTTTAGCTAGTCCTACACTACACGTATTGCCCAAGCTAAAATCGTTGGTTTGGTCATGAGCCCAGGGACACAGCCTTGGGAAACAAGCATCTTTCACTTCTCAATCCCAAACCTGCAGGTGACAGCATAGGGGTTTTGCCCCTGCGGTGATTTTTGTTTATTTAAACATCATGCTATTTACCTCTCCTAGCTTTTTACCTCCAATCGTCCTCTTGAGTAATTACATTTCTTAAGGCAGAGCTGTCTTTTGACATCTATCAAAACAAAGAGGGAGAAGGCTGCTAATAGAAATCCTTTTGTCAAAGCCAGTCTCTACAGGGACAGAGAGGCTTCTGCATGTGACTTCCGCTGTCAGAGACTGAACAGTCTCAGGGTGTCAGGAACATTCCATTAGTGACCAAGCCCAGCTCGGCAACATCTAAGCCAAAGGTGAGATTTATGTCAGAATGAAAAGACGGGGGCTTACGAAGTCCAGGTCAAATTAGGTGAGGTCATTTGACAATGTCTTTCCCTTCAGGAACATCACATAAGTTCTAGCTGTTCCAATGTCTGAAATATCCCTAGCGGCAGAGACAGCTGGGACACCACCCAAGGCTGGCCCTCTCAGGCCTCTGCCAGGACTTGGCATTGCACTCTGAGGCAGCTCTTGCCGGGGAAAGGCTGACTGCTTCTTATCCCACAGGGCTCTGGAAACAGAGCCTCCATAAATTCACACATACGCATTGACTGCTTCCCCACCCCCACCCTGGCAACACTGGGCAAATTTCAAAAGACACTAAATTTGATAACTAACACTTATTACTCATTGCCCTCTCCACAATATTCTTGGCAGGGGTTAGAAACTGACATTTGCAGCTGAAAATAATGCATTGTCAAATAGGAAAACTGCAGGCTATAATTTTTAACACTTGTATCTGTTATTTTAAACATGAAACATTGCATCAGTTTGACATTAATTTATATAATGGGGACCGAAAAGGATAATGCAATCTCAGTGACCACCTTCATTTAATTAACTGACAGTGAGAGCCACTAACCAAAACTATGGAATTACCATATACAAAAACAAAGGCTGTTTGTACACCTTCCATCATGCATTATTGAAATACACCATGTCATTAGGGAAAATAATCAGGATGCTAGTGTGAAACCAGCCACTGATAAATGCAGACACAAAACTTTTATGAAAGTTTGTAAATACAGTATTGTATGGAAATTCTGATGCATATTGGCTTTCCTGAGCACCGTAAAGTGTTTTATTATGAAAAAAGTGGATAAGATACTTATCTTTTAAATTGGAGTTTAATATTTTATTAGTGCCAGGCACATAATTCTCATCAAATGGCAGGAAACTCTTTTTTGTATGGATATAAATGTCTAGAGTTTAATATTTCAAAGATAAGTACCTACCACTGCATCTATCATACAGCAGCTTAATGGAATTTACTTTTTCTTAAATATTTATACTGTATATGTGTTTTCTAGTCAAGTGATTATAGAGCTCTAAGGTGGAGAGCAAGGCTGGTCATATTATTAAGAAGACAAGCCACCCACACATTTTACTTTTCCATATGTCATTAACCTGGATGGGGAGAGAAATAACTAAGTTATTCAGAACCAGGGGCTGAAGAGGGCAACAAGAAAGATCTGATTCTGGAAACCAAACAGCCAGAAAGTTTCTTTTATATAACCTGAGTTTACAGACAACTTCTCAGAAGGAATTGAGTTTAACTAATTAGAACAAAACGAGGGGGAGAGAAAGGTGTTTGGCTTTAAAAGGGAAATTGCATTGTGTTGAAAATCTCTCTTCTTCCTCTGCCCCCCTCCCTCCACCCGGCGAGCTGTTTCCCAAGGACTGAGGGTGCAGCGGCTGCTTCCCACTCCCCAGCCCTGCACACTCTTTCACCGGGCCTGAGAAATGCTTTCTGATCTATGCTGATACAATTACCTAGCCTTTATTGGCAATTCAGACCTGCTTTTAGGGACATTTTAGAGCAAATGATGTTTTCTTGATATTTTTAAAAAAAGCAGTGCTATTCCCTATACTTTTGGGATAAGGTAGAAACCAAGTTAGAGGCTCATCAGAGGGCTGATTGCTACAATGCGGTTTTTTTTGTGTGTGTCCATATTGTTGGGAACTGAGCTACCCAAACTGGAGGCATGGGCCAGGCGACTCTCCATTCTCAGTCAAAAAGTATTTTTATTTTCCGTTTTTGGGTGAAATACGAACCAGGATTTACAGCCTCTATACTTAGAAAGGTCTTAAAATCCTCCCATTAGTGGAAAGATATGAAAATGGGCTCAATAAACTTTCTCATCTGCGCATATGCCAGGGAGAGGCAGGGGGTTGGTTCCTTTAGCAGGTAGATGTCCAGTTTATAAGATGCCGTGCTTTCCTCCCTGATGGCGTTTAGGCCGGTATTAACCAAGGAGCGGTTATATCGACAGTAAATAAAACCGGCTGTCCTGAAGGGCTTTCTGACAGGGATTTAAACACAGTGACATTGAAAGTCGCACAGTGGAATTAGTGAGGGCACAGAAGCCCACAACGTTTTCTGTCCACCCAGCGAGCTGCTGGACTAGAGACACCCGGCGAGGTTTAATTCAGATCCTACCTTGGCAGACCGCATCCGAAACGGTGGCCGTCTCCTGCCCCGGGGTCTGCAGCAAGGAGAGGGGAGCGGGCAGGAGGATGGCGTGTGGCCATCAGCAAGGGGAGCCTGGGCTCAGGTTGTGTCTCCCGCTGAGACCTGGGGTCCGGCCTGCGGGCAGCTGGACCGTAGGTCTGGCTGTTGGTTCCCATCCCTGCGCCCTGCGGCCGCAGTGGAGGACCACAGGGAAGGGCCTGGCCTCGTGGGAAATAAGAGCTGATCATTTAAAATTCTCTTCACCAGGGCTGTGTGACCAAGAGAGA
Organism: Eubalaena glacialis; assembly: GCF_028564815.1. Classification (NCBI taxonomy): domain Eukaryota; kingdom Metazoa; phylum Chordata; class Mammalia; order Artiodactyla; family Balaenidae; genus Eubalaena; species Eubalaena glacialis. The sequence goes on along the minus strand of NC_083733.1, from coordinate 49,278,014 downwards.
ACTCGGATGAGTTAAATAAAGCCTGTTCATTAGAAACATATTCGTTCGAGAAAACAGGGTTCCCCAGATCCCCGTGGGCACAGGCTTGTGCCAAATGCACATTTCCTGGGTTGGGACGGGGCTCACTTCAGCCAAGAGCAAGTCACAACTGCTCAGCCCTCCCGGGGCTCGTCCCACGTGCTCAGCTGAATCCGGGCTCCTTGCCTGCTCTGTAATCTGGGCCCTGCCGGCCTTCAGACCTCGCCTCTGACGCTCCTCCCCATCCTCTGTGCCCAGCGCACTGGCCACGCTCAGGCCACCCAGGCTCTTGTCCTTGCTGTTTTCTCTGCCTGAAATGCCCTCCTGTGTGTACAGGTGCAGTGGCGCCCCTGTCACTTAGTTGCCACTTTTTAAGACTCACTGGAACTACATCTAATGTTGACACCTATACCCTCACATCCAGTCCCCAGCACCCTATTTTATTTCCTCCATGGCCCTTCTCACTACCTAAAATTATCATCATTCACATCTTTCTAGTTGGCCTGTCACCTCCACTGAGCTATATGATCCAAGAGAGCAGAGACCTTGTCTTTTCTCTGCTGTATCCTCAGAGCTTAGCCTCACGAAGGTACACAGTAGGTGCTCAATTCATCCTTGTTGAGAGACTGAGACCAGAGAGTCTTTACAGGGAGGCAGGGTCAGCTCCAGGTGAAACATTTTCCATGGAGTGGGCAGCCTTGTGCTCAGGTAGGGAACCTACAGGCCTGTTAAAGAGGTTGATGTAGCTCAAAGCCACAGGGAGTGTGCAAATGGACCTGCACGGGGCACTGAGGAGGTGGGCATGAGGGAGAGGCAGCCATGGCTGGAGCTGGCTTTGCGCAGAATGGAGCAAATCGCTGCCCTGTCTCAAAGCTCTCCACCATGTGAGTGTACCGATGCCTGCAAATTTCTCCGTTTGAGGCAGGAACTCCAGTGAAGGCTACCAGGTAACCTTCCCCAGCAGTGAGCTTGGACCACCTGGGGAAGTCTTGGCCCACAGACCAGGGTAGGTCCAGAGTCAATGGTGTGACTGAGGCTCCAGAAAGCCAAGCTCACTCAGATCCGGCTGCATCATACCAGAGTGGCCCAGGGAACCTCCAACCCAGATCTCAGGACTGAGAATGACTCTTCAGGCACCAGATCCAGAGACCAGCTGGAGAGTAACGGATACAGAAGCAGACCACAAGTTTGGGATATGTAGGAGCAGGTTCAAGGTCTGAAGTGTGCACACAGATTGAAGAGCATGCCATTGTGGGTGGCCAGGATCTTCATAGGTCCTACCAGGACCCTCAGGTGAGGCCCTAGGACCTGGCTAGTGGGCGAGTCCTGGGCAGCAGAGGGTGCAGGGGGACATGTGTACTTGCCTGGGGTGAGGAGGGGGTAAACGCAGGAAGTGGCCTGCACAGGAAATGGCCTGGCCTGGAACTCGTGAGAAATGTGTCAATTCTGTCCCCTGGTGCCCAGGATGCTGGGTTAGGTGGTGACACCAATCTCAGGGAGTGTCCTTGCCTAGAGAAGGCAAGTCAACCCACGTGGGTCTTGAGATAGTGCAAATTGTCCCCCAGGGTTCATGGCAGGGCATCGGTGTTGTACTTAGCTGTCCCCAGAGCGCTGAGCGCCTGCCCCCATGGCAGACATACTGAGCACTTGTTCATTGGAGTACATCGGTCACTCTCTTTCTGCCCTTCCTCTGCACAGACGCCTGCCCAGAAGGGCCACTGGCTGCGAGCTCCTTCCACAGCCCATCCGGGTGCACCAGTGTGGGGCAGGGCTGGGTATGTGCTTCCAGCAGTGATGGTCCTGCTGTCCCCTCAGTGCCTCTGTACCCCACAGTGGCTCCTCACTCTACAGTAGACCAAGAAGGCGCTTCAGTGCCCCCAAACCCTTGGCGGAATGGGGCCCGGGACCCTTCCCTACAGCCCTCCATCCACCCACACCTGGCCCAGGCTGGGGCCCACAACTCATCAGTGTCCAACAGGGAGACTTGCCTTCCACAACACAGGGAAGGGGTCCCCATGGGCCTCGTGCACAGTAAGGGAATTCCACGGAGAAATCCCTCAGTAAGCTTTGCAGCTCCAGGCAGACGAAAAGAAGATGCTTCAAATGAGATTTGTTTCCCAAGTAACTGTGACAGTGGAGAGAGAGAGCAAAATTGGGGGCTTATCAGGTACCAGCAAGGAAAGGGGAGACAAGCCCCCCAGAAGGAAATACTGTTGTTTGAAAACAGCCAAGTCTGTGAAAGCACATCCTTCTTCCTCTTCTCATTTCTAGGCCACATTCTGGAAAAAAAAAAAAAAAATTATAATTTGTGTATGTGTGGGGTGAAGGGTGTGAAGGATACGGATTGCTTCTTGTGTGTCTAAATTCTCATAGTCCTCAAATGGCTTTTCCCATTTGAGAATTCTCTTTCATCAACATGGCTCCCTGCATTTCCGTAAAAAACATAAATAAATAAAATAAAAAAGTATAAAGACGGTGCAATGAGACCTCTGGGTCAGGCAAAGCCTGTGGAGTTTGAGCCAGTTGCCAGACAAATACAAGGCAGCGATTATTGCAGGCCATGCTGCCTTCTGCTTAGCATGAGGGAATCATTTGGGGAGAAAGATTCAATTTCATAAAAATGATTTTCAAGAGCTGTTTTGTGAGTAGTAGAATGTTGGGTGTCTTTTTTCTTTTGCTTTCACCAAAATGAATAAAAACTTTATGTTCAGTGTGGTACTTAGGTACTGGTTTTGTTAATTTCTTGAAACAAATTGGCTCCCCAGTAAATCCCAGACTTGGACAGCCACATTAAGCTAGCAGTGGGGAGGCAATCTGAGCATGATTATCCTGCAAGAGAATTCCCAGAATTTCATCCAAACTGTGATTTGTTCTCTTATAAAAAGCCTATAAAACCCAGTATAGATATTCCTGCAGGAAACTCGAGTGTTTAAATATCTGCAATTACTCTCTCATGATTAAAGAAAGAGATGAAGAACAGGACATCAGCGTCCAACAGAAATTTCGAGATGTGGCCTGAGCCATAAATCACGGAGGGGGTTGGGGGGACCTTGAGGCTCATGCACAAATCAGCTCAGGACTCTGAGATACTCTGGATGGGCTGAGCCAGGTCAGGGTGAGGGCCTGGGTGGAGAGGCGCACAGCACACCCTGCACTTAGGTTCCTGGGAAATCACCCTGAAACTTCGGGTGAGGGGAGGCCCTGGTGGCCTGGAGCCCCTGTAATGACGGGGTTCAGTAGGTTGCACTGTCATTTTGCTTTTCTGCAAAAACAGTGCTTCATGACTGCCGAGCACATATGTTTTCATGCCTCACAATTGCATCATTCACACAAGCCCACACTACACGTCCCAGACTCAGGCCCTCGGTTCCAGAGTCTCCATGCACCAGCTGCTGGGTTGGCCCTAGTAGGCCTTGTGTGTGACCCTTCTGAGCCAGCTTAGGCAATTTCTTTTTCCTAAATCTCTTGTCTTTTAAGTGGTGATCGTTAACTCTATTCCCTATGATGACATCTAAGGGTAACACCTTGGGGCTTCCCCAGCTGTCCCATGAGGAACCTGAGGCCCAGTCTGGCATGGAGACCACCCCTGGAAGGAAAGCCCACCCTCCTGATTCCTCGCCTCCGTTGCACTCGAGAAACCATCCATCATCTTGAGAGTCCCAGCCAGGCCACAGGGCGCTTTCCTCCCAGCTGGACTTTCCTCCCCACTGTAACTCAACACCCTGCTGTCCAAAGTCTCTCCAGTTTGCTGCTTGGCAGGCAGGAGCTTCAGAGAGCGAGCCTGAACGACCATCTGCAGGGACCCCTAAGAGCCTCGGGTTCGCAGAGGGGTGACATATCTGCCAGCGGCTGCATCATCTCCATGGCCCCGGCATCTGGGAGCAGCCCCAAACCCTGAACAGTCAACTCTTCTCATCACCCCTCCAGCCCTAGGAGCCTGCAGTTGAGAATATCTGGATACCCTCTCCATTGCCAGTTTACCCTTCCGACACACTCGTAACTAGTCTCCCAGATTAAACTAGAGCTTGCACTGATAAGATGTGTGGTGCCGAGTTCCTGGAGGGTAGGAGCTGTTGGTTCCCCTCTCCAGGTCCTCCCAGCCCAGTGCCCAGCACACAGTGGGCACTCACAGGATATGTTGTGAGAGGACGAATGTTGTGAGAGGCCTTAAAGGATGTTCTGTGGAGTTTGCATGTAACCCTGGAGACCATATGTTGAATGTCTTGGTTAATTCACTCCTCTTCCTTCTCACTGGTCTTCAGAGAAGTAGAGCAGGGCTGCATGTGAGGGCTATTTTTCCTCTGGGAGCAGCAGCCTGCCTCCCCTGGCAGCCAATGAAGGGTACCCATTACTGAACTGACCTCAGAAACACTAGGATGATGTTGGCACCTGGCACACATCCAATACCGGCCAGCTGGAGCCAGCACTTTTGGGCATTCTCTCCCAATCTCTCTCTCGCTCTTTGAATTCTGCTACCTCCCTCCCTCCCTCCCTTCCTCTCTCTTTCTCCACCACCCTGCTGCTCAGAACTGGGAACAATATACTGACAGGTCAAAGTGGAGGATAAGGAAGACCGTGGAAACACATATAGCTCAGGTTCGTGTAAGCCCCAGAACATCCGTGTAGGTCAGAGATGACAAATGGCAGAGCCTCGAAGGTGTGTAATCCATTTATTGATTTCTAGCTGCCCCTCCCTCTCATTCTGCGGGCCTCTAGGGAGAGAGCATCACAGATTCTTAGGGCTGAAATTGTGCAGGAAGGACATGGGTTTCTATTGGCCAGACATCTGAGCTGCTTGGCCAAAATATGGAGCCCATTACAGGGAAACGTGGTCCATGCTTCCAATGGAGACAACCTCACTTGGGCTGATGGCCTGGGTCTCTGTGTTGCTGGAAAGGCCGTCAGCAGTGGGCACCCCTTCTTCCTGACAGCCTGGTGCACCTGGGTAAGGGTCACGGACTAATAAAATTAAGGGGAATAATGCTATTTAACAAGGACTGAAGGTCTGCTGTATGCTGGGGACTCTTCTTCACCTCACGTTTGCTAACTTCTTTAACCCCCGCAGTCCCTATGCAAAATGGAGCCTGTGCTTCTCTTCCCATACCTGAATTAAGCTGCAGGCCACGTGACCCCTCTAAGCTTCAGCTTTCTCATCTGTAAAATAAGAATAATTGCACAGCCCTCCATTTGGCCTAAGTAAAGAAAGAAAGCTTCTTTATAAGTGCATAACTTCTCAGGCCATTCATTCTTTCCAGAAACATCTCCATTAAGGATCTGGAAAAATTAGTCCCAGGAACAAAGAGGGAAGAGAATGAAAATTGGGGATTCTAAATTGAGGGGGTGGTAAATGTTTTCATTAGGGGCATAGAGTAAGTATTGTAGGCTTTGGGGGTCTCTGTTGCAACCCCTCAATTCTGCAGACCTAAAGTAGCCAGAGACAGTATGTGAAGGCATGACTATGTCCCCACAGCACTTTATTTCCAGAAACAGGTCAGGCCAGCCATGGGCTGGATTTGGCCCCAGGCCATAGTTTGCCAAATTCTGCTAAAACCAGCAAGGAAGGTATCTTCCCCATGCTGTCCAGGGTACATCTGCCATAAAGTGAAGGTGTTATTGAAGGTGGTTCTGAGACGTAGAAATCAAATACTGTCATCTTCACTCCTCTTGCTTTTTATTCTAGGGATGGATGAACAAAATAAGGTGACACTAATCGAAATGTTTGAACTCTGAAGAATGAAAGATCTCTAATTCACATAGTGAATGAGACTGGGGTTTTAAGCTTGAATACAAAGAGTTCATGGATGTAAGTCTCTGGCATGGTTTACCGAATTATAATTGACAAAAGAAACAGTAAAAATAGATTAATGCTAACATGAGTGATCAACTTCCCCCTGAAGTACCATGCAGGATTACTCTGCACATTTACTTCATTTCTAAGGCTTCCTTCTGACAGTCTCAGATTCTCTACAGTAGGCACTGGGATTCCTTGTACTACATTGGGGTGACGATACCATGTTTCAAAGTTATTCAGAACCTGATTGGCCGTGTTCCTGCAATACATTTTCCTAACCTCAAGATAAAGATCCATGCATCTCTTTACCCTTTAAACAAAAAAGCTATTGTAATAGCATGTAGTCTGAGGCATGGTCTGAATACCAAAACCTGTACATGCACTGCTAAACTGTTTAAGTATGGAAGAAGTAGTGTCTAATAGCATCAGGAAATTGAAATTTAAAAATTTTTCTCACTCACTTATTTGATGAGAACTGGGTATGCTGACAGGTGAAGCAGAAAGCCATTTTTCAAGTTAAATGCCAAGTGGTTATATAGCATAATATTCAGTCAAAATTAACCACCTCACTGCTGCACTGACACCCAGTGTATTTAATGCCAACTGTTCCTGCAAAGAAAACGGCAGACCTTTGGGAGTGTCTGCAGAAGGGGAAAGAAACTGTTACTAATACTTCAATTATTTAGTAGGCACCCCAACTCTCTGAGCGGGAAAAATGGACCGGCAGCCGCACTGACTCTAGAATATGCCACGCGGACTGAAATCCCTGCCTTCCAGGCCCCTCTGGGCCCTCTAAGCCAAACCCCAGAGATTTCTGGATTTACACATGCCTCTGGCAGACTCTCTACTGGCAAACCCTTTCGAAAAAAAGCAAGTAGACACCTGCCTGCTGGCAAAGGCACCAGGGCTGTCGGGGAGACTGGTTTTCTGAGCTAGTTTCCTAGTGACTGTAAAGCAAGATTCCCCAGCCTCCAGGGAGCCAAAGATCCACGTACCAGAGCGCAGCGGTTGCAGAGCCCTGGGCAGCAGGCAGAAGGGAGTCGACGTTCGCCAGGATTTATATTCCAGGCAGTAGCTTGGGAAGCCCCATCCGGGGATAGGCAGAAGGACAAAAAGAGCCCCTTGTTGGAAATTCTGGCCACTCTCTTCCTGGACTGATTTTATTAGCGAACATGCCCTGATGCTCCAGCTAATGGCCCAGAAAGTATATCCCTCAGATTCCAACCACAAACACAAACAGGCTGTGGGATCTATTTGAAGCTTCCAGAGGGGCTGCTTCTTCCCTCCCACAAAGGTGGGGACATTTGTCTGTAAAGTGCAATGACCCAGGGTGCCTCCTGGGTGTCCCGGGACATGGTGGAAACAAGAAGGGGACAGCCAGCTCCATTAGGCAATGATCAAATTCTTCCTGCCAGAAGGATGATCTTGAAACACTTCATCTCTCCAGGTTTTCAATCCCCATGCAGTGCTTTATTGGCCTCTTAGAACCACTTTGAGAAACAGGAAGGGAGAGGTAATTGGGGCCCTCAGGTACCCCAGAAAGGAATGCTGGTTGCCCCAACTCATGGCATCTATTGGTGGACAGGCCAGGCCTAGTATCCTGGTCTCTTGGCTCCAAGTCTTATGGGCCTTCCTTAAAAAGTCACTGACATTAAAAATATTTTTTTAAATGAAAACAAACTAAAGAAAAACTTTTCCTGTTAATGTTTATTTTTGCCAACTTGGATAATACAGAAAATTAAATTTAAAAAAGACACTGCTTCTAATCCTACCACCTACCAACTAACTGGCAGTAATGCATAGGTCTATTTCTCTTGGTCTTTTTTCTGTGTGTAACTGTGGGGAGGGGAGGGGCATTTTTTTCACTGAATTTAAAATTACATACATTGTATATGTTAATAAAGTTACTTGCAGACATCTTTAAAATCCATAATATGTCATAATATATTTAGCCAATCTAGTAGCATTGACTATTTAGGTTTTAAATTTTGTTGTTGTTTCTGTTGTTACTGCAATTTTGAGCGTCTCTGTGCATAATTCGGTATCAGCCACCCTGATCATTTCCTTGAGGGCAAATTTCTAGATGAGAAATTACCAGGTCACAGAGAAGGGCCTGGTAATTGCTCACCTCACTGCCCTGGACTACCTCCCTGGGCCTACAGTAGGCTCTCCCTCCCGGTAACTCAAGCCTGTCTCGCTGGCCTCATTTAGAGGGAGTCAGTCATGACTCAGGACTCTCTTGAGCCACACCAGGGGTTCCCAACCTCAGCCTTGACACTACTGAGATTTGGGGCCAGATAATCCTTTGTCATGGGGGCTGTCCTGGTCACTGCAAGGTGTTTAGAAGCACCGCTGGCCTCCACCCACTAGATGCCAGTAGCACCCTCTCATTCATGGCAACCAAAAATGTTTCCAGGAATTACCAAAGGTCTCTGGAGGGCAGAATCGCCCTTGGGTGAGAACTACTGAGCTAGACCATGCACGGCAACACAACCGGATGTATGAGTTAGCAACTGAGTGGCGGAAGAAAAATTTAATTCCAAGAAAAAGCCCCCTAATTCTTCCCAAATCAAGCCCTGTATATTACATGTAGCTCTACATATATATCAAAAAGTCATTCCTCTACCATAGTAACTGTTCTTCCCTGTTCCCACAGCATTGTACACACATTTCTACACTGCTTGATGATTACTTAGATACTGTTGTTATTTTATTACTTATTGTTTCCTTCTTCTTTGGAACCCTGAGTCTCTGGAGGCAGAGTGTTTCTTACCCATTTCTTTGTCTTTGGCACAGAACAGTGTTAGTACAGAGCAGATTACATTGAATGTATGGATGAATGAATTAGTTAATTAATCTAAAATGAGACCAAGACACATATGCACTCACACATGCACACATATAGAACATGTGTTGTCCACATGCATGCTGTGTGTGCACACACATGCACCAACAGTAGTTATGGAGAAAAGCAAGTGCTACCATCTTTTGTTTTTGACTACACAGTGATTTCAGATGGCAAAATTTCTCTGTGGAGCACTAAAAACTTCCTAAGTCTGCATAGAATAACATCTGGGGAGTCAGGAGCAATGTATTTTCCACTGAGGTAGGACCCCTACTTTTAAATAAGGGTACTTAGGGTTGTCAAAGGAGAGGGAAACTTTCTCTATTGCCTTAAGAGAAAATTTACTGCATCATTAACACATGTCGCTTAATGCAAAGTCCTGTTATTTTTGGAGGAAGAAACTCATATTCCATACTACATATAATAACAACATAAACCTTTAATAAATAATTGTAACAGTTTATAAATATTTAAATAGTAAATCTAAAAGTCCTAAGGGACTAGAGAAGGCAAGAAGGGAAGATCTGACTTGTAAAGCACTAAAAATAGGTTCTGACACATACACTTTGAGATTTTTTTTTTTTTTTGCAGGCAGGAAAATGTATATTGGGGCCTTTTTGCAAAAACAATGGTTAGAGCAAAGTGACCCTCCTAGAGTCATTAAGTAAAGAAACTGTTGAGGGTGAAATTGATCAAAGGGCTCAACCAAAGAGAGAGAAACCCCCAAACCTTCCATGTCCTGCCTCTCACTTTGGCTACAGACATCTGAAACATTCATACTCAACACTGGGTAGGCAGAGGCAATCCACGCTGGAGCAGGCAGACCCAGAGGAGCTTCAGGACGTGCCAGGAAAGTCCCACTACTTGTTTCTGAGAAATATTGTGTGCCAAGGCGGGTGGTGTTTCAAGGGGATCTCTCCACTGATATTCGCAAGCTTTTATCATCAAGATCTATTATTATCCCTTTGATTACAGGTGACAAAATTGAGACACGGAGAGGTTAAGAAATGCCACCAGAGGCCACCTGCTACTGAATAATGGAGTTGGGATTTGAGCCTAGGTTTGGCGGAATGGAAGCACTTCCCTATCAGGAAGTAGGTGGCTTTCCCCAGACCTGCCCCAATGTAGAGAAGCTACACTTCATTTGTACCTACTCAGCAGGTACAAATTTTATTACTTTATCCAACTAGGTGCAATAGTGGCCAACATCCATTCCAGCCACAACGTTTTAATTTTAAGTCAGTCCTATGTATCTTCTAATTCTGGCCAATGAACCATGAGTGGGAGTCTCTCAGTGAGGGCGGTACTTTGGGGAAAATATCCTCTCTCCCAAGAGAAAATCATGAGACATGGCTTCTCCTTGTTCCTCTGGTTATCACATTTGCTGCTGCAACAGCCACCTTGTAAATATAAGGGGAAGCAGCCTTCAGATGAAACAGATACTGAGGACAGGAGAGAAGAGAGATGGGAGCAGCCTGGGCCATCGGTGACTATTGAGGCCATCTCCTGGGCACACCCTACCTCTGAATGTGACATAATATATTCTTTTATTATTTAAGACACCTGGAGTCAGGATTTTCTGTTACTTGCAGCCAGAAGCATTCTAACTGATCTAGGGACACACACAAGGGAGCAGTTATGGTGTGTGTATACAAGTAGTACTTCAGAAGTGATGGTTGATTGGATAGGATTGCACATGGGGTCAAACTTCTTATGATGGTCAGCTCCTGATTGCCTCCCCAGCATCCAGTTTAAACCTTTTTTTAACTGAAAATTCCCTCCTTTCCCCCTGTAGAATTGCCCCTCCTTCATTCTGTATCAGATGTGTAGCTGGGAATTGACCAGACTCCCTGCTCCTGGTGGGAGACACTGATTGGTAAGACAAGCAGTAAAGCCCAGCCCCCTAGCCATCGTGATCGACTCAAGGATGGTCTTGGGTCCCATTTCACGTCAGTGAGATACGAAAAGAGGTTTTCTTAGAACTCCTATAAAAGGAGATTTCTCACTGTTCTAGGACAGAAACCCTCCTCTCCTCTCTCTTTTTCCCTTGGTTTGGTCAAGAAAACACATCACCCCAGGATTTGCTGGCAGCCGTCTTTCTCTCAAAGTGAGGTGCTAGCCATGAGATGAAGCTGGGGCCGCAAGCTGCAGAACAGAGAGGCAGAAAGGAAAGCACTGAACTGGCCCTAAAGTCCTTCCTACATTTGGACTTCCCCATTACCTGAGCCACTAAGTCCGTTTTACGGTTCTTACTAGTTTGAGTTAGAGTTCCCATTACTTGGAAACAAAGGCATAGTAACTGGTACATATACATCTCTCTGTTTGACTTTCTAACAGAACCCCCAAGGCAAGTGTTTCAGGACTTGCTCCCAGAGACCTGAGCCAGATGTGTCCAGTCATCACAGGGTGAGCGGACCAGCAGCCGCTGGGTTTCAGCAGCCTCCTTGCAAAGCTGGAGGAGAGAGCACTTGGTGGTACGTGTTGGAGGTTGGAGTGCCTAACGTGGCATATGGCGAGGAAGGACGGAGAACCAACATAAGGTGTCTGAGAAAGTCTTTCCAGATTCGGAGGGTCCTTGCTCAATCCGCTGAACTTAAGGCAACCCCTCAGAACAGCCTTTCCGGCGGTGTGGACGTGGCTGTCCAGGCTCAGAAGTGACCGAAGCAGAAGAGAGCAGATATCCCCTGAGAGAGATGAGGTCCTCTGATTCTTAGACCCTAACAGCATCCCTACTAAGACAAGAGGTCAGCAAACTTGGTCTTTTAATCATTATTTTAAAAGTTACTATAACAGCTGTCTACTCTGTTTTCCTGAAAATGAAGTTCATGAGAATGAAAGAAAAGTTTCCCCAGGAGTGTCCAGCCACCTCCTGTGGCCTTTATGGGACAGAAGGTGTATCTCCCTCCCTTATCCAAGCATCTCACTCATTTTCCTATGCCCCATGGCATCAACTATTAGATTCTGTTCCTTTTTATGATCACTGAAGTTAAAATCATGCATGACAACGCATCCTCTTTATCAGAACCCGAGGCACGGGTGGATTGTGAAGAAGTGGCAGATAGCGCTCACTTGCTTTAAGGTGGAATTGGCAGGGCTCCTTCCCACTCCCCCAAATCTTCTGCTCTTGGGATATTCTTGCCTCAAACTCACCGCTTCTGAGCCTGGAGGAACTGGGTTCCTCCTGCTACTCTCGTTGGAGTGTGAGCTGGCACTGAGAGCTCTGTCCTAAGGTGCTCTCGCCTGTGGAATGCTGAGCCTGGGCAAACCTACAGGCTGGGAAGCAGGGCTAACACTCATCCAGGGCTCCACATCTGGGGCCATTTTTGAAGCTCATGGATGGCGCCTGCTCTATTATCAAGCTCCAATCATGTCCCAAGGTTCATTTACTAAAATACCATTTTCCTTAAGAAATTTCAATGGCTCCCAACTGCCTGAACAACCGTGGAGCCTGATCACATGACATTTATAGGCTTTCACTGTCATTCTGCAGCCCCTGGTTCCACATCATTTCCCACTCTTCCTGACTACAACTTACATCAGTACAGAGATTCACCAACTCCCCCAAAGAGGCCTCGTGCAGTTCTGCCCCAGTGCCTTTTTCAGGCCATCCTCATTGCTATCCAATCCACCTTGCTTGCGTCCTCCATCCTGTGTGGGATCTCCATGATCACCTGGCCCCCATGAGTCGCCCTCTAGGATCTCCCCAAGCACCTACTAACTGTTCGTGTTACCAGCCAGGGTTCTTGGCCTCCTTAATCAATAGAAATTGATCAGGGGCCAGACAAGAAATTCAGGCAAGGTTTTATTGGGGCCCCTGTTGGAGCAGAGGGGGGCAAGAACAAGTAAGAGTTTCCCTTGTCTGCTTGCCCCCCGAGGGGAGGCGAGCTGGTTCCTTATATGGGGTGAGGGTAGGGGCGGGTCCAGGGGTTGGGCCAGAGGGGTGGCTTAGGTGTTTTGCCCACCCCTTCGGTGGTGTTGTGTGCAGGGGGCATGCGCAGTACCCTGCTTTTGCTCCCAGCTTTTCAGAGGCGGCAGTTGGGTTTTTGGTCTCTTTTTATCTCTTTGTCCATAACTTGTCCCAAATGCACATGCACGCAGTTATTTTTAGTCCCTTATAGTTTCTTTGTATTTTGTTGCTCGAGAAGATGTTTGTCCGGGTGCAAGCACTGCAGCAAAGTGTCCCAGGTCCCAGCCCGTCTCATTTGCACCCACTGCTGGGTGTGGTCACTTGTGTGCATGTGGGCCTGCCTTCTTTCCCTATCTAGACCTTATGCTTCAGGGACAGAGGGGCCAGGGTGCCCCCTCTCTCCTGCAGCACTTACTACAGAGATCTACGTGAAAGGTGGAGTCCCGAGAGAGGCACTGACCATGCTGCCATGACCCTATGGTAGGCCGGGCACACACAGGTGGCAATCTCATCCCAGTGGCCTCCAGGACCATGACTCACTTCACCTGGCCTGGGAGATTCCAGGATGGAGCCTGAGACTGCCAACGTGAGCAGTGATAGGTGATGAAAGGGAAGACAGCCCACTGAGCCTCAGCAAATCAGAAAAATCATTGTCTATCAGACCCAGAAGGGCCTTAGGAATTCTCTAAATTTAGCCCTTTATTTTATAGGCAGATAAACTAAATTCCATAGGAATGTGATTTCCCCTAAGTCACAGAGCTAATTAATGAAGAGTCTAGACCAGAATGCAGGTCTCCTGACCCCTGGCAGATGGTTCGTTCTCTTGCCATGCCTCCTTTGATTAATAATCAGTTTCAGACTAGTTCTGCCCAATTAAGAGTTTTTCAAAACGGATTTTTCAAGTGTTTCGTAGGTATGACAAGAAGACAAGTTACTGTGGTCAGATAAATTGGAAAAATGATGAACCAAAAATTAAATTGATTTATTGATTCAGAACATCTCAGAGTTTTTAGTATGTTAATCCAAGAGGGCAGTATTGTATGTAGCATTTCCCAAATTTAACTGATTATGGAATTCTTTCTCAGCCATTGTCCAACAAAACGTCTTGAGACACAAGAGTACTGGGGCTCATAACTAGGGAAATGAGGGCCAATTGACATTTCAGAGAATGACGGCTGATCATTTCCCCTTTGAAAGCCCAGCATCCACATGACTATAAGCCTCTGCGTGCCACGACACAAGCACCCGCCATCACCAGGAAGCATCTGGTCTTGCCGGCTTGGAGAATTCTAGGCTTTCACTCCTTGAGAATGTCTAGAGAGTGGGATTAGAGAGTGTGTGGGGGGGCGGGGAGGGCGGGGGGGTGTTTTCTGTTTTGCGAAATTTTAAATGAAAATTTAATTTTAAAAACTTAATATTTAAATCTCAAAAAGCATCCATTTCTAACTACCTCTAATGTGCAGCAGCCAAAGAGCTGTTGAACACGTGCGTGTGTGTCTCACCAGTTCAGAGACAGGCCCCTTTGAAGACTCCTAACGGGTCCCTCCAGAGCCATTGGAGACAGAATGGCACAGAGGGGACCTCAGTTGTACAACGGACCCATCAGATAAACTCCCTGGTTGGCTATGGCATAAGTTATCTTAAGAAAAGGCATTATCATTACTGCATCTTACCACACATTTCCAATTGAGTTATCACAAGGGTATTACAAAAAAAAATCATAGGAGTTGGCAGTAACTCAGTAAATAAAATCACCATTTTAATTGCTCTAGCGTAACAGGTCGATCATTATCAAGAAAGGTTTTGATATATTTTTTAATTAAATGGTGACTCTGTTGATCGATTTCTCTGATAATTGAGCAATCCCCTCCTCTTTCCCCACCCTCCAAAACAGTTTGCTTCATCAATAGGATGGTTACTTGGTGACGGAAACATGGGGACCTAATTAACAAACTGTGCATCCTTATGCAAGTGATTTCCTCTCTCTACACCTCAGGTCCCCAGTCTGCAAGGAGTGGAGAAGGAGCAAGTATTCTCAAAGCCCCTCCCCACTCTGGAACACTATGATGGGAATGCATGATATTATTTTACTGGACAGTATTTTTACAGCAATAGAAAATGACACTTTTATCATTCATTTCCAAGAGACCTACAAATATCAGGGCTCAGCATAGGCCAGCATATATCCCTCTGAAAGGCCCCAGTGTCTGCTCTCTCCACCTCCACTAGCAGGGGGACACTCCCTAAGCTAAGTCTGTTTCCTGGTTTACAAAGTGGGATGGTGGTTTCTGGCTTACTCGTAAAATCAAACTATCCCTCCTTGTGGGTGTGGTAACCAGAATCCCAGGCACATATCTGAGGGTCATCAAAAGCCCCCTCTGCCTTGTCTCAGCCTCACCCCACGTGATCCCTGTTCTTTGAAGGCAGCACAGGGACAGCACTTGCAGGCAGTACAGTGGGGGCAGGGGGTGGGGGGTTGGCTAACACCCAGCTCCACTGGGTACTAGCTAAGTGACTTAGACTGGTTGCTTTGCCCCATTTTATAAGTGAGGAGGTTAAGGTACCAAGAGGTTAACATTAGTATCTGCCTTGCAGGGCGCAGTGGGAACGGATGGTTATCACACACATAGAGTGCTGGTAGTGGGGCTTGGCATGTGGCAAGCACACACTACATTTTAGCCCTGGTTGCCGCCAGCTTTATTCCACCTCACGATGACTTCCATAAAATCATCCATTTAATCATCCGATGAATTCATGAAATAGTGACTTTAGTGATGTTTTGGGTGGTCCCTTGACCATGGTACTATTGCTCGTCCTCTGCCCCAACGGTCTCCTTCCCACCTTCCAAAGCCACACTCCAGATGCAGGGGCCTCCCCTCTGTGGGCAGCCTGGGAATGGAGGTCCTGCAGCCCAGCCACCTGTCCTAGCTCAGCCCTCCCTGTCCCTTTCTGCAGTGAAAACAATGTTTCCCTCCCTTTGTTACTTTTGCTTCTCCTGGATGCTCTGATGACAAAGTGAGAGTCTCAGCAAAAAGTGAAAGTACTTGTTATTTAGTGGGGTGACCCTGAGAAGGCCAATTGATAGCATCCCTCTTAAGTAACTAACTCTCGATTTGTTAAAGAGGCTGTAGTCGATGCTGAGGTGCTTTGCCCAGACCCAGCCTTCAGGTGCCCACGCCTTGGCTCATAGCCCACCTCTCACTGGGATGGGCTCCCTCTGAAGGCAATGCCCTTCCCAGGGGAGGGCCCACAGCAGTGACCAGTCAATGCGAGGGTGCAAAAGTCCAGCCTTGTGTTCAATTTGGAACAGCTCTGCGGTCCCTCCCAGCCCCCAAGCCAGCACCCTGTGGGACCAGTTGAGGTCTCAGTTGTGAGGTATTGGGGTCAGCTTCCACCTCTGCCCACTCCTGCCCTGCATAAGGGTTTCCCCCAATAAACCTCTGCCTGCAGCTCTCCACCTGTGCCTCTCCAGGGAACCCAGCCTGAGACAGAGACTCAACTACAAAGACTTCCCTCTCCCTGCTCTTCCAGGAGGCTAGCTGGAGGACGAAGGCCTTCTCACTCCAGGACTAGCACATCAGGAGAAGGGAAACCCCAGAGGCTGATGAGCACATAAAGGGACCAAGCAGTGGAAGGCCGAGCCAAGGTCCTGGCACAGTGGCCCGTGGGATGGGCTGAATCATGCCCTGCCTGCAGAGACCCAGGACGAACGTGGAGGAACAGGACCTCCTCCACCTCCCTGGGCCCTTGGGCAAGGTCTCCGGGGTCTGCCAACCTCTGCGGATCCCTGCGCACTGCCCCTCCTTCCCTGCCATTTCCAGGTCCCATTTACTACCAGGAGGTAACCCTGCTCTATCCACATCACAGGACATAAGGAGTGCTGTGATCTCTCCCTGAGTCACTGCGGAGAGGGCTAAATTTAGATGTGGCAGGAATGGATGGGAGGGGAGGGAATCCAGAGGCCTAAGGCTGGGTTGGACGCAGGACACAGAGCAGGATATTTCCAGCTGCTTGCAGCCTTTGTGGAGGTAGCTCCCACTTAAATCATCCATTTTGTTATCAGCCCTTTGGACACTCAAGGAGCTTTCTAGAAAACTGAAGAGGGAAGTAATCATAATTCTAATGGGGAAAGTGGATCTGCAGAAAAATGATCTCAGAGAAACACTGTGGCAGCCTGGGCTCCGCCAAATGGTTTGGGGTCAGACACGTACTCAGCTAGCGGGGCAGCATCTGGTAGTGAGGACCCTGCCCAGAGAAGGCTTTCTGCCTCTTTTTCACCCCTCACTCTCCTCCTCCTCCAGGTGGGCAGGTTAAATAAAAAGAAAAGGGGCAGATCCCTCTAGATAAGGTTTTTGACTTTGGCAATATTTACGTTTGAGATCTGTCTGACCTTTACCCACTAGAGGCCAGTGGCAACCCCCTTCCAGCTGTGACAACCAAAAATGCCTCCAGATGCTGCCAAATGTCCCCTAGGGGGCAAAATCCCACCCTCCCCCCACAAAGAACTACTGGTCTAAATGCACGCATCAGTGTCACACTGGGTGGGGATAAGGGGAGGGTCTTTGTAGTTACCTAATAGTTTATAATTCACAAAGCAGTTTCCCCTACCTCTGCTCACCTTTTCCACATTACTATTATTATGGGCTGCTATCTATGACCCTCAAATTCATATGTTGAAATCTTAACTCCCGGCACCTCAGAATGTGATTGTATTTGGGTCTTTATAGAGGTAATTAAGTTAAAATGAGGACTTGGGGGGGGGAGGTTCTAATCCAATATGAGTGGCATCATTATAAGACAAAACAATTAGGACACAGACACACACAGAGGGAAGACCATGGGGAGACACAGGGAGAAGGCAGCCACTTGTGAGCCAAGGAGGGCCTCAGGAGAAACCAACCCTGCCGACACGTTGATCTCGGACTTCTGGCCTCCAGAACTGTGAGACAATAAATGCGTCTTATTTAAGCTACCCAGTGTTTGGCACGTTGTTATTGAAACAGAGCAGGACCCCGTGGTTCTTCCCCTCCATGTCCTCCACCTGCCTTTTGTCTGTGGAAAAACTTTAGCCAAAGAATAAGTTTAATTAGAGAAGTGAGAAAATGCAGAAGCAAAGGAAGACAGTCAAAGGAGACCAAATAGTTTAGTCGGTAAGCATAGTCAAAGACCTTGAGTTCCTCCTCAAGGGCTATAGATAATATTCTGAGCCATATCCTGTGAGCTGTCTTGTAGATACCGAAACCCCACCAGGTGGAAGAAGTTAACTACATGATGACCAGACTGTAGCCATGACATAAGCTGCTACAATTCTGAGAACTGGCCTCAAGGAAATGGGAACAAACCCACCCTGGAACTGAAGATCAACTGTACTTGAAAACAGTCAAGATGACGCTGGTCAGACCACCATGATCAATTTCAAGACGACTGTCAGAGCTGCCTGGGCTGTTTCTGCGTGTAGCCCCCTCCCTCCGTCTATAAAAGTTCTTGCCCACTGATTGTCGGGGGAGGGGGACTCGGCCTTTGGGCAGGAGTCCACCTTCCCCCCACCCCCGCCACTGGTTGCCGGCAACCAAAATAAAGCAAACTTTCCTTTCCACCTACATTGGCTCTTTATGGGCTTTTGAGTGGCGAGCAGCTGGGGCCAACTAATACATTATTCCATGAGTCTGGCAAGATAGCATTCCCATCTCAGAGGGAGTAACCAACGCCCGCCTGGAGGCTCTGAGCTGTCCCCAGGGTGGGAGTCCACACAGAAAACGTGGCATTCTAGGCTCCCGCCATACAGCCTCTTCATATCTGTCAACCTGTATTTAGTAAGGCCGCACAGGATTTGCTACTGAGAGAAACTGTAGGCTTCTGTCTCTATGGTCAGCATAAAGGAAGCAGTACCTGCTCTGAACAAAGCATTTTAATTTACCTGGAATTGTCTCTTACTTCATTTTCTGGGTTTTTTTTTTTTATTATTATTGGTCATAAACCTGGATTCTATTAACCATTCTCTCACCCTACTAAAGATAAAAGAAACTTACATGGATGCAATTAAAACACTTTGTTAAAAACATTTAATCATTTTTTTTTTCTGGCTTTTATTTCAGGAAAAAAAAAAAAATTCTCCCTTATCTTCTATTGTCTACTTTTTAAAAAAGTTTCTGTTTGTTTCAATTTCCAGAGATTCCTGGAGGCCTAATGCAGGTTTGTAAATTTAGGTAAAATACATCACTTGTCCTTGGTAAATAGCACACTACAATGCATTGCTTAGTTGATTATTTCAGTGGCTACACCACCCACTTCAGTTGACTGCTCTGAGGATCGAAGACATAGGACTTGTGTGCACGCATCACAAAAACATGAACGAGAATGACTTACAAGGGCAAGGCCTTGTAAGACATTCTGTTGTAAGGAGTTTCCTACTTCAGGAACAGTGCGACAAACTTCCAGTTGGCCATGGGGGTAAAGATTTGTGGCCTGGGGTAACTAGATCCCTTCCAGAAATATCCCCACAAAGGTTGAACAGCAATTAACAAAAGGTGGCCCTGGTAGCACCTGGCTGTCCCTCCCTTCATCTTGTTCTGCTTCTATGACAGAATGAAGTCACTTCCTGTATGTAGATTTCATCCACAGCTCCTCAAACTGGGGTGCCCCTCTCTTCCATGGGAAAGTCCTGAGCTCATGCAAAGATAAGGATGACCACAGACTACCCCTTGTCTTACCCATCCCCCACACGATCTGTGTAAAAGGACATAAATCTTCCAGGATCAAAAATCACTAAAATTTCACCTAACTCAGATTTCCTGGCAACATGATATTTTTGCATATGTAATGGTTTTCAGGTTTTGTTGCTTGGGCGTTAAAAAAAATAGGCTAACAGTAATAGGCACGTGAACTACCTTTAGAATTTATGGTATATGGGAAAAAAACAGAAAGTATCATAGATTTATATAATTTTTTTTTTCCCCCAGAAAAGATGTATTGTTCTGGTACTAGCAGTAAGATGAAGAAAAACCATGAAATTTTTCATGGTATTATATGAAAATTGTCAAACTGCTGGGCTATCCTCCTTGCCCATGAGCCAGCCTCAAACACAGTATATTTATACACAAAATTTTCAGTGTCTTTGGACAGTAGCTTTAGCCTTGTGCAGTTGTAAAGTCCCACAAAAGAGCATTTACTTTATCTTGTCAGAAAATGTAGTCATAAAAGAATCATAAATGCCCTGTGTTTATCAGGCTGTCTGTGCATACTGGTTGTCACTGGAGACATAGCTTTTTTTTTTTTTTTTTTTTTTTTTCCCTTTCTCTCTCTTTTGCTCTAGAGAAAATGAAATGCCCATTGCTCTCTTCAACAAAAATACCAAGGACCCTAAGATATCAGGGCAAGCCTGTCTCCCCGTTCTTACTATGGTAGTGATAAACAATGTTTTATGCCCCATAATTAAGGTACAGTAATGAGCAATTATGCAGATCATGAATTAATTATATTTAAAACAGAAGCCATTATAATCAATATTCACCACATTTCAACTGCATTCTGGAATTAATCTAATTAAAACTTTCAATTGGCAGTGATCTGTTTATACCACCTTTGTGAAGAATCACGATTAACAGCTGTCTTTGATAACTACGTTTTATGTATACACATATACACCATGGATCAGGGGTGTGGGGCTGTCGTCTTTGCTTAGGTAGATTGATTAAGACAAACTTTTGGTGGAGTGATTCCTCGCTCTCCCAAGCTGATCACCCCGGAGGACAGTTCAGACATCTTTATAGTGGGTACTGGAGCCTGGTCCTTCTGCTTTTAAGTCTCAGAACAATCGTTTCAAAGTGAGGTTGGAGAGAACAGCCATTAGTTAGTGGTTGGTTGGTGTTGTGCCCTCCACCCAGCATCTGCTTTTTGCAGGACCACCATTTCCCCACTTTCAGTCCATGTTGTCAGTGTGGGCTGAGGTCTCAGTCCTGACCAATCACATCACCATGCTTCACTGGCCACAGCAATTTGTTCAGTCATGGGCCTATGAGCTTATCATGGCTTAAGAGCCACAGTAACTTTGCTGTGACTTTTCAGAATGAAGTTCTCTTGGTTTCCAATGGACTTGAACCTAATAGGATGGAGATCGAGAGCTTTTGTTAACCACCTTACCACCATGCAGAGCAGGGCTGAGCTGGGAGAGAGACCAAGTCCTAGTGACATCACGTATACCTTAAATCCAGCTGTGCCTGAAGCCATCTAACTCTGGAGTTTCCACTTATATATTCCAATGAGAAAATCCTCTTTTTTAGGTAAGCCTTTCTGTGGGTCTTTTGTCACTTGCACATGTATCTGATAAAACAATTCCCATGCTTGGCTGACTCATTATTTTATTTTGCTAAGTCATCCTCAAATAAAAGTCCTGGCCAGACTAAGGAGCTAAGAGCGACAGAAGGCTGGTGGGCAGGGGGTTGGGGATGCTGAGGAGAAGATAAGTCTCACTTTAAAATGGAACATCCATGGGTTAATATCTTCTTTTTATTAAGTATTCAAAATATATTTTCAGCTCATGGCAGGTACCCCTCTGAAAATACTGACATTATTTAAAACCTGGGCTGTGGTTTGGGGTACCTCCTTCCCATTCCTCACATGTTCCTGATGACAAAGGAAACATGAGTCAGCAATAGTCTTTAGATAACCCCCGCCCCACACTTGAAAATAAGTGCCTCCTTCTAATTGATTTGGTGGGTGAGAAGGTTGTTATCCAAAAATATTAATGATTATCTTCTATGGTATAAAGAATATCTTAAGCAAATTGAACTCTTTTGTTAGACCTGTTTTTGGTACAGCAACTTTCTATTTACAAAAGGCTTTTAGATCCATTATCTTGTTTGATCCTCACATCAAGAGTCATGGTACTCATCCATTAAACCATCTATCAGTTTATCAGAAACACCCGTTCTCTGAGCAGATATTCATTGGGGGCTAAGCAGTAGACACAAAGTTGTGTTGATATCCAAGAAAGATGGATCCTCTCTTCCATTTTTTTAGGACACTGCTTCAAGAGATTGGGCCAAGATCAATGGCTGTTACATTCCAATTCACAACTCTTAGCTTCATTTGAAAAGAAAAGAAAAAGTGTACCCCATTACAATCCATCCAACAAGTACACCCATCTCCCCCTTCTCTAATATCCAAAATCACACTGTGAAAAGAAGTGATTATACCTTGAAGCTGACACAGCTTAAATTCAGGGCACCTTCCCTGCACAGCCTCCTGCAAGCCCTGAATGTGATCACATAGTCATGTGTTTTTGAAGATTTTAGAGGTTTTAACCACAGTTGGTTGAGAACACTGTCTCTTTCCACTTTAACTTCCCCTCCACCATAAGTCCTCTTGCATAGGTTAGAGTTGGAGTGGCCATGGGCGTTTTGGGATCTGACTAAGGTGAAGGTGAGGTTGGTTACATTCATTTGGGGTTTGGAGAGATGCATTTATGTATGGATGTATAGTCACTTCTGTGTGTAGTCATGTGCTTGCTCATAGGAGTGACTTGAGGAATACTTCTTCTGTTCTTTATACCAATCTACCCCATGCCAGCCGTGGAACTGCAGGACCAGAGTCTCTACTGAAATATGCATGTTTCCTATGGCACCTACACACAAGAAATATGTGGACTGTGGAGGATTAACAAGGTTTGGGGTGTATGGAGCCAGAAACTCATCTCTGGAAATTCTTCCAATCATCAGACATGTAGAATTGTTATTGTAGGATTAATTATTATAGATGCCTAGTCAAAGAGGAAGTTTTCTCTTATTAGAGATATATTTAACAGAAACCATACTATTATAAACACACCATACTTCCTTTTCCTTTTCAATGAAGAATAAGAAAAACATAACGTATGAGAAATCTTACGTTAGTAAGGCACAAATCTGCAGGATCACGTCATTCAGCAAATCCAACTGAGTGTGAATGTGAATGCTTTATGCATGCTAGAAGAATCTTTCTATTCCCACTATAAAAGATGATGTTATAAAATTGTTGATCAAAGAGGACGCAGACCAAAAAAAAAAAAAAGTAGGAAAAAATGTACTATAGGATTGTGTCAGAATGTGAATAAAAATTAATTGATTAAATATGCTATTTTCTGAGATATTTGTCAGCTTTTTCAAATGTGTTTTTTGATGATTTATTTTCTCTTAAGTAAATATTTATTTCTAATTCTATCTTTGTATGCAAAATGTATTCTTAAAGAGGGCCTCTAGAATTGTATAATCTTGTGTAAAATCTGGATCCAAGCCCAACTAAACCCCACTCCCCACATTGAATTCTAGTGTAAACCTCCAGGGCTATATCTGATGCTATAGATGAGATATAAAAGATAAAGGGAGGGATGCAAGGAGACAATAACCTGTGTACCTGATAAAGTTTTAATATAATTGAGATAATAAGATTTATAGTCAAAAAAAAGAAAAACAGGGAAAGAAGTGTTAGAAGTCAAGAAGTGCGAGGTAGAAAAGTGTAGCCAAATCACACACAAGAGTTAAGAAGAATATCTATATGTCTATGTCTACATCTATCTACATAACAGGTCTGGATACCTTAGCAGTATATTAGAAGATCAAGATGGTGGTGGATGGTTCACACAGGATGGTCTGCACTTCCCTGTCCCTCTTCTCCTCTCACTCTATATGAGAAGACATACTACTCAACCCTCCTGCTTCCCAACCCCAGTTGTATGGTTGACCCAATCCAGGCCAATTAACTCCTTTCCTGAAAATTTAGAATTGGGACTAAGAGATCCTAGTCTCCTTCTGATTGGTCCCTTGTGCAAAGAAAATTTAAATTCAGGAGCCGTGGGAGGTTATTTTCTCCCATGTGGATTGCGGAGCAAAAAAAAGCAAGCAAGCTGTTCACCAGGAGAGAAGGAAGCAGATGAGGGATGAGGGGAATGAGGAGATACCTCTGAGAGCATCTTGTGTCGGTCCCATCATTCTTTTTTTAATCTATAGTTCACATATCATAAAGTATACCCTTTTAAAGTGTACAGTTCAGTGGTTCTTAGTATACTCAGAGTTAAAAATTACTACTAATTTCAGAATATTTCCATCATCCCAAAAAGGAAATTCACACCCATTAGCAATCACCCCCCATCCCCCTCTTCCTCCAGACCTTGGCAATCACTCATCTACTTTGCGTCTCTATAGATTTGTCTACTCTGAACATTTCATATAAATGGAATTATATAATGTGCAGCCTTTTGTGACTGGCTGCTTTCATTTAGCACACTGTTTTCAAGGTTCCCATCCCTGTTGTAGCATTATCAGTCCTTCCTTCCTTGTGTGGATATAATATAGTGTACCCATTCAGTTTACCCATTCAGTAGATCACACTGTGAGGCCTGGAAACATCTTTTCCCTTTGTTCCCTAGCAATATCTATGCATCTTTCTAATCCTATATAAGTTCTCCATTCTGCTTAAGTCCACAGGAATCAACCTTGGTTTCTTCCATTAGTCCTAATACAGGAAGAATTGCCTGATAATATTCCTGGAGGGGGTGGAGCCTTGAGCAGGGCCAAGAAAGAGGGCAAAGATTTGACAGCAGGAAAGAAGGGGTTAGAGGGTGGAGAGGAAAGCCACCTAGGGCAGTAGGGACAGAACTGGCAAGAATGTGGGGCATGTCCCCAAACATTGATGGAGAGCAGGTTGGCTGGGGTATGGAGAGTTTAAGGATATGGCAATATATGTGGAGAGATAGGATGGTGCCCAGTTAAGGAATTACTAGACAGGCTAAGGTTTAAAAGATACTTCTCTGTATCCCTGTCTGCCTAGAGGTGGCATTCCTGTGGCACCACAAAATATGTTGGCTTTGAGAATAACTGCCTTCTAAGGTCTCCTCTCTAGCCACAGGCTCCATCCAGCCAGTTGCTTCTCAAAGCCCCCAAACCAGGGACAGAATATAGGCCGACCTCACTCTCAGTTAAGCTACTCAAGTTCCCCAGCCCTTGAGGTGGGGTCTGCAGGGGTATCCTCACAGTTTACCCACAACACATAAGATAAAGAAATCTGAACAGTGGGGTTGAGCCTTCTTTGCTAATTAATAGCTGAGTGACCCTTAACAATTGCTTGACCTCCAAGCCTCGACCTATTCTTTTGTTGTTATTTGTGGCTAGAACATATCTTGTTGGGTGATGGAGGGGATCAAAGTAGATGTGAGTTGTCTGTGAAAGGACTTGGCAGAATCTACTATATTACGCCCATGTACAATTCCATTCATCTATTGACCACAAATACCCATTGAATACTTACAAGCAAGACGGAGTTGTGATCCACTGACCAAAAACAAAAAAAAAAAAGTCAACTCTGCATTTATTGACCAAATGGCAAATTGTTTCTACAGATCTATCCATGTAATGGGTTATATTCTAAAAGGGAGCAATCACTACTGATACATACAGGTCTTCCTCATCCCATTCATCAGCCACGGCGCACCCGTGACCCCTTGCAGGCTCACACCTGCATCCATCTATACTCCTTGGTTAGCTAGCTTGGTTACCGTGCACTGGCTTGGTCTCTAGAAGGCACCTTGGCAAGTAGGCAAGCCCGATGTTTTACCCCCAGCCCGGCCCTGTGATTTTACTCTTTGCCTGATGTGAAAATGAAAAAGGCAGGTTAGAAGAACCCAAAGTAATTGAGCGGATTTGCACCATGACGTGCAGTGTTGCCCACAGCTACACCTTGCAATCACCCCATTCATATTTTAGCTTCTGACACCAGAGTTTGCAGTCTTTTACAATCCTCTGTTCCATGCCAGCAGCTCACTGTACAGTCCTATTTAAATCTGCAGGAAAATAGCTGCAGGTGACATAACCTTTCGTGTCGTACCACTGTGTACATACACAAATAATTGGGGCTCTTGACCCTGTCTGGGCCCATACAACTGTAAGTACAAACTTGACATTTTGATACTGCTGCTAGCCTTTCTCGTTGTTATTTTCTGTTTCAATAATCCATTGCAGGTAGAAAAATGAAAGAAGGAAACATGAATGATTAATGCTGTCAAGCTAAAATAATGTATTTAGAAAAATCTATAAATCTGTTATTTGTGGCATTTTAAAACTGAACACGACACTACTCGGTGCCGCCGCCTGTTTCCCGGCAGATGAATGGGAGTCCTTTGCAGGCACGGGGTGGCCCGGTGGCCTTTGGAGTCCTGGCTGAGCTGGGCTCCGGTCATCCTGGGACAGGCACAGTGGGAAACTTGGCTTCTTCCTGTTACCGAGGTCAGGAACAGAGACC
Organism: Eubalaena glacialis; assembly: GCF_028564815.1. Taxonomy (NCBI): domain Eukaryota; kingdom Metazoa; phylum Chordata; class Mammalia; order Artiodactyla; family Balaenidae; genus Eubalaena; species Eubalaena glacialis. The sequence continues at coordinate 49,252,184 of NC_083733.1, read as the reverse complement.
TACAGGAGTCTTTGCAATGTGCTGTCAGTTTTGCATTTCACACCAGGGTGAGGGGGTGAGACTGGGCTTTTCTTCTCAAATGTTCCTTGTTTGCCACCCCCAGCGGCTGCAGCCCACAGGCCCCAGGCAGCCAGCTGTCTCTTGCTCCAACCCAATCGCTATTGGATTTAGTTCAAGCTCAGGCTGAAAGTTGATGAAGTTAGGCTCCTAGGAGGCTCAGCGCAGCTCCAGGCATTCTGCTGAATGCTGATTCCCGCACAGGTCTCTGAGGTTCCCAGAAGCCCCGAGTTGCACTGGCCCAGACTCCAGGGTATATAGCAATCACAGGGCTCTCACCCAAAGGTCCCCAATTCTCAGAGGCAAACACCGCCCCTACCCATGGTGCAAGTTCTCATGCTTTGATCTCTCCACTCTGGCCAGAGGAGCTCTGGTTAAGAGAGAATAGGCCTGCAAAAAACAGAAAAATCGGAAATCAAAACTGCCAACGACACTTTGGCAGCCCCATTGATCTCATCAATATATTTGTTATATTTGCTCAGAGAGAAGCTCAAATGTCTGCAGACAACAAAATCAGCAATTCGTGTCAACAGCCTGATTATTGGCAAGTTCAGAACTATTTAGCCCCTGGGCAGAGTGGTCACACACATCATCTTAAATGACACTGGGGACAGTGTGGGCAGGTAACTAGGGGTGTTGCTGCCCTGGCCGGGGTGGGGGAGGGGCAGAGGTAGGGGGTCAAGGAGAATGGGGGTTTCTTAGGGAAAACATGGACTGCTGGGAGAGGCGAGGGGTCTCCTGGGAGCATGGATGCCCCAGCAGAGTGTGGGAGCACCAGGAACGGACCCCACACTCAGGGAGAGAGGCAGCCCCAGACTGCTGGCTGGTGACCCACACTGCTTATTCCCTGCAGGCAGGTAGAGAGGCAGTTCACCTGTTCTGATTGGCCGATTCTGTTGCCAATTTCTATCCAATGGCTGCAAGTTTGATCTTAAAGCAATCTAGCAGGGGGATGGCGGGCACCCAGGATGGTGGGGGGTGGTAGACACTTCAGGTCACAGGAGGCAACATACCAGTGACGGCCCTTTAGAGAGTACTGGCCACATACAACGTTAAGGACGCCTTGCAGATCCCGGAAGCCACTCTGACGTCAATGGACAACTGCCTGACGTCCTGCCCGTGGGCAGGTGGGAATGCGGGCGGGAAGCCTTGAGAAAACAAGCAATGGGCCTGCCTCCTTCTCCCGTTTTACTGTAACGTGATTTTCATTCCTCTTGCTTGTCTCTGCCACTCAGGACTCCTTGAGGATGTGGCCTCTGTGCCTGGCACCATGACTGGCAAAAAGGGACTAGGCCCCATGAGGTCTCCCACTCCTTACCTGGGTCATGGGGACAGATTTCACCTGAAACTCACCCTTCTGGTTACCCGGCCTATTGCTGCAGAAAACCGGCTCTGGCAAAATTAACGGCAACACCAGGTCTCTCTGAGCACCATTGTATATATGCATCTGGCCAGTGGAGGAGAAATGGATTTTAATCCAGCTTGTGTTCCTGCATTAGTGGAGCCCACAGATACCCGATCTGTTTGAAGACGTTAGTTTCACTCAGGTGCTGGGCCTCAATAATTTAAAATTAACTCAACTCTCTCAGCATAAAAAGTAATGGCTCTGTCAGAACCCGAGTGTGGGATGCCTAATTTAGGGTTTTACATGCTAATCCTGAATAAATGGACATGTCATGAGAAGGAAGGTTCTCTTTCTAAGTGCGTGAAGGCAGCTCATGAATCAGTAGAGACCATTAAAGTTACATCTTAGTGTCTTGGGCTCCATGAGTGCCAGGCTGGGAGCGGTTGTACAAGCCTGATACCCAAGGGCCCCCAGGGCACAGACTTCAGCCTCTCTATTAAAAAGACAGACAAATATTTCTTCCTGGAAGCCTCTGACTTTGGGGTTCAGAGTACCCTCCTTGAGATGGGCTGGAGGCCCAGAGTACCTTTCCAAGTCACACACGTTCTGATGGCCAACCTTCCAAAAGACACTGATGGGTCCCAAAGACATCAGGCTGCGGGCACTCAACAGTGGAAGAATCTGGAGCTTCCCTGTTAGCTTTCCCTCCAGGGTCTGCTTTGCAGAGAGGCATGCAGAGGGGACTTGGGATCCAAGCAGAGTCACTGGCCCCCATGTGTGATTCCGTGAATATCCTGGGTGCCCCAAGGTGACTGGGTGGAGACCACCTCGTGTGCCCACTTCATGAAATGCTCCCACACTGTGTCCCATCAACCTAAGGTGGCTGAGTCTGGGACCATCCCTGGTCCACAGGATCCCTGAAGAAGCTCAGGATGGAGCCTTGGTTTCCCAGCTCTCCAACTCACCTGCACCGTTTGGCCTGGGCTGTTAGGGACAGAGAGACTTGGAAGTAAAGGTCTCATGCACTTTGTGGCTTCTCTGTAGGAACACAGGGGCCAACGGGCTTGCTCTGAAGTGTGTGCTCTGAGACCCCAATTCACGGTTTTTTCTCCTCTGACTGTAGTCCCCGGGGGGGCCAGGCCAAGATGGGGTGGTGTCAATGGTCAACCAGGGCCTGACATCCAGCGTGCCCGTGCTCCCCACAGCCCCCCTGGAGGCACCAGTCACGCCCGGCCCTCAGGGTCCTTCCTGCATCACGTGCTCTGAAGAAACACAGGGAGGGAGCTCGGGAGAGGAGGGGCTCTGTGTTCTGGGGTTTCATTCAACACTAAGCAGAATGAAAGCCGTGAATTTATTTCCCTGCCCTAGTAAACCTAATAGTGCTTCCACATGTTCCCTACTGATACATCAAGCCCACCGGCTCTAGCACACTCGTGGGCCCCTCGTTTCCCGCAGCCAAGTAGATGGGGCTCGTGCAGTTCCCAGGCCAGCTGTGGCGGGGCCCGGTTCTCCCGCTGACCTGCACATCACACTGTCCCATCCTGGCACAGGGCAAAGCCCGCAGATAAAGGGCCGGTGGAGAGACCTGTCCCGGCTGCTTGACCCTCCTGCAGGGGCCGGATCGTCATTTGGAAGGTCATGAGACCTTGGCAGGTATGGAGGGCACAGAGCATGGAGATTCAAGGGCCCTCACCTGCAACGTGGGACCCTGCACAGGTCACAGGGCGAGTGTGGGTTCGGGGGACCCTTCTGCATCCCCTCCGTTGCTAGGAGGGTCTATATTAGATGAAGGTTGAGCTCCTCTAAATCCCCTGTGTCTGTGTCTGAGGTGCTGTACTGCTATCACTTAATGCAGAAAGTGAAGGAGTCCCGTCCTTGTTAGCCAGGTTCTGGCCTTTTCTATGTATTCGCTTTAAGATGAAAAGGTGGAATCAGTGTTTAGAGCCCTTTTCACTTCCAACTAGACTCAGAGGTCCTCTTTCACTTCTCAGATTTGACCAGGCCAGCGTGTTTTGCATCTCTTTTCCCTAAAGCACTGAGCAGTAAGAAAGAATGATGGGATCAGAGGACTCTGGGAATCTCTCTCCCCAGCAGGGGCTGGTCTGCCTCCCCCGCCCCCGGCACCCCCTCAGACCCCGGTGACAGCGTCTGTCTTGGGCTGCTCACCACGGGGCCTCTGAGGATGCTCCTGTACCCTCCTGGGACTGTGAACTCCTGGGGGGCCGGGACCCTGACCCATCCTTCCACGTGGTCAAGGGCTCTGCACAGTGCCAGGCCTGCTGTGGCCGCTCTACACCTTTTATCTAACTGAATTCTTGACTAAATCAGTCCACACGTCACCTGGTTCCTGGGATGAGATGTATAATGTTTGCTTTCACCTCCATGGGAAGAACAAACCTTGGAATAACTGCTCTCTCAATGTTTCCCCAAGTTTTCTCTCTCAAAGGAGGTGGAAATTTAAAAATGCCTTTAGAGAAAACTGTTCCATCTTTCTGGTGAACCCACCTGAACTGCCCTGTAGGGTGTGACCAGAAAGCCCTTACTCTCCCAATGCGCTCGGGAAAAGCAGAATTCACGACTGCCCTGAATGCAGGGACTGGGGCTTGGTCAGGGGAAGTAAGTTGGCATTTGAGATTAATCCAGCCCTGGATCTCAAATGCTGTTGTTGCCCTGGGCGGCGGGGAAGTAGCTTTTATATTTCTGGACTCAGATAGGAGAGTCCCTATAAATGGTAGCATGTCAGGAATGAGTAGTCACCGTGGGTCATAGCTGAGCACCCGCCAGCTGCAGGAAGGAGATGGCCAGAGAGGCTCCCTGTGACCAGACAGGGTGTGGACCCGCCTGCGCTGTGCTGTTGATGCCTCAACGTGGGGCAGGTCAGTTCAAACAATGCAGCCTCTCGAGTGGATTCTGGCACTCTTTTGCAACTGATTTCCTGTAGCCATAATTCAAGGAGGGTGGAGGTGGGACGGTTTCTCCTGAAAGGATTAGTCTCACCGACTGTCAGTCATCAGAGCAGAGGGGATCAAGGAACAGAAACTAACAAGACTGGCCTCAAGCTGGGGACCTTTTCCTTCTCCAGGCCTCTTTGCAGGCTGGATCTGGGTCCAGGGCAATGGAGGCACGTGTGTGGACACTGCCTTTGCCAAGGATAAGCCGCTCGCTGGTGCACAGAGGCTCTCTGGCAGGGAACTGCAGGCTGCGCCAGGTCCTGGACACATCTCGTGAGACTGGCCCGGGCCTGTGGGCTATGGGGGAAGCCATGTCTATTGCTCTTCTAGGTCTGCATTTCCTGGTGCTATTCCAAGCCCTCAGGAAAGTCTTGCCAGGGTCACAGCCTGGCCTGTGTTGGAGGTGACTAGTAAATGGACCCTCTCCCCATTCCTGCCTGGTGGCAAACACAGTGTCAACCCGGGGAGCTGGGTGGTCTCTGAGCTTCCAGGGGAGTCAGTGGGTGGAGTAGACATCCTCCCGTGGGACCAGGCGACAACAGCAGTAAGCAATGGTGGGGTGGAGGGGTTGTGGCAACCCACAAGAGATGCTGGCACCCTGGGAACTCACTAAGACAACCAAGGGAGATGTACGGTGGAGACTGGAATCCCAGCATAAGCTGATGTGGACTTGGAACAAGTGGGAATAAAACAGGGATGTAGATACCACCTCCATGAGACTTCCGGCAGACCGCCCGGGGCATAAAGATCGCCCAGATTATGGCCCCGGTGGCCACTCCTGTGAGGCCAGAGCCCTCCTTCAACATTGACGTAAGCTTTAACAGATTCAGGGTGCTTGGCCCGCCCCAAAGACAAGGACCTTCTCTCCCAGGCCGTACATTCTCAGGAGACTCCCAGCAAGGTTACCCGCACCCTGCACTTCACCTCCCCCTGCACCCATCACACGCCATCACAGTCACGCCACAGGCTCGTGCACGCACACCACACTCCCACACAACAGCCCCCCCACCCCGTCCAAGCCCTGAAACTAGGTCCCACACACACTCACTCACTCACAGCTCCCTCCTCCCTCTCACGTGGCCGCACCCACCTCCACCCGCTGGATGTGTTTTGCTGCCTTGTGCCGGGAGAATGAAGTTCTATATGTTACTTTTCAGGATCAATGCGGCAAGTTCCAAATAATGTGTGCGGTAAAAAAATCTCTGCCCTGTGTGCAGAGAATACAGACCATTATGTGCTGAGAGAGGTGCACTCAGCCCCCTATTTGTTGTCTGTTGACTGCTGTCAAATATAATAAAATGAAATAAATCTCTGGGAACAGAACAATTAAGGCACCTAAATGTGCTATTGTTTTGATCCTGTCCTAGACTCATAAAATGGTACTTTTCTTCCCTTCCCGAGTGGTCAGATAAATAAATTAACTATAAAGTCAGAAAGAAAAACACATCCATGGAAAAGTGCTCTGCGGGGCCACAGAGACTCTGTTTTCCCTCCCCTGCCCCTCCCTCACCACAGGCTTCCTATTTCTCTGCAGATCCCTGGGGTGAGGTTCAGGGAAAGAGGCTGTGGGCTCCTGGGAGAGGTAGCTCACTCCCTTGGCTCCAGGAGTTCTCCCTGCCCTGGGTTCTCCTCTCCCCAGTTTCAGTCTCATTTCCCACAAAGGCAGGATTTCATCGCTCTGCCCAGATCCCCGCAGATCCCATTTTATTGTTTTCTGTGCGCCGCTGACTTGGGTGTGCCAGCGCTAAGAGCTCATTTGGGGAGACCTGCCCTGGGGAGGCTGGAGTCATGCTTTGTCCCCTTTGAGTATGAAATGCCTGGAAATTTCCTCACTGCCCCAGGTAGGGTGAGGGTGAGGGTCATCCTTAACCCAAAGCTGACAAGTAGGAAAGCCACAGCCCCTTTGCCTAGGATTGAAAGATCTTTCTCTTAACTAACACTCCAGGGTCCCCTGTGAGATCAGGCAGGCACGACCCTTGGTGAGACTTTGCCTAGCATTCCACCTGTGCTCAGCCTTGTTCTCTTCCCTGTTTTGCTTCTCCTTCTGCCTTCCCAGTTCCCCTGGAAGCACTGCCTTACCAAATCCATGCACACAAACCCTGGGCTTAGGATTTGCTTCTGGCAGTGGGAGGAGAGGCGGGGGGGCGGGGGACAGATATGTTCCCCCTGCCTCAACCAGAGCAGCTCTGCCAAAATCCATCTTACATTATGGGATTGCTGTGGAATCCTTTCTTAAGGTTTACTCTCATAAGAATAATTTCTCAAAACCACTGACCAGGGACATTTTAAATGCAGTGTCACTTGTGTGATCTGAGCACCAGCCTTACTCTTGGTCAAGGCTCAGCTTTCTCTCTGATATACCATTGAAAGAGAAGGCTCTAGGTTATGCCTCCACACAACTTCAGTCACCCATCCCCCAGTTGTTTCCTAATATCACATACTCTTCCCTATACTTGCAACAAGTAGAGGGATGCGGATGGAAAGCAGGCACAACACCAGATTTACCAAAGCCATCCATGTAAAGGTCTCCCAGAGACGGGAGTTAAGGGTAGTTGTTGTTTTGTTTTGTGTTTTGTTTTTTTGGGTTCTTCTAACTGTCCAGTGAGTTGAATCAAACACGCACACACATACACACGCACAACTAACCAAAACCAGCATCCATTCTCAAGAGAGTGCTGTCTAAACTATAAGGAAGAAAAACTTGCCCACCAGCTCCATCATTTGCACAGAAACTCTCTTATAGAGAGGTCAATGACTCACAACACCTTGAATGGCACTTCTGGTCCCTTCCTTCATCTTTCTGATCTCGCTCTGGGCCCCTCTGGTCTTCCTGCCAGAAATAAGACAAAGATAAATTGCTGAGCCACACTTCCCATGGTAGGCACTACTAGGTGGCAAAACCCCAGCCTTTCCAACCCCCCTTTCCTTTCCTTCTCTCACTGTGGATTTCCAAGCTCCTTGCACGTGGGGCGCCCAGGAGGCCCAGTTCTGACCAGTGAGTTGTGAGGGAGGTCTGCTGGCGGACATCTGAGAATGACATTTTGCTCCTGACAAAAAGGACATGTACAAAAGGAGAGTGTGCCTACCCAGCAAGGCCTTCCTCCTTCTTCCCTCTTTGAACACAGATTTGATGCCTAGAACTGCAATGGCCATTGTGCCATTGTGAAGCAAAAAACACTTATGAAAATCCAACAAGCTAAAGGTGAGAGAATGAAAAGATGGAAAAGTCCTGAAACCTTGATTACATTGCTGAGCTGACTGCCAACCTCCAGACTTCTTAACAATAAATGTCCTTGACGTTCAAGCACAGTTAATCTGGTTCTCTGTTACTTAGAGTGAAAAGCTTTCTCAACTGATACACACCTCTTAACGGCCTCTCAGCCATGCAAAGGCCCAGCAGAAGCTTTGAAATGTATCCCCATAAATGTTCCTTTAAACTAGCCAAGAGCCCTCCCTACCTCTGTCTGGAGTCAGGGAAAGACAAAAACAGCCCCCTTCTCTGCATATCCTGTCTCCTTAACTAAGCCCCTTAACAGGAAGAATGCGTTTTTTATGTTCTTTTGTCTCTCCAATAACACCTAACTATATCTATACACAGAGAAGATGTTTAGAAAATTCCTGATGAATTGTGCTGAGCCAAGCGTTTGTTAGTTATTCTTCTAAACAATTGCAGTTGGCTTCCATTTAGAGTTTTTTTTTTTTTTTTTTTTTTTTTTTTTTTTTTTTCCATGAACATGTCTCATTTCCCTATTATCTGAAACCCTCTTAGGGCAGAGTCTGTGTCTATTCATTTTATCTAGCCTGGAATGCCTGACACCAAACATTTAGACTGCTCTCAGCATGTGACTGCTGAATATAGGAAGCTTGACCTGGGGGAACATGTTGGATATAATGGACTCTCCAATGCCAAGTCCACCTCTGGATGACAAGTCTGAGCCAATCCTGGTCATTCCATCTCATTCACCAGTGACTGGTTCAGGAGGCAGCATCAGACCCAAATCCAGCCAATGAGATGTGAATGGAAATCTACAGGGCCCTCTGGGAAGGTGTTCTCATTCCTAAGAGGAAGGAATAGGGAGAGATGGGCCCATCCTTCTTCTTCTGTCTGTTGTGTCTGGATGTGACAGCTGCTGGGATGTGACAGCTACAGCCATCGTGTGACCCAAGGGGCCCAGGCTTGTGATGAAGCAGTTTCTGAGGGTGGTAGAGTGGGGAGATGGAAAGAATCAGCGTCCTTGACTTGATGAGGTTATTATACTATGCATGAAGGGTCCCACCCCGCCACCTGCACCTCTGGACCTGGTTTCATAAAATAATGAATTTCTACATTTTAAAGCCAGTGTAAGTCAAAATTTTCTGCTACTTGCAACTAAATGCATCTTAACTGATGAGTCTGATGGTGAGGAGCTATTTCCCCATACTAGTTAGCATTGTAGAAATCCCCCAGCCCTGGCCCTTTCTCGGGTCCCCAAGAAGTCAAACAGCTTCACAGACAAAGAAAATAATCTATGTGTTCAGCATGCTAAAGGGTGTGGGATGAGTCTTGGTCCTCAGCTGACCTGGCCTCTCTCTGCCCGAACTCAGATTTTCTCTGGGTCTGCTTGTCATTTCCAAAGAGCCCCATTAATTGCTTGATTTGCATCTTGAAAACCTCTGATGACTCACAGCAGTGACTAACCAACCAAGGGAACTTGTTGGGGCTTCTCCCAAGTCCCAGCCATTCTATTTTTTGATTCCTCCAGCCTGGGTGAACCCCAGAGAAAGGAAAGTATGGAATCAGTCCAAATGAATGGGATCCCAGTAAGGACCCAGAAAGTCTAGGAATGACCTGTCCTGGCCCATGACCCTGCCTTCCATGGAACTGGGCAGTGTGTTAACAGTGATTTTGCCTAGGACAGAAGCCCTGAAGAATTCTAAAGGACACACCACAAGTCAAAGGGAAGCTCCCCAGGTGTGATAGCAGAGCTCTGGTTTTGCCATCTAAAGATCTGAGTTCCTTCCTACCTTGATCATTTTGTGTGCACTTGGGCTAAAGGCTTTCAAGTCTCAATTTCCTCACTGGTAAAATGAGGCAGTTGTTTCTCATCATCTTCCAGAACTTTCCTGGGGCTAATGTTCTCTACAGCCATGGGTATTTCTGAGTCAATTAATCTTCCAGCAGGGTGTGGGGCAGCTTAACAAAGCCTGGCCAATGGGACGTCTGTCTGCCTCCCCATGCAGAAACATTTTAATAAAACGTCACCCCAGTGCTGTTTTCTGAGCTCACTTGCACAGTCAAACAGGGTTGGGGGGAGGAGATGGAGGAAAAGTGTGGACATCACCCTTCCATTGATTTCCAGTCAACACCACCTCCTGTAACAGATGTTGAGGTTCAGATATGCCTGGCTGGTTAACAAAAACTTTGTCTCACACACAAAGAGTGGTATGAGGCTAGGGGGAGGCGGAATAACATTTTGGGTAGAAATGATAGAAATGTTTTCAGCTCTGGAGGACTTTTAAATTGACTCATATCTTAAAAGCTATGTTATTTTATATCCACACTGAAAGGGTAATATCAAACTTATGAAATATTTACTAACTTGGCAGCATAAACAACAAATCACCTCTTTTCCATTAAATATCTTTGTGAAAGATATTTTAGTAAAATACTGCAGCTTGCAACTTAATTACAATGAGTAATTAAAACTTAGAGCATAATCATTTTTGGCAAAAAGTCAGTTTTTGTTAAAATTTTGAGATAGAAAAAAGATGCATATTACGATCATAATACTGTTAGTAATTAAGATAAATGCATCAATTATTAAAGATGCAAACATGTCAAGCAAGCATAACTAATTATTTGAGCATGTTAGCAGTTGTTTAATGTTAACAAGCAGTGAATTATTAAAGACCCCATGTGTCACATTCTGGACTGCATAAAATATAATGTTCTGGAACGTTTTATGATTTTCAGGTTTTCCTTAGATCTTCTCCATCAGATTAGTCATAAAGTTAAGATAACTTGCCTTTAAAATGTATTTCTAAAATAATTAGCTGTAATCAGGCTAGGAGAGGCCACGTCTCTGAGATGGTGCAGCAGAGAAAAATACAGCAGATTCAGAGAGAAACTGCAGACCCAGCGCCGCATCTGCAGGGAAGTCTTATGGAATTGGGGGAAATGTTTCCCACTAAAGGTCCAGCACAAGGGGCAGAAACCGGAAAATATGGTGTTGGTGCCAAAAAAACAGGGGGAAGGCATAGCTCACGGGGAGCTTCTTTACGTACACGTTGCAGCTGTGTATTTCTTCTTTTTTCTATTTAGAGATACACCTTCTTGAAAACAGCACTTCATGCAATCATATAATCAAGATGCCAATTAAGATACTTGTATAAATCACATGCAAAGCAATGCTTGGATTATTTTTGACTGTCAAACTGCAAATCAACGCCGGCAACATTCTCACTGGAATTCAACCAGTCCTGGGTATTGCCTTCCCCCAGACGCAGAGCAGGGCCCTCAGGGAACCCATCTGTTTGCAGGCCTGGAGAATCAGTTGGGAAACATCTTACTGGGGTCTCTGAGCCTCAACATTCTGCACTAACTTGGCCCCTCACCCTCCATACTCGATGCTTCTAAATGGGGAAAAGGGAGCTTCCCGAGAGGCTGGCTGAGCCTCTGGGGCCTACATAAGGCTCTCAGGGGAGCTGGGTGTGGACGGAGGCCGGGAGGAGCAGAAATGGGTAGTCGGGGAGGCTCCTAGTCCTGCCCCTGCCTCGGGCCCACACAGGTGGCCGGGGCACGCCCATGTCTTCTGAGGGCCATAGGAGCTGCCTTCAGTAAGCCCACTTTTTCCTTGTGCACAGAGACTGCCACCTTTCCTGTGCCACACAAATGTCGACAGCAACCCACTCAGTTCCTGCTGAGCCCTCTGCCAGGCACGAGGGGTCAACAATGATGATGCTCGCTGTTTATCCAAGTGAAAGAGGAAGAGCCAAACACAGGAGAAACTGGAAGGCAATGTCTGATCCTCCCACTAAATAAGAATCTTCTAAGGATTTCCACATGTTCATCCTTCCACACATCCAATCACCTTCCTCTCAACACTTACTGCACACAGGCTGTTCCTCACACCATTCCAGGTACAGGAGTGAGAGAACTTCCTGGGAATATAATGCTATGTTTACCCTTGAGACTCCATGGTGGAAGCCATAAGCTCAGCTGAAAGCCTGTTACAAATCTCATTGAAAGGGGGACTTGTAGCTCAGGAGTGACCAGGGTAGGAAATGGCCAGTCAGGGAAAGCTGGCAGGAGAAACAGAAAAAACATCGGGTACCCTCCCCTTTCCTTCAACAGGTGCCATGTGCTGAGTTAGCTTTGCAAGGGTGCAGCAGCTATACAGTCAGCCTTTTGCCCCGTCACAGAGCAGGAGGGGTCCCTCTTCCAGAACGGCCTCCTTTACCTCCATCAGCTGCTCTCAGAAAGTCCTCGAGCCCCGGCGCCCTCCACTACCTCCTGTTTCCAGCCAGGCTAACTGGCTGGTGTGCACCACATAGGCACACAGCCTGCCTTTCTCCACCCCTGGCTCCCCACGCAGACACAGTCTGGGAGTAACACTAGCAATTTCATATCCATAATTTTATGTTCTTTTTCTTAAGGGCCCCCAAACTGTTTAAGCTTCAGGTCCCCCAAACCTGGATTTTCTTCCAGACTAGCCAGGCTAAGCAGGGACTTGTTTCCCACATCCTTCTGGCCCTCCCTCCCGTTCACAGTGTCCCTGGTCACAGCACAGGGAGGGCACAGGAGGCATCATAGGATGACATCAGAGCGGTCCAGCCTGTCTTCCTCTCCCAAATCCTCACGCAGGCATCCTAGGACCAGGCCTTGCAGAGCCTAGAATGGCCTCCTTTTTGGACCAAGGAGCGCTAATGTCAGGAAGTAAATCCTGCTTTCCAGAAGGCCCTGTTCTGAGTGAACTATCATCTGCTCCTCTCACATGGCCTGGATTTGGGAAACAAAGAGCATTGGCCAGAGCTTGGAAGGAGAATTCTTAAAGGGGCACGGGTGGTCCAGGCTGAGCCTAAACTGAGATGGCTGGTAGAGCTTGAGTCTTCCCTCATCCCCCAACAGGGGTTTCCAATTACCCATGTGATCTCCACGCAAGTAAAGAGGAAAATGTTTCAACCTCAGTGCCTGGGGTCAGAGATAAAAAAGAACAAATGTTGAGCTTCTGCCGGCCCCACATGGCACCAGGGCTGAGCCCTGCAGAGGGATGGACGTTCTTCTCATTTATTATGAGAATCAGGTGAAGGAAATGGCTGAGGGAAATGCAGAACCCCCGGGCTCCTCTGGGCTTTGCAGACCTGTGAGGAGCACGATTCTCAGCGGGGATGGAAGATCAGAGGATACTGCATTTCTTGGGAGAGAAGAGAGAGCAGCATTTGCAGGCAGGCCTGACTATGCGGAGTCCGCGCAAGACACTCCTGGGGATGCCTGAGGCTCTTCCATCAGCTTCCCGCACTGCAGCTGACCCCACAGTCCCTCTCTCCATATCCTGGGCACGTGGCAGCCAAGTGATTTTGGCCAACAGAATAGGAGACGACGGGAAATGTTTCTGAAGCACAGCTCTGAGGACAGCAGTGAGGGTGACAAGACCCCATTCAATGGTGGAGCTACAAGGTGGACGGAGCCTGGGTCCCCCCATGGAGGACAGCCTCCCAACACCTGAACTCCCTAGACGGCTCTATACGTGAAAAAGAGAAGTCTATTTTGTTGGTGCCGTTACATTTTGGGATCTGTTTGTAACAGGATTTTAGTCCGCCCTAATATAGCAAGGCAGAAAATGTATGTATTAATGTCATTGGGATATGATGATGGAAATTGTGTTAGGCTTTACTTGGAAAATACAATACCCAGGAGAGGTTCCTTCGCATGTATCGTGTCATCCAGTCAAGAGGGGCCACATGTAAGACTGGTACCTCATGTCACTTCACTCCCATCTACGGTCATTCTCACTGATGTCTCTTTGTAGTGAAGATTTTTTCCTTCTTTCAGCAGCCACTGGTGGCAGCTCTAGGTAAAAAGCAAATCCGAACTTAGTTAAAGGAAGCTCTAGCAAAGCTGGCAATTCTCCACTATTGTTTTTATGAACCATTTAGAAAAGCCAGAGTGAACTCCCTACTGGAGTTTGCGGCCACCTGAAACATTGAGAATGGGGTCCTCATTGGGCAGGACAGAAAGACCCTAGGAGCCTCGCACAGAGTTCTAAATCCTGGAGCTCCTGGCGTTCCAGATCCTGAAATTGTGGGTCTCCCATCTCAAGCTTTGAGCACTTGCGGCTGAATTAGAGTGTACCGCTGGCGCCACGCCAAACGCATTCCTTCATGTGTCAGCCCTGAATCTCTTCATATGTTAGGGTGAGCTGCGTGTACACTAGTTTCTTCACTTCCAAGGCAGTTTCACCATCTGTTTCTATTATGGGAGTTTATGGCACAGAATACCTCAGACACCAGAGCCTCCATTTTTTTCCTGGCGTGCAGTGAAAACACTTCATTGAACAGAATGATTAAAAGGTAGGGGCCTCCTTAATTTTTCCCCATTTTTCTTGGCACATTATGGAATTCAGAAGGATTTTTACAGTTCATTTTATGAAGATGAAAGGTGATTTGAAAGAAAATTAAGAAATTATCAGGGAATGTAAATGTGGCTGGAATTCAGCTTTTAAAAATCCTTTAATCTCATCATGATTAACTGGATTTTTCATATTGTTTCCGAACTGCAGATCCTTGAGAAGGCAAAATTGAAGCATATTCTAAAATTTGCAAATAATTCGGGAGTTTGATATCACGGAGGCTCCTGTGTCTCTGTATTTTAAAGCCAAATTAAGACAGCTATACCATGAAGCTTGGAGTAAAAGGGTTTTTAGGTACATTCTGCATCACGTACACAGACGATCAAACTATATAGCTTTGAAGGCAAGACAGGAAAGTGTTGAAATCCCACGTAAAAATCTCACTTCTCAGGGTCTGCCTTGAGCATGAAATTTGTCCACTGTGCACATGTATACATATATACACGTGTGCATGCATACATTTCTCTGTGTTCTAAATAACCCAATGTGTTCTACAGAGCAGCTATAGAGACAGTGTTCACTCCAGCCCTTTTTTTGTCTATTTGTGGAAACCTGTTGTTATGTCCTTAGAGGACATTAAAGTGGTTGATGATGACCTATGGCATCTTTGAAACTGGTAGTAAGAAAAAGCCAGAAGAATTCTGTGACTTGCATGTGGAAGTGATAAGTGTATCACATAAAATCCCCAAGAAATCTTCTCTTTGTCTGTGGAAAGGCATTTACATAGGTAACACATAGGACTTGAATACGAGATTCTTCATTATTGATCAAGAAAGGGCCCCCACTTTTATGCTGTCCAGTAAATTTCTTCTTGCTTTAACTAGCCAAAGAAAACAATGGTAAAGATGGCAAAGATAGAGAGCCCACTAGACTACTAGACTCTTATAGTCTCTTCCTAATGTTTCCTCACTGATTTTCCTTATTAAACATTTATTATGTAAAACCAAAGCCCACCTCCACGATATCACAATCAAGGCTAGCTTTAGTGTCAAAGCCTTGGTGCCGTCATGGTGCTAGCACAGAGTGAGAACAGAAACTGGCTGTGTAGCCGGAGGACTCAGAGCTGCACACAAATACCTCAGATGAACCCATTCTCCCCTCAACGCTTCTGGAAAGTTCTTGGTGGAGAGTCCGCGTTAATCTCCCACTCTCCTTCTTCTTCCCTGAAAGTCCATTTCCCTGACCTGCTCCATAATCCCAGGCCGTGCTGGGCAGCAGCCGGTTCAGCCCCCTGCATCCTCAAGGGTGGGATCTTGCCATGGGCAGAATCGGATCCCACTGTTGCAGTCACCGCACGCCTGCTCTCTGCGCCAAGCCCTTTGTGGGTATGGGGTGAGCCCCGGAGATGGAGAGCCCTACAGGCACCCTTTCTTTGCTGGAGTAAAGACTCTAGTCCAAGGCAGCCATGTGTAGACAACAGAAGTCCATCCTCAGCGGGCAAAGGAACATGATGGGCTTCTTCAGAAGCTTCTGTCTACAGGGTGCTTTGGTTCCCCTACCCTGTACAGACCCCTCTAATAGAAAGCATGGTTTAAGGCAAAAGCATGTCTTTGAGAACCAAAGAGCAGACACAAGCACATGGCTGTTTATTGATCACTTTAGCCTAGACTCACTGTAAGAAGAAATGTGAAAAATGGCCACTTTGTACTTCCTGAGTCTAAGCCACGGAATGATGTCCTTGGCAAAGCCAATGAGTTGGAACACAATAGATATTGCCGGGGCCACGCTAGATGTGTTGCTCCCCACAAAACCACCACATCACTGATTCAAGAATCTGCTGGGAATCTCATGGTCCTCTTCACAATGCAGAGCCTAGGGCTGTGTTGTCATGCTTCTTCCCAGCTGCCTGTCATTTCACCACCTATGAATTTGTCTCCTGAGTTTCTCCCAGGAATCAAGATTAGCCAGAAAGGACAGCAAGCCTATAGCAGAGCCTGAACAACAACAACAGCCTGAGGGTATAGACACACATTAGGACAAAGGACTAAAAGTGTCCTAATTATATTACAGTGAAGGGTGGCAGAATATTCTACCTCGAAATATCCCACTTTGGTGTAAGCATTACTCCCTTACTTGCCTAAGAGCAGGACATAAATTTACAAAGGTGTTCGTCCTCTTCTCTCTACCAGGAAGGACCAAGGTTAATCCCTGGACACAACTAAGACCCTTATCAATGGAGAGAGCACCTTTGCATTTCCTAACCGGCTCCCCAAAACTAACCTCTCCACACCCTTCTTTTGTCTTCAGCTGAAGATGGTATTTAAGACTGAGTTCTAATCCATGACTGAGAGTTACTCATTTTCCCTGGGCATCTCCCATGTACACATGAGGTATACATGTTAATAAACTTCTGTTTCCTTTGCTCTTGTTAATATGTCTTTTTCTATGCGGGCAGCTGAGAACCTGGAAGGATACAGGGAAAATTATTTTTCCTCCCTTACAAGAGTGTCCCCTGAGGTGCATGATAGTTACCTCTGCAGTCACCTGATGCAGTGATTCTTCACCTATCTATTGCAAGACAAACTTCCCTGAAGCAGAATTATCATGAACTTTGCTGAAGGGGTTAAATTACATTGGTAGGTTTTCCTCAGCCTACCTGGTCCCACAGAAGCATCAGGTAGCATTTGTCTCCTGGGATGCATTGAAGGATTTGACTCAGCCTAGCAGTGAGTCCCAGTGAGCACATGATCTTTGCCTACTCTAAGGTGCTATGCTAGGTGTCCTCACTCCTCATGGTTTCGTGGCCCACCCATGAAGGGAAGGGTTCCAAGTGTACTGGGAGCTTGAGGGGCACGGATCCAAACTGATTCAGCAATACACATTTTCACTGGTCAGAAAGGTTACATCTGGTGTGGTAGGTAACTATATTAGGGGGTGTTCAAAAGGGAAATGTCAACCCCCTTCATTCTGTGACTCTGCTGAGTTATCAGGAGGCAAAGGGCTGCAGAGAAGGGGCTTCTGTGGTGTCAGGTCACTCTGGAAGGCACATTACCAGCAGAGCAGTGCAGCACCATCCTCTCCTGTACCCCCAGCATGCCCCATTCTTCCCTCGACCCTAGGCTTGTCTCTCCATCTGCAACAAGTTCCCAGAGGACAGGACATGGCAGAAACAACGCAACAAGTTCCCAGAGGACAGGACATGTCAGAGATAACGCTTCATCCCCGAGCTTAGCACAGCACCAGACAAAATATATGTATTCCATAGATGTGTGAGAAACAGGGCTTATCTCATTAACACACACTTCTTTTTTCACTTGCCTTATGGAACAATTCAATAAAGAGAGTAATTTAATGAGATCCAATTTACACACCACCCAGCTCTGACAATGATCATCATGGCCCGTGCCCCCCCATTCACACACCTCACCATCACCACCAAGGTGAACTCCTGTGACACACACAAATCCCAGGAAGTATTTCAGTTTGTATTTCCAAAAAATAGAAATCGATAAAAAATATTGATTTTCAGTTTAATCAATAAATATTTTCATTTGTATTTCTAAAAACAACATCCTCACACCTAAACAATGAGAATCATTTCTTAACATCATTAAATATCCAGTCAGTTTTAAAACATTTAATAGACAATGGGGGATATTTTATTTACTTATTTGTTTATAATTAGTTTATTCCATCTTTAATCTCTAAATTGTCTCTATTTTTTTCTCCCTATATTTTTTAATTGTTGAAGAAACCATGACATTTGTCCTAGAGACTTTTTTTATGCTGGATTTTGCTTTATGCTGAATGAATCTCCAGTGTGTCCTTTAACATGTTTCCCTATTCCCTGTACTTCCTGTAAACTAGCACTTAGATCTAGAAGCTGGCTATAATTCAGGCTTTTTAGTTTCTTTTTTGCAAGACCATTGCAGAGGTGACCCTGTGTGCTTCTATATGAGGCATATCATGCCCAGTTGTCTCTTTTCTTGTGGTGTTAGAAGCCATTAAAAATCATTGTCTGAATCTTCTTTTTTTTTCAACACTGAAAATTCTATCATTCTTTCTTCCTTGATTAGCTGTAGTATTTCTATTAAGGCTAATTTTCTCTTATCAACTATTTGCTTACCCTGAAGTACAGTTCTTAAGGGAAAGGCAGGTTAAATGTTGGATTCTTTCTCTCTATTTGCCAATTTTCAGAATGAGTGGATTTTCGGGCCTCCAAAGGTGACCAATCTGATTTTTTAAAGTATCACAATGAACAATCCACTTCAGTTAGTATTCACATCAACACTCTCTGGTCATCAGAATTTGCCACATTTCTGGCCAGTAAAAGCCTCAAATTGGCTCCTATGTTCTTTCACATGACCCCAGTCATCCTTGACAGTTTTCTTGCTTTCTTATATGACAAGATGTTCTAAGTCTGCCTTATACAGTTCTTGCCTTGTACAAACAATCTTGAATCAGCCATTTTGGTGGAAAATGGTATTTAGAGACCACAGTCTGGTGGTAGGGATTCTCAGTACTACTGAGCTGATCATTGTATTCAGGGCTTTTCAGTGAACAGATAGGAAATAATTCTCATTCCCCCAGAGAAAATACGTTACAAATTCAAACTGACATTTTCAATTTCAATTTAGGTTTTAATTTTGATTTTATATTTGTATCTCTTTTCTTATGATAATAACATTCTAACTGCATTAATATAATCACTTCACTGCTTTTTCCTAATATATACATGTCTGTGTGAGAGAGAGAGTGAGTTTCAAAATAGCAATACCAATGTTATTACCAACAGTATAATATTGAAAAGCATGTTTTCTGGGTTTGTGTGTGTTTCCTTAAGATACAAACCACTAAGAACTCTATTTTAAATTCAACTAAAGTAAATTTTCTCTGCAGATTACATAACCAACTCGACACACATTCAGTTTCATCTGTTTCATTTTGCTCTTGGTTTATAGGAACTGCTTTTTTATTTTGAGTAAGTTGTGTTTGATAATTATGTAAAATATTTATCTGGTTCCAATATAATTTTTCAGACAAGTCTAGCTTCTATCTCTTTCCCTTCCACTCTTTTTCTTCCCTCCTCTTATAACTATACCTATGGCTTATAACTTCACTGTATATTTAATATACAATCTATATTAGTATCCCCCTCCTCTTAAATATAGCATACGATATGCATTTTTTTCTCTCTCTTGCTTTGTTTTACAAAACTATAAATCATGGAGATCATCCATCACAGTATATGGAGATATACCTGAATCTTTTTTTACAGCTGTAGAGTACTTCTTCTTGGCATCCACCTCATTCTTAAGTACCAAGAAAGCCATCTAGAATGAAAAGTTACAAATCATGAAGTATATACAAGGCTCAGCCTTGTTGGTTGCATATTTAGATGAGGATAGTTGAAACAAGTCTAGAGGTGGTAGTGATAGAAAGAATAAAGCAATTATTATTACTATTGTGTATCAATTGCTTACTCTATGCCTGGAACTGGGGTGAGTACTTTGCATCTATCACCTCATATACTTTGATTTCTTGCAATATTTCACAATTTATAAATGAACCATGAGAAACCTACCTTCTTCCACGCGGATATAGCAGCCTATGGACACTGCATCAGTGTTCCAAGTTCAAGTGATCCTTTTTTCAGTGATACCCAACACAGCCAAATTTTCCCAAGCATTTCTGTAAACTTATCTAGTAAATTCTAAGCCAGGATTTCACTGGAATTTAGGACTCTCTGAAACTTTTTGTGAAGCCTTGGAAAAATCAAGGGACCATAAAAATTCCCAACTGAAGGCACTTAACTCAAAATGGCCCTTGGTGAGTGATGAGTACAGTTAGAGTATCACTGACAAACAGGTGCTGATAAGCCTGGGCAAGGTCAAGTTTCACCAAGACACTTCAGCATGCTCAGACAGGAGTTGATGTGCTGCAGCCGCTGATTCCAAGCTGTGCTAGTGTGTGGTATCGACCCCACCCCACCCCCCACGTACCCTCTCTGTTCAGTGTCCTCAGTGTGGCCCACTGTGCACGTGAGATGACTTGAGGTGAATCTGTTTGATGACGCTTAACAGGTATTTTGCTTTTTTCCACTTCATTTTTATAGCCAGCAAGTCACGGTTCCAGTGCAAATGGGAGTTCTATAAAAGCCAATTTTCAGCTATGGTTATACCTATAGTATAAGTGCTTGGACTCCATGCCCTGACACTGGGGCAATGAACATAATTCCCCACAGACTCCCCACAGACGGTCCCATAAGGGTGAATGTAAGTGGCTCCTTGCAGGGGCCCCATTGGCATTCCCAGTCAGGCAACTTCTGCCATCTTTAACAATGCATCAGGACCCCACAATTTTGCAAAGGACTTTTAGAGACAATATTCTGGTAGGTACTTACTCCTCTTGATTACTGGAGTCAACTCCAGCTCATATTTTCGAGTTCTGTTGGGCACCATGACTATTCCTGCCAACACCTGAGATACCTGCCCTAAATCCTGCCATGGGAATGCCTCCCAGCTTATGAATCCTGGGAAGAAGGTGGTAGATGTTGATTTCTTCAGAATGCCCTTGGGCACTCACCCTAAATTGAGGGTTTGCTCATGCCTCAGAGGAGCGCAGACCATTCCATTGTCAAGATGTACCCAGGGGTAGCTTTGCCAAGACTACAGTTTTTCAACTCTCTTTTGGACTCCCGTCCTTGTCACAAAAAAGTTGTATACAAACAGGGTCCTGAGGTTTTCAACAACAATCTTTGGGCTGGCTCCACTGCAAATGGTGAAATAAATGAGCACAGACACTCAACATCAGTGAGGACCATGGCACCACATGGGCTGCTGGCTCATGTTGCAATGTGATGCTGACTCAGGACAAGAGAGCATCCTATTGAAGAGACCCAGATGCAATAAGAATGTTATCACACCCAAAACCACCTTATCTGGACCTCACAGCAACCTTGCATGTGGGGATGTTAAGGTGATGTGCTCAGAATGTGAACTTTGGTTTGAATCCTGCTCTGCCACTTCCTGTCTGAGCTGGGGCAGGTCACTAGGCATCCCTAGCCCTGGTTCCTTTGTGTACAATGGAGATAACAGTGAGAGTACTTACTTCACAGGGTTGTAAATGAGGAAATTTACCGAAGAGCTCAGTGGTGTGCCTGGCATAACAGCAGTGCTCCCCAGTGTTGATGGGCACAGCGTGCCTGGATATATGCCCCCAGGAGTTTGGGGTGGGGACGGTACTTTTTATTCCCATAAAGTACTGATGTGAAGAATTTTCTGCCCTTGCCTATCATATTTCCAAGACATTGCTAGCTTACTTTATTCCCAATCCACATCTTCAAATCCTTGGTTCCCAAGCAGACTAGCTCTGCTCTAGAAAAAGTCTTGAGTAAAACAAGCATATTCTTATCTTCTGTCAAAATATATTACATTTTCTTTGGGGAGTAAGAGGCTAACCCTTACTTTTTAAAGTGAATCATTGGGCTTCCCTGGTGGCGCAGTGGTTGAGAATCTGCCTGCCAATGCAGGGGACACGGGTTCGAGCCCTGGTCCGGGAAGATCCCACATGCCACGGAGCAACTAGGCCCGTGAGCCACAACTACTGAGCCTGCGCGTCTGGAACCTGTGCTCCGCAACAGGAGAGGCCGCGATAGTGAGAGGCCCGCGCACCGCAATGAAGAGTGGACCCCGCTTGCCGCAACTAGAGAAAGCCCTCGCACAGAAACGAAGACCTAACACAGCCATAAATAAATAAATTAATTAATTAAATAAATAAATAAATAAATAAAAAATAAAAAAAAAGAGAAACTGCCAAAAAAATAAAATAAAATAAAAAATAAAGTGAATCATATTGAAATTAGGGCCTGAAACTTAGGGCATTAATGTCAAATACATCTCCTTTCCCATGATTCCAAAATGCTAGCGCAGGGCTGGGGAGGACCGTGATCCCCATGCCAGGTGCTGCGGGGTCCCCATGCCCAACTCCTCAGTGGATGAAGTGAGCAGAGGCTCGATTTTAATTTATGGGGTTATACGTATGAGTCACATCTTATGCAATTCTCCTTTATTTCTTGCTAAAGGATGAATGCATATTTTTTAAATGTCTTGCTAGCCACATTTGGCCAGCACAAGGAAACCAAACACAGAGAGGAACGGGATGAAGAATAAGGGCAAAGACAAACCCTCAGGTTTCATTTCTAGCTCAGATTTTGAAACAATTCAAGGATTTTATTCACATTGAGACTCCACTCCAGTCACGGCACTACAAAGCATTTTCTGGTCTGTACGTTCAGACTGAAAATCTTCCCCCGAACCTCACCTAGAGAGCAGACCTCCAACCAACTGATTCATGTTAGTGTTGGACCAGACACAAGCTGTCATTTCCCATTTTCGGACGGGAGTGGAAAGTGGGCTGGTCCTGGGATTAACTGTACCCAGCGGACGATAACCTTTCACTGTCCACCTACCCCTCTGCATTTGCACATATAACCGCTAGGTGGCCTCCACCCTGGATCTTCTCCATTCATTACCCATCCCCATCCTGGGAAGCACAGCTCAGACGTCAGGGTGCTAAGAGTTAAATCGCCAGCCCCTCCACCCGAGCCCTGCTCCTCTGATCTCCCTGGGCTGGCTCCCTGTGATTTATGGAGGGCGCCATCCCTGAAGGGAACTGACAGTCACTCTCATTTTCTTGTGTTTCCCCCCCCTCACAGCCAAGGTCATGAGAGAGGGGGCCCCTCCAAGTTTTCTGCACTCGTCCTCCTCCACCCTTACTCCAGTGTGGCCTCATGAATCATCCCGTCTTCACATTGAACTCCTGACGCTTCCCTAGCACCAAACTGCCCGACTTCCGCAATTTTTCTTCATTCTCACTAACAATTTGGTAATGAAATATTGATTTTTAGTTAGATTCAAATAGATGTTATTAAGTTTGCATTGATAAATCGTTCCCTTTCTCAGGCTGGAAGTACCTCAGTCAAATTCTAACTGTGCTTTCATACCTGGTGATGTATTAATCTGACTTGTCTGTCAGCCAGGCTGCCGGGGCCCGCGCTGGGGGCGCCAACCTAATTGCTGTTACCTCACATGGAGGGTAGAACTCTAGCTGGTGCGTTGTAAGGGTTTTAGCCCTAAGACCCAAGGCATGGGCACATTTCCTCTGGGGTTCCTACTTTTTAAAACTGTTTCATTTTTTAACGGAGATTAGCCTTATATGGGATGAAGAGGTGGTCCATTAAATTTCATTTCCCCTCAATGCTTTTTGTCAGTTAAATATCCAGGCCATATTATAAAATATTGAACCATCTAATAAGAGTGTGCCGTTCCCTTCCTAAAATTGTTGGAGCAGATCTAAACACTCATGGGCATAGGGCAGAAGCTGTAACGTCCTCCAGCTTCGAGCAAGTCACCTGCAGAGGGTCTGCAGTGGGCGTGGAGGCCCACCTTCAACCATGAGCTGTTGAATGGCCTGTGTGGGCAGGTAGGTAATGAACCGTGGTTCCACTGGCTCAGCACTCACCCATGTTGGCACTTACCCTGCCCCTCCTACATCCCTCCACATCTCTCCAGCCCTCCTCCCACAAGTGTCACTCAGACCCAATTGCTCTCTCCTAGAGGACGCCCAGCTGTATGAAGCAGATCACCTGGGATTCACAGCTCACAAGAACTTCGTCAGAGGCCAGCCCTGGGACATTTGCCGCTCTAGGGAGTGTGGCTCTTTACTTTGGTAAGGCCTCCCCCTCCCTCCCCGGTCACTCTGTCTTGACTGAAAAGAATCACTTGATTCAAGCTGAGCTAGTTATCGATTCTCCATCCTGGTCTAAGTAATTGTTCAGAGTAGGCACAAGACCTAAGATAAGCCAGGCAACGTTCCCTCTAGAATGGTTTCAAAGTGGAACAGGGGGAAGAATCCTCTTCTCTCTTGTTCAAAACAAGAGCATGGGCCTGGAAACACCAAAGGCACCTTCCCCCAACCCTGTGTGGAGGAAGCCGGCTGCTGCTGGTCAAGAGGAAGGTTGACCCTAGTCCCAGGGTCTCCCACCACACCACTTCCTTTCCTGACACTGAGCACCAAATTTGGCTCTGGTTTGCCTTATTTGCATTCAGGACCCCAAGTACGTGCCCCAGTACCTTCTTCTCCCCAGGCCAGATTAATCTTCCCAAGGCCAACTCTGACATCACACTTCTGGAAACACTCTCCAGCGGTTTCCCACTACCCATCGCATAATGTCACAGGTCCTTAGCCAAACATTCTAGCTTCTCCATGACTTTCTCAACCCACCACTCCCCACAGGCAGCTCCTGGCTCAAGGTAACCCAAATAATGTCATCCGACTCTGTCTGTCTCCATCTCTCCCTCTGTTTCCCTCTGCATTGGCTCCATTCTCAGGTAGGCCTTTTCCTCGTGGTGCCAAGATGGCTGCCAGAAGTTCCAGGCTTACATCCACTCCTTTCAGTAACTGGAGGAGAGATGACTTCTCTCTTTCAAGTGTTTCTCCCTAAAATGACTTAGATGTTCTGATTGGCTTGGCTTAGGTCATGTGACCATCATTTGAGCTAGTCCAGTTGAACCACATGAACTGAAAGGGGAAGGAGTGGTCTCTAGAGTAAAGGAGGTACTGATGCCAGAAGAAGGGGTATGGATGCTGAGTAGGCAACTTCATCTCACTCCCTGCAGGAGCTGGCCTGATGCCCACAAGGGCACAACCCTGGTACCTCTGCAATTCACCAAGCACGGTTGCTTCCTTGGATGAGAACAGGAGACACTTGTAGGAGACACAGGCCTTTTCAACATACCCTATCTGGGTCTGTAAAGAGACTGTAAAGAATGGCCGATCATAAGGAAGAAGTGGTCTCCCTCCTACCTGCCAGGAGCTGGGAAAATGGGATGAGACCAAGGCCACCATCTTCAAGCCAGAAATGGAAATCAGGTGCCTATTCCCTCAGACTTCTTCAGAACTTCTTGGTCTGAGTTTTAGCTCTGTCCAGCTTTACAGAGCCGTTGCAGGCTGAGGAAGGCCATGTTCCAGATGTGTGAATGCCAGAGGTGGATAGTACCAGTAGATTTCAGGCTGGGAGACGCAGTGTCAACACAGGTCCCAGTTCCTGGGTGGCAGGATTGACCCCAAGTCAGCCTCGAAAGGTCTGATGTCTAGACCCTTTTCCTCAATGTGGACAGTTTGGAGACACAGAGAAAATGGCACCACCCAATGGCTAGAAGCCTTAGACAGCCCAGGAGAGCTGGACCCAGGCACTGCCATTCAGCCATCCACCTTCTGCTTCCAATTTCTTCCATTCAATATCACCGAGGAAAACAAAAGGAACAGGTAAATTTATAACTGGTATTACTGTGCCCCCACCACCCCCTCACCTCTGCCAACACCATCCAGAAGACAAAGGAAGTGCATTTGGGGGCCTCTTCCTTCTCCACTAGCTGCAGCCCATCCTCCATCTGAACTTCTGAGTCAAGCCTGTGCCAGTTATTCCGAGAGGAGCCGGGCCTCTGCAGCTTCCACAGCCCGAGGGCCCGTGGCCCCCGCTGCTCTCAGGCCGAGGTGGAGCCGGATGGGAAGGGAGGGAGAAGCCTCCCGTTGGCCCCTGCTCTTTGGGTTTCCCTCTCACGGCCACAGTGAGTGCGGTTTAGATCTGATTGATTTTATCTGTGAAATGAGCTGAAAATCCCTCCCAGCGAGAAGTGCTCATCTCCGTCCTCAGCCCAGACATTCCAGATAAATCAGATTGCCCACCACACAGAGCACGCATGGGCTGAGGGCTGGGGCAGAGCAGAGCAGAGGGTGGGAAGGTCGCTCAGGGTACCGACCGGCGTGTGGAGCCTGGAAGTGCAGGATGCTGGTTGCTCTCTGCTACCCGGTCAGAACTGTCCCATCTTCAAACACCAGCTACCATTCTTTCAGTTTCTACAAAAATAAATCCTGAGACAAGGAAATGGGGCAAGGTGTTGATTTGGGAGGTGATCCCGGGGGTAGAGATGTAGGAAACAGAGCCAAGGAAGAGAAGAAATCCAACAAAGTGTGAGTTCTGGGGAAGCTTTCCTCTGTGGACACTCAGAGCCAATCCCACCAGGCATGCTCTAAGAGACACGCATTGAGATTGTCCCACTGGGGGACGAGGCACTGTGGTATTTATCCACTGTGTCCTGTCCTTTATTCCTAGGCTGTTCTACAGCCCTGCACATTTGGCCTGCCCTGGGCCTGGGTCACTGTGCTCCCTTGGCCAGAGAATGCCCTCCACCGGCGACACAGGAAGCCGTCAGCGTGCAGAGGGAGTGTCTGCTAGTGATGTCCGTAGCAAGTCTGAGCATCATACCGCCAGGCCAGAGGGGTCAGCAGCCTCTACCTTCTCAGCATGCCTCTCCCTTCCATCCACGTCCTCTACAGCCACTGAGATCCTCTTCCATGAGGTCTGCATGTCCACATTCACCTCAGGAAGGTTTTCCCAATTCCTCTACCCAGAGGCAGGACATCCCTCTTTCCGAATGAAGAGACAGATGCATGAGCACACCTGGAGGGGCAGAGAGGGACTCAGCTTTGGGGTCAGGATGTGAGCAGGTGAAGGGGAGGCTCATTCCCTGCACCAAGGGCCAGGGCTGCCTCCTCTCCTTCCTCCCCATCCTCCACAGGCCACGTGCCTCTGCTTTCCATGTCTCGTAGAACATTAATGAGAATTATTATCATTCCCCTCTTCATCGAAAGAGACTCTGGCGCGGTTGGTTGTCTAAGAGTCACCGATGAAGCTGACGTGAAAAATTCAGTAATTGGTTGCCAATATCCAATTACTCTGGGGTAATGTGAAAGTGATGGGGAAGCCAGCCAAGAGGCCGTGGCCCGGGACAGTCGGGCCCACGAGACAGGCCACGTGTGTGAGATAGAGAGCAGATGCGGGGCACAGGGAGCCCTCTCCTCAGATTCGTCCCCAGGCTGGCCCTTCACTAGGAGAGCCTTTCCTTGGAGTTGTAAGGCTGCTCAGTCTCTGCCAGAGGCCACCAAGGAAATGGACCTGCCAGAGTAAGGGGAGAGGGAGTGGAGAGTGTTACGCCAGGGCCTCGGAGACCTGGGTCCCAGCCCCCCAACCGGGGCCAGAGGCCTCACTCCAGCAAGTCATGACAGCTCCCAGCAAGGCATGGAGTGGGAACCCGTCCCTGCCTGCTTTCACCCCGAACTGTAAACTAGGTGTGAGGAAATCACCATGAGAAGACAAGTTTGCAGACTGAGGTGATGAAGGATTGAGGCTAAGGGTGCCGCTCCTTTTTAGACAAGATCTCAAAAGCTCAGGCCTGGGAGAATGGCCTCTGGGAACCTGGGAACAGGAGGAGAGGGTGAACGGAAGACACTCAGTAAATGCTTTTTTAAGTAATTACAAGGGATACCCCCACGTACCCTAGCAACTTGCCAGACTCCTAAACCATCTCCCAAGGGTGGTCGCCCCAGCCTGGGGGAGGTACCTCAGAGCTGTGATGCCCATGTCCAGGTCAGGGGTGAGGTCAGGGGCCGGGCAAGATGAGGATGCACCCTTCTGTTGTCCTGCACTGCATCATGTCTGCAAATAAATGGAATAATTCGGTTTCCAGGACTCTTAACCTTTTCACTTGGCATAAATTGTGATCACCCAAATAAATACAGGCAAATCACATTAAAAACATATATATACGAAGCTCATTTATTCAAGACATTTTCCAACTCTGAAAAATACCTGTATCTTACCAAGAGGAAAAAAAAAAAATTACAAGCTCAGTTCAGAGCTGCACGCATCCATTCCTGTCTCTGTTGGCGGCAGATGGGGGTGTTTGATTCTCGATGGCCCTGATGACCTAATGTCCCACCTCAAACAGGTCAAAGGTCAAAGAAACCATTTTTCCTCCGCCCCAAATTGGCGGAGAGAGGGTGAGATGTATGAGCACATCGTAATGTGGTGCCAGGAATGTTTGAGCAATAATCAATTGCAAATTATATCTTACCAAGTTCAGAGTCAAATGGAGGGGGCTGTGGCTGAATATTTTATCAAAGCAATTTAATAAGAATGTGAATGACCATAAACCTTTAAAGAGAGGTTTTTAAGCATCCTAAAGAGCTTCACCTCCCAGGCAGCACTGGAAATGTGTTCCTCCATTTAAAAAGAGGCAGGATTCGAGTAAGGCAGAGACCTGGGGCCACAGCTTCCAGAAGGGTGCCCTCTGGGTGGTGGCAGTGTCCTTGAGCCTTAGCCCCAAGCCAGGACCGCATCCCTCCTGGGACCTGATTCACAAGGACGTGGGATCCGCAGGTTCAGGGGCCTGGGCCATGGCTCTCCTTCGGGCACAGTGCCTCTGCTGAGACTGTGGCTTCCCATTCATCACAGCTTGCTCGTTCAGGTTATAGAGAGGTCAGACCTCACAAGAGGGCCACATGGAAGACAGGCCAGGGCCCAGCCTGGGGAAGCGGACTCTTTGGCCCTCAGCACTTCAGAGTCCAGGCTCCCTCCCCCGTGAGCCTCTACAGATGCTGTCCTAGGCAGGCGTCCCATATTTCTGAGAGCAGAGCAGAAATATAGCTGCAAAATACTATTCCCTGTTGCATATCAGTTCTGAGAGGACACAGAAGTCACATGTAAAAGGTGTGGGGAGGCTGAAAGAGCAGGTGACAGCCCCCAGGGCAGACTTCCTCTTTGCCCCTGTGCCTTGCTCATGCCTGCCTCGGTTCCCAGGGAGAAGGATCGCACAGGTATGTTTGCACTTTCCCCACCTGAAGTACATTACAATTTACAAAGAGCTTTCACTCCTGCTAACTCCAGGTACTCACAACAATGCCTCAGAGGAAGACAAGGCCGGCAGGTAGGAAGCTCACTCATCCCCTCTCACAGGTGAGATAGCGGGCCCGTGAAGGGGACTGCCCAAGGTCACAGTCCCAGAGTTGGGTCTGGAACCCAAGGGGGGGATGGAGGACAAGCTCAGCACATGGTGTGCATGAAGGAGCTGCGTGTATCTGAGGGCTTGGAGAGGCACGTTTCCTGAGAATGGCTGAGAGATGACGTCCTTGTGGATGGACCTGGGTGGTAGTGGCACAGGTGACAGAGAGCCCTCCAATGGGTCCTCTGCTTGTCGTTTTGGGACCAGCATTGCACTTGTACCAGGACTGCGCTAGGGGGTCAGCCTGGGGCTGAGCTCAGGGAGACAGAGGGCTGGTGGTCACCCTGCGACTGGGGGAGACTCAGAGATGGACCACGAGCTGGGGTCAGCCTGTGGCTGGAATAAGCGAGACCTGGAGGCCGGCATGTGTGTCAGTCTGCCCAGGAGTAGAAACTATTCTGTAATCTGTGGCTCAGAGGGGAAAACAATTTTAGCATGATGTCTTCAACTGTAGCTCATCAAGGACACATGCTCTCCACTATGCTCACCAACCAGTAGAGCAGTCAGGGAGTTTGTGCCCAGGTAAGGAAAACAGAGAAGTCCCCCCAGCTCTCCACCTGATGGGTGGTTGTGAGGATGCAGCTAAGTAATCCTTGTAAAAGCCCAACAAAGCGCCTACAGCTGCTGGTCGACTTTAGATTATTTTCAGCTCTTTTATAACTTCTAAAAAGTCCAGCTCCGGGGGGACAGTAGTTTGCTGGGATGATGGGTGGGTGAGGTAGGAAGTCCTAGGGACCCCTGCAAAATTGCCTCTGCTGCCTGCAAAAACAGAGCTTGTGCCCCCAGCAGGGAGATCCAACCTGAGAATATCCTTCCCGGTGTATTCTTGAACGCTTTGCTCATCCTCCCGCCCCAGAGATGGACAATTTCAGCAACAGCACTGAGGGAGTCCCATTTTGCCAAGCTCACCCTTCACGGAGCTACCGTCTTCACAGACCCCACCACGCCAGCTGCACCTGCCGGGGCCCTGCCAGCAACCCATGTGATGGGGAACAGCCTTACCTTTGGGCATTAATTACGCTTGATTTCAGCTTCTGCTGAGTGATCACTCATCTTTCTCTAAGCCCCCATTTTTCCCAGAGCATTTCTTGATGTTATTAGAGCTGTCTATAAAATATGAATCCCAATTCCATAATAGTCATAAAAGCCATAAAATTCTATGTCCGCCATGAAAATATTACATGATTTATTTTTGTGTGAAGTACATATTAAATCTCAGTACTAGAATAGGAGTTTGGCTCTTCAACATCATGAACTTTTAATAACACACACTTTGCCTTAAATTGCTATTATTTTAGGTTTCTTTCTTCGTTTTACAGTAGCTCCCAGTTCAAAATAGGATCAGAAAATAGTCCTGGTATTATTTATACGTTAGAGTTAGTATTCATTGTAGCTTACATTTTTCTCCCTTTTTATGGTGTTCATTTTGTTTTATATATGACACAATTTGCACATTTGATTTGTTTTTGTTTTATGCCAAGTGCCTTTGGAGAAATATCAGGTGATTAACCAAACCCTCTGACAATGGGTATGATCCTGCCATCCCCAGGGTCACAGGGTGGGTCTGCATAAATCCACTCAAGTTAACGTGTGGCTGGAATGGAGAGGGAGGGAATGGGTTCGAAATGGGGTAGAGAAGGAGGAGCAAATATTGAGAATATCTCTTTCCTTTTTCCAAAGCCCCTAAGCTAATCCTTAAGGATTTACCAAATTTCCAGAGTCTGGTAGTCAGCTAGACATGGATGGGGCACACAGAAGGAAGAGGCTCATTAGAGAGATGAGATTCACACACATGGACCAGTTTGGAGGACCCTGCAAGGCAGGGCTAGGCTACGTGGTTCACATTTGTATGTGTTGGGGGCATCAGCATGGAATGCAAGAATTCGGTTTAGTCTGCTGCAGAATGCAGGACTTGAGTCGGTCCTGGAAGAACAAGGATAATTTGGAGAGGAGAGGAGAGATGAGAACAGTGCTGCAGAGGAGCCTGGGATTAACAGAGGAGAAGCTAGCGGGAACCCGAATAGGATGAAGGAAGATTAGTGCCCGGATAAGCACAGCATCAGTACAACCAAGCCCCAACTCAATCCCCAACGTGCCATTTTGTCAGCTTTTCTGCCCAAAGACCCACACTGCATTTCAAACAATATCAAGGGTGGAGGGAAGATGGATGTTCAGCCTGGAGGATACATATGACATTTGGAATGAGTTGAAACTGATCTAAGAGATTTTCATTTCAAAAGATACCTGATATGATGTGTCGATAGGGTATTTCACACACCTCATCAGAGTTCAAAGACTGCAGCCATGAGAATGGTGCTTCCAAGGTGGGAAGCAGATGTGTAGAACTGGAGCAGGAGGGGGTCGTGGCCTCTTCAGACTTGGCCCACCCGCCATCTGACATACCATTGGGACAAAGCCATGTGTTTGATCCAGGCGGCCCTGGGGTCTGCAGCATCTTGGCCTGGGTACAAACAATGTATTTTTTTGTATCCCATTCCCTGACCCATTCTCTGAAATCTGCAAGCCCTTCCCAAGGCACCGCAGGGCATAGTCATTCACCTAGAAGTCATCGGATGCTCCAATAAGATAGCTGACGAGAAACTGCCCAGCCCAGTTGTCCTGACTCTGTTGGGCATCCACTTGGCTGCCATCCCCACAGCACCTATGCCTTAGCCTGGGTTTCACATAAGGTATAAGTTGGAGCAAAAGCACACATGCTACCTACCCTCATTAGAGGACGCAGACCCAGGAAGCAGAAGTGAGGGCCAAGGGAATTGAGGGAAGAGGGAGGTAAAGCCAACAAGAGCTGCACTGTTTAGCTACTCATCTCTGAGTGCAACTGACTACTTAGCCTTGTAGGATGGCCATCTGAGAAACCATATGCAGGGGTGGGATGAAAACAAAAGTGGAAGAAATTATCCACCCAGTGGTCAAATATATGCTCCATAGGACATTAAGTCTCCCATCCTCCTGGGCTGCACAAACACGGGTACTGAGGGAGTCCCAAGGCATTCCACGACTCGGAATAAACAGGGAATAATTGGCCTGGGAGTTAGAGGCCAATGCAACTGTGAGGTTCTGTCAGGTACTGCTGTGTGAAGACAGGGAGAAGCCCCAAAAATCTGGCCATGAAGCAGCATCCAGGATAAGGCAGTGAGGCTAAGAGGATC
This sequence comes from Eubalaena glacialis, assembly GCF_028564815.1. NCBI lineage: Eukaryota > Metazoa > Chordata > Mammalia > Artiodactyla > Balaenidae > Eubalaena > Eubalaena glacialis. The sequence goes on along the minus strand of NC_083733.1, from coordinate 49,220,210 downwards.
TGAGTGGTGCACGGGAAGTGTCTGAAATTGGCCCTTGGGTCCTGGAGAGCCTGCTCTGCATCCACTCACCCCCAAACCACATTTTAATGGCTATGGGGGCATGTCAGTCTCTCCCTGCAGATTCCTCCTGTGGGTTCACATTGGAGATCTTTTCTCCCTCAGGCCATGCTGCCTGGCAGAGGACGTCAGAGGAGCTGTGGGTGAAGTACCTGGAGCAGTTTTCAGAGTCTCCAGGCCCTGCACTTCAGGGAACAGGCAGCCAAGACAACACCTATGGTTTGCTTGTAGCACAGAAAGAGTCTCCAGAAAGCTGCCTAACCTACATGGCAAACTTTCTGGAATGCAAGAGAAAATTCCATCTTGCAATCATAACCAATGAGCTTTCTTTCAGTATGAAAGCATCACCAAGTCAATCCCACAAATTAAGCAGATAAACCCTAATGTTCCTTTTTTTAATCATATACCATCGAATAATATATTTTATATTCTACAGAGAAGAGCCAACTAGATTTGAGGGGTTCTTTGCAAATTGGTTAGTGCTACCACCACTTCGATTAAAGTAATAAAAATAACAGGAAGATAAAATAAGTTAAAATTGTACAAAGGAACTAGAGACTGAAGTAGAAAATACATATGCTTCTAGTCTGAATTTTTTCCAAAGAGCCATTCCTAAGTGAGTGGCAGTTGAAAGGACAAAAGGTAGAGGCATCTGGAAAAATATTAAGAGTTTTGTGAAAGAAAATCAATCAAGAAAGATATACAAACTTGTTTAGGAAAAGAAAAAATGTATGTTGTAATATCTGGAGCAGCCCGTGAACGGGTGGCTGGCTCCTGCAAGATGCAAGAAAACAACCCGAGGTTAGGGTTTCCTCTGCTTCCACTCTGTGCTTAGCATCACCCACCTGGAAGATTCTTCCCTGGCTCCAAGCAATATGCTGAGAAAGAATATTTTTGCTGCTAAATGATCTCGCTCCCCAGTGGCTCCTGCAGCCACTAGTTTTGAAACAAACGACCTCACTGGAAAACGGATGGATTGCGGCCTTGGCATTCAAAGAGGCCCTAGCACAGAGCCCACACCCCACCCCGCTGTCTGCTCCTGAGGTTTTGAAAAGGTTCTGGTTCTAAAACGGAAAGTCTAGGCAAGAATAAAGGTTCCAAGGCTGTGAGGCCCTCCTTTGGAGAGGAGGCCTGTTTTTGGTCCAAGCTGGGGGAGGGGATGTCTAGTTTAAAGCAGCTCATTGCTTAGCTTTGAAGTTGTAAATCAAGAAGGTGTTAGTGAAACAGCCTGCCAGGCCAAGAGGACAGAGAGGGTGCTGGTTTACAGGAAACCTGGGGCTGGCTGTTGGCTCTCAGGCCTGAAGGGCAGGAAGCGAGAGCAGACAGCAACTCCTCCAATCCCAACCACTCCAAGGCTAGCGGAGCACAGCCACTGAAAAAAGTGCTCCTGATAAGATGGCCTCTGCCATTACAAGAGCCACCTGCTTCTTAATGCCGAGCGGCTAAGTCAGTGGGCGTGGGCAGGTATTCGGCCTGTCCAGCTAACCCTGCTCTGCTGTTGATGGATGCTTCAGTCTGCTGCTACTTTTGAGTCGGCTGAATTCCATGGTCCTTTTGCTTTAGAGTGGGATATTTTGATATCAAAATTCAATGAACAATACGAACAGATGTGGGAAATTAACAAAAGATGTTGACAACGACTTTTACCTTTGTTCAGCCAAAAACCGGAACACCCTTTCCTCCTTCATTTCCTTTTTATACTCATTAGTGTCCATCTAGGAAGTAATCTGATGGTTTGGTTTTGGTAACATGTTTATTTTTAAGCTTGCATCCTTCCGCCCTGCGTTCCTGCCTCCACCCTCTTGGGGCCTGGCTATAATTACCCTGGTTAGAAAGGGGCCACTGTCCCCAGTGCCAGACTGGCTGGTGCAAAGCAGTGTCAACATGGACACAGGAGTTGAAGAGCTGCCTCTTACTCTCACAGTAAATTAAATGCATGTTAAAAGATTATCGCCTACATTTATCATAACAAGATTTGGCATTTATGTCTTTCTCTCTTTTTAAATAGGAATGAAAATCTCATATACATTTTCTAATTTACTACCTAGTATTTATTGTAGGAAGAGAGAGTTTTGTCTAATCACAACTCGTTAAAATCACATATTATTCACAATAACCCACCGCTAAAGACTCATCATGGTAGCAGGAAAGAATAAAAAAGTGTTTTTAAAATGAAACTTCATTTTAAGCATCTCTCTTTGGAGACAGTCCAACATGTTAAAGAAAAAAAGTGGAACGTGTGTAATAAAATACCTTGGCAAAGAAAATTTGCCAGGAAAAAGAAAAAAAAGAAAGAATAATTAATGCCAGGGAGAATCAAAATACTTTGCAAAAAATAAAGTAGGAACTCTGTGACCCAACTCATGTGCCTGCTTCTAAGTGTACTCTAGTGAAGAAAGAGAAGGAAAAAAATATCAGGCCAAGAATTTACCTACTCTCTCTCTCTTATTTTTAATCATGGTTCCTTTGCATCCTCCAGCGCTGGATTCTAGCTAATAGGTATCTTGTAAGCAGAATGAAGCGGTTCTTTGCTTCCCTCATGTTCCAGCCAGAAGTGATTTTCAGGGGATTATTATATGCACCGAGGCAACAGTGAAGCAGGTGTGGTTCTCCCAAATGTCACCCCATCCACAGCAGGCCACTGTAATGGGGGTGACCAACACTTGGTTTGCTGAGTGAGAGGATTCTGGCATCAGCTCTGTGGCATTTTCCACATGTTTAGCCTGAAAGAAGACATTTGTTTGGACTATATGCTTCTGTGTACTTTTTTAATGCAATAAAATTGACAGATGACTCTTTTTTGCAACAGGTTTGGAGAAAGGAAATGTGGTGGTGCTACCCTCCCCTTTCTTCTTGATGGCTGTTTAGACAGCAGTCTTAAAAAAATCACTAGTCACTAAAATCCCTCATGTCCATTTCATATTGTGTTGATTCATATTAAATTCATGACAACAAAAAAGCAACTTGAGGCACTTTTGGAAATGACCGCTCTTTAGTACTGCTCCTTCCTCCGGGCTCGGTGGGCCCAGCGCCCATAAAGCTGCCTGCTGTCTTGTGTCATGAAAAGAAACAGCTTTGCCTGGGAATGCCATTACTGTGTAATGAGGCATGCAGCAAAATATACCTTCAGCAGCCACTTGATGAAGGCTTGCTGACACACCAGACCAGACAGAAATGTTTTTTTGTATGTTCTTCCTTATTTTGTCCATCAATCACATCATTAGTCAAAGCAGACGAGCCTGTCAGCCGGGCCCAGATGCGGAGTGGCAGGCGATCAGCGGACAGGTGTTCCAGCTCCCCCAAAATAAAATCCTGAAGTGAGAAAGGAGCCAAGACCTTGTTTCAAGGGCTGGAATGTCAGTGAGAGAGAAAAGACACCGAGGGGAAACGTTCAGAAGCGGACTTCTGAGGAGGTGACCGGCCTGGCTCCCTGGTGATGCCTGACTGAGCCAGGGCAAGGCCTCGATCTGGGAGAGGTTGAAGGAATCAAGAACAAAGTCCATTCATTTCCTGTGGTCAGTGAGGTATTCAAATATGATATTCAAAGACAATAAGTAAATGAATCTTCCCTTGCGACCCTCTTCAATATCCCAAGTACATAAAATCACGTTGGGTGGTTCAGATGCCTCGGGCCACCCAAACCCATCTGAGCTGTCTGTCTGATGCATTTGCAACGGCCTCACTCATTTTCAGGGAAATCAGCCACCCTCTTGCGGTGACTGCCCCTCCTTTCCGGTACATCCTAGACTTTCTTCCTTTGAGGCATTGTTTTTGCAATGCTTTCTGTCTGGAACTTAACAGGTTAACGAAACCAACCATATGGAGTCATCTTCAATGGTTAATGTCTAGCTTTTCAAGCAAGCCCCGAAATGAATTTGTGTAATGAGCTCATTGCTTGGTTACCTTCTGGTTACCAAGAAGGACTAGCTAATTAGGCCCCCACCCCCACCAGGCCAGTTCAGCCGCAGTGGCCAACGCGATGCTTTGTGATGGGCCAGCTGAGTTGTGGTTTTAGCATGCACCATTTTTGTTTTTTTGTTTTAAAAATAGACTATATTTTAAAAGTTTTAGATTTACAAAAAAGTTGAGAAGCTAATACAGAGAGTTCTCATATACCCTGTACCCAGTTTCCCCTATTATTAACATTGTAAATTAGTATGGTAATTTTGTTATAATTAATGAACCAATATTGATACACTATCATTAACTGAAGTCCATACTTTATTCAGATTTTCATAGTTTTTCCCTAAAATCCTTTGTCTGTTACAGGATCTCATCCAGGATACCACATTACACTTGGTTGTCATGTCTCCTTAGGTTTCTCAGATTTTCCTTGGTTTTTGATGACCTTGACAGTTTTGAGGAGTATTAGCATGTTCCATTTTTGATAAGTTATTTGTGTTTTCAAATGGGGAATTTGTGTGTATATGTGCTTGTGTGAATACAACATCCTTTACACTTCAATAAATAAGAGCCTTTAAAAAAAAGGGCAGAGGGGAAGTATTAGGAGGGAAGGAAGGGAAGGAATTAAGAGCACCGAAAGGTCAGAAATCTTTATACAGCACCAGGGAGAAGATTCCGACACTCCAATCTTTCCCAGAGTTGACCTTTCTGAAGAAATGCTGAGCAGTAAGGGGATGAAACCTAATACAAGATTCAAACCTACACTTCCACCTTTAACTGAGAATTAAATCTGCAGATATTTCCTCTGGGATTTCCGAATGGAAAGCAAGCACACCATTAATCTAACCAGCTCTTAGATGCCACCATGGCCTGGTTCCATTTATCTGGACCAATGTTCGGGTTCAGTGGACACTGTGGAGACATCAGGTTGGGGTGACATGAGGGGATGGGAACAAGAGGACCAGGGCTGTGGCTGAATGTACCCATTCAGGGGGACCTGAATGTACCCAGCCTCCCAGGACAAGGACAAAAAGTCAGTGTGCAAACTCATCTCTTTTCAGAGGCTTCTCAGGCCCTCTTCCTCTCTGCCACTTCTTTCTCTCCTCTAGCTTTTTCCATCTTTCTCCATAAAGCTCAGAAGGTCAGGGAAGGAAGAGGTAGTCAGGTTGGGAAATATGTGGTCCCTTTTGATGACTGTGAAAGACCATTCATTTTTTTCCTCTGTCTCAATATCTTGGCTGGGGAAGAAATAGTGTCTCTTAAAAGACCTGCAATTGCCAAGGCACCAGAACCCACAGCAGCTTGGTACCCACCATATCCTACCAAGAGCCCAGATTCTATATATAAGTAATGTTAAATTATACTTTACAATTCATCTTTGCAAGTACCCCAAGTTTTCCAGCTCATACACGTTTTATGAGCCTGCCTTTCACCCAGAAGTTCTACAGAAAGCAAAATAAATGAATTCAACACTCTATTCAGCCTGGATCATCTGACATTTATTCTTAAATGGGACAAGTGACAATTTGAAAGCTATGTTCACACTGTAAGAATTTTCAGGCCTGATGTGCAGTATATGATAGGTCAATCAATCAATCAATTTTACCCAATTCTACTGGGTGCCAGGCCAAGTGGAAAGACTAGTTCCTGCCCTCCATGACCTTCAGATAGTTGGGAAAGCAGGACTGCATCTTCCCCACTTTTGACTGTTGATTAGATAGAGCAGCTCCCTTGACTCAGTGAGGGTCAACCCTGAGAATAGGCTGAGCTTTTTCTTGGGAATTCTTTTTCTTGGGAATTCAGAATTGGAACACAGGATGTCTAAGTCAGGTCACTATGGCTCCTGGTTGTAAGGACAAGCAAGGTGAGGTCTGGATTGGGCCTTGAGAATAGAGAAGAGGGTGAGATGGTAAGATGAGAAAGAGACAGAGAGAGAGAGAGAATACAGATGTGTAGAGAGAGGCTGAAATAAATACAAGACCAGGTGGTCTCAGAGAGCAGGTGGCTGTGTTTCCTGATTCCAGTCCCTCCTGCTGCCCAGGGGCCCACGGACTCCAGGGAAATAGCCCTATAACCTTCCAACTAACCCCCCTTCTTGCTTAAGCAAGCCTTGGAAAGACTCAGATAACCAGAAAAGACTGGGTTATTTCACATTCAGTAGACTAAACATATAATAAGTGTGATGTCAATTCTGCCTTCAAAAGATACTGTAGGAAAAATGGTAAAAATCCTGTAAAATCAAAGAAATGAAGTGAATATCTCAACTTCTTCACTAAGATCTAGAGAAGTCTCCCAGCTTCCCCCAACCCCATAGGCAGGCAGGCACCCCTCCATTCAGGAGAGGTTCCTGTAAGATTCAGTCCTCTGGACCTAATTCATGTCCTCCTTGCCTCTCAGTATAAGGCTAGAGATGTGTGATAGTAAAAGACTTTATCTTCAAATGCAACATCACTGCCTTCTCCCCAGCCAGAACATAGTTTAGGAACAAAAATGTCATTTTCAATAAAATTGTATATAAATGATACTAATATTAAAAATATACAGTTCTCATGAATGGGTTTTTTTTGTGGGTTTTTTTTTGTTGTTGTTAGTTGGTTTGTTGGGGGTGCCTAAGAGCCTGGAAACCTCCAGCTGGGCAAGTTCATTGGACTGAAACATTTTGCAGCTTTTAGAAGCCCCTGTTGATAACTCTCAGACGAAAAATCATGCTTGCTCAGATTGTTTGGGTCTTCCATCCTAATGCCCTGACCTGGACCACGGGAGGAGGCCCAATGGTGCAAGTGGCAGCCCTGGGGATGATGCCATATTAAGCTACGGTTTATTGGGTCTTCAAAGAGCCAGGTGATGCCGGCACCTTCTGAATGCTGTCTCTCATCTGAATGCCAACTATGCAAAGTGGGAATTAGTATCCCCACTTTCATAAGAGGCTCAGAAAGGCTATATGATTTCCATGACCCAAGAGTCTGCAAGTGGCAGAGCCAGAATGCAGCACTGGTCTCAAGGGCTCCAGGGCCCCTGACTGCCATGATGTCATGCTGTGCCCCTGAATGTTCAAGACCTGGCAATGGGTAGAATTCACGCATCCAAAACCATCTGGAGATTCTAGAGATTCTAGCATAGCAGCTCCTCGATTTACAAATGCCTTATCAGTGAGCTTTTGCAACAAGTTTCTGTGTAACAAGGTATATTTTTATTTTTATTTTTTTGCTGACAGCAAATAAAAAGACTTACTGTGACAATAACTGGAGAGTAAAACTTGAGTAAGATTCAGATAGGTGCTAAGGTCAGAAACACGGCTTTATTCATTCTATTGGCGAAACTCATTATGAGGTGTGACGGTTACGATTGCCAGGCTGTGGGAGAAAATGCCAGTGCAACACATCTGTGGTCGCTGAAACCATCCCGCACTCAAATACCAATGAATGGGCATGGAAGCCTGGTGCTCTCGAGAAAGACAGTGTTTAAAGCGTTCAGAAAATGCAGTCTGCACCTTGGTGCTCTGCAGAACACTGGCAACCCAGCTCCTTTAATGACACAGGCTATAAAGAACAGCCAGCAGCTTTCAGCTGTGTCAGTCTGCACTGCTAGAGGCTCTAGGATGGCACAGGGCTCAAGGCTGGGACCCACGTGAAGCAGGGGCTCCTCCAGTATGCCGGGCCAAGTGCTGTCATTGACCTCTCCACTCAGCTAACCCCCAGGCACGCTGTGGATAGCTCCAAAGGTTATGCCAACATTGCATTTATAGAGAGGCTGGCACAGCCACCCCACGGGGGCTGAGTGGTAAGGAGGGGCACCTCTCACACGTGACTCATGGAATGTACTACTTTTCCTCAGTCAACAAAAAGATGTTTTCCACTATGGTGCCTCCCTGTGTTCCCAGCATGCCCGGATCTGGGACACCCTGGGCCACTGAGAGTGCATGAAACATTGTCTTGTGAGTGTCCCGTGAGCATATGTGTTCCCATGTGTTTGTCTGCAGCTGCAGAAGCCCGATGCCCCCCAGGGCTCAAGTCTGCCCTCATACATCTCTCCTGTCCCACCTGGAGGCACTCAGATGGGAGAAGGGCAGATGGAGACACACAGGTGCCCTCAGCAAGTCAATAATTAAGGACCCCGTCACACTGATATATTTAAATATTTGTTCAGCATTTATTTAGTGAAGGTGGAAAAAAAGTGATATTTATAATAAAATTGTATACCTTTATTTTAAAATTTTATCTCAATAATACATCAACATAAAATTGTAAAAAATTCAAATATCACTGAAATACGTAGAATAAATGTGTGAATCCCAAATATACCCACCCTAAAAACCACCCCCCCAAATGTAAGCACTTGAAACAATTAGAGGTACATTTTTCTAGTCAATTTTTATCCATTTCCATACATATAAAACATACATATGTATTATATAGAAGTATATTATATATTAATATTAATATATTAATATTAATTAATATATTAATAAATAATATCAATTAATATATTAATATATAATATATTTCTATATAATACATATATATGTTTTATATGTATGGATTTTCACATAAGTGAAGATATGTTTTAGATATTATCCTGTACCCTGTTTTTCATTTAATTCATTTCAAAGATCTTTCAAAACTAAAGCATATTACTCTTGTTAACAGCTGTTTAGTATTCTATAGTATGGGCATACCATAATTTATTATAAAATATTTAAGGTTCTTCTAATTTTTTTCATTATTACAAATAAGACTTTGTTGTACAATCTTGTACATAAGTCTTTTAACATTCATGGAAATGTTTCTATAAACTAGATTTCTAGAATTAAAATCACTTGTTTGAAGGGTATGTACATTTAAATTCAGATGCCTTCACCAAATTGCCCTTTTAAAAGGACTAGTTGATGGTAGATGGCATGGCATTATTTTTTACATCTTTGCGTGATCTGGATACATCAGTCATTGAAAATTTTACTTTTTTAAGGTATAAAAAGAGATAATCTTGTTTTCATTTGGATTTCTCTGTTTATTAGAAAGTTTAAATGTTTTAAAATCTATTTATTGGCTAATTGTATTTCCTGTTCTCTGAATTGTCCAGTTATCTTTTTGTCTAATTTTCTATTGAGTTATTTTTTTTTCTTACTGATTTCAAGAAGTGTATTACAAATTTTAGATAGTAATTCTTTGTTATATATGTTATAAATATTTCTCCCAGTACATCATTTGTCTCTTGTTCAGAAGACCTTTGTTTTAATGTAGTCAAATATGTCAACCTATTTGTTCAGAGACTCTGGAGTTCATATTTTATTGAGGAATACTTTTTATATTTTCTTTTAATTATTTTATAATTATTTTTATGAACGCTTTGATCAATGTTGAAATTTTGTGTATTATGAACTAGAGGTCTAATTTTCCAAATGAATAGCCAACCATCTTCATCGTTGGTTAATTGGACCATTCTTTCCCCTCCAAACCAAAGTGCTGCCTTTGTCATAAATTCAACTCTCAATTTCATGATTCTATTTCTTCCCTCTTTAGTTTATCCCATTGATCTCTTTCTTTCCTAAGACCACACGGTTGTAATTGCTATACCCTTGGGTTGTGTGGAAAGTTGGTGGAGAAATTAGTCCTCCACATCAATTTTCTTTTTTCAAAACTGTCTTCATGATTCCTCTGCAGTGTCTTTCCCATGTGATTTTAGAATCTGCTTATCACATTTTTTTTTTAAATCCCTTACTGAGATTTGGTTGGGAGATTTGCCAGTGATCATTGCACCCTAAACACACCCCTCAGCAACCCCCTTTATTCCAGAACCTGCTGGATAATTTTGTAAAATAAACTCTCTGCAGGCAAGTCTTGGTCTCAGACTTGCTTCCTGGGGAAAAAGCCCCCAGCTCAAGACAGGAGAGCATTAAATATTGAATAGACAGTTTATTTGGGGAGATCTGACATTATTGAGTCTTCCTATCTGTGAAGACTCTTCAGTTATGTAATCTCTTTCATGTCCTTTATAAACTTTCATAGTTTTATTTATACAAGTCCTGCGCATTTTCTGTTAGCTTTATCTCCAGAGGTTATATCAAACAGGATATTTTCACAGTGTACTTCCTAGTTGTTGCTGTTGTTTAGAAATGCTATTTTTGTTTATTTATCTTGTATTGAACTACCTTCAAATAATAATTCTAAGGAATTTACTTAGATATGTGAGGTATGCAAACATATTAGCTATAAATAGTGATAATTTTGTTTCTTCTATTACAATATTTTATCTGCTCAATTTTATTTCTGTATTTAGTGGCTGAGATTTCAATGGGTGTCTTGTCTCATTTTTTAACAAAATCAAATAAAATATTTCTAATTTTACATCATTAATTTGGATTTCTTAACCTTTATATTGGGATAAGAAGTTTTCTTCCTTTCTTATCTTACCATGGCTTTTTAAATCATAAATGAGATTAATTTTATTTAATACATGTTCATATTGCACTTCTATTTTAATCTGTTAATTTCATCAATTATAGCAGTAGATTTCTGAAGGTTTAACTATCCTTTAATTCCTAATTCCTTTAATTCAACCTAGCAACAAGCAACATGATTATATCTTATTCAGAGTTTTTGTATTTGTGCTCATACATGAAAATTTCAGTTTTGTTTTATACGCTGCTCTTGTCTTCTTTTACTGTCACGGAAATATTACCATTATAGAATGAGTTGGGGAGGTTTCTGTGGAATACAAGAATTTTCTGTTTTATTGAAGGCTTAGTACAACTTATCTACAGATGGTCTAGATCCAGTAGCATTTTTAAGAAAGATTTTTTACTACTTTAAAATTTTTCTTCTACAAATTCTAGTGTTTTAAGGTTGTTAACTTGAGTCAATCTTGGTGAATTTATTTACAAGAAAAATTTCCATTTTGTCTACATTTTAGAATGCAATAACATTCATTTAATTTTTTAATCTCCTCATTATCTAAAGTTATATTCTTTTCCTCATTTCTAATACTAGCTATCTTTGTATATATTATTATTTTTTTAACAAATGACCAGACATTTTTGTCTTTTCAAAGAACCAGATATTAAAGCTAATGGTGTTTTTCCTATTTCATTAATTTTGGGTTTGTCATTATCAACAAGTTTGTCCTAATGTCTTTGGGTTTATATTATTATCCTTTCTTCCAGTTTCTTGCATGATTAGTTCATTTAATTTCAACCATTTTGTTTTCTAGTATATACACTTAAGGTTCTTGTGGTTGTCATTTGTTTTTAAAAAAATATAAATGTGACTTGTTATCATGAATTTATTGTTTTATTTTAACCTCTTTAACTCAAGGGTTATTTTAGAAGTCTGGATTTTTAATGTGATCTGTCTATGATCCCTATGATTTCTGACTTGAGAGATTTATAGAAATTTCCTTTGTGACTTAATACATGGTAAATTTTATAAATATTTCATGTGTGTTTTAAAATAGTGTGAGTTTTCTATCTGCTTAGAAAAAGTGTATGCATATATATACACACATATACATATAGCTCTTCTATAACTTACTCATTTTTCCTTTAACCTCTGTGCTCTTAATTTATTGAGTTCTGAGAGAGGTCAGGCAAATATCTTGCAGTATAAGTGAAGATTTATTACATTCTTCCTATTTTCTATTACTTTTTATGTTTTAAAGCAATGTTGGGTATATATAAAGCAATGTTGGGTATATAAAGACACCTTTTATAAGGTGGACAATTTGGCTCTTGTCCAACACGTTACTTTTACCTGAGGGACAGAGAACAGTTTGATGCAACCTTAATGGAGGCATTGGCCAAGGGAAAAGTTTGGTAAATTAGGTAAGAGATTATTAAGGCCTTTTAGTGCCATGCTGTAGGTCTTGGCTTTTGTTCTCTATGTAATGGAGTCAGCAAAGAGTTTCATCATGGTTGTGACATGGTCAAATTTTATTTTAGAAAGATCACTCTAGCTGAATTATGAGAATGATGGTGTGAGAGAGTAGACAGACTGAGAGCCAGAGAGGGGCCAGTAGGTGCCAGAGAAGTTGAATATAGAAGATGAATGGGAATAGAAAAGAAAGCACACACATTTGAAAACATACTCTTCACCAACACTTAGCATCCACACAGCCACTTCACAGAGTAGCAGATCCTGCAGGCTAACTGGCCATGGAGGCTGTGGGCAAAGATGCTAAGAGACCTCAGGTATTCAGTATTGAAGATGAAAGACTTTCACTGAAAAGGAAGGGATTATGAAACTTTCAGCCTGGAGGGGCAGTTCAGTCTGAAAACATGGAGAAACTCCAAAATGGAATAACAGGTTCATAAATGATGAACCCACACTTGGAGATTAGGAAAGACAAAATATATCAGAGGCACTGCCCCAAAACAGACAATGAGATAGGCGAGCAGTGTCGATATCACATCTGAGGGGCTGGATGGGTCAAGTGGGTGGCCCATACAGAACTCTCAGCTTCCTTTTGACCCATAAGAAATGCAAGTAGCACAAAAACACCAGATACAGTCTCTCCATGCTGTCACTGGCCCCACCCCTCCCCCCAGCAGTAGGGGACAAGTGGGCAGACCTGGATCTGAAACACCAAACGACCCAAGAATTTTGTTAAGGTTTGTCCGAGTAGCTGTCTTCTTAGAGGCACGCTGGTCCCCCAGATTCAAGGATAAGTCGGCTCTCCTATCACTCAAAACAACAACAACTGCAAAATGTCCAGGCCTCTCTGATGTGCAGTACAAGGCACCTAGCAGGTGCATCTCTGAAATGGCCTCCTCAGATTCCCAATTACCTACGACACCCTGGCAAAGAGGCAGATCAAATGAAGCTATGTTTCTCTGACAGAAACTAACAAAATATGGGATATTCTGGGGAGGGAGAAGAAAAAAAACAACAGAATAAATTAAACTCGGAGTTTCAGTGTTGACCTTGAGTATTCTGTCTGTTTTCAGAACTTGGGGGTCAAGCAACGTCTGTTTCTAATTAATTTTATTCTTCATCATTTTCCTTAAAGGAAAACATGCCTTTGGAGTCAAACGTTTCTCTGTATTTAAAAAAATAAATAAAATACTAAGAAAAATGCCACCATCTAGAATTTGCTTTTCCACTGAGAAATGTACAAATTGTAACAAAGAGGTTTCAAGAAAACTATAAATGTCTATTATTGTTTTATAGAATGGTTTTCTTTCTCAGAAAAGTCATGTAACTAGAAATTTTGACAAAGCAATCATCAAATCATATTTAGTAAACTAATGAATTATATGCTTATATTTTTTTGACCAGAAAACATTTTTTTAAACTTTTGAATTCTTTCATAGTGCCAACATTTTAAAATCAGGAAATTTCACAAAAAAGATCCAAACTCTTTTTTTTATTTTGAAAGATACAGAGACCTGACAACACTTCACAAGACTCAGCTGGCGCCGAGTGACAGCTGTCCCTTCGATGGAGGCATCCTATTTCACCAGGGTCTCCGCCTCTCAGGACCTTGGAGGCAGTTGCCACTTAGCATTAAGTCTGCATGACGGTTCTCCTTAGAGTAGAATTAAAAAGAAAGTGATACCCAGGTTGCTACCAAAGTGGAAAAATAAAAGCTATGCCATGAAGTCTGAGGGTTTCAAAATAATTGGTATGGTTTACACCCAGCTGGGTTTTTTAATTCATTTACATTACTCACCTGGCCTGTCAGCCTGGTGTTCACGGTCACTTCCAGACCACTTCCAAGCACAGTGCAACACGCTCTAGGCTCTACGCTTGGGGGATGCTCAGGATTGCTCTAGTGGGAAGAATTCATCCTGGGAACGTCTGGGAATGTCATTTTCCCTGAGGTTCCCAGCAGCCCAAGAGGTCAGCAATGGGGGGCTGATGGAGAACTTGAGGTAACATGACATCTCTCTCACTATACAGGAAGAGAAACATTGGATAAGAGTTAACAACCAAAAAATATTAAACATACAAAGCTGAGCTTGAAGAAAGGAAATCCTCAAGGGTCAGAAGTGAAGAGGGAACTGACAACAAGAGTGGTAAACACAGCGTTATCGTTGTGGCCGCCTTAGGGGTGTGGGCAGGGATAGGGGAAGTTATCTGTACTAGTTCCCTGTCACTGCCACAGTAAACTACCACAAATTGGATGGTTTAAAACAACAGAAATTTATTGCCTCACAGTTCTGGAGGCCAGAAGTCTGGAATCAAGGTGTCAGCAGGCTCACGATCCCTCTGAAGGCATTGGGGGAGAACTGTTCCATGACTCTCTCCTAGCTTTCTGGAGCCTGAAGCATTCCTTGCCTTATAGATGCATCACTCTGATACCGACCAGGGTTCTTGGCCTTCCTTAATCAATATAAATTGATAAGAGGCCAGACAAGAAATTCAGGCAAGGCTTTATGGGGGCCCCTGCTGAGGAAGCTAAAACAAGTAACAGGTTGCCTTGCTCGCTCCCCGAGCCGGGGGGGTGGGGGTGGGGTGAGCTGGTTCCTTATATGAGGTGAGAGTGGGGTGTGCCCAGGGGTCAGGCTAGAGGGGAGGCTTAGTTGGTTTGCCCACCCCTTTGGTGATAGCGAGTGCCCTGTGCTTTTGCTCCTGGCACCTTGTTTTTGCTTCCGGCTCTTCAAAAGTGGCAGTTGGGTTTTTTTGGTCTTTTTTGTATCTTGTCCACAATTTGCCCCAACTGCACATGCACACAGTTAATTTTAGTCCCTTATACTCTCTTTGTATTTTGTTGCTCCAGGAGACGTTTATCCAGGTGCAAGCACTGCAGCAAAGGGTCCCAGGTCCCCAGGTCCCAGCCTGTCTCAGCCCCATCCTCTGTCTTCACATTGTGTTCTCCCTGTGTGTCTTCACCTTGCCTTCCCTCTGTGCATGTGTATCTCTGTGTCCAGATTTCCCCTTTTTACAAGGACACCAGTCAGATTAGGGCCCACCCTCATGATGTATTTTAACTTGATTTCCTCTGTAAAGACACTGCTTCCAAATAAGGTCCCATTTTTCAGGTGCTGGAGTTTGGGCTTCAACATATCTTTTTAAAATGGATATCATTCAACCTGTAACAACACTCCTTGGGACAATCCAGCGCTGGGGTTTTAAAGGCTATGTGGAGACTGAAGATGGAGCCTTAGCCAGTATGGAGAGGAGCTGGAACATGATGCCTCCCTCAAGAAAGGACCCTGAAAAAGCTGCACCCTCAGTTAAATGGGAGGCTCTGTGAAAAAAATTCAGACCATCATGGGAAAAGGAGGTAGAAGCCTTCTCAGTGGTCTGGGTCTAAACAGTTGCTTGAGAATTCAAAATCCCAGCCTAAAACTATTTAGGGTTTGAATTTGCAATCTCTAAAGGGTCCAGAAAAATTTCAGTGCCCAAAAATCAGTATAAAATTTGTCTTGGGCTGGTGATAATCCTGGGGCATCAGAAGAAGCAAAGGACAGAAAAATCGCTGCAGGAAGATGACCCCATAACATGGTACACCTGGATTTCTGACAAGTGAAACCGGCTCCATGACAATGGGCTCACAATCCAAAATTACCAAGCAGATAAGAAAGCTGCAGATTAGGAATGAAAGTAAAGAGAAACAATAAACAGGTGTGCTAGAGCACCAAATTTGAGAAGTGGAATGTCAATTTTAAAGGCATTATCTAAAACTTGTTTAAATGATATTTAACACTGGATATTTTTTAAAGGATTTAACTCCTCAGGGTGGGGAGGTGAAACAAGACACTTTGAAAACAGAACACATGGATTTTTTAAAATGAACCAAATTGATAGAGCATCTAGAAATGAGCAAGATAGTCAATGAGGTTCATGGATGGTTTAAGGAATGGATTAGACATAGTTTAAAACATCAAAAGTTTAAAGCACAAAACTATGAGTTATAAAGTAGAAATTATATTTCTTTACTTCTCATCATCTGTATCTTTAAAAGGAAGATGGAGAAAGCAGTAAGTATTATTGATGACTCAGTCACGTGCGCCAAAGCAGGCTTGCCCCATATATGCAACACAGACCCATAGCACCATTACCAAACCCAAGACACTGAATATGGTAATATTTTGTAATATATAGCCCTAATTTATATTTACCCATTTGTCCTAAAAATAGCCCTTGTGGCTTTTTTTTTTTTTTTTCAGGGTCCACTCAAGGACCTTACATTTGCATTTGTCTCTGTAACTTACATAACACTTCTCCCACCTTTTTTTTTCTTACTTTCATAGCATTGACACTTTTGAAGAATCCAAGCCAGTTATCCTGTGAAACATCGCCAAATTTAGATTTTTCTAACATTTCCTCATGATTGGATTTAGGTTAGACATATTGGTAAGACAACTACAAAGACGCCAAGCCTACTGCAATGATATTTTGAACTTTAGTTAGCAGATTGGTGTCAGCTGTGGCATCAATAATCAGTAATTCTGAAATTATTGTGTGTACACTGGTAGCTCAGAGCAAAAATATAAATATACTAGTGATGCTGGGAACTCGAATTTTCACTGAGAAAGGAGAGGCAAATGTGGACTAGGGGAAAGTGAGGAAAATGACTGTTGTATTGGAATTGATTTGAAGGGATTAGCATGAACTCATGAGTTTGTTAAAGAAAGAAAATAAATAAGAAAGAAACACTACATTTTCTAGCTCTGTCCATTGAAATGGCCTAGAAGCAATGACCCTCCACGAGCAAGGAGAACATCTAGAACTCCGATCTTGGTTTCCAAATGCCATTCTTCACTACACGGAACGAGGGCTCCTGGGAGAAATGGCTGATTCCAGGTCTGGGGCAGGAAGGGGAAAGTTGACGCTGGAACAGCTTGTGACAAAGGAAGAAAGTGCTAGAAGCTGAAGGGTTTCCTACTGGCCAAAGTTGACACAATCTGAGCATCAAAAAGAATGATGGTAATGGATTATAGCATACTGATGAAAAAAAGAATCCGTGGTGATAGATTATTTACATATCAACACCAGCTAATAATTGTAGAAGTAATGATTAAATTAGAAAATCACTATTTTGCAAACACAAATGTAATAACTGACTCAGTCATGGATTGTTCTAAAATCTTTGGTTGAAAAATCCTTAGGAAATGGGATATGTACATGATTTCCAAGTATGTGTGCACAGACTATTTACTAATTACAAAAAGCACAGGGTGTTTCTTTAATAGAGAGACTCAGCAGTCACCACCTTAACCTGGTGAACAGCCTTAGCATCACTAATTAATGGAACAAATTGACGTCCCCTTCCTCCTGATGTGATGCCATAGGAAGTGCATATCATCACCTGAGTAATTATTCTTATGGGAGGGGTGGTGGGAGATTCTATATGTACCCAAAAGCTGATGTAGCCTGGCAAAACACAGAGGAAGGAAACAGTGCAACTGCAGAATGAAGGTAGAAGAGCATCCCTATGCTTCTCAGGGGCTGAAATTTAGTATGAGGCACCCTGCTTCTCTCTCTCAAGATTCCTCCTAAATGGTACTAATTGTCAGGCTGATGCTACTTCCCCTTGCAGTTTTCAGTATAAGGCAGCAGGGTTTTGGCTGTAGCTATTATTTAAACCTGTGATCGCAGGCACTAGTCTGACATAGGAACAGTTCATTCACACCCAAAAAGCAGGTCCGGAGCTACTCTGAATTTGATGGAGGCGGTTGGAACCAAGCACAAATGAGTTGGTATACTTTGTTTCTCTTCATGTCCCCACACCCAGGAAAAGCAAAACCAGCTTCACCTGAGGGATCAGGGCTTAAGAAGTGTGCCTGGAGCCCCTCCGCTGGATGACTTGCTCCATCATCTCTCCTCAGATCCCATGTTTAGCCTGAATGATTCCTGGACCTCAGTGAGACAATGGTTCCTGGACCTCAGCAGCCTCAGAGGTCAAGGTGTCTGAATGTCAGGCCAGCCACGGCAGCTGTCAACAGCAGGGAGAGGGGTTCTATGCCCTTCTGGTTGTCCTATTTTACCTTTCACAGGGTCTTTTTTGGTAGGTTGTAAAATACATACTATCTCCCCTGGAGATTCTCTGCTGTGCTGCAGTTCGTCTAAACAAATATGTATTTACAACGGGGTCTTTTTGAAAACATGCATTATGTGCCTAATAGACGGAAATGACTCTTTGGGGGAAACGTGGCCTAGAACCTGGCAGTTTTTTGTTGTCTATAACATTCACCTCTTTTATATGTCTATTTATTTTTCTGCTGGTTTGGATGGTAAGAGGGGCTAGGAGGAGGGAAAATCATATACCCACATAGGAACTGCAATATATAAAACCAAGAAATTGGGCATATAGTCCTAATGATCTTTGAGGCAGATGTGAATTTGAGCTCTGTAATGAAAAAAGTCAAAAAGAAAAAAAAAGGCTTTCATCCTGGCTGTGAGTTATTTTATATGTTTAAAGTTTGGGGGGAATTCTTGTATCAGAATGCTCTTTGCTATTAAGTGAAGGGAAACCTCACCCAAATGGCTTAAGCAATAGAAGAACCCTATTTTCTCAGTTATCAACAAGCCTAAGGCCAAGACATCTCCAGGGCTGGTTAATCCTACAGCTCAACTGTGTCGACCAGGATCCAAGCAATTTTCATTCCTTCTCTGCATCAGCTGACAACCGAACACGAAGTCTGCCTTACTTCTAGCTGTCACATGAACACCTAATAATGGTCAGTAGAGGAAAAGAGACCATCCTTTCTTTTCACACACTTTAAAAGTAACATGACCTTTCCTCTTAGCAGGATTTCTTTCATATCTCATTACAGGCCCATGACTAAAGCAATCACCAGGAAGCAAAATAGAACCACGAGGGTTAGCCCTGACCAGAGGTTTTCAAGCTTTTGTTTACACAGATAATATCTATCAGTATATATCCTATTAAAAACCAAGAAAATTTAAAATATTAGTTCCTTATAAAAAAACCCCATTATATCTTAACATAAACAGCATAGAGTTATGAAGAATAACTACATTTTCCAAAATGAAAAAAATTAGTGGGAAGATTATTTTAAATTATTTTATATTTCTGTACAATTTTTAATGCCTGGTTCAGTAGAAGACAGCTGGATTCTCATGTCTGCTTTTACATTGAGTCTATTGGGATATGTTGTTTGGTTGAAGTATATGAAGAAATCTGGCCTCATACAGATATGTAGTTGCAAAAGGGAGGAATATTTTAATAATCTCTTCAGATAATTTTGTATATTCTTCTTTGATACTTTATGAAAACTCAACAAGTGGTAGCATTTTAAAGATTAAGTGCAGTATGGACTCTGAAGCCACATCAAAGAACTTTTCATATTCTATTACATTAATATCCATAGGTCTACTCTTACTTTTCTAATGGATTTGAACCCAGGCATTATTTTGTAATGCCATGCATTGATCATTTGGAAAATATCGGTTCACTGAATTATGCAGATCTTCTAATCTTAACAGGTTTTATTACACAAAATTGAAAAATTATATTCCTTAATATCTCCACTGATCTCATCAGAAAATTCTTAAAATATTGGGAAGCTGTCAAGCTTATAGTGACAAATACAACCTTTCTAAAAATTGTAATATTTGTTTGAAAGTTTACATTTCATCATTGGTAACAAATACTGTTAGCTGTTTCCCACTGTTCATTTTTTGAGAGAATATCTGTCAAATACCCATGTCAGAATTACCATAGTTGGTCAGACATTCTATAAAGTGAAAATGGTGTTCCGTGAAAAACGCCAGCTTGTTTAGCTTACAACTCAAACTGTTGCCCAAGGGCATTACCTTGAGTTGTCCATGTTCATTGTACTTTGGTAAGCAACAGCAGGGATTGATGCAAACTTTCCATTTCTTCAGTCAGAATAATAAAATGGCATGTACTTAAGAGTTGAGATTTAATTTTAAAAAACCCATAATTTTTACTGTCTTATCAAGGATATTCTCAAATAAAATGAATTCCTTCCTTCCTTCTTTCCTTCTTTCTTTCTTTCCTTCCTCCCTCTCTCCCTCCCTCCCTCCCTTCCTTCCTTCCTTCCTTCCTTCCTTCCTTCCTTCCCTCCTTTCCTTTACTGTATTTGGCAGTGAAGTACACAATGTCTACTAGTACAGTTTGGTGTCACTGCTTTGAGTCTTGCTAAGGCACCAGGAGTTTTACTCATCATTGTGTTTTTTTCCATGAGAACAAATGTCAACATGGAAAAAAGCAAAAAATGTCTTAGTATTATATGAAAATAATTTTGACCTTAAGAACTCCCTCAAAGGGTCTCTGGGACCTCAGGGATTTTGTAGACGACACTTTGAGAACTGTTAGTTTACCAACTGAGATTTTTCTCTGGAGCTGGGATAACTTCATTCTGTTAAAAACATGTAACATGATTACATGAGGGGCTGGGTATAGAAACAAACATAGTCCCTGACAGCAGGAAGGAAGTGGGAAATAGCTGTTGGTTAGGCAACCAAAAATGTTTGCCACAATCCTACTGGATAGAACTCTATATGCCAAATAAACAGCAAACAAAGTGTTACCCTTCTAAGACTTCCTCAATAGATCTCAGAACCAGCATTGGCAGCATTCTACCCCTTCAAGTACTTCTAGGAGGACTGGGGGATACTGCTAATGAGATCAAGCTTCTGGATTTGACCAGTCAGTCAGCCAGACAGACCTGGGCAAGATGCCCTAGGCAGAGATGAGAATGTTCAGAAACAATCTTAGCACAAATGGATCTTAAAATTTATGGGAGAACGAATAGCCAAAGCAATCTTGAGAAAGAAAAACTGAGCTGGAGGAATCAGGCTCCCTGACTTCAGACTATACTACAAAGCTACAGTAATCAAGACAGTATGGTACTGGCACAAAAACAGAAATATAGATCAATGGAACAGTATAGAAAGCCCAGAGATAAACCCACGCACATATGGTCACCTTATCTTTGATAAAGGAGGCAAGAATATGCAGTGGAGAAAAGACAGCCTCTTCAATAAGTGGTGCTGGGAAAACTGGACAGCTACATGTAAAAGAATGAAATTAGAACACTCCCTAACACCATACACAAAAATAAACTCAAAATGGATTAAAGACCTAAATGTAAGGCCAGACACTATATAACTCTTAGAGGAAAACATAGGCAGAACACTCTATGACATAAATCACAGCAAGATCCTTTTTGACCCACCTCCTAGAGAAATGGAAATAAAAACAAAAATAAACAAATGAGACCTAATGAAACTTCAAAGCTTTTGCACAGCAAACAAAACCATAAACAAGATGAAAAGACAACACTCAGAATGGGAGAAAATATTTGCAAATGAAGCAACTGACAAAGGATTAATCTCCAAAATTTACAAGCAGCTCATGCAGCTTAGTATCAAAAAAACAAACAACCCAATCCAAAAATGGGCAGAAGACCTAAATAGACATTTCTCCAAAGAAGATATACAGATTGCCAACAAACACATGAAAGGATGCTCAACATCATTAATCATTAGAGAAATGCAAATCAAAACTACAATGAGGTATCACCTCACACCAGTCAGAATGGCCATCATCAAAAAATCTACAAACAGTAAATGCTGGAGAGGGTGTGGAGAAAAGGGAACCCTCTTGCACTGTTGGTGGGAATGTAAATTGATACAGCCACTATGGAGAACAGTATGGAGGTTCCTTAAAAAACTAAAAATAGAACTACCATATGACCCAGCAATCCCACTACTGGGCATATACCCTGAGAAAACCATAATTCAAAAAGAGTCATGTACCAAAATGTTCATTGCAGCTCTATTTACAATAGCCAGGACATGGAAGCAACCTAAGTGTCCATCAACAGAGGAATGGATAAAGAAGATGTAGCACATATATACAATGGAATATTACTCAGCCATAAAAAGAAACGAAATTGAGTTATTTGTAGTGAGGTGGATGGACCTAGAGTCTGTCATACAGAGTGAAGTAAGTCACTCTGAAGAAAGAGAAAAACAAATACAGTATGCTAACACATATATATGGAATCTGAAAATAAATAAATAAATAAAAGGTCATAAAGAACCTAGGGGCAAGACGGGAATAAAGACACAGACCTACTAGGGAATGGACTTGAGGATACGGGGAGGGGGAAGGGTAAGCTGGGACAAAGTGAGAGAGTGACATGGACATATATACACTACCAAACGTAAAATAGATAGCTAGTGGGAAGCAGCCACATAGCACAGGGAGATGAGCTCGGTGCTTTGTGACCACCTCGAGGGGTGAGATAGGGAGGTGGGAGGGAGGGAGATGCAAGAGGGAAGAGATATGGAGACATATGTATATGTATAACTGATTCACTTTGTTATAAAGCAAAAACTAACACACCATTGTAAAGCAATTATACTCCAATAAAAATGTTTAAAAAAAAAAAGAAAAAAAAATTTATGGGGGAAGACAAGAAACATTCATTCATTCATTCATTCATTCACTAGAGAAATGTTTGTTGAATACCATTGAATCAGCCCTGGAGACACTGATGTGAATAAGACATGGTACAGTCGTCGTGGAACTCACATCCATGTTAAGAAAACATTTCTTTTTTTGTCTGACTATTTGGTCAATGTCTGGGTAGACTTTTGACAAGGACTTTGAAGAAAAAGCAAGGGTTTGGCACTGGTGTGACTGTTGCAACCAGTCTGGGAGAACTTTCCAGAGGAAAGACAGAAATGGTGTGGAGGGAGCCAGGTGAAAAGCTGGGGGAGAGAGAATTAGAGGGAGAGATGGAAAGAGCCAAGAGTGAGAGATCCAGAGTTGGGAAGGAGCTCAAAGGCAGAGCTCCTGAACAATGGAGGGGGAGGGGAGAGTGGCTTAAAATGAAGCTGGAGGGCTGGGCTGGGCCGGGATCATGAAGAACCTAATTGGCCAGGTTAAGGGTTTTCAGCTTTGTCCTAAGGGAAATGGGAAGCCATTAACAGGTTTAACAGAAGAGTGACATGATCAGATTTTCTTTTTTAAAAGGTTTGCTGGCTTCAGTGTGGAAAATAGCCAAAAGAGAGGAAGAGTGACTATGGGGAAATTGTTGGAGGACCGCTGGAGCAACCTCATGAAGAAACATATCCAAAAAGCAACTTGTACTGCTTGCTTTGCTAGCTTGGTGAATTGTGGGTGGAGCCAGCCTCAGCCCTCACCGCAGGGCACAAAAGACAAGGGACACTGCAGAGTCCCGAGCACCAACCACAGTCAGACAGGGCTTGGGGAAGCGACACCCACTGGGAGGCAATGGGTGGAAACAACCCCATCAAGTTCTCTTCTTGTGAAAAGTAAGTACAAATCAAACAGAGAATGGTCTGAGGAGGTGGCCCCAGAGTCAGCAGTTAAAGGACATATATGGTGAATCTGAGACTTGAGACTTTACGTTGAGCCAGCGTAATAAGTTTTAACTGACCATTGACCAGGAGTCTGTGCTCTCAAGGAATGGGTGATTCTATTCTGAAACAGGATCAGAAAGGCAACTGCTAACCTCGCGTCTTGAAAGCAGTGTCTCCCCGTGCTGAGCTGACTTCCGCTAGGAATAGTAAGAATAGAGTTCTCCCATTTTGGAATCATTGGCTGAAGTCACTTCTACTAGGATTTTGTCCCATTGCCAGCAAATTCTATCCCAGTGATTGAAACAGCTGGAGCTCTGCTGGGATTGAACTCACTTGTCTGCTCAACAGAGATTATGGGAAGGTGATTTTTTAGTGATGTAATACTGACACTAGAGAAAATGTTCTGTGATGACCCTGAACGGGGGTGATGATCATGGCAAATGCCGCAAATAAATCATAAAGGATACCTGGGCAGGTCGGGACTGCAGAAGCTGTCCGGCTGCTGGCATTACGGACAAGGGCTTAACCATGTCACTATGATGAAACACCTGCAATTAACCTTAAGCTGGCAGAGGCTCCCATCGGCAAAATGTCTCTTGGCCCAGGTAAGGATCTCACCTGACTCCAACTCTCCGTTGGGGATGACCACTAAGGGCAAATTATTGATACTAACCTCAGAAAACAGCAGCCATTTGGCCTCCTCTACTTTAAGAAATGGTGATTTTAAACAATCACAGAACAAAGTGATTGGGCAGGCCAGCCTCGCACTGTGCTTCCACCAGGGTGAAGTGAGCCCCGCCGTACTATGAGGAAAAGGGACCACAGATATTTTAAACCTAGCTTTATGACCAACTGATGACCTGAGTCATGGAAATCATTAGAGTACCTCAGGCCACAATAAGATGGAGAGTAAAATCCACTGCTCACAGAAGGAGGCTCTGCAGAGACCATGCCTGCTCATTACAAATAAACCACGCAATTTGCTTTTGTGACATCTCCAGCGTATCTTAGCTCAGAAATAAAACTCTTAGTAGAATAAATGCACTGCCTATAAATCTCAACACATCCTGCATTATTAGTAAAACTTTTAAAAATTCATAACTGATTAAGTCATAAACTCTTTTGATGAATAAGACCCCACATACCAAGGGGTGAAATACTATGAGACCTGGTAAAAGAATAAACCTGTTGAATAAATCTGCTCTGCAAAACTGTATCTCAATGTTATATATAATGAACCCTCCTTAGACAGAAGCCTGATAAATAATAAACCTGGTCATAGATTAAATTCGCTGCAATCGGGGTCATATTTCTCACCTGTTTTTGGAGCTGCCAGACAACTCAACCTGTTTAACCTCTGTAGTCCCTTTTTTAGACCAAGTTTTGCTGTTCTGTTTCAATCATTTCTATAGCTGCAAAATCTAAGGAATTTACTATAGATACGGGACAGAATGTTATTAAATTACTACCAGTGACAATGTTAATAAGGAGAAAGTTTATCTTCTCTCCACTTTAGACGCTGCTTTCTTTCCCAGACACCCCGACGCATGCCTGCTTTCCTTTTTTTTTTTTTTTAATTAATCAATTTATTTATTTTCGCCTGTGTTGGGTCTTTGTTTCTGTGCGAGGGCCTTCTCTAGTTGCGGCAAGCGGGGGCCACTCTTCATCGCGGTGCGCGGGCCTCTCACTATCGCGACCTCTCTTGTTGCGGAGCACAGGCTCCAGACGCGCAGGCTCAGTAGTTGTGGCTCACGGGCCTAGATGCTCCGCGGCATGTGGGATCTTCCCAGACCAGGGCTCGAACCCGTGTCCCCTGCATTGGCAGGCAGATTCTCAACCACTGTGCCACCAGGGAAGCCCCCCTGCTTTCATTTTAAAAATTCTTCTCTATATGCTTGATAAGCTGTGCTTCCTACATTCAGAAAAGGGTACTGGCCTCCTGCCCCCTCTATCTCTCTCACCTATAGAAAAAGATGATGGGGGAAGAGAAAGGAGGTGGAGAGAGGAAATGAGGAGAAGCTTTGACTTGAGGCACTTGGGAAGTAGGGCCCCTGATGGAAATAACCAAGCAGATTCAGGAGCTCTCCCTTCACTCTTATCAAAATATCAGAGGGCGGGAAGGACCAAGATGGTAAATCAGAAATCTGACCAATAATAGGGGGCCTTGCTAGCAGCATAGGCAGACACAACCCAGTAGCCCAGAAAGACTAGCCATGGTCCTTACCAAAGCTCTTTCCTCCAAGACCCATAATAAGGGAAGGAAAATACAAAAAAAGTCTCAAAGAGAAATAAAATTTGAGGATGGCTTTTAAATTACATTTTGTTCTCACCTTCTTTGCCAACTCTTACATATTATCTGGAAAAGTATTAAAAACATTAAAAAAAACCAGACACCATACAAGAGTTGAATTTCACAGTAGTACCCTTGGGAAGCTCGATGCTGACTTCAGCAATTTATCCATTGCAGAAGCGATTTCTAGAATTCACCTCAGGAAAGTTCCTTCAAAACTGGTTTTGCTGGCGTCTCCAGAAATAACGCTGCTGTTGAGCTCAAATTTGTGTGCCTGACACAGAGGCCAAACAAACCGAAAAGTCGGAGTTTGGAGCAGAGAAAGCTTTATTGCAGGGCCAAGCAAGGAGGATGCAGAAGCTCATGCTCTAAAGAGCAGAAGTCCCTGATGATTTTTGGAGAACAGTTTTTATAGGCAAAATTTGCGGGGAGGCCTGCTGGCCGTGTGACCTTCGTCTTACTGGTTGGCGGTAAGGTAACAGGGTGGTGTTCCAGGAATCTCGGTCATCAGCCTTCTGGCTCCTGTCAGTCCGGCATCCACGTGCTAGTGCTCAGCCTGAAGTTACCACCCTCCACCTGAATGGGGTCCTTAGTTCCTGGAGAAGAACTCAGACGTATGTGTCAGATTGCTGTGCACATGCCCCAGGAGGAACCAGGACCTTGTCCCATGTCTACACTGTTGTTTCTTGATGCCTTTCCTTTGTTCCTGCATTCCCTCACTCCTCTAATTCGTAACTGAATCTGCCCTTTGGAACTCAGGGAAGGTCTAGGAGGCTGAAACCTTTTTCCTACAAGCAAAATATGGGGGATAGAGAAAGGCTCTTATACTTGGGAGAACCCCACAGGGTCCTGCTCAGTTTCAATACTACTAATTGTTATCATCATCAACATCATCACGTCACACTTCTTTTTCAGAATTTGCATTCATTCCCTGGTTAATCAATTTATTCACCTTTTATTTATTGAGGTCCTCATATGATTAAGACTCTGTGGGGCTTCCCTGGTGGTGCAGTGGTTGAGAGTCTGCCTGCCAATGCAGGGGGCACGGGTTCGAGCCCTGGTCTGGGAAGATCCCACGTGCCGCGGAGCAACTGGGCCCGTGAGCCACAGCTACTGAGCCTGCGCATCTGGAGCCTGTGCTCCGCAACAGGAGAGGCCGCGATAGTGAGAGGCCCGTGCATCGCGATGAAGAGTGGCCCCAGTGGCCCCCGCTTGCCGCAACTGGAGAAAGCCCTCGCACAGAAACGAAGACCCAACACAGCCAAAAATAAATAAATAAATAAATAAATAAAGGAGTTCCTTTTAAAAAAAAAAGACTCTGTGGCAGGTGCTGGGAGTGGGGTAATGGTGGAGGACATAGAGGTGAGTGAGGCAGCCCTGCCTTTTACAAGCTGCCACACTCACTGGGAAGGTGGAATGAGCTTCCCACCATGGCAAGGACAGTTGTAACAGCACACAGAAAGAAACAGCTGGGTTTCTTGACCTTCAAGATGGATATATCAAAATATCATTTCTGTTTTTGTTTGTTTGTTTGTTTGTTTTTTACTCTCTCTGAGTCTGATAATGTTGCAAAAAGCAAATTGATTAGGGGACTGTCTTTTTCCTCTTCATCATCATACGTATTAAATAACATCTTTATTGAAGTATAATTCACATGTCATAAAATTCACCTTTTTAAACAATTAAGTGGATTGTACAATTGTACAATTAAGTGGATTTTAGTATATTCACAGAGTTATGCAACTACCACCAATATCTCATGTTAGAACCTTTTCATCAACCCAAAAAGAACCCCTGCACCCATTAGCAGTCACTCTCCCCTCCTCTAGCCCCAGCCCCTGACAATCATTAATCTACTTTCTGTCTCTATGGATTTGCCTGTTCTGGATATCACATATAAATGGGATCATTACATATGAATGGAATTATACAATATGTGACTAGTTTCTTTCACTTAGCATAATGTTTCAAGGTTCCCCATTTGCAATATGTATCAGTACTTCATTCCTTTTCTTGCCATTTCATTGTATGGATATACCACATTTTATTTATCCATTCATTAATTGATAATTGGGTTGTTGATAATTGGGTTGTTTCCACATTTTGTCTATTACGAATAATGCTGCTATTAATATTTGCGGACAAGTTTTTGTGTGGACATCTGTTTTTATTTCTCTTCAATATATACCAACGGGTAGAATTGCTGAATCACATGGTAACTCTCAGTTTATATTTTTGATGACCTGCCAAACTGTTTTCCAAAGTGCCCACATGCACCATTTTACAATCCATCAGTAATATAGGAGATTTCTATTTCCCTACAGTCTTGCAAATACTCAGATTGTCTGTCTCTTTACTTTTAGCCATCCTAAAGGGTGGAAAGTGGTACCACATTGTGGTTTTGATTTGCATTTCCCTAATGACTAATGATGCTGAGCAGTTTTTCATGAGCTACTGGCCATTTGCATATCTTTTTGGAGAAATGTCTATTTTAATATTTTCTCCATTTTAATTTTGTTATCTTTTCATTATAAAATTTTAAGAGTACTTATATATTCTGTATATAAGATCCTTACAAGGTATGTGATTTGCAAATACTTTCTCCCATTCTGTGGGTTCTTTCTTGATGGAATCCTTTGAAGTTTTTAACTTGGATGAAGTTTAATTTATCTATCAATACTTTTTTATTTGGTTGCTTCTGCTTTTGGTAGAAGAATACCTAAGAATCCATTGCCTAACTCAAGGTCATAAAAATTTATTCCTGTTTTCTTCTGATAGTTTTATAATTTTAACTCTTACATTTATGACTACGATCCATTTTGAATTAAATTTTCTGTATGGTGTATTGTGTTGGCATCTTTGTGAAAAATCAGTTGATGATGAATCATAAATATAAGAGTTTCTTTTTCTATTGAAGTATAGTTAATTTACAATATTATGTTAGTTTCAGGTGTACAGTATAATGATTCAGTATTTTTGCAGATTATACTCCATTATAGCTTATTACAAGATAATGGCTGTAATTCCCTGTGCTATAGAGTATATCCTTGTTGCTCATCTATTTTATTTATAACAGTTTGTGTCTGTTAATCCCAGATACCCCTAATTTGTCCCTCTCTACTTCCCTCTCCACTCGGGTAACCATGATTTTGTTTTCTATATCTGTGAGCCTGCCTCTGTTTTACACACATTTATTTGTATTGTTTTTTAGATTCCACATACATCATACAGTATTTGTCTTTCTCTATCTAACTTGTTTCACCAAGTATAATATTCTCTAGGTCCAATCAATCATGTTGCTGCAGTATTTCATTCTTTTTTTATGGCTGAGTAATATTTCATTGTACTTATATATACCACTTCTGTTGATGGGCACTTGAGTTGCTTCCATGTCTTGGCTATTTTAAATAGTGCTGAATGTAGGGGTGCATGTATCTTTTCAAATTAGTGTTTACATTTTTTCTGGATATATACCCAGGAGTGGGATTACTGGATCATATGGTAGATCTATTTTTAGTTTTTTAAGGACCCTCCATAGTGTTTTCCACAGTGGCTGCACCAATTTACATTCCCACCAACAGTGTAGGAGATTTCCCTTTTCTCAACATCCTCACCAACGTTTGTTATTTGTAGACTTTTTGATGATAGCCATTCTGACAGGTATGAGGTGATATCTCGTTGTTTCGATTTGCATTTCTCTAATAATTACTGATGTTGAGCATGTTTTCATGTGCCTGTTAGCCATCTGTATCTCTTCTTTGGAAAAATGCCTATTCAGGTCTTCTGCCCATTTTTTGATTGGGTTGTTTGTTTTTTAATATTGAGTTGTATGACCTGTTTGTATACTTTGGATATATATCCCTTGTTGGTCACATCTTTTGTAAATGTTTTCTCCCATTCAGTTAGTAGATTGTCTTTTCATTTTGTTGATGGTTTTCTTTGCTGTGTAAAAGCTTTTAAGTTTCATTAGGTCCCATTGTTTATTTTTGCTTTTATTTCTTTTGCCTTGGGACACTTATCCAAAAAAATATATTGCTACAATTTGTGTCAAATAGTGTTCTGCCTATGTTCTCTTCTAGGAGTTTTATGGTTTCTGTTCTTACATTTAGGACTTTAAATCATTTTGAGTTTATTTTTGCATATAGTGTGAGGGAATGTTCTAATCTTATTGTTTTACATGCAGCTGTCCAGTTTTCCCTGCACCACTTGTTGAAGAGACTGACTTTTCTCCATTGTATATTCTTGCCTCCTTTGTTGTAGATTGACCATTGGTTGGTGGGTTTATTTTTGGACCCTCTGTTCTGATCTATGTGTCTGTCTTTGTGCCAATACTATGCTGTTTTGATTACTGTCACTTTATAGTATAGTCTGAAGTCTGGGTGGGTTATACCTCCAGCTTCGTTCTTTTTTTCTCAAGATTGCTTTGGCATTTTCGGGTCTTTTGTGGTTTCATATGAATTTTAGGATTATTTGTTCTAGTTCTGTGAAAAATGTCGTGGGTACTTTGATAGGGATAACATTAAATCTGTAGATTGCTATAGGTAGTATGGCCATTTTAACAATATTAATTCTTCCAACCCCAGAGCACAGGATATCTTCCCATTTCTTTGCATCATATTCAATTTCCTTCATCAATGTTTTATAGTTTTCAGAGTATAGGTTTTTCACCTCCTTGGTTAAGTTTATTCCTAGGTATTTTATTCTTTTTGATACAATTTTAAATGGGATTTTTTTTTTACTTTCTCTTTATGTTATTTCAGTATTATATATAGAAGTACAACAGATATCTGTATATTAATCTTGTTGAATTAATTTATTAGTTCTATTAAACTAATTTATTAGTTCTAATTTATTATTAGACTTTAAGTTTCTCTATATAAAGTATCATGTCATCTGCAAACAGTTTTACCTCTTCCCTTCCAATTTGGATACCTTTTATTCCTTTTTCTTGTCTGATTGCTATGGCTAGGACTGCCATTTCTATGCTAAATAGAAGTGGTGAGAGTGAGCATCCTTGTCTTATACCTGAATTTAGCAGGGAGGTTTTCAGCTTTTCACCTTTCAGTATTATGTTGGCTGTAGGATTGTTGTACATGGTGTTTATTATGTTGAGATATTTTCCCTCTATACCCACTTTGATGAGAGTTTTTATAAAGAATGGATGTTGCATTTTGTCAAATGCTTTTCCTGCATCTATTGAGATGATCATGTGATTTTTATCCTTCGAATTGCGATTGTTGAACCATCCTTGTGACCCTGGAATAAATCCAACTTGATCATAGTGTATGATCCTTTTTACATATTGTTGGATTTGGTTTGCTAATACTTTGTTGAAAATATTTGCATCTATATTCATCAAAGATAATGCCTGTAATTTTATTTTTCCATAGTGTCTTTGTCTGGTTTTAGTATCAGGGTAATGTGGCCTTGTAGAATGAATTTGGGATTATTCCATCCTCTTAAGTTTTTTGGAATGGTTTGAGAAGGATAGATATTAGTTCTCCTTGATATATTTGGTAGAATTCCTCTCTGAAGCCATCCAGTTCTGGACTTTTTTTGCTGGGAGATTTTTACTACCTATTCAATTGCACTTCTAGTGATTGTCCTGTTCAAATTGTCTGTTTCTTTTTGATTCAGTCTTGGCAGGCTGTATATTTCTATAAATGTGTCCATTTATTCTAGGTTATTCAATTTAGTGACATATAACTGTTCATAGTATTCTCTTATGATTTTTTTTGTATCTCTGTGGTATCAGTTATTTCTCATCTTTCAATTCTTATTTTGTTTATTTGGGTCTTCTGTCTTTTCTTTTTGGTGATCCTGGGTGAAAGTTTATCAATTTTATATCTTTTCAAAAACCAGCTTTTAATTTCACTGATCTTTCCCATTGCTTTTTAAATCTGTTTTGTTTATTTCCTGTCTGATCTTTACTATTTCCTTCCCTCTTCTGACTTTGAATTTTATTTGTTCTTTTTCTACCTCTTTTAGGTGGTAGATTGGGTTGTTTGTTTGAGATTTTTGTTTGTTTTTTTCTTGAGGAAGACCTGTATTGCTATGACCTTCCCTCTCAGAACTGGTTTTGCTGCATCCCATAGATTTTGGAAAGTTGTGTCTCCATTTTCATTTGTCTTCATGTATTTTCTGATTTCCACTTCGATTTCATCATTGACCCACTCGTTTTTTAGTAGCATGTTGTTTAGTCTCCATGTGTTTATTCTTTTCCCATTTTCTTTCTGTAGTTGCTTACTAGTTTCATACTGTTGTGGTCAGAAAAAGTGCTTGATATAACTTCTATCCTTTTAAATTTGTTAACGCTTGTTTTATGACCTAGTATGTGATCTATCCTGGAGAACATTCCATGTGCACTTGAATATAATGTGTATTCTGCTGTTTTTGGAGGTAAGGTCCTGTAGATACCAATTAAGTCCAACTGGTCTGTTGTATCATTTAAGACCACTGTTGCCTTATTGATTTTCTGTCTGGATGATCTGTCCATTGATGTCAGTGGGGTGTAAAAGTCCCCTGCTATTACTGTATTATTACCAATTTCTCCCTTTATGTCTGTTAGCACTTACTTTATATATTTAGTTTCTCTTGTATTAGGTACCTATATGTTAACAAGTCTATTATCCTCTTCTTCTACTGATCCCTTTATCATTATATAATACCCTTCTTTGTCTGTTGTTATAGCTTTTCCTTTGAAGTCTACTTTGTCTGATATGAGTGTTGGTACCCTCACTTTCTTGTCATTTCCGTTTGTATGAAAACTTTTTCCATCCTCTCACTTTTAGTCTGTGCATGTCTTTAGTCCTGAAGTGACTCTATTGTTGGCAGCATATTGAAGGGTATTTTTCTTTTATCCAATCAGCCACCCTATGTCTTTTGATCAGAGCATTTAATCCATTGACATTAAAGCAATTATTGATAGGTATGTACTTATTGCCATTTTATAACTTGTTTTCCAGTTGTTTTTGTACATCTTCTCTGTTCATTTCTTCTTTTTTTTTCTCCTATTG
The DNA here is from genome assembly GCF_028564815.1 of Eubalaena glacialis. Lineage (NCBI taxonomy): Eukaryota > Metazoa > Chordata > Mammalia > Artiodactyla > Balaenidae > Eubalaena > Eubalaena glacialis. The sequence goes on along the minus strand of NC_083733.1, from coordinate 49,187,679 downwards.
TTTGATGATTTTTCTTTTGTAGTATGCTTGGTTTCCTTTCTTTTGCATTTTTGTGTATCTGTTGTATGTTTTTGATTTGTGATTACTGTGGGGTTCACGTATGTTGACCTATAATTATATTTCCTTGATTTAAACTGATAGTCATTTAAGCTCAAACACATTCTAAAAGATCTACTTTTTTTTATTCTTCTCCCCCACATTTTGTGATCTTTATGTCATATTTTATATCTTTATGCTTATCCCTGTTTATTGAAGTTATAGTTACTTTTACAAATTTTTGTTTCTTTTAATCTACCTACTGGCTTATTTAAATGATCTTGAATATTTACTACATATTTGTGTTTCCTATTGGGATTTTCCCTTTCCTATATATTCTTACTTCTGTCCCATTTAGAGAAGACCCTTTAACATTTATTTTAGGGTAGGTTTATTATTGCTGAATTCTTTTAGTTTTTGCTTGTCTGAGAAACTCTTTATCACTCCTTCTATTCTAAATTATAATCTTGCTAATTGGAGTATCCTAGGTTGCAAGTTTTTCCCTTTCAGCACTTTAAATATATTATGTCTCTCCCTTCTGGCCTGCAAAGTTTCTGCAGAGCAATCAGCTGATAGCCTTATGGAGATTCCCTTATATACGTCTCTTTGTTTTCCTTTTGCTGCCTTTAGAATTCTCTGTCTTTAACTTTGGCCATTTTAATTATGATATGTCTTGGTGTGTGTCTGTTTGGGATCCCCTGTGCTTCCTGTATTTGGATATCTGTTACGATCTTTAGGTTTGGGAAGTTTTCATCCATAATTTCTTCAACTATATTTTTGATACACTTCTCTCTCTCTTCTCCTTCTGGAACCCCTATAATGTGAATGTTGGCACACTTGATGGTAACCTAGAGATCTCATATATTGCACTCTATTTTTTTTTTAAGTTTGTGTCTGCTGTTCTGATTGGGCGATTTCCATTGTTCTGTCTTCCAGATCACTTATGCATTCTTCTGTGTCATTTAGTCTGCTATTCATTGCTTCTAGAGTGTTTTTTATCTCAGATATTGAATTATCTACTTTTGAATGTTTTCTTTATATTTTATAGTTCTTTATTAAAATGATCTATGTTTAAATCAATTCTCTTCCCTAATTTGGTTAGCATTTTTATTACCAATGCTTTGGATTCTTTGTCTGGTAGATTGTTTATTTCTGTTTCTTTATTTTTTCAGGGTTTTTCTCTTGCTCTTTCAATTGAGAGTAGTTTTCTGCCTTTTCATTTTATTTAACTTTCTCTGTCTCTGTGAATTTAGGTGAAACAGTTACCTATTGTGGTCTTGAAGGGGTGTTCTTATGTGGGAGTATCCCTATGAAGACTGTGTATGCCCAGTGCTTTTGGTGGGAGAGCTGGATTTCATGTGGACACCAGTCATCTTTGCTCAGGGTGTGCTGACAGCTATCACCTTGGTAGACGGGTCTGGCTGGTGATGGAGAATCTAGAGCCTGTGCAGGATGTGAGACATGACTTCCTCTCTATTCAATGGCTGTCACTGCCCTGTCAGGGGTGGAGGTGGCTCCCAAGTTGCTGGAGCTGAAGCACTGAATGTCAAGCTCTAGCTGGCTCTGTTCCCTTTAAGTGTTGTTTTTCCTTCTTCCTGTGCTGGGGTCTTTGCCCCAAAGGAGGGATGTGCTGAAGCAAGTGGGGTTTGTGCACCTACAGAGGTCTGATGCTCTGCCTCTATAGGCATCTGTAGCCCATGGTCACATCTTTTCCCCTGCTGTGTCCACCCCAGATCTAGTTCTAGGCTGTGGTGTGGAGTGAGCACATGGCAAGGTGGTGACAGGAATTCAGGTGTTTATGCTGCCATCAGAAGTCTGGCCTGCTTCTGGGGCACTGCTTGAGTAATCACCAGCAATGGCTACCACCACCCCACCTGCGCTATGGCCTCAGGTCCCCAGGTCACCTCTGCATCTCTAGGTAGAGAGTTTTCACAGGTTCTGGCTGCCCTAGATCCAATGTCAAGTTGTGGTGTGTAGTGAGCAGGCCAGGGTGTTCACTCAGCTTGGACTGGGGAGCATGGTGAGGCAGCAGGCACTAGAGCAGACCTCTCCACCCTGCCTGGGGGCAAGCCGGCATCCACACACTTCTCAGGAGAGAAGCCTAGGCTTCTCCAGCCTTTATATCTGTCCCAGCAGTTCTTCTAATAGCCAAGGGGGCTTGTCTCCTACGCATAGGACCCCAGGACTGGGATTCCTAGTCTATGGCTCAACCTGCTCACTCACAGGGTGGATATCCATTCATGCAATCTCCCTTTTCCTCTTAGTAGCCTCCCAGGGGCACAGGTCCCAACCCAATGCTTTTCTTCTCATCCTACCCAGTTACGTGTGTATCTTTCTTACAGCATTTGTTGTATAGGAGTCCTTCTGCCAGTTTCTATTTAGTTTTCCATAAGTCTTGTACCACATGTAGATGCATTTTTGATGTCTTTGTAAGGGGAGGTGAGCTCCACATTCTCTTACTCTGCCATCTTGATCTCCCTCATAAGGGTTTATTTCTTGACTTTCCATTCTATTACATTTATCTATATATCTATCCTATGTCAGTATCATGCCTTATTGATTACTATAGTTTTGTTGTAAGTTGTGAAATTGAGAAATATTATACCTTCAACTTCATTTTTTTTCAAGAATGTTTTGGCTATTCTTGGTTCCTTGTATTTCCATATGAATTTTGGGATTAGCTTGCCAATTTCTGCCAGAAGGCAGCTGGGATTTTGATAAGGGCTGTATTAAGTCTGTAGATCAATTTGAGAACTGTTGCCTAATCCAACTGTTTTCCTATTCATTACATTTACTTAGATATATTTTAATTTCTTTCAACAATGTTTTATAGTTTTAAGTATATAAGTCTCTCAATAACTCGTTAAATTGACTTCTAAGTGTTTTATCCTTTTTGTTTTTATTATAGATGAAATTGCTTTTTCAGTTTTATTGTTTGGTTTTTCATTGCTAATGTATAGAAATATAATTGATCTTGTAACCTACAACCTCACTGAATGTGTCTATTAGTTCTAATAGATTTTTAGTGGATTCCTTGAGATTTCCTAAATACAAGATCTTATCATCTATAACTTGAGATCAATTTACTTCTTCTTTTCAATCTGGATGTCTTTTATTTATTTTCTCACCTAACCTGCTAGAATCTCCAGTAAAATGTTGAGTAGAAATTACAAAAGTAGACATTCTTGTCTTGTTCCTGATCTGAAGAGGAAAGCATTTAGTCTTTCACCACTATAACATTACCTTGGGTTTGTATAGATACTCTATCAGGTTGACAGTTCTATTATATCTCTAGTTTGTTCTCGTGAATGGGTGTTGGATTTTTTCAAATGCTTTTTTTTTAAATTTCCTGAGTCTGTTGACATAATCCTGTGGTTTTGCCCTTTATTCCATTAATATGATGTATTACACTGATTAACTTTCAGATGTTAAACCAATCTTTCATTCTAGGAATAAATTCCACTTAGTCATCATGTATAATCCATATATATATATATATATATATATATATATATATATATATATGCACATATATTGCTGGATTTGGCTTGTTAGTATTTTTTGAGGAATTTTTATGTCTATATTCATAAGGGTTAGTATTAATCTGTCTTTGAACATTTGGTAGAATCAACCAGTTAAGCCATCTGGGCCTGGGCTTTACATTGTGGGATGTTTTCTAATTGCCAATTCAATCCTTTTTACTTATTATAGGTCTATTCAGATTTTCTATTTCTTCGTGAGTCAGCTTTCATATATCTTTACATCTTTCTAGTAATGTTTCCATGTCATCTAAGATATCTAATTTGTTGGCATGCAGTTGATCAAAGTATACCTTTGTAATCCTTTTTATTTCTGTAAAGTCAGTAGTGATAGCCCTTCTTTCATTCCTGATTCTAGTCATTTGAGTCTTCTCTGTTGTTTTGGTATTCTTTTCTAGGTGAATTTAGTTTTGTCTTGGTGAGTTTGTCTATTTTGTTTTTTTCAAAGAACCAAGTTTTGGTATCATTTATTTTCTCTATTCTTTTTTTATTTACTTATTTTATTTATTTATGCTCTAATTTTTATGAGGCATAATTTTCTGTTTCTTTGCATGTCTCCTTTGTTCTTGTTGAAAAATGGACATTTAAAATATTATAATGTGGCAACTCTGAATATCAGATTTTCCCCCTTCCAAGGTTTGTTTATGGTAATTATTTTTGTTTGTTTAGTGACTTTCCTGAATTAGTCCTGTAAAGTTTGTATTCTTTATTATGTGCAGCCACTGAAGTCTCTGCTTCGCTAGCTTTGTGGTCAGCTAGTGTGAACAGAGATTTCCTTAAATGCCTTGAACCAATATGTCTCCCTCCCTTTGCCAAGGCACTGTGTGTGTGTGTGTGTGTGTGTGTGTGTGTGTGTGTTGAGGCACTTCTTCAATGCTCCAGCAGCTTACAACTCTGCCTTAGTCTTCACTTCCTGCTTGTGCAGAGCCTCAGGGACAGCCAAGGTGAGTGACCAGGGTTTTCTCAGGTCTTTCCTGGCCATGCCACAGCTCTGGAGACATGCACATCCCTCTGCATGCACATGGTCTTCTAGAGCCCCAGGAATAAGCTAGAGCTTTTCAAAGACTCCTATGGTTATCTCATTCCCAGATATTGCTTGTAAGTTTTTTGGTCGGCTTCTTGTTTGCCCTGACTGGTATCACTGCCTCAGACCACTGTAATGTTGGATAATTCCTGCTGATTGTTTTCAACAAACAGCCCTGGAGATAGGGCTCTTCCCACTAAAGGAGTTCTGAGTCAGATAAAGGCAGTGGGACCTTTCTGGGAATCTGCCAAACAGGTAAAACACTGACAGTTGTCAGTGGGGGCTTTTGGTGCAGCTCCACATCCACCCTGCCCCTTCTAGTGGCTGCTACTCTGTTGGCTTTCACATTTACTGTGGCTCTGAGACCACCACAGAGCTCGGGAGAGGGGGTGGAAATAGGGCCAGTTAAAAGGTCTTCATGCTTGTCATTCTTACCAAGACCCAGCTGTTTTTCTTGAATAGATGCTACTCAGATTTTCGGAAGCCTTTGGTTAATTTCCAGAGTTCTGAAAAAAATGGATTTTGACAATTTTTGCCAGTGTTCTCATTGCCCTTATGGAAGAGCAGATTTTCAGAGATCCACACTCCACCATTCTGGAAGTGCTTCTGTCATAATTACCTTGTCTTCTTTTGTCCCTTCTTCGTTCTTCTTACCCCAAGCCAGTCACAAAATGGAACCACAAGCATCTTAATCAGATTGTCTCTAAGAGTCAAATGATTTACTGCATGCAAGTAAGAAGTTCCCCTCACAACTGCTAAGACAAAAGTGTCTTCAAATCTTCCTGGAGCAGCCTGTAGTGAGGTCAAATCAACATCTTTGACTTAAAATTAAAATGATAGCATCAAATAAGACTAATTGATATTTGATTAAAAATACAGCTTAGATGAAATTCCATCAGTGAGAAAATTTTTTTTTAAAAGGTATCAGTGATGTGATATCTAAGAGGCATTTTGATCTCTGACACATAAGAAGGTTGTTAATAAGAAATAAATATTAAAATGTGATGTTAGAATTATCAAGAGCAATTAACAATAATTATACCTCTAAGCCTCCAAAGCAATTAGGGAATGACCTGGACCCAAAGAGCAACTCACAAGCTTCTCCCACACACCTGCCCCTCTCAATGGGAGCTCTTCTGAGGCTGGCTTTGCTGTTCACCTTACGTTTGTTTTTATTTTCTTCCCAAACAGTAACTGGCCTCGGCTCAGATGCCGTGATCTGCTATCTCACAGCCATTTTTCTGAACATAAGCAGCCTGCATTTAAAACTCTCCAGCTCATCTGTCTTCATTTGAAGACCGAGTTAAAAAATAAAATTAATGATCGCTATCAGGGGGAAGACGAGGAGCATCTTTGGTGAAAAGTAGATCTGCCACGTTTGGCCAAGGCTGACATCTTTCACCAGCTGGAAATGGCTGGATATACTTGTAAACATTATTAAAAATAATAACTTAATGTTTCCTTCCTGTGACTCGCTAGCATTAGCAAGGTAGTTCCAATTAGTATTTCCTCTGAGTAAGGTGGGCCTCTGACTCCGTTTCATTTAAAAGGGGATTTGTTTTCTAATTTTTACTTCTGCTGTTGTCAATAACAGACCGGAGCAGAATGACGGCTGCCGTCCTCCCATCACTTACATTTTGCAGAGCCCCAGCGAAGGAATATGCATCTTTGATTTTATTTGTTTTAGCTGTGCTTGTTCAGTGGGAGAGAAGACACATTTACGTTTCTGTGATCTGGATGGTGTGGCATGGAATTTCAAAATACAAAGTAAATCACATCAAGAGACTAAATCATTTTGTAGGATTTTGAGAGTGAAGGTAAATAATTCAATGATAAATTAATGTGAATGGTCTGGAATAGGATGCTTTTCCTTGGAAAATTCAGCCTCAAGTCCCCACCGATGGTGCGCAGTATGGCTAGAAGGAAGGAAGGAAGGGAGAGAGGTCGGGGGAAGGGGGGGGACAGCAGGCACCTCTCTGCCCAGCTGCCTCTCCTTTGGGTGGTTCATCCCTGCTTGTTGGATCTTCCTTCCATTCTAGTGAGTATCTCTTTAATAGACTCATCTTGCTTTATTAAAGTCAAAAATATGTTTTTAAATGCTAAATGAGACATGCATTATTGCAAATGCAAAGCTACAAAATGTGTTTGGCAGCCTCAAGGTAATAATTTCTTCCAATTTCAACACAAAGTTGGTGAATATTTCAGTTGATTATGTTGGGCGATCCAGTAGTCATTTAATCATATTAACATATAACTTGCATATGCAACATAATCTCACTCGCTTGCTTATCTTATACCCCAGAAAGTCTCACAAGGCAACAGGCGCGCACATGCACGCATGTTTGCGAGCACGCACACACTCATTTCCTGGGGTAGGCTTTTAACCAAAGTTCTATTTAATGTCTAGGCTGTGCAAATGACTGTCTCTGTGAACTGACGTAACGGAACTTTTTAATAGCATAACAGAGCAAATCATTATGCAGAAGATAGGAGGCATTATTTACAACATTAATTAAGTCCAGGGGAAAAAAAGGACCATATAAACGCACTTCACTTTAAGTGCTTTAGCGTGGGAACCTATGTCTTGTTCTTCTACTTATTTCAACATTCAAGTAGAGTTCAGGATGCTGAACTTTTTAACTTTTTGTGTGTTGTGGGGTGCTTTGGGTCTATAGTTTTTCGTAACGCGGTGACATGCCTGAGGTGCCAGGTGTTACCAAGGATCATAGGAAGCAGAGAGCTGAAACCCACCTAAGAAGAAAGGGGCTTCTCGTGTGTGTGATGGGAAGTTGAGTCCACATGCCCCAGGCCCTGAGAGGGAGGGGGCTCAGTGGGAAGGAATGTGCTCTCCACCCTGGAAGACTCTCCATCACACAACCTCCTATGACCCTGCCACCCACCCGACCTTCCTACCCACTTTGTGCCCAAGTTAAAAAGTGGTTGACTTGTCCACTGGCGAATGCTGAAGTCTCTGTCAAAATCATGTACACAGGATGGCAGAGGATTCTGAAGGATGAAAGGAAAAACTCTATTTTATTCAGACTCTGACACCATTCACCCATTAGGTACCGGATTAGGAGTTCATTCTGTGCTTTATTTGTCACCATGAACCCATGTAGCACAGGTGCCCCTGTGCACTCCATCAGACCAATGCTGGAGTGAGCTCTAGGAGCAGGAGGGAATCTGGGGGGTGACCAGGCTCCTTACAGATCAGATAATTTGAGGGAGGTGAGAGCAGGCAAGGCAAGGAGAGGAAGGAACTGTGTTTTATTTGGAATAAAAATGCAATCTAGCATGAACCTAGGCTTGTCTCATTCCGACCAAGGAATATTTTTCTGAGGGAGGAGTGGCTAGAAGGCTTGTCCAGTTCCTCTGAGACGTGTAGGAAAGATGACAGAGGGGTCTGAGTTTGAGGTTCACAGCTGACTCCAGCACAACTCCCAGGAAAAAAGATTTACCTGAACTCCAGAAATTCACAAAACAACATAACTGAAAAAAGGCAAGGCAGAAGTTTACTTCCTGGTCTTTTTTAGAGGGCCAGCAGGATATGGGAGAGAGAAAAATTATGGACAGAGCCATATTTTTGAGCAGCCCCAAATATGCCAGATTTACTGGAACTTACAGCTGATTACCCAGCTAATTCGTATCAAACCAAACCATAATTAAAGCAGGAACCCTGAGGAGTGGTATCACCAATAGCGTAGTAGACTCAATTGGGATCTTTATATTCCTCTGGAATTATTATAATAGCATGGCTTAAACACACACAATTTTTAAATTCAGATCTGGTCCAAATTCTGATTTTGAATATCCTGAATCCCTGCTAGACCTTCTTGCTGAATTGGCATCGGGATGAGAAGGTCACTTGATCCATGCAGGCTGGCCAATGGGGCCGACAGGGCCAAGACTATTCCATGGGCAGAAGGAAGGAAGTTGAGAGCTCTAAGGGCTCAAAGTCCCAGCAGATGGAAGGTGACAGAGAGAAAAGATTGCATGAGAACATGTCCTACTGTGCCTGGTGATTTGTTGGGTATCTCAGTGTTTGTTCTGTGACAAGTTGGACTTTGGTACAAGGTCAGCTCCTGAATCTTGATTATGTTTTTTTCCCCCTTGAGCCAAGAGACATTGATCTGTACATCTAGTTTACCTTGTTTTCTTAGCCATTTGTGACACAGTACAACAGTTCCCATCGAAAAAAGTGTCATGTAAATAAATTACAGCTTAGGATGTATACATTAAATAATTTTATAAATGAACTTTAAAAATGAAGGAATAAAAAATGCCAAGCCTGCCTTGTAGAGCAATAGTGATTATTCTGATCATGTTGTCATGTGTAATGAAGCACAGGCCCATCATTAATCAAAAGAACCAATCAGATAAGTAATTTAGGCAATATTCTTTACCGCAGGACACATTGGTCAGTAAAAATGCATTAAAATAGCAAAAGATCAATAGCAGACACCAGGGACTGTGTTTACAAACTGGTCTTAAACTTTAGGGTATTAAATTCTCAGTCATGTTGGGTATCTGTTTGGTAAAGATAAAGAAAAACTTCAGAGAAATGAAAGTTTTTTTAAGTTAATAGTGCAGTTATAATGTATACTGTAATAAATGTACAGAATGTTGCATTGTTTTGTGATGAATGGCAAAAGTGTCCCCAGCTCCTTTCAGAAGCATTATCAAGGTTCAAAAAAAAAGAACCATGGAATGAGCGGTGATTGACGAATTGGCCCAAAGATGGCAGTGGGTGGCTGGCAGGTCCTGGGCGTTTAAAGACGATTTATGTTCTGAGCAGCCGGGGTTGGAACGTGGTGGTCAGCCCCAGCAAGTGGCAGGTAGTGACCATTATCTCTCTGGAAGGTGGGCTCAGCTTCCCTGCTGCTGGTCCCCTTGCCAGAAGCCTCTGTTTGGTCACTTTTTATAACGAAAAGTTTCACTCATACTCCAGACACACAAAGTGCATCTCAAAAAGTTCAAACTGGCCACCTCCTTTTTCTTTCCTAACAGTAAATGCATTTTTGAAATAAATCCTGATGCTGATTCTACAAACCCAGCACAGCTGTTGAAGAGAAACGCTTAAGCAACAGAGGGCAGAGGTGGCGATCACACGGTGGGACAGAGGCCGCAGGAATGGCCATCCCTCAGCTGGTGTCAGCTCCGAATAAATGTCACAGCATCAGGCTAAAGGCCACCAGAGAAAGCCAGGTGCTTCTCCCGGCCCTCAGGTCCAATGTCTCGGTGTCTTTAGTTTGTGAGTCAAAGGAACGTGGTACTTGGGGCAAGGACAGTCGCTGAAATGTTTCTCTCCCGTGGTGGTCACTGCACTGAGTACTGAGGATTCCCACACTCTTGCAAGGGCTTGTCACACATTTTCCCATTAAGAAATAACTCTGCCAGGAAGATACACTTCATTCCTTGATTCATTCAGGCTTTATCTATAGAGTGCCTGCTATGCGCCATTGTGCAGACATTGTCATTATTCCAACTGGAAACCCAGAAAGAGACACTGAGAAGTTGTGGTTTGACTAATGCCACACATAAAGTGGTATCTCCCAACTGGAAGAAAGAATGAAAGACGAAACAATGAAATAAAGGGAGGGAGGAGAAAGAAAGAAAGAAAGGAAATGTCTTCTCCCCTGACCCCACTTCCTCCCGCAATCGTTGCTCCTACTTTCCTGCTCATTTTCACAGCAACCATTCTAGAAAGACAAAAAGATGGCTACACTTGCTGAACACTTCTTCCTCTCCTGGTCACTCTTCGACCCATTCTTCCTTGCTTTTCATGCTTACTGTTCCATTGAGACAGCTTTGACAAGTCACCAATGAGTTCCATGTTTCCACATCCAATGGATATTTCTAGGTCTTAAACTTGAACCTCTCAGCAGTGTTCAAATATTTGGCCCCTTTCACTTTCCTCAATACCCTCATCCCTTGGCCTCCAGAATTCTGCACATTCCTCTTTGTCTTCCTCTCCAGGATACTCTATCTCAGGATACTTTGGTGGCCCATTATATTCTCATGACCTCTACACGACCTCTAGATGCTGGCAGGCAATAGAACACAATTAAAAGCAACCTAAATGTCCATTGATAAGGGAAGTGTTAAGTAAACCATAGCACTTTAACTCTATGGAACCAAAGAGCTGTTTAAAAAACAAATTAAATCTATATGTATATATATAGACCTGTGAAGATCTCTAAGACATACACTAAGGGAAAATAAAAGACATCACTGCAGAGAATGATACTATTTAAGTATGATATATTTCTGTGTGTACATATAAATGTATGCAATGCATTTTAAAAGATCTGAAAGATGGGTATACACAATGCTGGGTAAGAGAAATAAATTGGAGGAAATGACAGCAATTTAGGGTGCTCAAAAGGAGCATACATTTTATCTCTATTGATAAATATTTTGAAAATGAACCATGTCTCCTGTAATTAAAGACTAAAAAATCATTATAAATAACTACTATGCACATTTAGGCTTACTCTATAGCCCTCCTCCCTCTTGTCACTTTCTCCAGTGGTGATTTCAGGCGGTTCAAGGACTTAAAACTCATCTATTTGAAAGTGTCTCTAGACCTAGAAATCAGATCTTTCTTCTGAGCTCCAGATGTGCTTCTATAACCACCTATTTGGATTGGATTCTCTACCGAAAGTATCACTGTCAGCTACACAAATCTTCCCTAACCAACTGGAACACTAATTTTCCCCCTAAACCCATCCTTGCCCAGTTTCCCCATCTCAGTAAATGACATTGTCATTCATTCTGTTGGTCCAGTTGAAAATGTACAAGCTACGCTTGACTCCTCCCCTCCCCTCATACCCTACACCTAGTCTATTCTATATATCCTTTATATCTTCAAAGTCAGCCTTGAATCATCTTTCTCCTTCTCTCCAAAATCTCCACTATCACTCCGAGTCAAGCCAGCACAGTCTCTCACCTGTGCTGCTGCCACAGCCTCCTCAGTGACTTCTCTGCTTCTTCTCTTGCTACTGTCCACTTGGTTATCCTCCCAGCCATCAGAGCAACCTTTTCCAGCATAGGTGGGGTCAGTCACCCCAACCCAGATCCCTGCTCCTCACTGCACCTTGCTTATCCTTCTAGAGATGGGCAAGATAGAGCAGTGCTGTGGCTCTGAATACTCTTCAGAAGAGCCCACCCATGGTAAGTGCCTTGCTCAGTCTCCCTTCCTGGGAGGAGGTTAGGAGAACCTGTCGGGCAAAGGGAGAGAAGAGGGAAAACATAGATGCAGCCTTAGTGTCTTCAGTGAAAACACTGGATGAAGAGCTTCCTTTGGCCTAGAGAAGCGTGGCTGTCTGAGCTGCTCTCAGCATTGCCACTGGCATCAGACAAGGTGTTTCCAAGTCTCGGCCCCACATGGCCGGAGTTGCCCACCTTCCAAGTCAAATTCACAAGGTGCTCAGTGTTTATTCCAAGACTGCAATGGCACTAGGGGAAAAAATACAGAATCACATTCTGTAGAATTTTGAAGCTATTGTTCCTTGGAATCCTTATTCTGGAATGAGATTCAAAACCAGATAGAAAGAGACCAAATTTGAGCTGGCTTTTCCAGAATGCAATATCTAGGTAACTGACTTGGTTTTAAAAATTACAATTTTAGCACAGTTTTCTTGGAGAAAAATTGATAAGACAAATCTGGAAAGGAGACTAGGGTAAGGTTTTGTGAAAATAATATGACAATTATATCAAGCTAACTGCAAATGAGAAATGAATGTATTTTATCACAGGATTTTTGTAATGTTCTTGTAAGAAGAATTTATTAAGCTTTATGTAGGTGAGATGTTAGAGGTTGGAAGTTTAAAATTCTAAGAGTAAGATGTGCATGGGTACTACTGAGTCACTGTATTTCTTATTTAAGCCTCAATTGGTATTAATATTGGGCTATATATGTTGTATGAGCTCCAAACAAAAATAAAAAAGAAAATTATACCAAGAAAAAAGCATTCTTTAACACTCTGCGTATTTAACATTCTGGGGAATCCAAATAATATGATTTCTGATGGGCTAGCCAGATCCCATGCATCCTTCAGCCAACAACGCTTAAGCCATATGAAATATGTGAAAGTTTGTACCAGAGGTCCACCAAAAGCCCACAGTCACAATCTCTTAGGAAGCCAGAAGTCATTTATTAATAAAGCTATTGACATGTTTTAATATTTATAGTTATTTACCTTGCAAAGGAACTGAATCAGGGAGTACAGATATCAAGTCAGTCCTTGGGAGAGTGAGTATTTACTTAGGCTAATAGCTTCTCTTTGGAGGACGGGCAAAGAAGAGCAGGGGCTGAGGGAGACCCGGTAGCCCTTTTCAAGGACTCGTGGGAACTCTGAGAGCAGGTGTGGGCACAGCACTTCCAGCAACGATGACATTCATTCCTAGGGCCACACCCCGCTCTTGCCCTGCCTCCTGTCATCAGCCCCCCCACCCCCACCCCTGCAACCCCCGTGAAGGGAGACAGAGAGTCACACTGCAGCTCACTGTCTCCTGGATTGGGCATCCCTATGATTGACAGTTGGAGTCAGGTCCTAATTTTGCTCCTTCTTCTTGCACCTTATCCACAGTATCCTTCTTCAAAGACCACCAACATGGAAGACCAAGGAAAGAACGACTACCAGCTCAGGCTAGAGGAGAGATACAGAGGAAGCAGGACCATGGGGCAGGAGTAGGGGGCGGGGAGCACTGAGGGTCTCTGGAAACAGAAAGGGACACAGGACTGACAGAAGATAGCCCCATGACACTCCTTGAGGGTCTACTCTGCAGCCTCTGGCTCAGTCCAGTTAGGCTGAGTTATGCTTCAGTGACAACCACAACCACAAAAATGCATGTCTTGCTCTTAGGACGTATCCATGCACATTGGCAGGGACTCTGCCCTCACAGAGGACCCTGGCTGATGGGGGCTCCATCTCAATGTGTGTCTCCACGAGTGTCATGGCACAAGACATCTGGATGTGGACTCCTACCGGACATACAGTGCTCCAGGGCCACAGCCCATTGATCAGGAACAGTCACATAGCCACCCCTAAATTCAAGAGGGGAGAAAAGTATAATTCCCCCATGAGCCCAGCAGGAGAGAATGGGGGATCGCTGAGCAGGAGAAATGTCTGCTCCATGCAGGGAGCTCAGGGAAGATTTAGATCAATGACAGAAGTAACAGGATCTCTGCCTTCATCTGGACTTGAAATAGTTTGAAATACTTGGCTTGAACTTAAAGGAAAACACTAACATGCTTTCTCTAGGACTCCATGGAGGTGGCCTGGAGAGGAGTGAGACCATTTTGTTACAGACTGGGCAACCCTCCCTTCCACCAGAGATAGCAAAGGACCATGCTGGCATGTTCTTGGCATTTATTGTCATTTATTGTCAACAGGCCTCTCTTAGACACCAGCAAAAATAAATTTTGTGATACAGTAGCAGTTAAAGCTGACTAGTCAAATATAGTAGGATATCAAGGAGTAGGGGAGGCCCAGCTGAGGCTGTTTGTCATGCAGCACGTGTTATGCTGAGACTCCATCTCATTTTGTGATTTTCCCGAGCAGAATTCACTGTTCTTTTAAGAGAGAGAAACACTAACATTTGGGTCCTTCTGGTATAAGGGTTTTTCCAGATAAACGAGATAAAGAGCCGAAGGGCCAAAGGAGCTAAAGGCAATTCAAGAAAATGAGGAAATGATAAACTCTGAGACTGAAGTTGGGGGAGGGTGAGAGAGAATTGGAGGGGGGAGGGAGTGATAGAAAGAGAGGAAGGAATCAGTAGGTTGGAGACCCTCGTAAGGTCCGATCACAATAAAGGTGGGAAGGGTGAAGCAAATCGATGAGGAAGTCAAGAGGCTGTGGTTGGAGTTGTAGGTAGGACTGTGGGGGGGAATTGGTGGCTGGAGAGTGAGTGGAAGGAATGGCCACAGTTGTTTAGCGTGTTGAGGAACTGAAAGTCCCAAGTATTGAAATGAGCATCCCTACATAATGCCAAATTCACGTGGATCCTGGGAAGGATCGAGGTGACAAGGACGACAGTGAATCAAGAGCTGAAATCTACAATGACAGAGAAAGTAGAGACAGTGACAAGCAGGGGATCAGGGTGGTATTGCTGGAAGGCAGAGCCATCAATAGAATAAGGTTTTGGTTTTATAAACAGAGGGATGGGGTTGTAATTTTTTGGAGGTGGTGATGGTGATCAACAAGGTCCACACACCCATCTCCCATAGCTGAGATTCGTAGGGAATGAGAGAACACAGAGCCAGCACTGAAAAGGGCTGCAAGGGGACTTGCCTGGTGGCGCAGTGGTTAAGAATCCGCCTGCCAATGCAGGGCATATGGGTTCAAGCCCTCGTCGGGGAAGATCCCACATGTCGCGAAGCAACTAAGCCTGTGCGCCACAAGTACTGAGCCTGCGTCTCGAGCCACAACTACTGAAACCCGCACGCCTAGAGCCCGTGTTCTGCAATGAAGAGTAGCCCCCACTCGCGGCAACTAGAGAAAGCTCGCACGCAGCAACAAAGACCCAACGCAGCCAAAAATAAAAATATATTAACTAATTAATTAATTAATTAATTTTTTAAAAAAGAGGGGCTGCAAGGGAAGTAGTGTGTTGCAGAAGACCCTGGTCTCAGTCCTCAGGGTAAAAAAGCCTCAGGAAGAGAGGCTGGCCATGCAGACCGGCTCCTGGAAGATGGTTTGCTGATCACGGAACCCATCAGTCAGTCATCTGGTGGGTTGGCTTGACGAAAAATGTGGGGAAACAGAGAACATGAAACTACAGGACAAAATCCAGGGAGATGATTCAGAAATCGGTGTGTCCGAAGTGTTTTTTGTTCTGAGTGGTCCCTGCTGTGGGACAGCTGCAGTGCAGACAGCAGGAGCAGCTTAGAGACAGGCTCTCTTCCTGCCGCTTCGGGACACCCAAGACCCTCGTCCAGTTTATGCTGGCTGTGTGGGAGGGAAACGGGGATAGCTGTGGACT
This sequence comes from Eubalaena glacialis, assembly GCF_028564815.1. NCBI lineage: Eukaryota > Metazoa > Chordata > Mammalia > Artiodactyla > Balaenidae > Eubalaena > Eubalaena glacialis. The sequence goes on along the minus strand of NC_083733.1, from coordinate 49,172,094 downwards.
TCTGAACAAGATAGATGGAGAGAAAGAGACAGCAAAAAGGGGCAGTTTCCCCAAGTCTAGGGAGGGTTGGCGCCTAGCCTATTCCCTTGCAGCAGCTTCTGGAAATGTCCCAAAGTCTCACTTGGAACGTAGAGACCACGGAGCTGTCAGACTCAATGTTTTCAAACCTGGGCAAGCGGCACTTCAGCACAAACCAGGGAGGACCAGGGACAGGCTGGATGCCCCAAACGCCCAGGACAGGGTTATGAGGGCTCTTCTCCCCCTGTGGGTCTGCAGGGCGCAAAGCTTAGTGGTACTCCTATGGCTCTTGCTTCGGGCCTCACCTTTCTGCTCAAATCAAGAAGCCAGAAAAATCCGTTCCAGTCCCTCTTTACTGATGGAAATCATCAAGGTATGTGAAATTGTCTCCACAGGCACAGCCTCATTTATGCTGATGGAGTGAGGAAGCTGGCCATGTGATGAGGCCCAGGAAGAAGAGCCCTTGGTACTGACTCTTACTTTGATTATCACTGAAAATTTGGAAATTCTGTCATCAACTGGAGTACTTCTCACTACCACCCTCCCCAGGAGCCTGTGGGTGAAGAGCACGTGACCTTTGTTTTTTCGGTTTTTTAGCTTTAGCAATTTATTTTTAATTATGTGCAGAAATAACCCAAGAAGGGCAGGGACAAATATGTCAAAACACTTGATCACAAAAGACCTGTGGTTACATAGACATGACAAATATTTTAAATTCTGCACTGTTGGTTACATATGTTGATCTGTTGAAAGCTCTTTGGTTAAGAATGAAAGCTTCCGAGAAACTTGAACGTTACATTTTCTTTCTTTTTAAGTTTTACTTATTTTTACTTTTTACTGAAGTATAGTTGATTTAATTTCTGCTATACAGCAAAGTGACTCAAATATACACATATATACTTTCCTTTTTATATTCTTTTCCCTTATGGATTATCCCAGTATACTGAATATAATTCCCTGTGCTATATAGCAGGACCTTGTTGTTTGTCCATCCTATATATAATAGTTTTCATATACTAACCCCCAACTCCCACTCCATCTCTCCCCCACCCCCCTCCGCCTTGGTAACCACAAGTCTGTTCTCTATGTCTGTGAGTCTGTTTCTGTTTCATAGGTTCATTTGTGCCATATTTTAAACTCCACATATAAGTGATATCATACGGTATTTGACTTTCTCTTTCTGACTTACTTCACTTAGTATGATAATCTCTAGGTCCATCTATGTTGCTGCAAATGGCAGGCCTCCTCCTTCCCGCCTGGTCACGCTCTACCAGCCCTTCTAATCCCCTTTCTGCAAACCCTCCCAGCAGGTACCCTCTTCCTTGGAACCCAATTTCTCCCTCTCATTCATTGGATGAAGCCTTCCAGAGGTCTCTGGCTCTGAGGCTTTGAAATCCCTTTGTTTCTTTGTGTTGTTAAAAGACTTTCCTCCCAGGGATTCCCCTGGCAATCCAGTGGTTAAGAATCCACCTTCCCAGCTGCATTGCACAGGGAGATCAGCTCTGTGCTTTATGACCACCTAGAGGAATGGGATGGAGAGGGTGGGAGGGAGACGAAAGAGGGAGGAGATATGGAGATATATGTATATGTATAGCTGATTCACTTTGTTATACAGCAGAAACTAACACACCATCATAAAGCAATTATACTCCAATAAAAATGTAAAAAAAAAAAAAAAAGAATCCACCTTCCAATGCAGGGGACTCAGGTTTGATCCCTGGTTGGGGAACTACTATTCCACATGCTGAGGGGCAATTAAGCTGGTGCATGCTCTAGAGCCTGCACGCCACAATTAGAGAGAAGCCCACGCGCCGCCACAAAAGATCCCTTGTGCCGAAACTAAGACCAGACGCTGCCAAATAAATGAATAAATAAATATTAAGGGGAAAAAAAAAAAAAAGGTTTCCTCCCAGGCACATTTTATCTTATTAAGTAGCTTGCAAGTTCCAGGAAGCATGAAGGTCCTTACTCTTTTCCTCTGTGATCTCCTAGCCCCCGTACATGGCCTTAGCCCAGTCAAGGCTCTCAACTAATACTGGTTGCATTATTAAAGGTTTGCTGACCACAGGTTAAGGCAAAGTTAGGGGTAGCGCAGCCAGTGACAGTGAGGGGTCCAGTCTCCTGCTGGAGACAATGCCGAGGCACAGGGCACCGCTCACATCCCCAGATGTAAAGGGGCCTCTCTGTCACCCTACGTGCATGTGTCCTCCTGGTTAGTGAAAACTGAGAGAAGGAGGATCAAAGTTTGACAGGTGGGTTAGAGCCTAGTTCCTGAGAAATATGCAGCACCCACCATGAACAGTCTCAAGAACTAGATTTTACCAGCTATTACCTGAGCCAGATCAGAGGTCATGAATTTTGCCACATAGGCTAAAACCAAAGCAGTGAATATCTCTATTTCTAACCAGACACAATTTGTCTATATTTTTTTTTTCCTCAAAGAATGTGGGAACTTACTTTTATTGGATGTAATTCAATTACTTTTTTCTATCCCATAAAAAAAAAATAGCTCATTCCAATCAAACCAGGACTCCTTTCCATTTCTGGCCTGTTGACAGCATCTTTTGTACCCAGCTAAGCAGTCTTTGCAGCATTTGGCACTGCTCCTGCTCTGAGGGCAGGATTTAGAACAGATGCTGACTTCCTTGAGTCAGGATGCTCCCAAGTTCTCTGTTGATTAGTGGGCTGCATAATGAGATGTGACAGCCTAGAGATTCCTGGCCACAAACCATTCCTAATGGGGGAAGCCACTCTGCTACTCTTGGAAGGCACCCCTTTGCAGAAGTTCCACATGTTGGAAGTTCTTCTGTTAACCCCATAATTCCTCCAGTGCACCTGGCTACAGATCTGGGGGCTCAGGAAAGCTGACCAAAGGTTGGTAGCCTGAAGTTGCTAAGCACAGGAACTCAGCATCCATTGGTGTAGCCTGGCGAGATGTCTTTGTGAGGACCCACGTTTGCTGCAGTGAGCTCAGTGAAATAGATGACAGCAATTGATATAGCAGAGCTGAGCAGGCAAACAGCGATCATGGTGGAGGGCCCACTGGGCCATGCTCAGACCACACATAGCTGGTGGGTCCAGGGCAAAGGCTCTGCTCTCCCTTGGTACAGAAAGTGTGGTTCTGTTCCAGGAGCACAGATGTGCTTGACCACAGCCACTGTTCCCTCTTTGTGTCCCACTGGCTACAAAGCCAGCTAGGGTAGAGAAGAGGGCGGGATCTGCTCTCTTTCCCAGAAAGGAGCCTGTTAAACAGAACAGGGAGTCCAGAGCTTCATAGCTTCAGCAATCAAAAGAGCCTTCTGGACCTCAAGCCATGTCCAAGTCACCAGATCCAGCCCAGGTGTAGAGGGGTGGCCAGCAGGCTCAGGGGACTGGAACAAAGCCACAGCATTTCATCCCTGCAGGGAGCTCAAGGGCCAGCTTGGAGAGCGCAGCCTCCCCCTGAAGCCAAACCAAGGGAGTAAGGATTGCCCAAAGGCAACAGTTACACAACATGTGTCTCCCCTTAAAGTACAAAGAAGGACTCTTTTTGAAATGTAGCAGGTGCTGCAGAGTCAACTATTTACCTATTTACCTAGAAATTTCAAGGGGGAAAAAAAAGCCTTAGTCAATAGCATCACCCAGATAATCACTCGTCTATAGGTTGAAATGCTCACAATAGTAGCAAGTATTTGCTGCCTCTTGATACCAAATTTCAAAAAGAGATTATTTTCCCAGTACACGGCAGTGTCTCTTCATCTGTCTTTTCTTGGGCACACGTTTCCTCCTCAACCCCAAGCTTTCGCAGGGAGATGACCCCCGGCCTTCCTTGGTCAGGATGCAATCAGTTACCCGGTGCTCACTTCCTCCCAGGGAGCCCAGTGGAAACCTCCAAACAGCCATACTGTGCTGCCTTGTTAGAACAGGCACACTTCTTTTTTAAATCAACGAGTAATAAAATACTCAATTAGTAATGTGCAGCAGCATTATTTTTATTCATCTATACATTTCTAGTTAAAATTATGCCATTCTTAAAGATTGCAACACAATACACTCAAGCCGTTCATTTCGTATGCAAAGCAGTTGAGAGTCTGCAGTCCCTGTGAGGTGGTAATTTCAAAAGGAAAAGGAATGGTAAGCCAACAAAAGAAAAAAAGTGAAGCCATAAGTAATTTCTTTTAAGAAAATGTATAGGATACACTAATTTGAAAGAAAAGCGATTTTGAAATATAAAAGGAAATCTAGAAAAACGAAGCATTCAGCCCTTTTATTGCATGGTGTTGCCAATAATATTGTATATGTGATTAAAGATTCTTTCCCCAGCCACTTAAGCCAATAGAAATTGAACTTGCCAGAGTACAGCCTCCTTCCAGCACCCCTGCCTCAGCTACTGGAGGGGGTGGGAAGGCCTCATGGTTATTGGTATTCAAATCCCATCATATTTAAAGAGGTGACTACAAACGAAATATTTAAGGGCTGCACGGTCCACCTGCATATTGAAGCCTGGCTGTCTCCAAAATGGTTACATCACAAAGGAAAAGTGTAAGGTGCCTGTGCCCTGTGCTCCAGCTGCAAGAGGAACGGAGGGTCCAGTAGGAACAGATGTTTCCTGCAAGTTGCTGTCTCCATCCCACGCATAGTTTATACAATATTCAAATTCCACTTGGCACTTATCCTGAAGCTTTTATTTCCCCCTTTCTCTTTTAACAGTTGTAAGAAAATTGGTCTCTGTTACCTCAAAGCAGTAAAGGCAGTGGTGGTTTTTGACTGTGCCCTGAATCGAAGGGCCAAAGACCACAGCCCTGGCTTTCTGCAAATGCTTTTTCAACCCTGGTGCCTTGGGAAAACGCGCCTGCCTGTGTGAGCCTGGGATCCAGTGAGCTAGGGAATGCAAACCTCTTGGCTCTGATTAGCACTGCTTGGGGTCTGCCCCCAAGGCCTTTCCCCTGGACATGACTTTGCAAGGAACTTCTTTAACTTGAAATTTTCACTGAACTCTCTGGATGACGTTAGCCATCATATGGTTTTGATAATGTAAAGCAGTATGCAAATTTTCAGGCCAGTAAATGCTGTGTCAGAAACCAAGTTGGGAGGAGCAGATGACCTTGGTACAACTTGCGCTGAGCCTGTCCAGCTTTGGTAGGACGACCACAATGCTTCTGGGTCTGGCCAGGCAACCTGGGGCACCAAACACCAAGGAGATACAGAGACGGGGACCCCAGCAGGGCAGCTCCTTCATGTGTGAGGTGCTGGAGTGCAGCTTCCAAGACAGACGGAGAGTCAAGGGTACACATACACTCTCAAGCTCAAACCGGAAGAAGCACGCGTCTCCCGTCCTCACCCAGAGCAGGCATGTGTGCTGTGTGTGCTCCCGGCCACATGTATGACCGCACGTGTGCCTGTGCACAGAATGCACACCAAATTTAATAACCTTGCTCTAGCTCCAAATTAATTCGAATCTTATACTCACATTAAAAATGAACTCTATTTTATGTTGATCATTAACTAAGAATATTTCACGCTGGAGAGTTGTCATATTAAGGAGAATTGAAACCACTTATGTCAATTAAAGGTACAGCATTATACCTAATCTCAGCAGAGATTACCAAAATACTCTAAGCATGATTTTACAGAAATGTAAACTATAAATCAGACAAGGGAATACTGGCCTCCACACACACATGCCCCTTGCCCACCTCTGGCTCTCCTCGAAATATGGCTGCCTGCACGTTGATGGGGCTGGGCATGGTGAGCAATATTTCAGCAAGAAACTCCTGCCGTCCCTGGCACCATAAAAATCAAGGCCAGAGTAAGTGCTGGTGCAGATGGGAGAAAGAAAGTCAGTTTTAGCTTTGGGGGATTAAAGTACACACTGACTGCGAAAGGACATAGCAATGAAGAAAAGAAGAATTTTCTAAAAGGCTTTGCAGAAGTACCACAGAGAGGGGCTCAGGCGGGGCCTCAAGCGAGAAATGCTGGTGCAGAAGGCTATTCCCCACCTGCTGCTGATGATGTACAGTGACACAGGCCAAAAGCACTGCTGTCTGAGAGCTAAAACCTGGCACACAAGGACCAAGGCATTCCCAGCACAGTGCAGCCTCCCAGGGATTATACCAGCTCCTGAGAGATGCAACCCAGGCATGACACTCATAGCGACATACTCCACTATTATGTGCTGAGCCAGGGAGACCTAGCCTTTTATTCATCTCGTTTTCATTCTAAATTCTAATTTCATCTCAGGGGTCACCTCCTCCAAGAAGTCTTCCATGCTGCTCCAGGCTGAGTGTGAGCCCCTTCTTGTTGCTTCCCCAGCCTTTATCACTACCTAACTTCAGTGCATTCTCTCACCTTCTGTAAACTGTGGACTGCCTGAAGGCAAGAATGGAGCCTTATTCCAGGGGCCCAGTGCAGGCCTTAGAGCAGAGTGGGCAATGACTGTCATGGGATGAAGCAACAGACACCTGCCTGTGGGTCCTCTACCCTGTCCTGAAAATCCCCTCCCCAGGAGTCTGAAGGGAGGGCAGCAATGAGTACTAAGGGGGTGCACCTTCCCGTAGGCCTGAGTATCAGGGCCCACGTAGTGGTGGAGGCTGCCCAAGATGGGAGGCCTGGGGACAAACTTGGCCCCAGTCTCACAAAGACAAGATGCTGTTGGCCCCTCCCTGGGGTGAGAAGCTCTCCATGTATCTCTGGCTGGCGGGGACCCCCTGTACCTTCAGTCCCAATTCCATACCAGGGCAGAAAGTGTCCAGTTACCTCTCCAGCACCCACTCCCCTCCAGGCACTGCCATGTGCACCTCCAGGTCACTGTCTGCTGGACTTCTGTGCTCTGTCTCTGTGAGAAAAGCAATAAATGAGGAAACAAACTCAGGAGCAGAAACATGTCAGAGCTTGGTAATTGCTGAAAGAAAGTGTAAAAGGGTGATTGATAGTCTCGAACAAACAAACAAACAAAAATGGCTGCTGGTGTTGCTGGAGTGGCAAAGCCAGGGAGAGCAGTTAAGGGGAGACCAGGGGAGGCCCAGGCTGGCACACACAGCTTGGGCCAGGGCAAGGCAGTCCGTTTGTCCTGAGTGAGAACAGAGATCAGTGCAGGCCTCACAGCCTTCCTCCGCAGTGCCCCTGGCTGGGGACTGTCACCTGCCCTGGTTGAGCCAGGGCAGCCAGGCCACGAGACAGCTAGACAGGGCTCAGGCAGGAACCTGTGGTAACTCTCCAGAGACCATCTCTCTTCACCCAACTACTCCATCTGCACGTGTGCACGTAAGTCTGTGTGTACCCAGCAAAGTGATTCAGATATATATATTCTTATATGTATATTCTTTTTCAGATTCTTTTCCATTCTAGGTTATTACAAGATATTGAATATATTTCCCTGTGCTATACAGTAGGACCTTGTTGTTTATCTATTTTACATAAAGTAGTGTGTATCTGTTAATCCCAAACTCCTAATTTATCTCTCATCCCCCCCTTTCCCCTTTGGTAACCGTAAGTTTGTTTTCTACGTCTGCGAGTTTGTTTCTGATCTGTAAATAAGTTCCTTTGTGTCATTTGTTTAGACTCCACATATAAGTGATATCATAGGATATTTGTCTTTCACTGACTTTACTTAGTATGATAAACTCTCGGTCCATCCATGTTGCTGCAAATGGCATTAGTTCATTCTTTTTTATGGCTGAGTAGTATTCCATTGTATACCAGATATTCTTTATCTGTTCATCTATCAGTGGACACTTAGGTTGCTTCCATGTCTTGGCTATTATAAATAGCGCTGCTACGAACATTGGGGTGCATGTATCTTTTCGAATTAGAGTTTTTGCCTTTCCCAGATATATGCCCAGGAGTGGGATGGCTGGATCATATGGTAGTTCTATTTTTAGTTTTTTAAAGAACCTCCATACTGTTCTCCACAGTGGCTGCTCCAATTTACATTCCCACCAAAAGTGTAGGAGGGTTCCCTTTTCTCCACATCCTCACCAGCATTTATTATTTGTAGGCTTTTTGATGATTGTCACCTCATGGGTGTGAGGTGATACCTCACTGTGGTTTTGATTTGCATTTCTCTAATAATTAGTGAAGTTGAGCATCTTTTCACGTGCCTGTTGGCCATCACACTTGAATCTTGACATGCATAGTTTAACAACCATGCTCCTTCATGGACGGTGAAGTCTAGACGCTGAGCTGGGTGTGGAAAGAGGGGAAGAGGAAAGAGACCCATGTCAAAGTCCTGGGCTCCCCTGAGGCCCTGCCTCTAGGCCCTGAGTGCTCTTGGGGGTTCTTCAGGTCCATAGCATCTGCTTCCTTTCCACACACTGGTTGGCCTATGTCAGCCTCTCAGCTTTGGGTAAAGGTGGACAACTGGCCACCACTCTCAGGCCAAGGCTGCCATATGCACATCCCTGTAAAGGGGGCCCAAGTGCGGATGGGGGATGGCTGTGCGTCTGGACCGCTGCGTGCCTCAGGCTCCACGATACCTATTCACTTATCTGTGTTACTGGCGAGATGCGACAGGGGTGAGTCTGTGTTACTGGCGAGATGCGACAGGGGTGAGTCTGTGTCACTTTATTGACATTGTCCACCTTAGACTTTTTAAAATATATTTTTACTGGAAAAATCTCTTTCACCAAGATGCTGCTGTTAGATTTTACCAAAAAGTATGTATTTCTGATCTGTAAAGTTATGAAATAATCTTCCACAACGTATAAAAATCTGCATTTTTAATGCATGATATCAGTCTATTATTTCATCTCAGGGTGTGTGCTTTTGAGCCCACAGATCCAGTAGTAAGTGAGGTTTAGGAACAAACAGGTGATTTGGGTAAGAGGCTTTGACAACGTTTGTGGGAAGGCAGCGGTTTCTGTAGAAACCTTTCCTCCCTTTGTCCTCTCCTATCTGCAGGGTATTGACAGCCCTGACAAGACTTTGATTATCTAGTCAGCATGAGCCTGAGACTTGTCACTTGTCAGGTTTGAGCTGACAGCCCCAATGCTGATGAAACAATTGGAGGGAGATTGGCTGTGCGTGAGGAGGGCTGGGGTCAGCCGCCCAAAGTTTTCTCTGCGTGGTGGGGGGCGTCTCAACCCTCGTTAGCAGCTCACAGAAGTCAGCTGAAGGAGCCAGGTGGGGCTCCGGCCAGCTGGACATGGGGACGTGGGGACCGGGGCTAACAACCCTTCCTTCCCCGTCCCCTCCTCCAATGGGGATGGTGGGAGTCAGGCCCCCTCCACTGCTGTTCCGTCCCCTCCCCACATCAGATGGACTGGATTATTTCCACATCCAGCCTAAAGCTGATATTAGATTTCCCCTCATTAGGAGGAGAAAATGAGGCAAAGAGCTAGCAGCTGGCTGCGGCTGATACAAGGCAGAGGAATGAGGGCACTGAAGAGCACGGTGTTTATTGGTCCCTAGCAAAGCGCAGTGTTATCAATTATTATTATGCATCAGACATTAAGCCCCTTATTAGTGTGAGGCATCTTACATCCATCACCTGTGTGTGACGGTTCACTGTGACGATGCTACACAGGTTCTACTACTGTTGCATTTTGCAGATGAATAAACTGAGGCTCCTCTGGGAGGCTGAGTGCTTGCCAATGACACTTACAAAGGGCATCAGCAATCAAGCCCAGGGTTCCCAAACTCAGCTCTGTGCCCTTCACTGCCTCTCAGTACCCTGAGAAGTTAGGCTCATGACATGTATTTGTGGACCACAGTGGTTGACAACTGTTTGCCGTGTGTGTATTGAGATGGTGTATACGCACACCTGTTTGATGCAATCTCTGCCACTCTCCGAGGTGCTTCACTTGCTAGCATCAGTTGTCTGTTCCAAGTGCCTTTGAGTTAGTGACTCTGACATAAGGCAGGACACCAGGAGGTCATGAGCCCAAGCCTAGGTCCAGCAGCACAAGAGCCACTCCCAAGGATTTTGCTCCAAGAAAGAGGGTTTCGCTGAGTGCTGGAGTGGCTGTGAGGCCCCCCATGGGGCAGCTCTGTGGATCTGCTATAAAGCAGAGTCTCTGGCTGGTGGAAATGATGTCTGCCTTAGCCAGAAGGGGAGCTGCCACTCCATCCCTGGCTGCCCCCGGCTCCCAGCCCAGCATCCCCACCTCTCCAACAAGGACCCATCTAAAGGTCCAATGCCACCTCCCCTGTAGGGGCCCTCCTGGCGACTCCTACCTTACATAACCTGCCATCCCAACTAATCCACGCTTTTAAGGGAGAGGTGCTCTGAGGAGGACACTAGGAGCAGCTCCCGGGCACGAAGAGCCCAAAGACAAGCCCTGCCCTGGGGAACTGGCGAACCAGCAGAGAGAGGGGCCTGGAGTCTGGGCTGCCAAGGAGCAGCCATCTGGAACCTGGAACCTGCCGTGACTCTCTGCCCCTACTTCCTGGGTCCGAATCTTGGTTCCTTCACTCAACTGTTTGCTCCCGCAGAGCAATGGCTGGACTTGCCACGTCTCCTCCACAGCATATCCATTCACAGCTGATGCTATACAAATGGTCGCTGCTGCCCGTGGTCCTCTATGGGATGGGACCGGCATTGGTCTGTGTGTGTAAAGGAAACACACAAATAACCTGAAGATGGACTGAACTCCTTCTACTCTCACAGAGTGCTGGATTTCCTAAGATGGGAGGCATACTTCTTGTTTTTAGAAAGGGATGCTAGGGTCTAAAGCCCCTTTGTCCATCTCTGCAATCTGTTCCTCTTTTTCCTAAAATAATGTCTGCTAGGATAAGTTGGTGCATATTCTCATAGGACTTTTTGTAATCATTCACATGTATGTTCTTGTGGAAATTTTTGATGTCTTTTAACATAAATTTGATCAAACCGATACAGGTTTCCATAGCAAACTTTTTTTATTCAACATGTATCTTGGAGCCTTATCCATGTGAGAACACATAGCTCTATCTCAGCCTTGCTAATTGCTGCATCGTATTCTTCAGTATGGCTGCATCCAATTTTATTTGGCTGTTCCTATGTTAATGGACATGTAGACTGTTTTCAGTTTTTCACTACTGCAAATACATTGCAATAAATATTCTTGTACTTACCTTCATATGCCCAAGAAAGTATATGAGAGATGCCAAAAAGTGGATCTGCTGGGTCACAAAGTTATGTATATTTTCAATTTTAAAACCAGTCCCACATCCTCCTCCAAAAGACCTCAAGCAGCCTCCACACCCACCAGCAGGTGTTGGAGCATCTTTCCACCAAGCCCGATGGGCTGACTTTGGAAATGAAGTTAGAGAATGCCACAGCCAACTCAGGTAAAGATAGCCTTGCTGATGCTGTGTGTGAGCAAAAGGGGGTCCTCTGTGATTGGAGGGATTGTCTCTGGTTAAGACAAGGCTGAAGTCAAGTGCGTGCAGCTCCATAAAGACGTCCAGTCATGGATGAACAACCATCCTACAGGTGGGTGATGTGCCCAAGGCCAGACCTGGAGGAGAGGTCCCTCTTGCCCAGCTCTGCTCAGACACCCAGGGGCTGGCACACTGTGGAGGGCACTGGGAACACAGGGAGGACTTCACGAAAGGCGTCCATCCCAGCTAAGACCTGGACGTATCCTTATAAATGGGGAGCCATTCATCCCACAAATACTTTCAATGTGTACCTTCACAGAGCTGACATCTAGTGGGGAAGACTGACAATGTGAAGTTTGCAGTAGGTAGTGATTCCCATAACTCCTTTTCTGTCTGGACTGGTCCAAGTCTAGCTCTTCCACAGTAGATTAAGGACTGTCGTGGAGAAGGGGCTGTGCTACTCCTTGGATGTGGCACCCAGCTACGAAACTGTGGCCAAGGGTTCTGAGTTCAGATCCCACACCAGTATAAAGACAGATTAAAAACCAGGCATGGGCACACAGGCCCTTACTCTCAGTGATTCCCACATGCTGCCACCATGGAGACTACCACTGACCAAAGTCCCTTCTGGACACACCCAGCCACCTTGCCATGAGCGGCTCTGTGCTCAAGAACACTCTCTGTACCCTGAATTCCCAAGTGGCCTGGTACTTTGGGAGGATTCGTAATCAGAATTCCCTTAAGCCAGGCTTATCCCAAGCATCTGACCAGCAGGTGTCCCAAAGATTAACTATGTCTGACTATGCATATCAATGAAGGAAAAAATTAATGCCTCATTAAGATCCAAAGCAATGAAAATCCACAGCACCTAGACACTGAAAATTGGGCCAAAAGACAGCATCCACTTTTCAGCATAGCCGTCCATGTGGCTCAGAATATGCTGACACAACTTTCGCAGTAAGACACAATGCACTTGCTGCACAGAAGTGGTTGTGAGCAAAAAGGTGAGCAGTAGTTTGTTGTATGTGTGCTCACACTTACATACGTATATCACATGTATGTATGATATTTTATATTTATAATCTATCTATCTATCTATATATACATATATACTTTGTTAAAACAAAAGCTGTAGAAGCGGACATGTTCTGCTTGAGGAGTGAGCAGAGGGCCTGGTAGGGTGCCCTTCACTTCCATTTCCAATCTGGTACCCTCTGAGGCCCCCCAGAGGCACCCTAGAGCCCCAGAATCAGAGAACAAAGACCACTGGCTCTACATTCTGACCTTTCTAAGTGACCCCTCTAAGGCTGCCTAGCTCATGGCCCCTGTAGCATGAAGAATGGCCTGGAAAGGCTCAAAGGCTATGGCAGATCCAGGCCTCTTAAAGCCATGATGCTCCCCCAAGCGATCCTCATTCCTTCGGTCACCTCAACCCTTCAGATCCACCCAACCTTCAGCCCTCAGGAGCATAAGGTTCTCCAGTCTGTGTAGGGCTTACTGCCCACTGACCCAGCTTTCCTCTTCAGTGTAAGAGAAAGAAGAGGTCTTCCCTCTCTTACACAGAAGGACATAGGACAAGCCAGTCTGTTCATACCCTAGGACCACACCTAAAATTAAACCCAGAGATCTCTAGGTTAGGGGTAAAATGATGTAGGTGCAGAAATGTGACTGGTTGCAATATAGTTACCTTGTATCCCCAAACCCAAGGTGCTATATGAGGCCCCAGATTGGGAACCAGGCATAAATTGGTGAGAAAGTTGTGGTCTCTGCCCCCAAGAGGATGGTAAGGAAGGCAGGCCACTAACCAATTAGAGAGTGATGGAACCAGGTGGAATCGAGCTGATGTTAGCTGGGAGGATGAGGCATTCCAAGAAGGCTTCCAGGAAGAAGTGTTGTCTAAGCTGACACCTGAAAGATGAGTAGGAATCAGACAGGTGAAAGGATGGGTGGGGAGAGAAGAGGAGAACAGAGCCAGACAGATATTCCCCCAGGTTGGGAGTCTGATACTGCAGTCATCAGTCAAGTCTTGGCCAGACACATGTGAGGTATGTGCAATGTGACTGGCACCTCACAGGGACGTGGGAAGCACAAGCCTGACCCACAAGGAGCGCCCTTGTGGTGCTAAGGAAAACACTCCCTCTAAAAAAGGTAGAAGAGATAGGACAGATTTCTTGCTGCCTTGAGCATTCTAAAAAGCATGAATGAAGGTGTCTGCCCCATTGTCTCTAACTCAAAACCACAGTCACCACCACCATCGCCCACCCCAGCCTTTGCTCCACTCATCTGGCCCCACTGCTACTACTTGTCAAATACCTCCTCTGCCTCAGGAGCCAAATGAGGTGACAGCTTTCCAGTGACGAGTTTGCTCGCTCCCTGCCCACCGCACTGACTGTGCCTTCTCCTCGCCCAGATCTCCTCCAGCCCAGCTGGAGGATGGCGAGCAAGCAGATGCAGGACCCAAAAGTGACACCAGAAAGGGGCTGGCACCCCAGGCTCTAGAATTGAGATACCCTGTTCTCTAGAATTGAGATCCTCCAGATAATGCACAATGATTGTGGAAAGAGCTGGCAAATTAAAGATGGTTGGTATTGATTCCAAAAATACTTTTGCTTTCAGCAAAATACATCTTTAATTACTTTCCTACTAGCTGTCATTTCTCATAAAACAGTCTAGACGTCTCGTGCCAAATCATGCAAAGACTGTTTTCAATGAAATGCCTTTTCTTAATATCAAAGATCATACAGGGTTTAAAAAAATCCCTTCCTATGTGACGCTTAACAAATGTCTAGCAAATGTGTCACGCGTGCAGAATGGACAAACTCCCGGGCTCCATTTCTAATAACAGGTGGTGAAGACACTACCTGTGCTTCCCTTGGCCATTTCCCCGTCTCTGTAAGCTCTTCCGTGCCATGGCACGGCAAAATATACATATCTATGCAAATAGCATGCACACTATTTTTTTCTTTTTCATCTTTGTTGGTAATTTATTATCCATAGAGTCAAACTCCCTTTTCCTCAAAGCCATTTGATACGGAGATCAAATGAGCACCTGTACACCTAAGGTAGTAGAAAATATATATTACTGAAAGGGTTCTTCTTACCTTTATTTATCTGAAGCCAGCTGCAACAGAGCGAGGGAAAGGAAATAATTTGAGCATGTTCCCTCTTATAAGTTTGATTGGAAATGACAAAGACAAGTTGAGAATCGGAGAAAGGAACTGTGGCAAAAATGCAGATTTAACCTTCAGCATCAGAATCAATGTCCAAATCTAAAATTGATATAACTGACTGTTAATTAATTCCCTTGATATTTTTATTAACACTTGGGAGCAGCAAGTATTCTATGTAGCACTTCTGAATTATTCAGGAGGCCCTCAGATTCCCTGGCAAAGGCATCAAATGATTGATGCCAGTGGAGGATGGAGTTAAACCCAAGGTTCCCTTCCATGGGACTGTAAGTCAGTGGGTGGAGAACTGACAGGAGAAGGGGCCTCAACAGACAGGGCAGAGGCACCTGGAGTGAGGCTGCAGCTCCCTGCCCAGAGCCCCCTTCACAGCACACAGCATTCTGGAGCAGGTCCTGGCCACCACTCTTTTTTTTTTCTGGCCACCACTCTTAAACCTTGAGGCTCCTCTGATGATTACCAAGATTGGCAAGAAATCCCCACCAAATTCTGGGTGCAAAATATATCAAAATCACTATAACTTGAACATTTTAAAAGCTTAGAACCTAAAGCTTTGGAGGTGGGGAGCAGTAAGATAAAGCAGAGTGCTACACAAGCTTGCAGAAGGACTGCCCAAGGCACAGAATCCACAGCCCAGGGTACAGAATCAACATTGCTGCAGTGGGTTTGAAGCTCTCCCAGAAGCTATCACCCCCTAAGGCTCCTCCTGTCCTCTGCGCCACCGCTTGTCTTCCTTAGAAGCGAGTGGGGAATATGCATGCACTCAGCTTCTTCTTCCGCCTTCCCTGCACGTTATTCTCTTCTACTTTTTACCTCCCACTGCCTGGGAGCTCTTAGAGGGTCCTCTGCCTGACTTGTAGAATGAACATCAAGATGCAAAGCCATGATCTGTGCGTAATTCGAACTGGTCAATCCACTTCCATGAACGTGTTCTAACTCTTTGCCCAGGGGAGCTGTTCATTCCGTACGCTCAGGAGCAGTAAAGAGATGAGCAACCAGCGAACAGAGCCAACACCCCCGCCCTGAAGGGGGCCTCTAAGTGACAGCTTATGGGCTGGTGTGTGCCCACTGGAGAGTCACTTTTTCCCACTTCTCCTGACCCACGCTCTGTGCTTGGGACTATGGAGAGCCCCGGATCTTGGCAGACAACGTCTAACTAAGCTGCAGCAAGTCTTCCTGGCTTCTGGTCCTGCCTCGGGGTCCAGGGACCAAGGTTTCCACTCAAACTGACCCCAGTTCCCAGGAAGGCATGAGCCACACCAGGCAAGACCTCCACCAGCACCTGCCCTTTACCTGCTAGTGAGACAAAGACTGTAATTTGTGATGAAGAACCTGGGACAACAACCCCCAATGTTTTGTCATTTAAAACCAAAAGGCACGAATCTCTGCACTATAAAAATAATACAAAAAAATTAAAATAGGGGGCTTCCCTGGTGACACAGTGGTTAAGAATCCGCCTACCAATGCAGGGAACACGGATTCGAGCCCTGGTCCTGGAAGATCCCACATGCCGCGGAGCAACTAAGCCCGTGCGCCACAACTACTGAGCCTGCGGTGTAGAGCCCGTGCTCCGCAACAAGAGAAGCCACTGCAATGAGAAGCCCGCGCCCCGAAGAAGAGCAGCCCCCACTCGCCGCAACTAGAGAAAGCCCGCGGGCAACAACGAAGACCCAACACAGCCAAAAATAAATAAATAAAATAGATACAACATTAAAGAAATAAAAAATGTTTAAAAATATTTAAAATATAAAACAAAGAAAGGCCGTGAGGATGTGAGAGCAATTAATAGGGCTATGACTCTGAGGGTGCTATCTTCTCTTCAAAGAATTTCCCATTTAGGATTCAGGACAGAGCCCTAGTGTGTGCTCTCAATGCCTAAGCAAAACAGGGGTTGTAGAGTCTACCCTGCCTGGAACCTTCTCCAGGCTTCTAGATGGGTGTAGCCCTCAGAAAGGGCTCCTGCCTCTCCTCCTCTCATGGTGTCTGCCAGGCAGCGGTGCCAGAGAAGAAAGGCAGAGGGGAAGACATGTTTTGCTAGAGAAATAAATCACATTCTCTGATCCCAATTGTTTATTGGAACTTAAAAAATAAGTTTAAGAAGCAGACTCAACAAAATAAATTGAATAAAGTAAAACAAAATTCAGTTCAAGCCAGGGAAGTGCTTGTGAGTTAACGTCATAAACACTCCTTTGACAAGTGGCTTTCCATCACCCAGCAGCTCCATCGATGGCCTCGAGACGGTGGCCTGATTGTCAGCTGGCAGATGAGGGACGATCCGCTTGTCAGGATGCCAGCGTATTGCCCTCAAGTCGTTTGTAATGATAGGCGACAAAGAATGGCTGCTCGGAGTGATCTCTTGTTTTACAAGCTCAGCATCAGGGCAGGCCCTGCATTGGGAAACACAGTCAGCAGGACGCCCCTCTGAGACAGACCACTCTCCTTAGGCCATGCTCCACCTTTGGCCATTTATACACCAGGCCAGTTGGTTCACTGTCATCTGAGTTCCAATAGATACCGTCATAAAAATGATGAATACTTTTTTCCTCATGACTCACCACACTCCCTGCTCTGAGATTTCCGTCTTTTATTGTTGCACTGAAACCATTTCCAATCATTTTTTGCATTTGATCTTGATTGTCTTAAAAAATTAATCAGACACATGTTCACTATGTTTTTTATCCAACTGTCTCCAGAATGTTTTTTGACAATTTAGAAAAATGTTTTGAAAAATAGTAAAGGGAAATATTTAAGTAATTATGATCCTCACATTACGAGGCCAAGTGAAGTAAACTAATGCAATGGAAACAAGGTTTACAGATTTGTTTAATTATTCTGAAGTACAGTGAAATTACATTACTCTGAGAGGGAGACTTATAATCTTGACCTCTCCATCCATACCTTTTCAGGGCTCTGTGTCTCACCAGAAGGACGATGGGTGGGCTGAGGGGTGGCCTGGGCTGGACTGGACTTGAGCACCCCCCACCCCAAGCCTCGTCAAACAAACATACAATCAAAGTCAAAACCATATGCCTACTATGCAAAAGCATTTTGAAGACGCCTCAGAACCAGGTTGTGGTCCCAAGGACCTCCCGAACAGAAGTCCTGGTGCTGCCTTTGCAAAAGTGGAGCTGTGTTTATAGTTCACATGTGCCCTTCCAAAGAACCGTGAACTCGGAGCAGGCGGCCCTGCCATGAGCTCGTGCCACCATCATCTTTGGCGAGGAGACGTGATGAGGGCACAAAACAAGTGGGCCATAACAAAGACTGTGTTCCACCCGGTTACAGGGCCAGAGGAACAGAGGACTGTTTCCTTCAAGGTTGTAGTTTGAGTGTTTACCAAATGGTTTGACCTAGCTGGTGTGCTACAATCCAGTTCTGACGCCAACCACCTGGAGTTAGCAGAGACCCTACGGGTTAAAGGCACAGACCCCAACAAGACAGCCCTCGCTTCAGACACCAGACACAGGTTCAGGGGTCTCCAGATCACTGGTACTTCTGACCAACTGGCCACAAGTTTAGGGGAGTCCCATGACCCCCTCAGGTTTGATAATTCCCTAGAACAACTCATTAAACTCAAGAAAGCACTATACTTATGATTACAATTTTATCATGAACAATACAAACCAGGAGCAGCCAAATGAAGACACATTGGGTGAGGTCTGGGATCGTCCCCAACATGGAGCTTTTATGCCCTCTCCCTGTGGAATCAGTCACATCACCTTGGTAGCACATCATGTGTTCACCAACAAGGAAAGCCATTGAGCTTTGGTATGCAGAGTTTCTACTGGGGTTTCCATCCATAGGCATGAGTGATTGAGTCATTGGCCAGGTGACTGAACTCAGTACTCCCTGAAGGTCAGACAGGCTCAAAGACCATAGTTGGTCTTTCTGGTGACCAGCCCCCATCCTGAGTCATCTCATTAGCATAAACTCAGGGGCTCATGAAGAACAAAGACACTCATTACTTGGGAAATTCCAAGAGCTTAGAGTCTCTCTTCCAGGAACCAGAGACAAAGGCCAGTGAAGTTCTTTATTACGCAACAATATCAAAACCAGAGACAACCACCCCCACCCCACCCCCGCACCAGGGATGTTCCTGTCCCTTGGACATCTAGCCATCCTTGACGCATATCTTCACCCCGCTTCCACGGTCTCTGAAAGTCCAAAACACACCCTATGATTTGTGAGCTTAGGGGGGCTTATGCTCTCAGAGCGCCCTATGGCCCTGGATCCCTCTGAGTCAAATCTGAGTTTGGAGCATGACTTTATTTATGGCTTCCTCCACTCCACTCACACCAGACACTTTGTGGGTTTAGTCATCTTTGCTGAGGACCTGCGGTCATGGTGCGGGGTCATTTTAAGCAGTACCCCACCTTTGCCAACCATCCTGTTCCATTTGTTGCATTTGGTCTGGGGACCACAACACACCATTTCCCTTGTCTCACTCAGAGCAAGCCTGGGACCAGCTTTGCTTCTCTGCAGGCCCTTGGGGTCTTGCCCTTAAGGTCACAAGACCAACTAATATTTTCTCTCTAATTAATACAGAGCTCTCCCCTCCAGGAAGTATTCTTGTGACCCCTTTCACCCCATTTCTCACATGCTTCTCCAGACACAGTCCCTACACCACACTGGATACATAAAAAAATCTGCATTGGGCGCCTGTCACCAGAGATGGGGACAGATGTGTAGCAAAAGCAGATATGTTACCCATTCAAATGTTCTGCCACTGCACCTGTGTGAGCTGGGATGTGAGAGACCCTGCCTCAGCCCTGGGTGAACCCCATCCTGAAACAAGACTCCTTGGGATGACTCTTGGAGCCGTTGCTGTGTAGGCTGCAGGCATGCAGCACTGCCAGGGGAGAAGCCCTGGGGATGAAGGGAAGCAGCTAAAGAGACCATGTTTTAGTTCAGTGCTGGTCCGGGGAGCCTGGCCAGGGCCGAATAAGTTCTCCCACGGGCTTTCTCAGTACCTTTAATACCACAGCTCTCTGCAAAGACCTGGAAAACACTGACACATCCTCTCTCTCCCTTCCTGCTTTTCTCCCCCAAGGGGGCCCTCAGCCAGGCACACAGCTCCCTAGGCTCCGCAGGGGGCAGGGCAGGGCAGGACCTCCCCTCCCAGGCCCAGGCTACTGTCCCAAAGGGCCTCCGACTTGCTTTCCTGCTCCCAGGGGCCAGCCCAGAGCAGTGTGACCTCCAGACACTCAACCAACTTACGTGGGGGAAAAAACACAGCCTGACACTTTAACAAATGTACTCCAGAGCCCCGAACTTTTAATTTTTTATTACTATTTCTGTCATTTCAACAGGTTTTGAGCTGTGGATCTAGAACAAGTTGCCTTAGCAGAGTTCATTCACTGGTAACAGCAGTCACAACGGCTCCTAATTTGGAGCCCCTGCTCTGCTGCTGGATACAAAGCACCGTGCCAGGCCCTCCTCTCTGCTCCATCATCTAATTCTTGCGATAGAGCTCTAAGATCCAGGGGGACAGGGAGAGCAGGGGGGGGCCCATTTAGGATGGAGAAACTGAGCTCAGAGAGGACCAGAACTTTTTCACAGGCCACAGCCAGCCAATGGGAAGGCCGGCTCCAAACCCCTGGGGATTTCCATTTGACCTCCTTGACCAGCTCCATGGGCTGAGAGAACAAGCAGGGAGGCTTCTGGTGGACCCACCCTCAGCCAGGCAGTAGCGGCACCCCGTACGGGTTCTAATGAAGCTGACTTTCTTCATCAGCAGAGGAGCAGCTCAGGCTGGTGCCACCCCTGAAGGAACAAGTTCATCCAGGACTGCTCCTCATCCCCTGGGCCATCCAGACTGAGTTTCGCCCAGAAACACCTTGTGCACAGCAGGATGTGGGCCAGCCAGTGTGAGGTGGAACCAGGGTCTGTATTTCCCAGCAGCCAGTGTTACTGAATTGGGTCACAACTGGCTCTGGGGCAGAGGGATGTTTTCACATCTTTCTTCCTGAGGTCTTGATTAGACGGGAGAGAAGCAGCTAGCTCCCTACAGGTCCCCATGGGCACCAGGGATGGGGGACCTTAAGACAGAAGCCCACGTCCCACAGAAGGAAATCCACAAACTGTCCTCTAGTGGATCCCAGAGGTTAGCCAGCGTGGTCAGTGAGGGGTGGAGGCCTCCATGGCCATTCCGACCCTCTTCCCAGGTCCCCAGGGGTACCCTTAGCCTGGGGGTGCTTCTCGGGGAGTTCCTGCACCTCACAAAGGGAATCAAGGGTCTAGAGAAGAGCATTTGTCCCACCTCAGCCCCACGGGATTTCCCTATATGGCTATAAGGGTAACACAAGCACGAATGATGTCAGTCATTGAGGAGCCCACAGTCTAGTAGAGAAGACAGGCTCCCACCCCCACACACATACATTAAATAAACTAGCTTCAAATTGTGATATGTGCTCTGAAGGAGATAACCAGCGTCGCCAGGTTGAGGGGAAGAGGGTATGAAATTAGTCTGTAAAAACAGGCAGGAGCCAGGGCATGGAGAATTTTGTAGGATGCAGTGAGAAGCTCGGATGTTCCTTGATGGGTAGCAGGAATCTGCTAATGGATTTTAACTAGGGGCTGGCAGGAGTCAATTGATGCTTTCAGAAGAGTGCTCTGGCTGCTGTGCCAGAAATGACTGGCGGCTGCGGGGATAGGGTGAAAGCCTGTTGGAATCATGAGGCGAAGCATCCCGGGGTCTGGAGTAAGGTGGCTGCAGCAAAGGGGGACAAGGAGAGAGGTTCAAGACGTATTTTGAAGGTAGAAGAGGGAAGACTCGCTGACGTCTTGGATGTGGGCACAAGGGAAAGTAAGGACTTGAGTTCTAGTTTAATCCAATCAGTGGTTGGGTGATAGTGATGTCTACTGAGCTGGAAAGACTGTATGAAGGGTGTTAGTTTGTATCCCAGACTTTACGGCTTAAAGCAACACAGAGTTACCATCTCACAGTTTCTATAGGTTAGTAATCTGGGCACAGAACTGGGTTCTTGGCACGGGGTCTCACGGAGCTTTAATCAAGGTGAAACTGAGCCGTAGTTCTCGTCTGGAGCTCAGGGCTCTCTTGCAAGCTCACTGGTTCAGCTTTTTGTGGTTGTTGGACTAAAGTCCCAGTCTAGTTGTTGCTCACAGCCAGAGATCACTCTTAGCTTCTCAAGGCTGAGCTCAGCCCTCAGGTCTTTGCCTGGTGGCCCCGTCCACCTCCAAGCCAGCAACAGAGAACCCGCTTCAAGTGGAATCCCTCCAAACCCCTCTTCTGCCACCAACTGGAGAAATCTCTCTGCTTTTAAAGGGCTCATGTGATTAAGTTAGTCCCACCTGAAAAAGCTCCCTTTCATTGGTGCCATATTACCATAACCTAATCATGGAAATGAAATCCATTACACTCACAATCCCAGGGACGACACTGGCAGGGTGGGAAATCTTGGGCAGTATCTTAGAATTCTGCCTATCACATGGGTTGTTTGGGGCTGGGTTAAGAATTCAAGTTTGGATATAGTCACTTTGATATGATTGTGGAGAAGTGAACAGTCAAGACATGAAAAGTCAAGTTTGAGTTGCATGAGTGAGGTCTGGGCTGAAGACATACATTTGGTAGCAATTATTATGTTAAGACTATGAGACTGGGTAGGATTGCCTGAGAATGCATGTGGGCAGAAAAGAGAAGATGTCCAGGGACTGAGCCCTTAAGACCCAACACTTGAAGTTGGGGGTGCAGTTGGGGGACTGAGTCAACAGGGCTGAGAAGGAGCTGCAGTGAGACGGGATGAAAATCAGAGAAGTGTGGGGGCACAGGAGCTGAGGGGAGAGAGAGAGAGAGAGAGACTGTGTGTGTGTGTGTGTGTGTGTGTGTGTGTGTGTTAACATGGAGAAGACAACTTCATCTAAAGCTGCTGAGCCTTCTAGTAAGATAACAAACTAAAAACATCCATTGCCTTTGGCTACTTCATGGAGGTCACTGGTGACCTTGACAGAATAAATTTTGACAGTGTTGGGAAATGGAAACTGGGTTAGAGTAGGTTGGAGGGTGAAGGCTTTTATAGATGTGTAGGAATGTTCCAAGAGGGAGGAAAACATCAGCAATGCAAGGTGGGAGAGGGGTTAACTGATGAGGTGGTGACCTTGAGAAAGTGAGAAGGGGTGGGGTCAAGGGCACATGGAAGGGGATTGACATTTGATGGGACGAAGGACACTTCCTCCAAAGGGAAAGGAGTCACATTAGACGGATGCTGAGACATGGGTCCTTCGCCATTTGGTGGTAGGAAGAAAAACGCGACCCATACGATGTCTTTGCTTCTCCCAGCTGGGTGTGAGAGACACGTTCATGGGCTGCGCAGGGCAGGTGGGAGGGGAGGGGAGTGTGCATGAAGTAGAGCTGTTGGCAACAGGAAGCGGGGCTTCCCAGGAGCAGGTGTGCTGAGGCAGAGCTGAAGACCCCCTTGAGGAAGCCTTCCTGACCTTGGCCAGAGGGGCTGGATGGTGCAGGGAGACCTCCTTCAGCACCCAGCCCTACGCTCCATGCCAGAGCCTACGGCACACCATGGTAAGCGCAGATGTCTTTTTCATCTCCTCACATGACTGGGACCTTCTGGAACATCAAACTGTGCATTTTTCGTCCTGGACAGAGCACCAGGTCTGGCCACAGGAGTTGCTCAGTCACTGTTTCCCGACCTGAATTGAGGAGGACACAAGGGGAGAGCAAACACTGACAACTGTGGATGGGTCTGGAGGTTGCTGATAACAAACATGGCCCCATCATGGCTTTGCTTTGGCCAGGACACTAGATGCTGGTTTCTTCAAAGGGAACCTAGTTCTGTTATAGGGAGGCTGGGCTGCAATCCAGTTTTGTACTTAACCCAAATGAGCAAAAACACCTGGGGAGGAATATCTAAAATATGAGCTTGTTATTAAGAGAAAATAAACACACACAAACCCCTACCAAACGGCTGTCTCTCCAAGTCAGTGGGAAGCAGGATGCCACGGGAAGGAGTACCAGCTGAGCCTGCTCCGTGGAGCTGGGCCATGCAATTCCGTCAGCGCCCAGTGCTGGGGAGCCATCTGTGGGCCCTGCCGCCTCATGGCCATTCATGCAGCACCCAGCCTGGTTTCCTTAGCACAGCCTCCTCCAGAGCCCCCGCAGGCCCCAGGAGAGCTGCCCCACGCAGGTCTAAATGAAGGGGTCCATTTAGCTTGGTCAGAGGAGAGGGAGGGAGTAGGAGGCCTAGGGAGATGCATGGATGAGACACAGAGAAAGACAGCAAAGAACTAAGCAATAGGAGAGAGCTCAGAGTGGGCAGCGGAGGACCTGGGTTCTCATCCTGGCTCTGCCTTTTCTGCGCTCCATGAGCAAGTCACCAAGTCACCTCCTCCCTCTGAACGTCACTTACCCAGCCATAGAGTCAGGGGTAAGACAAGATGAAGGTTAAGGCTGCTCCTGGCTCCATCAGCTTATCACTCTGAGGAGAGGAAGGCAGTCGAACGAGAGAGAGAGTAAATAGGGCAATTCTTGCAGTGATTGCCCTGCCTTGCAATGTGGGATAAAGGCAGGTGGTCACTTACCTGGACCCCATGGGGAGGAACCAGTCAGAACAATTCAAGTATCAAGTCAGAGGAACCCAGTTCTGACGGGCTTAAACAATATTTGTATCATGTATGAGGAGAAGTCCAGAAACAGTGAGAATCCTGGAGTCGGATAATTTAGTAACTCAGCATCATCACCACCCCAGGGTCTCTTCATCTCACCAATCTGTCGTCTCTGTGCAAACAGTTTTTGACTCAAGATGGCTGCCCCCAAAGTAGCAAAATGGCACCTCAAAATAATAAGGTCTAGAGAAGAAAAGGTTTGCCTTCTTCTTATATCTCCTTTTAAGAGTGGGGAAACCTCATTTAGAAGCCCTTTACCCACCCCCACCCCCCACTCCACTCCTGGCAGAGACTCGCTTACACCATATCCGCCAGAAGGGAGTCTTACTTCCATTTCTAAGACAACCAATGACTGGCGAACTGAGGTTATTAGCATGATTGGCTTAGATAAATCAGATCAAGGGGGATGAATGGTGGAAGTTAACCATCCAGACCACTACAGAAGAGAACCATGTTTGTAGCAAAGCATTTTTGGAACAAAGAAGGCATGATTTGATGAGATCTGCCTGAGTGTCAGAAGCCCATTGGCGAGGCAATGCCCTACAGTCTGTGCTGCCCTCAGAAGTCTTCCGCTGGAGAGGGAGGGGCAAGATGGCGGAAGAGTAAGACGCGGAGATCACCTTCCTCCCCACAGATACATGAGAAATACAACTACACGTGGAACTGCTCCTACAGAACACCCACTGAACGCTGGCAGAAGACGTCAGACCTCCCAAAAGGCAAGAAAATCCCCACGTACTTGGGTAGGGCAAAAGAAAAAAGAAATAACAGAGACAAAAGAATAGGGACGGGACCTGCACCAGTGGGAGGGAGCTGTGAAGGAGGAAAGGTTTCCACACACTAGGAAGCCCCTTCGTGGGCAGAGACTGCGGGTAGCAGAGGGGGGAAGCTTCAGAGCCACGGAGGAGAGCGCAGCCACAGTGGTGCGGAGGGCAAAGCGGAGAGATTCCCGCACAGAGGAGCGGTGCCGACCAGCACTCACCAGCCCGAGAGGCTTGTCTGCTCAGCCGCCGGGGCGGGCGGGGCCTGGGAGCTGGGGCTCGGGCTTCGGTGCTAGCCGGGAGGGAGTCCGGGAAAAAGACTGCAGCTGCCAAAAAGGCAAGAGAATTTTTCTTGCCTCTTTGTTTTGCGGCGCGCAAGGAGAGGGGATTCAGAGCGCCGCCTAAACGAGCTCCAGAGACGGGCGCGAGCCGCGGCTATCAGCGCGGATCCCACAGCAACAGGGACGCAGAGGGAAAAACGGAGAGATTCCCGCACAGAGGCTCGGCGCCGAGCAGCACTCACCAGCCCGAGAGGCTTGTCTGCTCACCCGCCGGGGCGGGCGGGGCTGGGAGCTGAGGCGCGGGCTTCGGTCGGATCCCAGGGAGAGGACTGGGGTTGGCTGCGTGAACACAGCCTGAAGGGTCTAGCGCACCACAACTAGCCGGGAGGGTGCACGAGAAAAAGTCTGCAGCTGCCGAAGAGGCAGGAGACTTTTTCTTGCCTCTTTGTTTCGCGGCGTGCAAGGAGAGGGGATTCAGAGCGCCACTTAAACGAACTCCAGAGACGGGCGCGAGCCGCGGCTATCAGCGCGGACCCCAGAGACGGGCATGAGACGCTAAGGCTGCTGCTGCCGCCACCAAACAGCCTGTGGGCGAGCACAGGTCACTCTCCACACCGCCCCTCCCGGGAGCCTGTGCAGCCCGCCACCGCCAGGGTCCCGTGATCCGGGGACAACTTCCCCGGGAGAGCGCACGGCGCGCCTCAGGCTGCTGCAACGTCACGCCGGCTTCTGCCGCCGCAGGCTCGCCCCGCCTCCTCCGTACCGCTCCCTCCCCCTGGCCTGACTGAGCCAGAGCCCCCGAATCAGCTGCTCCTTTAACCCCGTTCTGTCTGGGCGGGGAACAGACGCCCTCAGGGGACCTACATGCAGAGGCGGGTCCAAATCCAAAGCTGAACCCCGGGAGCTGTACGAACAAAGAAGAGAAAGGGAAATCTCTCCCAGCAGCCTCAGAAGCAGCGGATTAAAGCTCCACAAACAACTTGATGTGCCTGCATCTGTTGAATACCTGAATAGACAACGAATCATCCCAAATTTAGGAGATGGACTTTGGGAGCAGGATATATTAACTTTTCCCCTTTTCCTTTTTTTTGTGAGTGTAGATGTGTATGCTTCTGGGTGAGATTTTGTCTGTATAGCTTTGCTCTCACCGTTAGTCCTAGGGTTAGGTCCGTCCGTTTTTTTTTTTTTTTTTTTTTTTTTTTTTTGGCTTAAAAATTTTTTTTTTCCCTAATAAATGTTTTCTTAATAATTTTTTCCTTATTTTCTATTTTTAAAAAAAATTTTTAATAAGTTTTTTCATATTTTTTATTTTAAAAAATTAAAAAATTTTTTTTCTTAATAAATTTTTTCTAAATCATTTTTTTCTTATTTTTAGTATAAAAAATTAATAAATCTATTTTTAAAAAATTAAAAAAAAATTTTTTTCTTAATAAATTTACTCTTAATAATTTTTTTTCTTATTTTTTATTATAATTGCTTTATTTTATTTTATTTTATCCTCTTTTTTTCTTTCTTTCCATTTTTTCTCCCTTTTATTCTGAGCCGTGTGGATGAAAGGCTCTTGGTGCTCCAGCCAGGCATCAGGGCTGTGCCTCTGAGGTGGGAGAGCCAACTTCAGGACACTGGTCCACCAGAGACCTCCCAGCTCCACGTAATACCAAACGGCGAAAATCTCTCACAGATCTCCATCTCAACATCAAGACCCAGCTTCACTCAACGACCAGCAAGCTACAGTGCTGGACACCCTATGCCAAACAACTAGCAAGACAGGAACACAGCCCCATCCATTAACAGAGAGGCTGCCTAAAATCATAATAAGGCCACAGACACCCCAAAACACACCACCAGACGTGGACGAACCCACCAGAAAGACAAGATCCAGCCTCATCCACCAGAACACAGGCACTAGTTCCCTCCACCAGGAAACCTACACAACCCACTGAACCAACCTTAGCCACTGGGGACAGATACCAAAAACAACGGGAACTACGAACCTGCAGCCTGTGAAAAGGAGACCCCAAACACAGTAAGATAAGCAAAATGAGAAGACAGAAAAACACACAGCAGATGAAGGAGCAGGGTCAAAACACACCAGACCTAACAAATGAAGAGGAAATAGGTAGTCTACCTGAAAAAGAATTCAGAATAATGATAGTAAGGATGATCCAAAGTCTTGGAAATAGAATAGACAAAATGCAAGAAACATTTAACAAGGACGTAGAAGAACTAAAGAGGAACCAAGAAACGATGACAAGCACAATAAATGAAATTAAAAATACTCTAGATGGGATCAATAGCAGAATAACTGAGGCAGAAGAACGGATAAGTGACCTGGAAGATAAAATGGTGGAAATAACTACTGCAGACCAGAATAAAGAAAAAAGAATGAAAAGAACTGAGGATAGTCTCAGAGACCTCTGGGACAACATTAAACGCACCAACATTCGAATTATAGGGGTCCCCGAAGAAGAAGAGAAAAAGAAAGGGACTGAGAAAATATTTGAAGAGATTATAGTTGAAAACTTCCCTAATATGGGAAAGGAAATAGTTAATCAAGTCCTGGAAGCACAGAGAGTCCCATACAGGATAAATCCAAGGAGAAACACACCAAGACACATATTAATCAAACTATCAAAAATTAAATATAAAGAAAACATATTAAAAGCAGCAAGGGAAAAACAACAGATAACACACAAGGGCATCCCCATAAGGTTAACAGCTGATCTTTCAGCAGAAACGCTGCAAGCCAGAAGAGAGTGGCAGGATATACTTAAAGTGATGAAGGAGAAAAACCTACAACCAAGATTACTCTACCCAGCAAGGATCTCATTCAGATTTGATGGAGAAATTAAAACCTTTACAGAAAAGCAAAAGCTGAGAGAGTTCAGCACCACCAAACCAGCTTTACAACAAATGCTAAAGGAACTTCTCTAGGCAAGAAACACAAGAGAAGGAAAACACCTACAATAACAAACCCAAAACATTTAAGAAAATGGGAATAGGAACATACATATCGATAATTACCTTAAATGTAAATGGATTAAATGCTCCCACCAAAAGACACAGACTGGCTGAATGGATACAAAAACAAGACCCATATATATGCTGTCTACAAGAGACCCACTTCAGACCTAGAGACACATACAGACTGAAAGTGAGGGGATGGAAAAAGATATTCCATGCAAATGGAAATCAAAAGAAAGCTGGAGTAGCAATTCTCATATCAGACAAAATAGACTTTAAAATAAAGACAATTACAAGAGACAAAGACGGACACTATATAATGATCAAGGGATCGATCCAAGAGGAAGGTATAACAATTGTAAATATTTATGCACCCAACATAGGAGCACCTCAATACATAAGGCAAATACTAACAGCCATAAAAGGGGAAATCGACAGTAACACAATCATAGTAGGGGACTTTAACACCCCACTTTCACCAATGGACAGATCATCCAAAATGAAAATAAATAAGGAAACACAAGCTTTAAATGATACATTAAACAAGATGGACTTAATTGATATTTATAGGACATTCCACCCAAAAACAACAGAATACACATTTTTCTCAAGTGCTCATGGAACATTCTCCAGGATAGATCATATCTTGGGTCACAAATCAAGCCTTGGTAAATTTAAAAAAATTGAAATCGTATCAAGTATCTTTTCCGACCACAACGCTATGAGACTAGATATCAATTACAGGAAAAGATCTGTAAAAAATACAAACACATGGAGGCTACACAATACACTACTTAATAACGAAGTGATCACTGAAGAAATCAAAGGGGAAATCAAAAAATACCTAGAAACAAATGACAATGGAGACACGACGATCCAAAACCTATGGGATGCAGCAAAAGCAGTTCTAAGAGGGAAGTTTATAGCAATACAAGCCTACATCAAGAAACAAGAAACATCTCGAATAAACAACCTAACCTTGCACCTAAAGCAATTAGAGAAAGAAGAACAAAAAAACCCCAAAGCTAGCAGAAGGAAAGAAATCATAAAGATCAGATCAGAAATAAATGAAAAAGAAATGAAGGAAACAATAGCAAAAATCAATGAAACTAAAAGCTGGTTCTTTGAGAAGATAAACAAAATTGATAAACCATTAGCCAGACTCATCAAGAGAAAAAAGGAGAAGACTCAAATTAATAGAATTAGAAATGAAAAAGGAGAAGTAACCACTGACACTGCAGAAATACAAACGATCATAAGAGATTACTACAAGCAACTCTATGCTAATAAAATGGACAACCTGGAAGAAATGGACAGATTCTTAGAAATGCACAACCTGCCGAGACTGAACCAGGAAGAAATAGAAAATATGAACAGACCAATCACAAGCACTGAAATTGAAACTGTGATTAAAAATCTTCCAACACACAAAAGCCCAGGACCAGATGGCTTCACAGGCGAATTCTATCAAACATTTAGAGAAGAGCTAACACCTATCCTTCTCAAACTCTTCCAAAATATTGCAGAGGGAGGAACACTCCCCAACTCATTCTACAAGGCCACCATCACCCTGATACCAAAACCAGGCAAAGATGTCACAAAGAAAGAAAACTACAGGCCAATATCACTGATGAACATAGATGCAAAAATCCTCAACAAAATACTAGCAAACAGAATCCAACAGCACATTAAAAGGATCATACACCATGATCAAGTGGGGTTTATTCCAGGAATGCAAGGATTCTTCAATATACGCAAATCAATCAACGTGATACATCATATTAACAAATTGAAGGAGAAAAACCATATGATCATCTCAATAGATGCAGAGAAAGCTTTCAACAAAATTCAACACCCATTTATGATAAAAGTCCTGCAGAAAGTAGGCATAGAGGGAACTTTCCTCAACATAATAAAGGCCGTATATGACAAACCCACAGCCAACATTGTCCTCAATGGTGAAAAACTGAAACCATTTCCACTAAGATCAGGAACAAGACAAGGTTGCCCACTCTCACCACTATTATTCAACATAGTTTTGGAAGTGTTAGCCACAGCAATCAGAGACGAAAAAGAAATAAAAGGAATCCAAATCGGAAAAGAAGAAGTAAAGCTGTCACTGTTTGCAGATGACATGATACTATACATAGAGAATCCAAAAGATGCTACCAGAAAACTACTAGAGCTAATCAATGAATTTGGTAAAGTAGCAGGATACAAAATTAATGCACAGAAATCTCTTGCATTCCTGTATACTAATGATGAAAAATCTGAAAGTGAAATTAAGAAAACACTCCCGTTTACCATTGCAACAAAAAGAATAAAATACCTAGGAATAAACCTACCTAAGGAGACAAAAGACCTGTATGCAGAAAATTATAGGACACTGATGAAAGAAATTAAAGATGATACAAATAGATGGAGAGATATACCATGTTCTTGGATTGGAAGAATAAACATTGTGAAAATGACTCTGCTACCCAAAGCAATCTACAGATTCAATGCAATCCCTATCAAACTACCACTGGCATTTTTCACAGAACTAGAACAAAAAATTTCACAATTTGTATGGAGACACAAAAGACCCCGAATAGCCAAAGCAATCTTGAGAACAAAAAATGGAGCTGGAGGAATCAGGCTCCCTGACTTCAGACTATATTACAAAGCTACAGTAATCAAGACAGTTTGGTACTGGCACAAAAACAGAAATATAGATCAATGGAACAGGATAGAAAGCCCAGAGATAAGCCCACGCACATATGGTCACCTTATCTTTGATAAAGGAGGCAAGCATATACAGTGGAGAAAAGACAGCCTCTTCAATAAGTGGTGCTGGGAAAATTGGACAGGTACATGTAAAAGTATGAAATTAGAACACTCCCTAACACCATACACAAAAATAAACTCAAAATGGATTAAAGACCTAAGTGTAAGGCCAGACACTATCAAACTCTTAGAGGAAAACATAGGCAGAACACTGTATGACATAAGTCACAGCAAGATCCTTTTTGACCCAGGTCCTAGAGAAATGGAAATAAAAACACAAATAAACAAATGGGACCTAATGAAACTTAAAAGCTTTTGCACAGCAAAGGAAACCATAAACAAGACCAAAAGACAACCCTCAGAATGGGAGAAAATATTTGCAAATGAAGCAACGGACAAAGGATTAATCTCCAAGATTTACAAGCAGCTCATGCAGCTCAATAACAAAAAAACAAACAACCCAATCCAAAAATGGGCAGAAGACCTAAATAGACATTTCTCCAAAGAAGAGATACAGATTGCCAACAGACACATGAAAGAATGCTCAACATCATTAATCATTAGAGAAATGCAAATCAAAACTACAATGAGGTATCATCTCACACCGGTCAGAATGGCCATCATCAAAAAATCTAGAAACAATAAATGCTGGAGAGGGTGTGGAGAAAAGGGAACACTCTTGCACTGTTGGTGGGAATGTAAATTGATACAGCCACTATGGAGAACAGTATGGAGGTTCCTTAAAAAACTAAAAATAGAACTACCATATGACCCAGCAATCCCACTACTGGGCATATACCCTGAGAAAACCATAATTCAGAAAGAGTCATGTACCAAAATATTCATTGCAGCTCTGTTTACAATAGCCAGGACATGGAAGCAACCTAGGTGTCCATCATCGGATGAATGGATAAAGAAGATGTGGCACATATATACAATGGAATATTACTCAGCCATAAAAAGAAATGAAATGGAGGTGTTTGTAATGAGGTGGATGGAGTTAGATTCTGTCATACAGAGTGAAGTAAGTCAGAAAGAGAAAAACAAATACAGTATGCTAACACATATATATGGAATCTAAGGGAAAAAAAAAAAAAAAAAAGAGGTCATGAAGAACCTAGTGGCAAGATGGGAATAAAGACACAGACCTACTAGAGAATGGACTTGAGGATATGGGGAGGGGGAGGGGTGAGATGTGACAGGGTGAGAGAGTGTCATGGACATATATACACTACCAAATGTAAAATAGATAACTAGTGGGAAGCAGCCGCATAGCACAGGGAGATCAGCTCGGTGCTTTGTGACCACCTAGAGGGGTGGGATAGGGAGGGTGGGAGGGAGGGAGATGCAAGAGGGAAGAGATATGGCAACATATGTATATGTGTAACTGATTCACTTTGTTGTAAAGCAGAAGCTAGCACACCATTGTAAAGCAATTATACTTCAATAAAGATGTTTAAAAAAAAAAAAAAAAAAAAAAAAAGAAGTCTTCCGCTGTGGACTTTCCACGTGACCCTGAGAAACTTCCATCCTCCTTCTAGACCTCAGTTTCTCCTCTAACAGCAAGGACAAGGGCAAGCGTATCTCTAAGGCTGATAATAGCCAATATGAAGTAAGTTTGTGACTGAAATACCCATCCTTTTCATTCACGCTCATCAGAATAGCCAGAAAGAGGAAGACACTTTTCATGTGTTGGGTGGCTCAGTGGACAGTCTCCCTGCCTTTAAAGACTTCCGGAAGAAGAGCAAAGGTGATAAAAGAAACACTTCCCCTCATCCTTCTTTACTAGAGCATCTTTCCTCACACACAGGAATGATGGGGAAGCCCAGACCTGTGTGAAAGGGGTCAGAGGGCTTGGAGCAATCTAGGCTCTTGGCTCTAACAGATAGGTGAGCAAGGGAGAGTTATTTCAGTAAAAAAGAGAATTATTGGGTCAAATAACCATAGGATATGAAAGTCAAGGGACCATGGTTCCCCCAAAGGAAATACAGGATTCTGTTACCTAAAGAAAGAGAATATGCATGGGATGGGAAGAAAACAATCTGCAAACATCCAAATAATAGGACTCCAGTTGCTCCAAAACTTACCCCCAGGGGGCGGTGTGTTTAGGCATAATTTTGCCCTTACCTCCCAACCTTTCACCTAGAAACAAGGAAAGTACCCTTGACCTTGGCTTTGAGCACGAGGGACAAGTGTGCCGAGGCTGTCTGGACGATAATGTGAGCCGCTTCTGGGGCCAGCCCCAACTGTCAAGGACTGAAGCCAAGGCTGACAGCCTGCCTGTTTTCTGAAATTCTCCCATGAGAATTCTCTCCAATGAGAGATTTAGACCTAGCAATAGATGAAAGTCACCCCAGCCGTGTGGAGAAATGACGGAGAAAGCGCCAAAGACCATGTGCAGCAGGAAGTTCATTTATGGGGCTTTGTCTGCCCCACCCCAACACGGCCCCCAGTACATAAGGCCAGGCTGCCTCTGCCCCAGGGCGCCCCCCACACCTCCAGCAGGGACGAGACATAAGCTCGTCAAGTGGGGGGGTGGCTGGCATGGAGGCTCCCCCGAGGGGCCAGCCTCCCTCCTCAGACTCCTGACCAAGCCTTGCTTTGGCTGCAGCTGGACTCCTGGGGCCGGGACAAAGTCTGGCAAAGTGGCAATGCGCGTGGGGGCTGGGTGTGGATGGGAAGGACACAGAACGCTTTGTAAGCACATCTGGGCCGCTCTGCAAGGAGAAGCTGCTGACAGACTGTTTGCCAATAAAGAAAGTCACGCAGCCTAATGACAGTCAGATGGCTCTGCAGCCCGTCTTCATCTTGGCTGGGCTTTGCAGGATGGACCTAGGCGGATCCAGGCAGCTCTTCTCCTGGGGGACCCAATGCAGTGGAGTCTTGTGGCTCCTTCCATCAGCCAAGAGCCAAGAAGGCTCTGTCCCTTTCCTGAGTCAGGAGTCTGTGCTTTAGCCCAAGTCATTTGGAAGCACCACCTCCAAAGCTCTGGCCCATAGGGAGCCCCCTCCAATTGGCTTCTATTGAGCTATCCCTTGATTAGGACATTGATAACAGGGTCTGAGTCTCTGATGCGCAGAGCCTGCCAGCTCCTTCTCTCACGGTGTCTTCTTCCCAAGGTGACTCCTAGGAATTGATATGTCTTCTCAGCAAAAACATACTTGAAGCTCCCTGGAGGTGGGGCCTCCATCTTGTATTTTCTCCCCTGCGTAGTGGTGGGACTGGACACAGAAGAGGTATCCAATGTCTGGGTTCATCTACAGCTCCAGCGATCTGAGAGTGGGCATGGAACCCCATAGCACAAAGAGGAGAGAAAAGCCAAGAAGCAGGCCGCCCAATAACTGGGTCAGCTCCAAAACTGGGCTGGAGGCAAAGGGACGGGAAGCTGCTCAAAACTCATGACTCTCAAACTTTAACTACAGAAAACTTTTAGGGTCGAAATCTTACCTGAAGGCTCAGAGAAGGGGCTGCCTGGATGGGAGAAGGGGCCTGGGATATTAGTCAGTTCACTCTCTCCCTCGGGATCTCCATTCTTTCTCCCATGGAACGCCCAGAAAAACCACTGGGGATTCCTAAAACTTCTCCGGGCACAGTTTGAAAACCTCTCCATTAGCCCCTCTGCCAGCTTCCTGCAATGTCAGATGAGCAGATACCTCTCCTAGCCTTCTCTGAAATTAGGAAACAGGGAAGCATCCTCTATGGTAGAGACATCCCTGGACCTCAGTTCAGAAACCTTGGGCTCCAGTTCTAGCCCAGGCACCTCCTAGCTGAATAACCTTGGACTTAACATCTCTGAACTTCAAGTCCCTTATTTTAAAGCCGGGGTGAAGCTGCCCGTCTTGTGATGAAGTAGCTCTTGCTGAAATCCCCAGGATAGGCCTGGCACTTGACAGGCACTGCTTTTGTGAATCTGATTGTGCTATTGCCACACTATATCTTTGCAGAAGTAGGAGGACAGAGGGCCCTCACTGGATCAAACCTCGATCTAAGAGGCCGTCATAGAGTCTCATAGGCCCATGGAGCCGGGACGGGGGAGAGCAGCATTCGGGTATTGTTCCCTGGACGCATTTGTGAGGCTGCTGCAAGACATCCTGTACATTCTATTATTAGGAAAGGAACCCAGCCCAGGAGGCAATCATCACAAACCTCAAACTGCTGTTTACAAATGGAGGGAGTTTGGTGAGACCTAAAATGCTCTTCCCCAAATGCATTCTCCCCCGCCCCCTTGGTTTTTAAACCCATGTGGATTCCAAGGGAAATCGAATCCATATGTTTCTGGTTCATTTACACTGAACTCATCAAAATGTAATTTTGCAACATCTAGTTGACGTCCAGGATGTCTTTAGAAACCTCATTTTTATGCCTTTTTATAAGCCCCTCTCCCTTGGAGACAGGAAATTATGCCTTGCCAAGAGTGGGTGGAATTCCAGCCAAGCAGGAGTTCTACTAAGAAGACCCAAGAGGTTGAAAGGGCCTCTTATCTCAGTCTTGGGGACCTTTACCCATGTCTCCATTCTCAGGGTAGGAGCTACAAGAAGTACCCAAAAGGAGGTGCCCCAGGACAGAGTGGAGTCCAGACTACCTCCACTTCAACTCTGCCTCTTCTCACCTCCCTGATGGTCAAAGAGATTAAAAAGAAAAAGAAAAAAAAAAGCCAACTTGTTCCGCTTTGTTGGTGGGGATGCTGAGGCCCAAGGTGGTGAAGTGACTTGCCCAAGTCAACGGCATCACTGGGATTAACAAGCAAGATTTTTAAAAAGTCTTTCCAGGCTGAGGAGTGAGGACACGCCTTGGACAACCGAGGGATAAAATGGAGAGAAATAGATGTGGTTTCTGACCTGGTTCATTCCTAGACCTGACAGGATGCCGCGGTGTTACATTATCAGTGCACTCCCGGTTTCCGAGTAGGTTAATGGTCCATTTAAAAGTAAAATTTTGACCAGCTAATAAGGCTTCTGTCACAGGCTGCAGTTTACACACAAATTCGAATGCAAGGAAGGAGAGGGATGCCTCGGGGTCGCGTGGTGAAAGCGGATAAGTGGGGCATTTGGATTCGGGTCCTGCGTCCAGCAGGCAGTGGCATCCTCAAATACCTGCTCTAATTAATTAGAGCATCTTCTCTGGCTCCCTTCTCAACAATTACACAGGCAGAGAAAAATAGCATGTCTTCCAAGGGTTTGCAGAGGTCCCACCTATTTTGCATTGGTCATCTGGAGGGTAGTGACTGCCAGCTAGTCGCCCTCAGAGCCAGGCCTGAATGCAAGATGTGTGTTGGAAAGCGGCCTGATACAGAAAGAGGAGGCCTCTCAACCCCTTTTAGCAGAAGTTTGGAGGAAGACGGGGGCACTCAGACTAGGCAGACTTGGAGGGATGCAGCCAAACCCAGTTTTGGTCATCTCTACCCCGATCCCTGGTAATAGCATAATTAGCAGGGCATGGAATCCAGTCATGCCCTAGTGCCAGACTATCCACATTTGCTGCTTTGGGGATTGGCAGGCTTTGACAGGAGGAGCCTGTGTGGGTCTGCAGCACTCTGGCCCACAGTCTCTCCCAGGCCACCATGAAAATGAGCCTGGCTTCCACTAACATCAGTCCCCTTCTTCCCTGAAAAGCCTAAGACTGGGTCTGGCACTCAGTGTGCTGTTGCACTGAACCTGCCACAAGCGCGCTGATCAATAAAAATTCAGACAACACATGGGTGGTCCCCAACAATCTTAGCCAGTGGAGAGAAGACTGCCAGTTTTTCCCAGACAAATAGAAAAATTGCAATTGATACTGCCCTTCTTTCATTTTTCCTGCTTTGAATGAAGATATGATGCCTGAAGGTTTAGCAACCATCTTGCAACCAACCAGCGAGGATGAGCAACGAAAGCAACCAGCTAAGGAGAATGGGATAGAAAAACAGAGCGCTGATGACATTGTTGATACACTGAAGCATCTAGATCTAGAATAATGGCTACCTGAGAAAAATAAGCCCCCTGTGTTTCTGCACCTGTTGCTGGGTTTTGTTCTTTGCAGCTGGAAGCATTCTTACGTTAGTGAAAGTAGGGACTCAAGTCAAAGCCCCATGCAAATGAACTCCTAAGTCCTATGTTGTAGGCAAACAGGGAAGCTGTGAGTTAGCCCAGGAGACTGGTCTGCAGAGAGCAGCCGGCAGGAAGCAGTGGGCCTGCGGAGCCATGCGACCCAGGCCCTTGGAGCAGGGAGGAGGGACCAAGAACTAGTTCTGTCCCAGCCCAGCCCCAGGGACTCGAGCTGAGTCCTATGGAGAGGCACCTCTATCGCTTCTGCACACACCACAGCGTGATGCTGGCGTTCTGCAACCCCAGGAGCTCCAGAGACACTCCCTCGGGCAGGGTGACATTCCCTGACGATGTGTCCTCAGGTCACTGGGTTCAGCAAGGAGCATCCAGGAGCCGGGCCCCAGGGTGGGAGCCACGCCCTGAGACCCTGACCATGCCCCAGGGGCTGGAGCACCTCCTCCCCGGCTCCTGCCATGTCAGATGTCATACCTGATAGAAGCTGGCTAGACATGACAGGTGTCCAGTGGACATGGCCGTCCCCTACGTTGGTGAGGTGGGAGAAGGACAGGGCCAGGCACAGGTGGACTGTGTGAGCTCAAGCAGGGCAGCCACTGAAGATTCCAGAAACACTCGGGAACATCTGCAGG
Organism: Eubalaena glacialis; assembly: GCF_028564815.1. Lineage (NCBI taxonomy): Eukaryota > Metazoa > Chordata > Mammalia > Artiodactyla > Balaenidae > Eubalaena > Eubalaena glacialis. Next base: position 49,134,536 of record NC_083733.1, on the reverse strand, counting down.
GTGCTGAAATCTAGAGGGCCGGTTGGCACAGTGAGAGATGAGCCTTTTCATTATGGCATTAACAGTCCTTCATTTCTACCCAAAGCGTGGTGACACTTGGGGACATCTGGATTGCAGAGGTCCCAGTGGATAAAAAGGTTAGCCCTCACGTGGGGGATCTGACACGTTTATCTTTGGGGTCTGCCCGGGTACCTTGCCTGAGCCCATATTTTCCCTTCCTTCTTGTAGAAACTTCTCCTCTCCCTAGAAACCAGAAGTGTCCTGGAGCCAGCTGGGAGTGGGGAGCTGTACAGACAAAGAAGGCCTTTGCCTCCTCCTCACTAGAGCCTCTTGTTCCTTCTGGGCCCTGCCATCCTAGCAATCTAATAATGGGACTAGCCGTAGACTTCCCTCTAATCCCAAAGGAGGGCACTAAAGGTGGTCTTCATGAGCTGTAGGGAGGCTGGAAGCACTTCTCTATTCATGTCTGGGTGCATTCAGGACATCTCAGACCCTCTTCATCCTGTGAAGCGCCCCTGCTGAGCCACTCACGGCAGGGATGAGGCAGAGAGAGGCCCAGAAGATGCACACAGAGCAGCCGGATGTGACTTCTTTACTGGGCAACACGCCCCGGTACCCTTTCTTCTCTAGAAGGACCTCAGTTCTACGGAACTGAGACCATTGTTCCCCTGGACAACTTGAATTTCCCTACCAGGAGAAGAAAGCCCAATGGCTTAGTGCCCCTCTCTCTCCTCCTCCCATCCAGTGTATCATTGACTTAATGCCCAGTTCCACTGCCTAGATATTTGGTCCATAAAGAGAACTGAATTAGCTCCATTATCACTTCTCCTGGTACAATGGGCCCAGCAAGGTGACTGGCTTTCCTGCCCATGAGAGAAGTAATAGTCAGGAATGGAGCAGAGGCCAAAGTTATTTTGAATTAACTACTAGTGAACAGGATTTCTACAGCTATTTCTCAATACCTGTACAATCTGATGAAAATCAGACACAAGAGGAGCTCAATTTTGTTTTTCATTAATATTCACTTTGCTAACAGGAACAGATGATTTCTGGGAGCTGCCCCTGCCCTTTTAATTTGTCTCCCTATAATGCAGCGGAGATAGCCTCCATTATTAAACTGATTAGCAAGTGGCATGAATCTTTTCTCATAGATTTCTTCATTATTACTTATGCAGGACAATGTGTTTGGTTATTGTGAACCAGAAGGCTGGGGATAGGAATGATGAGGAGGAGGGGTAGAGCTGGGCTTTTAAAAATCCAAAAAAGCACTAAAAACCAACAGCAAACCTATCATGAAACAACACACTTTTAATTCTTTAATGGGAGGGTATTGCACAGATCACAGACGGAAATACACATTCTTGAGGATTGAGGGAGTAGGCAGATCTGACCATAGCATCCAAAATCAGGCAGGTCCTGAGCTTCTCTCTGGAGAGGAAGGAAATAGAACTCTCCATAGCCCCTATGACAGATATTTCTTTAGAGGCTTGAATGCTCCTTGAGATGGAGAGCTCACTACCTCATAGGGAAGCCAGGACCAATTTATGATCTATTGCCTTATCCTAGATTTATTGGAATTGAAGCCACCTTCCTCGTCAAGGTGACCCAGAGCAGGGACAGAGCTCTTTGGAAGCAGGAAGCTTCATTTTCCCATGAAGCACTTGGAGACCAAGTCCACAGTGTGACAGGACTCGGGGAAGGAGAACGGATGCACCCTGAGCAGCTCTCAAGGAACTTTCCCCTGGACTGGCTGAACTCACCTTATTCACAAAGTCCATTCACAGAGAGTACTTCATTTAAAAGTCAAAGAATGGTGTCAGCTAAATAGGTCAGGCATTAATACTTAAAAAAAAAAAAAAAAAAAAAAAAATTTTGAGATCTCTGAGGAAACTAAGGCCAAGAAGCCAAATGACTTGTCCCAAGGTTCCCACAGCTAGTAAAGGCAAGACGTGGGTGGGATTAAAGCCTGGGTCTTTGCTCTGCCCAAGTTCTAAATGGAAATGTTGGCTTTTCCAGGGTACCTGAGAAGTCCACTGTCCCAGCACCTGGTGCAAGATTTGGTCACTTAGGAAACTACTACAGCAGAATCAGAGGAACCAATGGATAACTCACTCCTTACTTTAAGGGATCTCTGCTCCATTCTCTACACAAGGTTTGATACCAGCTCAACTGGCATCCTTTGACATAAATACTGATGCTGCATCAGCCCAGCTCAGATATCGTCTCATTTCTTTGAAGAAAAAAAAAATTCAAATGTCATGGCCTGGTAGAACAGATAGTCCAAGATCTCACTGAACTCCACTCTTAAGACTTCATTTCTCATTACTCCCGCAAAATCGCCTCTGCTGTAAGGACCTCAGTGTCTCCTCTGCAGTCTCCAAAAGTTTCATGCTCATTTTCAGCTTCTTCCCATTGCTATATTACTTCTTCTCTTAGCCACCCTGGTACCAGTCTGGGCTGGTGAAAGAAATTCAATTTATGCTAATCTAAGCACAAAAGAGACTTTATTGATATACATAAATGTAAAGGCTAAAAAAGTAGTTGACTTCTGTCATGGCTGAATCTAGAGTCTCAGATAACATCTTTAAGACTCTGTCTCTCCCCATCTCCTTGGCTCTAGGTTCTGCTGCATTGGCTCCACCCTCCAGAAGCTCTTCCCTCATATGGCAAAGATGACTACTGAGAACATGAGGCTTTTAATTTATGAACTTAATAGATGTTGTAGAAAAATAAATCTCCTCTTTCCCAACTTTTCCAGAATAAAAGGCTATGATTAGGTAGGCTTGAGTCACGTGGCCACCCCTGCACCAATCCCTATGACAAAGAGGATAAAATATGTCAATTTTCTAGTGAGTCTCCTGTTCACCCACAAGCTGGAGGATAGCACAGCCTCATGGAAATACAAGGATAGAATGTGTGGGTGGGATGGTTGAGTCAGATGTAACCAGGAGGAAAAAGGAGTGCCAGAAGCCATAAAAACAAGAGTTGGCTAACACAGCCCTACTCTTTCCCTATGTTAATAATTCCTGCTTAATCATTAGGTAGGACATAACTTGAGTCCCATCCATCTTACACAAGAATAATACTTTATAACCCAATCTCCTAAGGTCTCTTCCTTTACTGAGTTTCTAGAAGACATCTGCCACAGAATGGAAGAATGCCAGTGCAGGGAGATTTATCAGAGATAGTTTAAGTATAATTTTTTTTTAAAAACTGAGATTTTTGAGATAGAACTGGTATTGACTGAGGATTAAAGCCAAATGAATAATAGAATATAGACTTCCTGACCTCCAATCAAGAGATCTTGCTACCATAATTCACCTAGGAGTGAGCCAAAGCAGCTCATGCTTATCTGTACTTTAGCCTCTGTCCCACATCTCCAGATTGGATCTAGGCTTCTTGAACTGGCAGTTGGTAGGTAGACTAGGAACATTGAAATAAGACAGAATAAAAGCTAATACCTTAGTTCTGTTATTTAGTGCTATTGGATTCTAGGGTGAAACAAAACAGAAGAACACAAAGTAAAATTACCTTTTAGAAGATCAGTTTTCTCAGCTGTAAAGTGGGAATAAGAAAAACTACTTGGGTTCCAGTTCTAGTTAACATGGAATAAGGATATTCCACCCTGTCTTTCTCACTGACTACAGCTAAAACCCTGAACAGGATAGATAGAGCAGTGATCTTAGGATTTTGAAAAGATAATGGTACCAGGCAAATTAAAGAAGAAAAAAAGATATCAAAATGCCAACAAAATAGTAGGAAATATCCTTAATTTCCCTCCTGTAGTTTGGTTTTTCCAACCTGAACTCAAAGGCAGTCCAAAACTTGGAACTGTGCACCAGAAAAAGGTCCAAGGTAAGTTCTGTATTTCTGATCAGAAAAGCCTAAAATAGGATACTACTATCAAAGCCAGTGGGGAAATTTCCCCACTTTTCTTTGTTTGTTTGTTTGTGTTTCATTTCTTCTGCTCCAGTGCAAGGCAATCCTACAGTGACAGAGCAACAGTGGTGGCTGGTAAGGTGCATAAAAATAGGAAGGAGGGAAAACCTTCTTCTCTGACCAGTGGAACTGTGGTCCCAAAATCATGAGGAGAATCCACATTCTTTTTTCCTCTCTATCACCTTGCCACTGGACCCTTGAGGTAGATGCAGGTGCAAGAAGTGAACAGCAGAGCAAGGAAACTAGTCAGAAGACCAGGAGAGGAAGTCCCTGGGAGCAAGAAAGTGTTGAGGAGATTGTGGAGAGAAGAGAGCTCAAGAATGTGATCCTATGAAGTTGTATATGAACTTCTGGGCTTGCACCCAAGCTGCATATGCATGGATCTGACCTTAAGCAACATACCAAAGGCTTTGAGAACTACACTACAGAATAGATTACTTCCCAGGTCCCAGACTGGACACACATGGAGAGCAGATCTGAATAGGCCTATAAGAGCTTTAAAAACAGAATTTAAGTTGGAACCAGAACCCACAAACTATGGGCTTTCAGTCTGAAGATAACTGGCTTGATTGCCTTCTGAAACAAAATAAACCAGAACAAAAATAAACATTCTTCAAAAGATTTAAACAAGAGTTGGAGTCTAGAATAATATTTAAAATGCCCAAGATACATTCCAAAATTACTTGAATATGAAGAATCAGGAAAATTTCTCTATTACTCAAGGTAAAAAAACAACATACACCAAACCTGAGGTGGCATAGTGTTGGAACTATCAAACAAAGATTTTAAAGCAGCTATTATAACTATGTTCCATGAAATAATGAGAAACACTCTTGAAATGAATGGAAAGCTATAAAGTCTCAGCACAGAAATAGAAGATATATAAAAGAATAAAATGAAATTTTTACAGCTAAAAGAATACAAAAACAAAAAATCCAATTCATTGTACTAGCTTACTAGCCTGGAGATGAGAGAGGAAAGATTCACTGAACTCAAAAGCAGATCAATAAAAATTAACCAGTGTGAACAACAGAGAGAAAAATAATTGAAAAAAATAGAGACAGAGGGACAGTGGAAAAATACCAGTGGTCTAATATTCATATTATTAAAGTTCCACAAGAATAAGAAAAAGAAGGCACTACAATAGATGATAGATGATAGATAGATAGATAGCTGAAAACTTCCCGAATTTGATGAAACACATAAATTTATAGATTCAAGAAACTCATGAAACCCAAAAGAATAAATTCAAAGGAATCCTTGCCCAGATATATCATTAAACTGTTAAAAAATTAAGGCAAAGAAAAAAATGTTGAAGGCACCCAACAAAGAATATATATATATTTTATAGAGAAATACTTATTTGAAGGACTTCAGAGTTCAAATATATATATATATATAGAGAGAGAGAGAGAGAGCAGAGGAAAGTGGCACAATGTTTTAATATTTTTAAGGGGCTGAAAAAGATGACTCTCAACCTACAATTTTATCCAGTGAAAATAATCCTTCAGGCATAAAGTAAAAGCAAAATAAAAACATTCTCAGATTAAGGAAACCTAAGAGAGTTACAGGGACTGAACTGAACTAAGAGAAATGCTAAAACAAGCATTTCAGGAAGAAGGGAAATGACATCAGGGGAAATTTGGAACATCATGAATAAAGGAGCAGTAATAGAAATGGTAAATACCTGAATAAATATAATAAGCTATTTTTCTCCTCTTAAGTTCCTTATAATATACATAAGTTGAAAGAAGAATATATAATATTGTCTGATGGCATTTCTAATGTATGTAAATGTAATACATATGAAAACAATATAAATGAGGGAAGGTTAAAGCTTCCATATTCCACCTCAAGTAACAAAATGTTATTTAGTTTTATAATTAAACAATGAGAATTTAAATCCTTAGAGCAATCACTAAATAAAACTGTAAAATACACACAATCAAAACTAAATAGTTATGTTATTTGTCTTTTTGTTGTTAAGTTGTATGAGTTTATTATATATTCTGTATACTAGACACTTGCTAGACCAAGATATATGATTTGCAAATATTTTCCCTTCTGTAAGTTGATTTTTCATTTTCTTGATAATGCCTTTCTATATTGTAATTTTTAAACTTCATATTTTCCTGATGCTTCAATATTCCCACCATCAGGCTATAAGCACCCATCCAGGAAACCAGATGCACCAGTGTGATAAGGCTAGCCCCTGCCACAAGTTCCCCTTCTTACCCTCCCCTGACTGCAACCTAGTGACATTTGAACACATAAGTGGAATACCCTCATGTCTTTTGCTTGTATACTTCATCCTGACCCCAATAAAGGCACTTACCCATAGGTCCTCACACTCTCTCTCTTGATTCCCCAGCTTCTTGGTTGAGCCTAGGGGGCTCCTCCCATATGGCCCCTGAGTGGCATGCCATTTCTTCCTCTCCTAGGACCTGTGAATATAATAAGACCCTTTTACTTTTGTATGTCTTTCTGCAGTGTTATTTTATGGCCACATCTGACTGATGGTTAAAAAACAAAAAAATTTAAGTAATATAATTATCCCTTACAACACACCTTGATACACAATGTATCTATTTTTTTCTTTTGTTGCTCATGCTTTTGGTGTCATATCTAAGAATCCTTTGCCAAATCCGAGGTCATGAAGATTTACCTCTATGTTTAATTCTAAGAGTTTTATGGTTTTAGTTCATATATTTAGGTCATTGATCAATTTTGAATTAACTTTTGTATATGGCATGAGCTACAGGTCCAACTTCATTCTATGTGGCTATCCAGTTGTCCCAGCACCTTTAGTTCAAGAGACCATTCTTCTCGCCACTAAATAATCTTGGCAACTTTGTTGAAAACAATTGGCCATTAAAATATGGGTTTATTTCTGGACTCTCAATGTTATTCCACTTGTCCAAGTCTGTCCTGATGCTAGTAACACTCTGTTTTGATTACTATAGCAAAATGTTAATTTTGTTATATAAATTTCATTTCAATTTTTTAAGTGTAAGAAAAAAGTAAAGTGAAATAAAAACACATATTCAAATATCCAAAGGAAGGCAGGGAAGGGGAAAGAGAAGAATGAAAAAAACTTAGGAAACACCAATTCTTTTCACGCTCTTCCAAAAACTTGCGGAGGAAGGACCTCTTGCTATCTCATTCTATGAGGCCAGCATTACTCCTATACTAAAGCTAGACAAAGATGCTACAAGAAAAGAAAGCTATAGCCCAATTTCCCTTAAGAATATTGATACAAAATTCCTCAACAAAATACTATCAAATGGAATTTAGTAGCATGTTAAAAGGAATATACATGATGACTAAGTGGGATTTATTCCTGGAATGCAAGGGTGTTTTGACATACATAAATCAATCAGTGTAATACACCATGTAAATAGAAATAAAAGAAAATAATACACATGATCATATCAATTGATGCAGAAAGAGCATTCAACAAAATTCAAAATACTTTCATGATAAAAACGTTTAACAAACTAGTAATAGATGAAAACTTCTTCAGTATGATATAGACCATATATGAAAACCCCACAATTATCATGGTGAAAGGCTGAAAACTTTTCCCTTATGATCAGAAACAAGATAAGGATGCAAGCTTTCACTATTTCTATTCAACACTGTATTGGAAATCTTAACCAGAGCATTTAAGCAAGAAAAATAAATAAAAGGCATTCAAATTGGAAAAGAAGAAGTAAAGTTATCTGTGTTCACAAATGACGTAATATTAAACATAGAAAACCCTAAATATTCCACAAATAAATATGTTAGACTTAATAAATAAATTTAGCAAAGTTGCAAAATAATCAAACCCCCAAGTCAGTTGTATTTCTATATATTAATAATGAACAATCCAAAAAGGAAATTGAGATATTTTATTTACAATAGCATCAGAAAAATAAAATACAGTTGACCCTTGAACAACACAGGGTTGAACTGTGTGAGTTCACATACATATGGGTTTTTTTCAGTAAATTCTACAACAGTACTACATGATCCATGGTTGGTCAAATCCGTGGATATGGAACTTTGGTTATGGAGGGCCAGTTATAAAGTTATACATGGATTTTTATACTGTGTGGAGGGTTGGTGCACTAACCACCACATTGTTCAAGGGTCAACTGTACTTAGAAATAAATTTAAACAAAGAGGCAAAAGAGTTATATATGGAAAACAACAAAACATTTCTGAGGGAAATTGAAGAAGACATAAATAAGTGGAAAGATATCTTGTGTTCATGAATTAGAAGACTTAATATCATTAAGATAATAATACACCCAAAAACATCTAGAGAGTTCATGTAATCCCCCTCAAAATCCCAAATGGTGCTTTTTGCAGAAGTAGAAACACTCATCTTAAAATTAATTTGGAATCTCAGAGGACCCCAAATAGTCAAAATAATCTTGAAAAAGTAGAACAGAGAGAACTCACACTTCCTGATTACAAAACTTAATACAAAGGTGCAGTAATCAATGCAGTGTGGTACTGGCATAAGGACAGACATACTGACCAATGGAATGGAATAGAGACCCCAGAAATGAACCCTTATGTATAATATCAAAGGATTTGTGACAAGGGTACAAAGACTACTCAGTGGGGGAAAGGACAGTCTTTCCAACAAATGGTGTTGGGAAAACTGGATATCCACATGCCAAAAAAATGAAATTCAAATGTTAAATTGACTGAAAATAAAGACTCAAACAAAAAAGCCAAAATTATACAACTTGTTGGAAAAAAAAATGACATTGCATTTGGCAATGATTTCTTAGATATGACATCAAATATATAGGCAAAAAAAGAAAAAAGATGACTTGGGCTTCATCAAAATTAAACACTTTTATGCGTCAAAGAATATTATTTAGTGATTGTAAAGACCACCCACAGAATGGGAGAAAATATTTTCAAATCATATATCTGATAAGAGTAATATCTAGAATATATAAAGAACTCCTACAGCTCAACATCAACAAAAACAAACAACTCAGTTTAATAATGGGCAAAGGACTTGAATAGATACTTCTCCAAAGAAGGTATACAAATGAACAATAAGCACATGAAAAGATGATCAATATCATTAGTTATTATGAAAAGCAAATCAAACCTACAATGAGATACCACTTCACATTCATCAGAACACAGAAAGTAAAAAGCATTGGCAAGGAGGTGAAGAAACTGGAACCCTTCTGCATTGTGGTTGGGATGTAAATTAGTGCAGCCTCAGTGGAAAACAGTTTGGCATTTCCTCAAAGTTAAACATAGAATTACCATATGATCCAAAAATTCCACTTCTAGGTATGTACCCAAAAGAACTGAAAGCAGGGACTCAAACAGGCACTTGTACACCAAGTTTCATAGCAGCATTATTCATAATAACCAAAATGTGGAAACAAGTCAAATGTTCATCAACAGAATAATGAATTTTAAAAATGTATTTTAGGGCTTCCCTGGTGGCGCAGTGGTTGAGAATCTGCCTGCCAATGCAGGGGACACGGGTTCGAGCCCTGGTCTGGGAAGATCCCACATGCCGCGGAGCAACTGGGCCCGTGAGCCACAACTACTGAGCCTGCGCGTCTGGAGCCTGTGTTCCGCAACAAGAGAGGCCGCGACAGTGAGAGGCCCGCGCACCGCGATGAAGAGTGGCCTCCCCTCGCCGCAACTAGAGAAAGCCCTCTCACAGAGACGAAGACCTAACACAGCCAAAAATAAATAAATAAATTAAAGATAATAATAAAATAAACAGCAACTACTTAAAAAAAAAAAAAGGAATGGAATTCTGATACATGCTACAATATGGTTGAACCTTAAATATATTATGCTATGTAAAATAAGTCAGACTCAAAATAAGGAATACTGTATCACTTCACTTATATGACATACTTATAATAGGTAAATTCATAGAGACAAAAAGTACACTAATGGTTACTGGGGCTGGGAATAGGGAGAAATGGGGTGTTATTATTTAATGGGCACAGAATTTCTTCAGGGTGGTGAAAAAGTAATGGAAATGGATAGTGGTGATGGTTATACAACACTGAATGTACTCAATACCACTAAATTGTACACTTAAAATGGTTAAAAATTTTTTTGCTGTGTATTTTACCACAATAAAAATAATACACACACAAATATATATGCATGTACATGTGTATATAAACTTTTCAAAAACTTAGGAAACAAACAAAAAATGGTGGGCATACATCCAAACCTACCAATAAATTACATTAGATATAAGTGTTTTAAAGACACCAATTAGGAGACAGAGGTTGTCAAAATGAATTTTTAAAAGACCCAACTATCTGGTATCAACAAAAAAACCACTGTAAATGTATTGACATTGGAAGATTAAAGTAAAAGAACGGAAAATAATGTACCATGTAAACACTAATCAAAAGAAACCTGGAGGGCTTCCCTGATGGCACAGTGGTTGAGAATCTGCCTGCCAATGCAGGGGACACGGGTTCGAACCCTGGTCCGGGAAGATCCCACATGCCGCGGAGCAACTAGGCCCGTGAGCCACAACTACTGAGCCTGCGCGTCTGGAGCCTGTGCCCCGCAAGAAGAGAGGCCACAACAGTGAAAGTCCCGCACACTGTGATGAAGAGTGGCCCCCGCTTGCCGCAACTAGAGAAAGCCCTTGCACAGAAACAAAGACCCAACACAGCCAAAAATAAATAAATAAATTTATTAAAAAAAAAAGGAAACCTAGAATGCTTATATAAATATCATACAAAGTAAAAAAATAATAATAAAAGCAAGAAAAGTTATCAGAAATAAAAAAGGAACAGTACGAACGGTAGAAAGGTCTGTTTACTAATAAGCCATTACAATTTTAAATATGTATGTACCTAACTATATAGCTTCAAAATACATGAAGCAAAAAATGATAGAACTGAAAGGAGAAATAGACTAATGCACAATTATAGTTGAATACTTCAACATATCCTTCCCAGTTAAAGACACAACAAACAGAAAATCATCAGAGACAGAAGAACTGAACACCATCAACCCACTGGATCTAATTAACACTTATAGAACACTTGCCACAATAACAGCAGAATGCATATTCTTTGCAAGTTTACATGTAACAATCACCAACATAGACCATATCCTGGGTCAAAAAAATTGTTTTAATTGAAATCATACAAAGTATGTTCTCTGACCATACTATATCAATTACTTTTGCCCAAACCATCATGCTCAGCTTTCAACAAAAATTTACAATCATTCCAAAAAGAAAAAAACAAAAAACAAAAAACACACAGTCTAAAAAGACAAAGCAAGCAGCAGAACCAGATTTAGATTTGGCAGAAATTTTGGATTTATCAGAGAATTTAAAATAACTATGATTAATATGCTAAAGACTTCGATAGATAAAATGGACAACATGAAATAACAGATGGATAATGTAAACACAGAGATAGAAATTAAGAAAAAATCAAAAGGAAATGCTAGGAAACAAAAAACAGGGTAACAAATGGAAAATGTCTTTGATGGGCTTATCACTAGACTAAACACAACCAAGCAAAGAACAATAAGCTTGAAGATATACTAATAGAAACTTCCATAATTGAAATACAAAGAGAAAAAAATAATGAAAAATACGAAATGGGATATTCAAGAACTGTGGGACAATTACAGGAAAAAAATAACATAAATGTAATGGGGATACCAGAAGAAAAAGAGAGAGAAAAGAAAATATTTGAACTAATAATGGCTGAGGATTTTCCAAAATTAATGACAGACACCAAATTGCAGATCCAGGGGGCTCAAATAACACCAAGTAAGATAAATACCAAAACTACACCAAGGAATATCATATTCAAACTGCAAAAAAATCAATGACAAAGAGAAAATCTTGAAAAAAGCTTACCTACAGAGGAAAAAAGATAAGACTTACATCAGACTTCTTTTCAGAAATGATGCAAGCAAGAAGAGTGTGAAGTTAAACATTTAGAGTTGAAAGAAAATAACCACCAACTTAGATTCTATATCCAATGAAATTATCCTTCAAAAGTGACAGAGAGATACTTTCTCTGACAAACAAGAATTGAGGGAATTTGTCACCAGTAGACCTGCCTTGCAAGAAATGTGAAAAAATGTTCTTCAGAGAGAAGAAAAATTATATAGTTTAGAAATTTAGATCTACATTTAAAAGGAAGAAATCAATTAGAGAAGAAATAAATGAAGATAAAGTAAAATCTTTTATTTTTCTTATTCTTACTTGATCTAATAGATAATACCTTGTTCAAAATATAATAACAACAATGAATTCAGTGAGTATAGTTTGGATAAGAGAAATTAATGACAGTAATATTATAAGGAATGAGAGGGAGGAATTGGAAATACTCTCTTGGAAGACACCTGCACTACCAGTGAAACATTAGAGTGTTATTTGAAAGTGGCCTTGGATTAGTTGTAAAAGCATACTGCAAACCCTAGGGCAACCACTTTAAAAAATTTTAAGAGAAGGTATAATTGATATGCTAAAAGAGGAAAAAAATAGAATTATATTAAATGGTCTGTGAACACCAGAGAAGCCAGAATGAAAGAGTAGAAGACAGGGAAAAAACAAAGTACAAGGACAATGAATATTTTAAAAGTTAACAATTATGGTAATCCAGTTATATCAATAATCACTTTAAATGTGAATGGTCTAAATACACCAACAAAAAGACAGAGACTATCATGGTGGATAAAAACAATCAAGACCCAAGTATATGTTGTTTATAAGAAACCCATTTTATATATAAAAGCACAGCTAGAATAAAAGTAAAGGGGTGGATGAAGATATACCATACTAACACCGATCAAAAAAATTTGGAGTAGTTGTATTAATTTTAGACAAGTATGACTTTAGAGCAAGGAATAGCATCAGTAATAAATAGAGGCATTACATAATGATAAGGGGTCAATTCTCCAAGAAGACATAACCATTCTTAATGTTCATATGCCTAACAACAGAGCATCAAAACATGTGAGACAAAATGTAACAGAACTTCAAGAGAAATAGATAAATCCATTATTATACTTGGAAACTTTGACACCCCTCTACCAGTAACTGACAGATTCAGCAGGCAAAAAATCAGTGAGGATATGGTTGAATACACAGCACCATCAATCAGCTGGATCTAATTGACTTTTATAGACTACTTCATCCAACAATGGTAGAATACACATTCTTCTCAAGCCCACATGGAACATTCACCATGATAGAACACATTCTAAGATATAAAACATATTTTAACAAATTTGAAGAAATAGATAGCATGCAAAGGATGCTCTCAGACCACAATGGAATAAACTAGAAATGAATAACAGAAAGAGAGCTGGAAATCCCCAAATATTTGAAGATTAAACACACTTCTAAATAACACATGGGTCAAAGAAGTCTCAGGGGAAATTTTTAAATATTTTGAACTAAAAGAAAATGAAAATGCAATCTATTAAAAATTGTGGAATGGAGTAAAGCTGTGATTTATAACACTGAATGCATATATTGGAAAAGAAGAAATATATAAGATCAATAATCTAAGCTTTCACCATAGGAAACTAGAAAATAAATGGCAACTTAAATCCATAGTAAGCAGAAGAAAAGAAATAACAGAACTCATAAAATAATTGATATAGAAATCAGGAAAACAACAGAAAATCAGTGAAACCAAAAGCAGTTTCTTTGAGAATATCAATAAAATTGAAAAACCCCTAGCCAGGCTAACCAAGAAAAAAAGAGAAAAGATACTGAACCACGGACATTAAAAGAATAATAAAGAATTTTTATAAATAATCATATACCCACAAAGTTGATAACTTAAATGAAATGGATCAATTTCTTGAAAGACATACTAATTCTCTAGAACCTGTTCCAGAAAGCAGAAGCAAAGGGAACAATTCTTAAAGCATTCTCTGAGGCCAGCATTACCTCATACCAGAACCAGAGAAAGACACAACAAGAAGGGTAAACTACAGATTAATATCTCTCATGAATACAGATGCAAAAATCTCAACAAAACATTAGAAAATCCAACCCAACAATGTATAAAAAGAATTATACACCATTACCAAGGGGACTTATTCCAGGTTTGCAAGACTGGAATAAATCATATTCATAATCAAACATATCAACAGGCTAAAGAAGAAAACCATATAATCACACAAGTAGATCCACAAAAAGCATTTGAGAAACTTCAACACCTATTTACAATAAAAAACTCTCAGAAAACCAGGAATGGAGAGGATTTTTCTCAACTGGATAAAGGATATCTACAAAACGCCCACAGCTAATATCATAGTTAATGGTGAGAAACTAGATACATTCCCCCTGTGACTATGAATAAGGCAAGGATCCCTCTCATTATTGTTAACATTGTGCTGGAAATCCTAGCTAAGCCAATAAGGGAAGAAATTCGTTTTCCTATATACCAGCAATGAACAAGTGGAATTTGAAATTAAAAACACAGCACCATTTACATTAGTGCCCTCCAAAATGAAATACCTAAGTATAAAATGTGTACAAGATCTATATGAGGGAAACTACCAAACTCTGATGAAAGAAATCAAAGACAATGTGAAAAACGGAAAGATATTCCATGCTTATAAATAGGAAGACTCTATATTGTTAACATAGTGATTATTCCCAACTTGATCTACAGATTCAGTGAAAGCTAAATCAAAATCCCAGCAAGTTATTTTGTGGATATCAACCAACTAATTTCAAAGTTTATATGGAAAGGCAAAAGACCCCTAAGTAATCAATACTATATTTAAGAAGAAGAACAAAGTCAAAGGACTGACACTACCCACCTTCCAGTCTTACTATAAAGCTACAGCAATCAAAACAATGTGGTATTGACAAAGGAATAAACAATAGATCAACAGAACAGATGTAGGCCCATACAAATATAGTCAGTTGATCTTTCATAAAAGAGTAAACACAATCACATGGAGAAAAGATAATCTTTTCAACAAATTTTTCTGTAACTACTGGACAGCCACATGAAAAAAAAAATTAATCTAGACACTGACGTTATGCCTTCCCAAGAATTAATTCAAAATGGATCATAGACCTACATGTAAAATGAAAAGCTATAAAACTTTTAGGAGATAACATAGGAGAAAATGTAAGTGACCTGGGGTTTGGCAATGAATTTTAAAAGTATCAAAAGCATGATCCCTGGAAGAAAAGATTGGTAAGTTGGACTTAACTAAAATTAAAATAACTTCTCTGTGAAAGACACTATTAAGGGAATAAAAAGACTGAGAAAAAATATTTGCAAACACATATGTGATAAAGAACTTTTATCCAAAATACACGAAGAACTCTTATAACTCTACAACAAAAATTGAACAACCCAATTAAAAAGTGAACAAAAAATCTGAACAGATACCTGACCAAAGGAGATATACAGATGGCAGATAAGCATAGGAGGTATTCAACATCATGTGTTATTAGTGAATTACACATTAAAACAATGAGATACCACTCCACACCTATTAAAATAGCTAAAATCCAATCCACTGACAACCCCAGATGCTGGTGAGGATGTGGAGAAACTTTGATTCATTGCTGGTGGAAATTCAAAATGGTACAGCCACTTTGGAAGACAATTTGGAAGTTTCTTACAGACTTAACCATAGACTTATAATAAGATTCAGCAATTGTGCTCCTAGATATTTACCCAATGAGTTGAAAACTTATGTCCACACTTCACGTGAAAACCTGCACACAAATGTTTATAACAGTCTTAATTGACAAAAATTGGAAGGAACCAAGATGTTGTTCAATACACGAATGGATAAACGAACAGTGGCACGTACATACAATGAAATATTATTCAGTGATTCAAAGAAATGAGCTTTCAAGCCATGAAAGAACATAGATGAATCTTAAATGCATATTTCTAAGTGAAAGAAGCCAGTCTGAAAAGAGTACATATTGTGTGATTCCAACTATATGACATGTTGGAAAAGATAAAACTACAGAGACAGTAAAAAGATCAGCGGTTGTCAGGGGTTGAGGGGGTGAGATTGTGAAAGAATTAATAGGTGAAGCACAGGGGATCTTTTGTGTAATGTAATGGTTGTACATAACTTTATGTACTTGGCAAAAACTGTACAATACAAAATGAACCCCGTTATAAACTATGGACTTTAATTAATAACAATATGTCAATTGGTTCAACAATTGTAACCCCAATGCAAAATATTAATAATAGGGGAAATTATGGGAGGGGAGGGAGAAGATTTGGGAAGTCTCTGTATTTTCCTTTCAATTTTTCTATAAACATAAAGCCACTCTAAAAATTCTATTAAAAATTATATGGATCAAGGAGAAATTTAGAAAATATTTTGAATTGAAAGAAAGATAAAGACAGCATATAAAATTTGTGGTAGGCACTTAAATCAGTGCT
This sequence comes from Eubalaena glacialis, assembly GCF_028564815.1. Classification (NCBI taxonomy): domain Eukaryota; kingdom Metazoa; phylum Chordata; class Mammalia; order Artiodactyla; family Balaenidae; genus Eubalaena; species Eubalaena glacialis. Next base: position 49,118,172 of record NC_083733.1, on the reverse strand, counting down.
TTGGGAAATTTATGAGATTCAAAGTTTACATTAGAAGGGAGAAAAGATGTCAAATCAGCAACCTAAGCTACTACATAAGACACTAGGAAAAGGGCAAAATAAACCCCAAGCAAACAGAAGGAAGGAAATAATAAAGAGAAAAGAAAATTAAAAATCAACAGAGAAAAAGCAATGAAACAAAAGTTGATTCTTTGAAAAACAAATTAAAAGGAAAGATAAATCTTCAGCCAGGAAAAAAAAAGACAGACAACATACATTACAAACAGCAGAAATGACAAGAGGGAAGATCCAGACAGGTATTAAAAGGCTCATAAGGGAATACTATGGGAAAACTTTATGCACATAAATTCAACAACCTAGGCTAAATGAACGAATTCCTTGAAAACCATGATCAACCAAAATTTATCCAAGAAGAAACAGATAACCTGAATAGTCTTATAATTATTAAAGACCTTGAATTGATACTTTAAAAAGAAAAACTTCTGAAAAAGAAAACTACAGGCTCAGATGATCTCACTAAGTTCTAACAAATATTTAAAGAAGAAACAATACCAATTCTACACAATCTCTTCCTGAAAATAGGGAGAACTCTTTCCAGCTAGGTTATCACTGCCCTGATACCAAAAGCAGACCAAAGCAATATAACAAAGGGAAAAAAACTACAGATCAATATCCGTCATGACCCTAGATGCAAAAGTCTTCAATATAATATTAGTAAATTAAATGCAGAAATACATAAAAATAATAAAATACCATGATCAAGTGGGATTTATCCTGGGAATGTAGAGCTGGTTCAATGTTTGAAAATCAATGTAATACACCTTATTAACAGGCTAAAGAGGGAAAAAAAACATAAACAAATAAATCTATGTAGAGGAAGTTTTGACAGAATTCAACACCCATTTATATATTTTTTTAAACTCTCAGCAAATTAGAAATAGAATGGAAATTCCTCAACCTAATAACACTGTATAGAGGACAGGTACAAAAAACCTACAACTGACATCATACTTAATGGTGAGAGACTGAATGCTTCCCCCAAGACAGGGAACAAGGCAAGAATGTTTACCTCCAGCAATCCTATCTAACATCTTACTGGATGTCTTAGGCAGTGTCATAAGACAAGAAAAAGAAATAAAAGGCATACACATTGGAAAGGAAGAAACAAAATTGTCCTTATTCACAGAAAACTTGATTGTCTACTTAGAAAATCCCAAGAAATCTACAAAAAAGCTTTCCAGAACTAATAAGTGAGATTAACAAGGTCATAGGATAAAGAATCAACACAAAAATATTAATCTTACTTCTAGATACAAATAATGAATAACTGGAAACCAAAATTTTAAAACCAGTATCAATTATGAAAGCTCCAAAAATGAAATAGATATAAATCTAACATTTGTAAGTATCTGTATGTTGAAAATTTTTAAATGATGATAAAAGCAATCAACGATGATTTCAATAAATACTCATGCATGTTTGCCAACATTATCTGATTTTAAAACTTACTATATAGGTAATCAAGACAATGTGTTTTGGGTAAGGGGATAGACACATAGATCAATGGAACTGCATAATTTCTAGAAATAGACACACACAAGTATGGTCAAGGTACAAAGGCAAGTCAGTGGAAGGAGGAGACTGCCAAGGGTGAGCTGTCAGAGGGGAGGAGTTTGGACACACCGCAGACCTCCAGGAATCACTTGTAACTATGGTTACCATAAACTGAGCTCAGAGAATTTAAGTAAGCTGTTTGCATTCTGACAGCCAGGAAGTGATCCAGTTCCCATTCCAACCGGATCACTCAGGCTCCAAAATGCATACCTAGCTCTCTAATCATCAAATTCTACATCTCAGAAAATGAGAATATTATCTACCTTGAAGGGTAGTTGTAGGGATTCTATAAGATTTCAAGTGTTTATCAAAGTGTCAGCAGGGGCACAATCAATGGAAACCATAGTTACGACTCTCTATTCTAATAAGAATAGGATTATTCCTATTAGAAATACAGGCCCTGCAGTTGGAACATGAAAAAGTCACATTGTCAAAATGACCCTTAAAAATACTTGAAATCACTTGTAAATTAGTCTACCTGATTTTGTATATTCAATGTTATACACAGTTTGTATACGTATATAAGTATATGCCGTCTTTTTCAGGTTATAATGAACACCTACAATAAACAAAGTTCACAATTCACTATAAAATGAGGTCATTTCAGTCACTAGGCTTGCGCTGATGGCGCATCTTTCAGCCCCAGAACTTTCTGCTCTAGGATTTTAGCAAGATTTCTTAAAAAGCGTGAGGTGTAAAGAGAGGCACCCACACCTAACAGGATGAGCTGGGCAGAGAGGGCCTTGCTCTGCATGGAGACCCCTGCACTCCCCGACTCCGAGTTGCTAAATCCTCAGTGGGTATCCTTGGACACTGCCATGAAGCATGACCCTTCTTTGTGGGGCCTGCCGCCAGGACGCTACAGGGCAGTGTGAGTGGGCTGAGCCCCACTGCCCAGGGACAACGTGACAGCTGTCTACAGTTTCTCTCCCGAGCACAGAAAACCAAGATACCAGCTCTAGGATTTGTCTGCCTGGCTCATCGCCTTCCTGTTCGCCCTTGCTTTCTCTCAGGTGTCTCTGTGAGTGTGTTATCAGGGGGAGAAAGGGGCTGGAATGTCTGCACACTGGTGCAGAGGCCTGGGGCGGCAGAAAGAGCGCTGAGTCCCATGGACTGTCAAGCACTCGGCTCGGCCCGTTGGCTGTACTCCCTTCAGCAGTCTACTTGGCCTCTCTGATACCTGACTTCTGATTTAAAAAAACAAAACAAAACAAAAATCGCTCTTGCAGGGCAACTAAAATTTTAAAAAGCTACTCTCTTAAAAGCATTGCTTCAAAAAGAAAATCCTTTAGCGTCCTGATGGCAGACTCCACGAGAAGGGTCATGCTTCATGGCAGTGCCCAAGGATGCCCACTGAGGGTTTAGAAACTCGGAGTGGGGGAGTACAGGGGTCTCCATGCAGAGGAAGGGAAACTGGGCCAGTTTCCCTTCCAGCCAAGCCTGAATAATCACGCAGGAACTGAATAAAAAAGTGACACTCATAGGTAAAAAAAAAAAAAGCATGCAAAAGGAGAACCAAAGAGGATGTGAGAGAGGTATGACCACAACTGGGTGGCAGCAAAGCCCCAGTCAGCCCAAGTAAGAGACAGGGTCCAGACCCAAAACCCAGAGCCTGGATGCCAGGGCACAGGCAGCTGCCCAGGAGGAAGTTTCGGCAGGATTTGCTCTGAACCTCACAACATCATTCCCATCCTCTTCACTCTTTTTCATTTACAAGATAAATAATTTTAAGATGTAACTAAAATTATTTTACAATCTTTTAATCACTAGAAATTGTGTATAATTATTTTACCTCCACTCTAGTGCCAAGAATTGCTGTGAATTACTTGACTTCTCGAAGTGTAGAAAGAAAATGCTTCAATTTTGCATTCATTAAAGAATTTTTTACCCATTCCTGTCCATTAGCTGCTACCACACAATGGCTAAGAATGGCCATTACCACAGACAGAAATAGGGACATAAATTTCCTGCTAATGAAAATGTCAGGGGGAGATGCCGTCTATCACAGATGGTTCTGATGTGGAGAGGGCTTTTTTCTGCCTTGCACCTTTCTCCAGTTTCTAGGAGACCTGCATGGAAGGGCAAGTGTCTTTTATTTATCGATACCTGGAAAGCATCCTTTGCAATGGATTGAGGACTACGCTCAGATCCTAGTAAATATTCCATTGATTTTTAAAATTGCTCCCTTTCTTATCAGGCCTCACAGGGTCTCTGCCTGGGAAACCTCGCTGACCTTCTCCCCTCCTGATGAGGCCACTTTTCTTGAGATCAGAGGCATCACATGCAAATGCTGCTGCCCACCTGCTCCCTCACCATTTATGAGGTGAACATGACATCAGTCAGCTGTGCTCAGCGGTCCCCACCTTCCTCATCCCCCTCAGGGTGGGGAGTTCCATCGCTCAAAGTTTTGAGAGCTTATTCAGAAACACACTTATTCCGCCCCAAGCAGAAGGATGGATTTAGTTAGTGTTGGGTGGTGTCCAGCTCTGGCCATGGCCTACAGCTCTATGGCTTCACAGGGGCACAAGTGCAGATCTGAGTGCTGGGTCCTTGTACCCATACAGCCTCAGAGGCACAGTCCCAGAGCTCCCCAGCCAGGGTTTTGTTCCTTTTGGGGGAAAGCCATCTCCCTGCCAGGCTTGCAACTCAATTGGAAGCTGCTAGAGGCAATGTTGTTGCTCCCATAATAATCAAAGACCACGAGGCCCACTTTGGAAAACCCCAGTTTACTCACAGAGAAAAAATGGAGTCAGGAGGTACTTTTAAAAACCAAGCACTTTTGAAAACCTCATGTACATCTATCGCTACTTGGATCTGTGTTTGCCCCTAAATTCCCTTTGGCTAGCATGGCTGTCGAGAGGGCTCTAGTCATAGACTAACAAATATCTCTTCACACGGCACGGCTTTTCACACCTAGAGCCTCCTTACGGGTATCGTAGTCAACAGGGCTTGTCCACTACAAAATCACACAAGCATTCAGTAGGTACTCAATAAAGCTTATTAGCAAAAAGGGGGCTAAGAGACAAATTGACTACTCATTAGTCTTTCTCTACACAAATGTGCTGGCCTAGCTGTCAAAAGGATTCCAAAAATATCTGTTCTCCAGAAAACTTCCAGACGGGTTGTGTTGAATGACTATTTTAGAAATAGTATTTCAACGTGTTAAAATGACTATTACAAGCCACCGTTTGGCTCCAGTTCAACTAAAGATGAATGAATGAAATCAATTTCCTGGATCAGAAGGTCTTTGGTTCCCGGGACCACTAGCAACTGGCCCACCTCAGTTTCTCATATTGCACAGGAAGTAGAGATGGTCAAAAGATTGTACCACAAAGTACTGCAGAACTTCTCCCCCTTATTTAGCCCGTGTTTAATGAGTATTTACTACAGTCACCAAGACCCTCCCTTCATTTCTATGGGCTACGTGTCTTCAGCTATACTCTCTGTGCTATCTGTGGGAAGAAGTAACCTGCAGGCACTAAGTAGCAAGATTTAAACAGGAACGTGAAGGGTGAGAAAAGCCAGAGCCACACAGACGTAGACCCGGGATCAGCCAGGGCAGAGATGCTGGAACCAGGAATGGAGGGCTGTGGCAGGCAGGCTGAGCAAACTATGGTCCGCTGGCTCGGGCCATGACGCTCATGAAGGCCCTATTATTACCTCTAGGCCATATTGATATCTTACTTCTTTCTCATCCAAAGGAAAACTGAGTTCCATGTGTACATTACCATGTTCTTAAAAAACAACAGTAACGCCAATAACAAGACATGTAGTGCTCTGCTCCAGTAGCCAAGGGTGACTCCTGCTACTGAAATAAGTAACCTAAAACCAATAGTAACTAAAAATCTCAGAGTCTCTCAGGGAACACAGCTCCTCTGCAGAATTTGTCTACACTCAGGAGTGATGCCTGTAGCAGTTTTAATGTTATTTAGGGCTAGAATCTTCTCTGCAGAGCATTGCAGTACCTTCTAAAAAGCCCATTCCCAAGGCCATCTCTTTCTTGAAATACCTCCATCATCTCAGAGTTCAGAAAGCACCAATATTTAACAGGAGCCACACCAAACAGCCATCTTTCAGCCTTAAGACACCCATCCAACCGCATGGAAAGAAGAAGCAATGGAGCAAGGTGAAACCCCATCAAGCCCAATTTCCTGTCATGGCCTAATATAGTAGCCCAATGGATGCTTGTCAATGAAAGATGAGAAAAATACCACATCAACCATTAGGGAGCTCACAGACTAATCAGAAAATAAAGTAGCCAAATGATGATAGCACAAAAATAGAATATGGTGCCCAAAGTGCTTTGCAAGATTTGGAGGTGAGAAGGTTCTTCTACCGTTAAGCCAGATGTAGGGCTTTCCATTCTCAGAGCATCTAAATGCAAGATGCTTTACCACCTGGGTTTGCTGTGTAATATCCAAGACTTGGAGATGTATCAGAAGAGCTCCCAGCCTTGGAGAAGATCTGGCCAATGGTGTGGTTTGAGATTGAGAGGCAGGGAGCAGCCTGTGGGGTTAAGGAAAGTCAATAAGAACATGAGGTTCCCCAAATCTTCAAAGAGCTTTTTATGAGATTTCCTGGGATTGAAACCATAATCCTCCCTCAACAAGGTGAGCACCGTGATGCCTGGATTTACCTATCCCAGAGGACCCAGTGGAGGTAGGCTTTCCATGCAATGAGCTAGAAACACTTACAGGTGTGACTTACCCCACCAGGACTGTCCCCAACTCCACCTTCCCTGGAGGCCAATGTTCAGCCCTTCAGGTAAGAGCTGAGCAATTATAATAAATAATAACAGCTCACATTTATTGGTTGTTCTGTGCCAAGTACTGTGCTAAGTGTTTTACAGGCTATATATCAAGTTATCCTCATAACAACCCTTGACATTTATTACTCATCTCACAGAAGCGAAGGCTGAGAGAAGTACAGTATCTTGCCAAGGTCACGGGGCTGGCAAGTGGAGGAGCCAGGGTGCTAGCCTGCCTCTGACTCCAGAGGCCTGTCTCTCTACATCCAGGCTCCTCTCTCAGGAATAGCATTGTTGCTTAACGAAGACCCCTGCCCTTTGTGCCAAACTTTTGTCAATATCATTATTTAAAGGGACACATCCCAATTTATTCCAGTATCAATTCTCTATATCATTTACCTCAGCACTGATTGTATCGTTCGCAAATTAGCATTAGACAGCAATTTCTGGTTCCATATAAAACTATTTAGCAATCTAGCCAAGAAAATTGAAAGATGTAAAGCAAAAGCCTGGGTGCTGAACCTAATTCTCTTCCTTATCTTCTTGTTACATATTGACATATTTGAGGCCATTCAAAAGCATCCAACTTGTCTTGCCTGAGTGCAAATCAGATTATTGACAATGAAAGCCATTTAATAGGTTATTTAAATGTTGGAGTCCTATCTCTGTGGGATCTGCTTCTTGACCAGCTTCTACTGCAGAACGGTCAACTTTTGTTTGTAGGGAACAGAGATGTCTCCTGTTTCTGTGGCCCAAGTGTGGGTGCTGTGGGATGCCTGCTCCAGTGCATGCAGATGTCTCTCTCCTGATCACCCCCACCCCGATGTTCTAATCCTGGCCACCCCTGATGCCGACCTGCATCCCTGTGAGCCTGCTATGGCCACATTGCTGAGAAGGGACAAGCCAGATAGTAGGCCCAGGGCTGCCTGACTTGGCAGCCCCTGAATTCGCTGTTCAATCAACCACAGTTCAGTGAGCCCCAACTATTACTCAACACAGAGCCAGTTTCCATAAAGCATGCTCCAGAAACATTCTGCCTAGTTCCACTTATTTAACAATATTCATTACTGAGTGCCTGCTATGTACTTGGTATTGTCTGAAGGTCTGGGAGAGAGAAACAATCATACCAATAAAAGCAACCAAAACCTTTATTCTGGAGGACACTGTGATGTGTCCAGATCTCCCGTCAATGAAATATTTGTGCCCTAGAGGCTGGGAGTGTAGTCAGCAGATGGCTTTCATCTGTCAGCTGCTTCTGGAATTGCCTCACCCAAGGTCATGCCCCTTCCCAGGCATCCCATATTCAGTGACTGATGACCACAGGGGTAGGAAAGCCTGGCCATCCCAGTTCAACTCATAAAGGCTCTTGGAGCTCTGAAGCTCCCCATGGGTTGCCATTCTGCCTGGTTGCAGCCTGACTTCTCCCGCTGCTTCATCATGCTTCCCCTCCATTCCTTCTACAGGTGTTGAAACCAAATGCACACTTTCATAAACATCAGGCACGCTAAACTCCATCTCAATGTCTGATCCTCAGAAAACCCAACCTGTGACAACCAGAAACAGGAGGTCCAAGAAGAAACACGTGCTGAGGTGGGGTTTTGAAGCTGGATCACTCAGTCTCCACTCCACTGGCAATAAAGACCCCATCACTCCTGGTAGGTGTTGGGCCAATTGATAAGACTTTCATAGGTGCTGATGGAGATGATATAGTTACATAAGGGAGTACATTTGCTGGTGCGATGTATTTGTTAGTTGAAAAATATGAGGGAAATAACTGAAAGGATGATGGAATCCAGTTAAACTGGATTGTTATTTGGAAAAAGATAGTGAAAAGATAAGAGCAATCTATCACCACTCGAAAGTTACTGTGAAGCCAGTGGGCCTCTTTGGAAACCTACACAAGGCCCTTATATCTTGCAGCAGGTGGATAGAGGAGCTGAGGACCAGGCCTTGGGTGGAGTCATTAGAGTGGCTGAGCTCCCTAGAAGGTTAGACTCCCAATTCCCAATCTGGCAGGTCTGCTATGCCAAGCTGAGGCCCCAGCTGAGAAAAAATTAAACCCTGACACTGGGATGGAGACATCAGAAGAATGCCTTGGAAAATCATAAATCTCCAGATTCCCCAGAACCCTCTGCACCTACAGGAATGCCCCACCTCTCCCTATCAAGAGGTAATTCCTCCTCTTGCTTGCAGGCAATGCAAAGCCCTCTCCCAGATCAGGAGATACATGGCCTTCAACATTGACCTCTCCTTCCCCTACTCATACACTAAGAGTAAATTACAACAAAAGCCAGATGGGGTCATGCTGGGTCTGATAAGAGGAAACTTGTTGTACCTTAAAGGCACTACAAGACCTATCCAGCATGTATCTGCTGGAGCCAGAAGATTACATACAAGCTTGGACACTGATAGTGCTTGAGCAAGGGAACCAAAACAAGAGGTTGAATTACAGTTTGTCAATTTGGGAGCACTCTTTGAGAGTACAAGATTTAAAACCTTGGCAAGGAGATGGAGAGACGTGCTACTAAGATGTCTCCTAGGAGCGTGGAAGAGACAAAGACCCACACTAAATGCCAGAATTGCCACAGCAGATAGCAGAAGAAGGAATTTAAAGAATCTCAGAAGTAGGCATGCCAGGATGGAAATACTCTGTAAGGCCAAAAACCCAGATGATTATATTCCATGGGAAAGTTTAGAGAATTCACAAAAGCCTACAGAATACACTGGTGAAAGGAGCACAGGATCATTGTGAAGTTCGACAACACCCCTCTGTAGACCACAGCTGGTGGTAGAGGAAACTGTTACAGACCTGGGCAATGGGGACAGTGGAAAAAACACTGAAACCATAGGGGAAGAATCATTATGTGGTACTTAATTGTCAGAAGCCAAGAGGATGTAATCACTGTAGTAAGAAGCAAGGTCAGAGGGCCACTGATCTGCAGAGAGTTATCAAGATGGTTAATAGGACACAGTGTCCCTGGAGGCAAAATAGAAGAGCAGCCAACAAGGATACTACTCATTGTACCATCAAAAAAAAAAGAAAAACAAAGGTGGATGAAAAAGAGATTGAGGGCAGTTGCCCCAGTAAAAAGCCATGATTCCTTGTCCACTTTTTAGACCTGGAATCCACTGAATGAAGAGAAAGCCATGCCCCCACAAGGGGAGATCCTGCAACACCATGGCAGGTATACACAATGATAGTTCCCTGAGTCCTTCCCCAGAGAGAATTGCACTGTGCCCTGTGGAAAGGGAAACATCCAAATATTTTGAAGACTGTTGGACATAGGATTTGAGTTGACATTGATACCCAGAGACCCAAAGAGTTATCACAGTCTGCTGGTAGACGGAGATATAGGGGAAACATGTGATCAGTGGAGTTCTGGCCAAAGTCTGCCTCACAGTGACTCAACCGGATGGGATGTCAGTATAGATATTCTGGGAAATTGACACACTGAGTCCTTGCCTGTGGAGTAAGAACTGCCCTAATGGGGACCAGCATCCAAGTGGAAGTCTCCGTAATCACCCCGCCCCAACAAATCAAGATAGAAAATAAACAATAATATTGTACCCCAGGGAGACAGAAAGTTCTGCTCCTTTTAAAGATCTAAGAGATGCAAGGGTAGTGGTTCTCATCACATCTCCATCTAATTCACTACTGTAGCCCCTGCACAAAATCAGATGGATCCTGGAAAATGACCATGGACTCCTCAAACTCAACCAAGCAGTCGCCTAAAATGCAGCCTTCTTATCAGATACAGTAACTTCACTAGAGTAGATTAATACGACCTCAAGAACATGGTTGCAGCCTTTGATTTAGTGAATGTATTCTTTTCTATCACAGTTAGGAAAAGGATCAGAAATAATTCTGGGAAGAACAATGGTACATTTACGGGTTTTCCTGACTCCTCCTTTAACACTCCCACCCTTGGTCATAATATAGTCAAAGTGGTCTTAACCAGGAGATGTCACAGAACCTCCCATTGAGCTCCTATATCAATGGCATCATGCTAATCATATCCAACAGGGCTTTGGAGGCTTTGGTAAGACACATGTGTTCCAAAGAGTGGGAGAAAAACTCCTTCAAAGACTCAGTGCCCTTCCACATTAGTAACATTTTTAGGAGTTGAGCAGTAAAGGGCACAACAGGACATCCCTTCCATTATAAAAGATAAATTTTGCCTCCCACTGAAAAGAATGAAGCACAATGCCTTGTTCTAGAATCTTTGCATTCTCCACATCTGGAAATACTGCTCTTACCGATGTACCAAGTAACATAAAAATCTGCTAGCTTTGAATGGCGTCCAGAAGAGAAAAGGGCTCTGCAACAAGTCTAGCCTGTGATGCAATCAGCTCTGTTGCATGGGCCCTATAATCTGGCAGACCCTAAAGTTTAAGTTATCAGTGAAGGGAAATGATGCTAGGTGGAGTTCATGACAAATCCCAAAGGAAGAATCACAATGTAGATCCTTGGGGGTTTTGGATCACGGTTTTACCATCTGCAGCAGAGAAAACACTTCACAGTGTAACTACTGGGCCCTGATAAAGATGATGTGCCTGACCATGGGCCCCCAAGTCATAGGGCTCTGTCCTATACCACCATATCACAATGTCAGGGGGGCCCAGCTATAATCTCTGGAGTGTGGAAGTGGCTAATCCATAATCAGGCATAGCAGGGCCAGAGGACACAAGCAAGTTGCATGAGTGGGTAGCTCTGACCTCCACATCATTCACTACCCTTGTACTCTTCTGAGCTCACCCTGTGACTTTAAGGTATCCCTTATGGCCATCTGACAGAGGAAGAAAAAGCCCAGGCTTGCTTCACAGATGGTTCAGCTCAGTATGTGGATTAAAGATGAAAATGGACAGCAGCTGTACTATAGCCCTACTCAGGAGTAGGAATAGTGACTTTGAAAGAGTCAGAAGTGACTTTGAAAGACAGTGGTGAGGGGAAATCCTCTCAATGGGCAGAGTTTAGGCAGTGCACCTGGTCAACTACTTTATATGGGCAAAGATCAGAATATATATGGACTCAAGGGCAGTGGCAAATAGCCAGGCTAAATGGTCAGGGGTCCAGAACGAGAGCCATTAGTGTATTAGTATACATATTTTTAAAATTTTCTGTACTTTACGTTGCTTTTACATCATGAGATGAGAGCTTTGCTCTTGCTGACCTGGAGAGACTGCCCTTCCCAGGGCTGGCTAATTCCTAGAAAGAGCAAACAATTGCCCTTAGAGCATACTTTTCATATGCAAATCAACCAATCCAAAACCTACCCCCAAACCCCTCCTTTATTGGGCCTCTCACAGGTCTCTTACTCTCTGGGGCCAATATTCCCATGCCCTAATCACCCCAGGGCCAGGTACCAAACAGGGTACCGGCAGCCCCTACACCCTGGAGTTTGCTAAAATTATTCAAACTAGCCAATCACAAACCTGCTTCACCTGCTTACCCTGCCTCACAATTTGCTTCCTATGGAAACCATGATAAAGATTCTCACCCACACTTTCCCCTCACCTTCTGCCTCCTGACTGACTTTGGTGCTTCCCTGTGTAGCCCTGCATGGTGTGGCACACCCCCTTCTCTTGGAACTGTGGGTAACAAACTATCTTTTCAATGGCAGTCATCTGATCTGCTGGCCTCACCATACCTGAATAATAATAAAATTTACATTTTAAAACACTTAGAAGAATGGGACTTCCCTGATGGTCCAGTGATAAATTCCAATGCAGGGGACGTGGTTTCCATCCCTGGTCAGGGAACCAAGATCCCACATGCCATGGGGCAACTAAGCTCACGCGCCTCAACTAGAGAGAGAAAGCCTGCATGCTGCAACTAGAGAGAAGCCCGTGTGCTGCAATGAAGACCCGACACAGCCAAAAAAATAAAGAAAATAAATAAATATTTAAGAAAAACACTTAGAAGATCAGGGATAAGAGGTTTTGGGTAGAGGCATGTGGATTAACATGTGGGAGAGAATATGAAGACCTTCATACCACTTTAATGTTTGCTAGAGAGCTTCCACCATAGAAGGTACACTAAAGTCAAGCAGACAAAATGTATGGCCAGCTGGCATCAGCCAGCGTCTCATCAACCACTCCAGTGCTGTGCAAGGTGCCATATGAACAGCATAGGCACAATGGCAGGGATGGAGGTTATGCACGGGTTTCCACTTACCAAAGCTACTGCCACTGCCAAACTTCAACTTGACCAACAGCAATAGAAACAAACACTGACCCAGATATAGCACCACCCCCTAAGGAAACCAACCAGCTGGATAGTAGCAAGTTGACCACATTAGCCTACTTCTGTCCTGGAAAGTCTGGCGATTCCTTCTGACAGGAATAAGCATGTATCTTGGGTATGGATTTGCCTTTTCTGCCCACATAGCCTCAGCCACATCACTACTTGAGGGCATGCAGAGGGTTTGAGCTCTGGATGGAATCCACATAACAAGTCATCAGACCAGGGAGCCAATGTTATAACAAAAGAGAGGTGGTAATGGGCTCATGACCCTGGAACTCTCTGGTTGTATCGTAGTGTATCATCTGGAAGCTACCAGATAGAAGGCAGGAGCAAGCCTGCTGAAGGCACTGATGATGTGATAACTTAAGGGCAATGGTTTATGAGGAAGAGGAGCCATCCTACAGGATGCAGTATACACTTTGGCTCAAAGACTTTGACACAAAGCTGTGTACCCAACATGAAAGATACATGGGTCCAGAGACCCAAGAGGTAGAGTAGGAGCAGTTACTTACCATTATCCCCAGTCACCCATTGGAGAGTTTGTGCTTCTTGAACAATGTGATCCTAAGCTCTGGAGTTTTGAAGATCTTGGTTCCCATAGAGGGACACTCCCCCCAGAAGACACAGAGAGAGTCTTTATTCTGGAGGGAAACTTAAAGGAGGAAGGTTAGTGCAATGAACTACATCCCCATTTAATCACTAGCTGTGATTGTCCCCTGGTCAGTTCAGACACCTGTGCCAAGGGACCAGCAGATAAGAAGAGCAGTCACCATCTTTGCAGGGTGATTGACCCTAATTATCAGGGGGATGTTAGGCTGTACTTACACGAGGAATGGAGAAGGAAATCTGCTTGGCAACCAGGTGATCTATTTGGGCACTTGTGGCATTCCCTTGCCCAATTATGATGGTAAATGAACAAGTGCAATGACTCTGGCCTGAGAAAGATGTAGTGATCAGAAACTCAAACCCCCAGACCCTTAAGGGTGAAGTTCTGGGCAATGGCCCCAAGTAAGCCATTTAGCCCAGCACAGGTGCTGGCTGAGGCTGAGGGCAATCAAGGATGGATAGGAGGTAGATGATGGGTACCAGTTGGGACTCCGAGACCAGCTTCAGCAGCAGGGGCTACAGTTCATCTTACTAACCTTCCTCCTCTAAGTTTCCCTCAGGAAAAAAGACCCACATGATTCTGTGAGAGCTGCTTCCTGAACGTGTATGAAGAAGTGGATCTGAAGAGCTTGAGGGTAGATGGTGGTGGACAGAAGATGCCCTGCCCAGACCCCCTTCAATGAAGGGCTTGTTGCCCCGGCTTCTGGGAGCTCAGCAGATGGCCTCCAGCTGTCGGTTCCTTCCAGAATGCTCTCAACTTCAGAGAGCCACCTCAACCAGGGTCATGCCCAGGGACTGCTGACAAAGGAGCATAAAGGCCCCACCATCTCAGCCCAACTCCAGGCAATTCTGAAAAGCCAGTCTGGCTCCTGAGCTCCCTGCATGGTCGGCCATGGATGTCCTTGGGCTCACATGGCAGCCTGACTCTCCCACTGCCCCATCCTCCTTCCTTCCCCTCCCTTCCCAGGTGTTGATTTCCAGAGCACTCCCCAATATAACTCCTGCACGTGAACCTCCATCACAGAGCCAGCTTCCTGGGGACCCTGCCTGTGACATGGGAGAGCCAGACACTGTTCTGCGTGCCCTACGAGTCCATGTCCATTTACTCCTCTAAGCAGCACTGCCCCAATGACAGAGATGCATACAAAGGTTAAGGAACTTGCCTGTGGTCACAGAGTCAGTAGCAGGTGGACCTCTTCGATGAGCAGAGCCAGCCGGGCTCCAGAGCCCGCAATCCTAGGCTCCCTGACCTCGGGAGTTCAGAGTCCAATGGGAGAGAAACAGATGCAGATGCATGGCCCCTTTTAAGCGCGGAAGCAGGAGACAATTCAGCTGAGCTGGGCAGAAAAGAAATGTCTGTCAACACCCCCTGGTAATTTTCATTTTGTGTCCCGACCAGTCCCAGCTGTGAAGGGTGAATGCATCCCTCACTCAGCTCACGTGAAGCACCTGCCCCGCACCAGACCCTGGCACAGGGCTGTGTGGAGAACTCTTGTCCCCACTGTGGAATTGGAGCCTGGCTGCTCACGGCATCCTCCCGCCAGGCTAACCTCCACTCACGCCTCAAGGCAAGGTGACTTCCTCAGGACCACCTGTGTAGAGGAGATGCCAGCCCATGTCCCCTGCCACCCACCACCACCCCAACAACTAGTTGGATGGAGCTCCAAATCCTTACCACCTGCATGCAGGTCCCCTCGGGCAACCTGACACATCACACCTTTTAGAACTTTCAAGTCTCATCCGCACACTCCTGTGTGATGGGTCTTGGCATGTATCTATTTTGATCAATTACCTATTAATTCATCCATTTTATGCTTCCTTTCTGCCTTAAGCTGGTATTCAATGAGAGACAGCTCCCTTCCATCCAGAGTAAATGGTCCTGTATTGTAGACCAACTTTGAACAGAAAAGGTTCTAAAAACAGGTGTTAAATAAAGCAACAGACAAATAACTATACAGGGTTGCTGTCCTCCTTCGAAATGCATGAGCCCACTTTTCCAGACTGCTGGATTCTTCAGTTTTCTGGGTCAACTTTCTTTTCCATCCCTGTCCAGTAGAGTTCTCCAGTTGTCATTGTTTGGACGTGACCACCCTCCATCTTACCTTTTCTATGTTTCCTGTATCACTGTGGTCTTGTTCCTAAAGGAACCACCCCCCACTTGCCATTCCTCTCACCCCAGCGCCACCCCCACCCTCTGGACCTGACAGCTGTTCTCCTCCAGCTCCAGGTCCTCGAGACTGACTGCTGGCCCTTGGGGGTGGGGGCAGCCGTGGGATGTGGCCTACCTTGCTCATCCTGCCCGGCCTCCCCTGGGGCCCCTGCTCCAGCCCCCAGCTGCCCCCCAGCCCAGGCCCCACTCCTGGCCTTGGAGCTCTGGCATCCTCAGGACTCCAAAACAGGAGAAGAGAGTGAAGACGAGCCCCCCATCCTGCCCCCCACCCACTCCTTCTCTATCATGATTCTAACCTGGGCATTTCTCTCCATACAACACTCTGAGTCTGCCCATTCCAGCTCTCTCTCAGGAGACAAACACTCAGGGTTTTGTTTTGTTTTGTTTGTTTGTTTCCCCTATTGGTCTTAGTGTCTCACAAGGAATGGGGAAGGAGAAGAGGAGAGGGAGAGAAGCAAGAGAGAGAGAGGCTGAGACTGTCTATCCAGTTGGCAGTATCCAGAAATGACTTAAATATTAAAAAAAACAAAACAACAAAACTGGAAGTCAGAAGAGTTTGACGAGCTGAATCATTTCAGAGACACCTGTAGACTCCTCCCCTTTTCTCCCAATCCTCTTGCCTGTTTATTGCAGCTACACCCGCTTCGTCCCTCAACACCCCTCTGGGACTTTCTGGGGCCCCCAGGCGCGCCCAGCCATCTCTGGCCACTCCACCTCAGGCTTGCACCTCGCAGGCCTTCCACCCAACCATCATCTAGTCCCCAAGGCACTAAAACCACAGCTGAGCTCCCATGGCTCCTACCACCCAGACCTGATACGGAGCTCTCACCTCTCTATCACCCTGGCCTCTGCTGAATTCCTGGCAACGACCATCTGTCTCATCAATCTCATTACTGCAGAATCCATCAAACTCTCTTCCACGCCTAAAGTGATAGCTAAGGATGTTGTATTAAATTGTCAGCCCCACCCAGCTTTTCCCAAAAGGCCTAGACTCTCCATTAATTTATTCTTTTACTCTCTCATTTAAGAAAGAGGTAGGAAAAGCCCATGATGTATCAGGCACTGCTTTTGGCATGAGGGATTCAGAGACCAAGGTGGATATGGCCCCTGTAGTCCAGGAGTCCATTACTAGAATAATCCAATAAATCATTGTACGTGAATTAAGAGTTAGTCCAGAGGAAAAATAGTGTTCCTGAAAACTCAGTCTCTCTGCTTATGAAGAAGCAAGCCCCCAGCTTTTCCCAGCTCGGGGTGTGGGCATCCACCCACCCAAGGGGCCAGCTTGGCCCCCGCTGAAGGAACCCGCCTCTTGGAGCAGAGAGGATGCTGAGCTCACTGGGAGAAGGCGAGAGAGGACAGCCAGTGATTGCAGCGGGCAGCAGGTACAGACACCACCGTGAGCGTGCTCCAGCAAGGAGGAGGCTGGCTCTTAGCCCAGAGGTAGCTTGGTGCTAGCACTCAACATCTCAAACCAATTTAGTGGGTTGGTGAAAAGGGTGTCATTTTATTTGAGAGAAAGACTGGGGGTGCTCAAGAGGGAAGTTCCTTATTCCTCATCCCAGCATCCCCCTGGAGGTACATTCTAATCATGGCAATTCTCTGGAAAAGAAACAAAAACACAATCAAAAAATAACTTCCTCAGTCCTTTGGTGCATCCGGCGAGGACCTGGGAGAATGTGGGCTCCAAGCAGGGTTTCTGCTCTCACCCACACTCACGAAAGGCCTCTCCAGAGCCCAGGGTGCACCTTGTCCCAACATGCCATAAAAAGCTGGAGCACAGGCAATTTCCTTTCAAATTAAGAAGTACAAATATTTCTGGCATGAAGAAAACCCAAGTAGCAACTCAGAATGCATGCAGTTAAGTCCCTCTTATCAATTTACAATATAAAAACATCTCATGCATATAAAAGTGAATTTGGGTAGCAGAGGACTCACAAGCATTCCTGGGTGTTTTTGTGCACCCAGGTTAGTACATATTTACACGTCGAATGCACACAGGATGATGCCAGGGCCAAATACTGAAAGAAAACATGCGGTAAATGGTTGCTTTAATAAGTCCTGTTCCATTGAAAGGGAATAAAACCTGAGTATTAATGAGATGTAATTATATATTTAAAATCTTTTCCCTTGTGCAGTATATAGGATTAATGCCAGTAAACTCACAAACTGCAACATTCGACTCCATTACATCTGCAATGATTAGAGATAGTTTGAACATCTGGCATATAATCTGTGATAGAAAACAGCATTCTGCACTTTAATGGACGTCTGGAGGCTACACATATCTGATTTTATTTCTTTCTGTTAACTCTTTCGTGGGAGGGGAGGATTTTGTTGCCAGGATGCTTCTCCCCTCTTTCTTCCCTTCCTTGCAGTGTCCCCGACCTTTCCCAGGTTCCCGTTGGCCACTGCTCTTTCCATTTTCAACAGTGGACTCAGAACGGAAGCCACCAGATTTGTCAAAAGTCATTTATACACTGCACAACTGAGCAGCATTAATATTCAGATTTTAAAACCTTTAAGAACATCTACCAATGAAAACGAGGACAATTTCCTCATTATCAGGGAAATCAAAAACATTAAAATGAAGCCGCATCCACGTTTTCGTTGACATGTCGAAGGCATTCTGCACACTCTCTCTTAATTCGGTTCCCTTTCCTAATTGTGTACATGGTAACTTACCTGTCGAGGCTGAGGATTCCAATATTTGTACATTTTTGATGCCTCTTAAGTGTGAGTAGCTAAGAATGTCTTTGACTGGCACAGGCTTTCATTGAAAAAATTAGATGATTTTTCTGCTTGGTGTAGGGTGTGTTTAGCCCCAAGCTAAACAAGGAAGGTTTTAGCCCTTCTGCATTTCTATAGGGAAAAGAAAGATCCTTTGGTGAAATGGGAGAGAGTGACAGCACTAGCTTTTGCTTTATTTATTGAAATATTAGCTAATGCCTATACCTTAGGAAACCTAGAAATTGGACTCTCTGAACAGTCATGAAGAATGATTGACAGGCAGCCTCAGTAAACCGGGTGTCACAGCAGAGAGGCCCTGGCGTTTGGGAGGGCCTGTGACGGGCATGCTCCTGAGGCTGGGTTTGGTATGAGAACATGTGTGGAAATGTGCCAGTGGTAAGTGGATTTGGGTGTGAAATAATCATTTTCATGCCTCGAATTTAATGGCTGGTGCTGAATGCTGTAATAAAGGCCATAGTTACTGCTCATAACTACAGGTGTAATAAGGCAAGATACTGGGCCTTCAGACCCTTCCAGCAATAATTCATGTGGGAATTAAGAAGCCTTAATGAGTCGAATGTGTCACCTGGGACCTCAGAAATATAGTCCTTAGGAAAGAGGAAAGCAGAAAAGACTGGCTGGAATTGGAATCATGAGGAGAGTTATTAAAGATCGCAAATGCAGGCGCTTCTCTCCCCAGGGTCCTCTGCCTTTTCGGCCTCTGAGCCTGGCCTCTGGCTTGCCTTTCATTGCAGATTTTAAGCCCTTTGAAGGCAGATTCTTATGAGTTGCCTCTGCCAGATGAATGATTCTCAACCATGGGGCAAATTTACCCCCCAAGGGATACTTGGCAACGTCTGGAGACATCTTTGGTCGTCACTCTAGCAGGGTGGGCGTGCTACTGGCATCTGATGGGTAGAGGCTGAGGCTGCAGACACAATGCACCAGGCTGCCCCGAGGACAAAGAGATTATTGGGGCTGTAACGGCAACAGTGCCACTGCCGAGAAGCCCTGTGTAAATGCTCCTACTGAATCACTCTTCCAGTTCTCAAGGACACTCCCTTGCAAAGGCAGGCTCTGTCTCTGGACTCCATGGGGGACAGTAGAAACCACAGCCAGCCTGAAGGCGCTAAGTTGAAGCACATCCCCATGCTGGATCTACCAGGTTGATTTGGGGGCCACAGGACTCCTGATACAGTTGTTTTATTAATATGCTCCGAATTAGTTTGGAATAAGTGGAAATTCAGATAAGGAGTAGACAGAGCGTACCTTGCTCTGTCTGCACAAAGGATTTGCTGAGCAAGGGCCATGTGCACAGACACTGCGGGGCACCACTTTTAGAACCTTTTAAGACAAGCAGCTTTCAAGAGTCTCAGTCCCACCCTGGGGATGCCGGCACTCACCGTGCTGGTACAAATGGTCCTGGTCCTTCAGAAAAGCGTTTCAGCAGGACACCCACTTGTCCATCCTTTTTAGCCATTAGCGCCAGTTGCTGAACATACTCAGCTTTAATGAAAGGTTTGGTTTAAAACAATCCTGGAATTCTGATTTTTCTCCCCTTTGAAATCTGACTAGTGTTCAGATTTTAAAACCTTTACGGTAATAGTGTTAGTCCCATGTAGACAAGTAAAAAGGTTCTCCATCCCCAGTTCTCAACTTTAATGTAATCCAGATGGCACATCAGCAGCAGCCCCAGCCCCAACCTCGTGACCTGGGGCGAGTCCAAAATCCTTCCCAAGAGTCCCAGGGCTGAGGACTCCAACTTCCAGCTTCAGCCAGATTCAGGAGCTTCTGGTGTCTCTTTATTTCTACCCGGCTTCTACTGTCAGCCAAACCCTCTCATTTCTCTTAAACTCCCTTTCACCTCCCACCTAAAGTATCACTTCCTGGCGGAAGCTTTACTAATGATGCAGGAGTAGTAGAGTTGGGGTGGCGGGGGGGGCGGATGTCCAGAAAGGGGCATTGCACTTCCACATAGCAGAGAATTTAAAAATAATTAATAAATTTCTCTCTTCTTTAAAAGGCTCTCATCCTTTCCACAAACTTGGATTTCACTTGTTCCCTTATTACCAGAACACCTCTCTCTCCCTAGTTCATTGACAATCCAGCAACCCAAATAAATGAATTCATAATAAATCCTAGCACCTTATTACATGAAGCAAGTTAGCCCCTCTCCCTCTGACCCCAGACCCAGTGCCAGGCCCCACTGCCCACCATCTGCATTCGCACAGACCTATTCTGAAATTCAGCAGCTGCACCACTGGCTAAGCCAACTTCTCCAAATTTTAGCTCC
Source organism: Eubalaena glacialis (assembly GCF_028564815.1). Taxonomy (NCBI): domain Eukaryota; kingdom Metazoa; phylum Chordata; class Mammalia; order Artiodactyla; family Balaenidae; genus Eubalaena; species Eubalaena glacialis. The sequence goes on along the minus strand of NC_083733.1, from coordinate 49,097,771 downwards.
CAGAAAAAGGGAAGTTATTTCCTTGCTCATATGAATTGTGCCATCCTACCCCTTACAAACACACATCCTCAGAAGGCAGAAGTGAACTCAGTCACTTTTATGTAATTTTCCTCTATTATATGGAAATATGGTTGGTCAGGCCTACTCTGACTTCTCTCTCTCCCACACCTGGATCAGGTGATATCCTATTATCTGTTCTCCTCAACTCAGGGCCTTTTCTGTCCTTCCTAGCAAAGGTCCCCTTTTATTGGTGATTAGTGTGTGTCTCATTATTTGATTGGTGTCTGTCTCTCCCACTAGGCTGTAGTTCCATGAGGGCAGGGACATTGCTGCTTTTTTGCTGACCCCCTGGCACAGTGTCTGACACACAGTGTTCAGTTGTACATATGTGTGAGGGGGAGACAGGGAGAATGTTTTAAGAGAACAGGCCACATCATAGCCCTTCATCTTCTTCACAACCTTAGGGTATGTAGGTAAGGGTCTGTGTGTGGGTGTGTGTATGTGTGTTTGTACAACCTGGGAAAAATGATACACTCTTGTCTGTTAAGATCCCTAGACACAGTGACCTTGCACATGCCCAGAAGATGATCATGGAGTAGGTGGCCTCTGTTTGGGTCCCTACCCAACAGTGATCTGGAACCAGGCATTTTTATTGAAATCCAGAAAACTTCCCCTCTGGAAACTTACCTCCTGTTCAATGCTCTCCCATCCCCTGGGACGTGACGTCCCCAAGGTGTCCTCCCTCACCCAAGCCCCCGATCTCAAGGGCCTATCTCTGGGGCAGAAAAGCACTTCAAAAGTTCAAAGACCTTAAAGGTAAGGATCCAAAGTTGGAACACTACATGTAAAGAGTCTTTTTGGATGGTGTTTGGCCTGGGGTAGCTGCTCCCAGCATCTCCCAGTCTCACCAGCCACCGTCGTTCTGACCTTCTTGTCCGATTGGAAGGCCAGCCCCGAGGACCGAGGTTCCTCTCACCCTCAGGGAACCGTGACTTTTTGTCTTGGCCTTTCCAGTAGTGCCTTTTCCCCATCCTCTTTTCTGGCTACTTTCTTCCACACACCGTCTGGGTCCACAGGCAAAAGCTTTGACATTGGACTTGTGTAGGACCGACCTCACCACGTTCTCTAGGGCAGTCAGTGGCATCTCAATATGCAAGAGGCTCTTTCGCTACAGCTCCCAAAGATGGTGTCTGCAGTTTATTTCATTCACCCAATCATTCAAAACCAAAAGAGTTACTGAACACCTAACTTGTGCCAGGCCTTAGGCTGTGGGGCAAACACAGAGGAAGCCAGCTCAGGTATTGTGTCCCCTGGAAGGAAGGAGCATATACACAGCCAACATTACTCAAAGGGTAATTAGTGTCTAAGGAAGAAGTGCCAGAGACCCTAGGGTGCATTCTGGCTGGGGATTAGGAAAGGCTTTCTATAGGAGATGGCCCTGCTGTTGGCCCTAAAGGTCTTACAGGATTGAAAATGGAAGCTGGAGAAGGAAGCAAACCAGGCAAAGTGAATCAGCTTAATCAATTAATCTGACCTGTCACACCTTGACTTTGAGATTTATCCAGATGATAAAGATCTCTTTATAGTCCCTTCTTTGTTTCCAATTAAACTATGGCATTTTCTCTTTTATTCAGTTGTTAAACATTGATCTTGAGCCAGTGAAGACCTGATTCTTCCAAGGACTTGGGAAGTGGTGGAAATGGTAGTGCTGACCAGAAAGAGAGGTGGGCAGGGGCAGGGTTAGGGTGAGGATGGTCTGGGGAGCCCCGAGGCTGTGGTGTGGATGGAGGCCAGGTCAAAGCTAAGGCCAAAGCTTGGAGGTCTTACTCAGCCCTGTGGGGAACATGCCCTAAGGCTGCTGTATGCCGATTTGCACCTTCTCCTCCGTAACACTCATCCTGGGGTTTCGGGGACAGGACAAACTTCACTCTCTGGAAGCATCACTATTTCAGAGTGGTTCCAGGTCCAGAGAGGAGAAAAGAGGCTCCTCTGTGTTGATCATTAGAGCTAGATTTCTATTGAAAAATTACTTTATTGGTTTTTATTTTATACCCACCCTATTTCCAAAGGGATTTGAGGTAGTTTCTCATAAAAATTGGTATATCTATTTACACAGGCTGGTTAAAATACAAATAAATTGTAAAGCTCAGAAGCCAGATAGGGAGTGGGAAAGCTAATGGCCCGGTGAGCCGACCTCCACTGCCTCCACCACCTCCCCACCCTTCGTGGGGTTTGGTGCTTTTGACTTTCCCAAGACCTCATGGCTGGTGGATCCCCTCTACAGATGAGCTGAGTGGGACACACCATGCCTATTTTCTGGCTGAGCCACCTGAGAAGTTAAGCAATGCTCTCGAGGTCCAATTAGGAGCAGAGCTGGGGCCAGTGCTCAGGACACGGCTTCTCTCTGTTCCTTCTACTTCCTTCCAAGAGTGTTTGTCAACAGACACAGAGGGTCCCCTGTCTTCAAGCTTCATGTGCCTCCCTGCACAGATATTCCAAAATGGCTGCACTTAATTTGGAGTAAGTCTGCCTGTGAGGAAATGGGCATTTACATCTGTCACGTAAGGGCTATTGGGGTCCTTGATTTAATTCCTGAGGACATACCTCTCCACATCTGAGAAATGTAGTCGGATGAGGTGTGGGTACACAACGGGGCGTGTCCTCCACAGGCACTGCCCTGCGGCACGGCTGGCCCTTTAAGAGCCAACATCTTCTTTCTGGTCCGGATTGCAAGTTTGCGAGTGGGATGCAACTTTCTCTTCCATGTTATCTGTTCATCTTCCCTGGGCATCCTTCTCTGCAATGGTCACTGGAAATTCCACATATGGCCTCCTGCCGCAATCTGCTATGAGAATAACCGAGGATTCAATGTGACAAATATATCTTAACTCTCCCCTTGGTCTGGCACAGGGCGAGAGCAGTGTGGGAACGGCTGTGCTGTTGTACCTTTTAGGTCCAGTTTAGCTCTCAGTCTATCCACATGGCAGAGAGACAAGCCAATGTCTGCAGAGGGACGGGCAGACTGAGAAAAAACACCCAGCTTTAAGTACACTATCTATCTACATCACTTGTGAATCGTCCCATGGAGACTTTGGTCCATCAGGTTGGTGACCAATAAACTGGGGTCCTGGGCTCCTAGGCACACTTGAGGAGCAGGACACCCTTTCAGCACTGCATGAATTCAGTGCCCACTTACCGTCAGAAGAATCCCAGAAGAAACAGAAATGAACATTTGTGCATTTTTTCATGTACTGAAATTATCTTTTTTTTTTTTTTTTTTTCTTCTAGGGAAACAGCACTCCCACACCTTAAGGGAGGGAGCCGCGACGGAGTGATATCGAATGCAAATCCATTCTAAGAAGGCTGTGGGGGCCACCTGGTGTCCGATGCAGACAGGGCCTGCTGCTAGGTGGATGGGAGGGCGGGAGGCAGGGTTGGGGGTGAGGGGGGAGAGCCTGACGCCTTCTTATCCATGTTAAAAACAGCCCATCAGGAGGATTTGAAGGGGGTGGGGGGTGGGGAAATCACCTTATGTTGTGGGAAGCAGATCAAAGCAGAAGAGATAATGTCTCCACAAGAAAAGAGTGAACAGAAAGTGCCGTTGATGAAGAAAGCCTGGGAGAGGTACAGGCCCGGCCCTGGATGCCAGGCTAGACTTCACGACTGTCTGGGTAGGTGCCTTCAAAGAAAGAGCAAAACCACTTGTTCAGGCCTCAGGCACACATAGATACTAACGCTTCCTGGGTGTTGTCTCTCTGGGTTTATGTTTCCTGAAAAATGTAGTCCCCATCACTGGCTTTCTGTGCGGAGCTGAAATAATTCATCAAATATTTGGAATGTGTAATTAAATATCTAATGCCAATTAGCAAATTACTAATGAAATAATCAGGGGCTTTTATGGTTTATAGTTTGGCTCGAATTTTAATTCTAAGTGGTTATTGATTCTAAATAGAGTCTGAGTTGCAAAACATTAGGTGTATGAAATGAGAAGGGAGAAGAAGGTTTGGGGGCTGTGGTGGTGAGCGCTGAGGGGCACTAATCCTCACGATGTTCCGCCAGCAGGTGCGGGAAGTGAAGGAATGCGTAGGGGGTGCCCTCTGTCCATCGTCAATAGTGGAATCGGGGAAGACACACAGAGGTTTGCTGTGGAGGCCCAGGGCCTGTGTCACACGCCTCCCACGGTCGTGTTACAGCCCATTGCTGTATGATTACAGGCCAGTGAAATGCATGACACCACACCATGCTCCCTAGAGGCTCTGCCACACCAAACCCTAGGGATGAGCAGTGGTGGCCGGAATACGGAGCTTCTGAGGCTGCCTTGCTCCTGTAGGCGGGGAGGTGACAACGGCAGTCTTGGGAATTTCCATGTGTGAGAGAGCAGACTGCAAAGAAACCGGCACTTGACTATAGGTCTGGACTGCTGTGCAGGGGGACAGAGTTCCCTATGGGGCATGGGGTACATGAAAACCGATGGGATGTGGGGTAAAAGGTACCTATAGGGTTTGGGGTACCTGGTTATTTACGGACTGTGTAGGTGCATGGTTACCTATGAGGGGTGGGGGCATTTGGTTATCTATGGAATACAGGAGGGTATAAGGTTAGCTGTGGAGCATAGGGGTACATGGTAACCTATGGGGGGGCCAAGGTACAAATGAATGTTTCCAGCAAAGTTGTTGAAAGAAGTGTAAGCCACTTGGACAACAACTTTTTTCAAATGTCTTTCTCCTTTTGTATGCAAAATAAACTGCTAATCAAACACTGAATTTAAATATTGAAGCAGGTTCCTTAAGATATCTTCTTGACAGATTATTAGAGAAGTGGAGGTTACTAGAAGGTATGAAAAATAATGCAATTTCATTTTTCTAAGAAATACCTTTTCACCAATCTTATTTCTCCCATTCTATATTTAATAAGATGTATCGTCACTCTTACAAAGAATAATCATCCCTGTGGCCCTTAATTATTTATTCTATGCACACCCTGTTCCAGGAACTTCATCACACGTGCTAGGTCACGTACCCTTCACAAACAACGCTTTGGGATATATATTAGTATTAGTATTAGCCTTAGTATTAGCATTAGTATTAGTATTATTAGTAGTATTAGTATTGTCTCTGTTTCATGGACAAGGAAATTGAGACTTAGAGACTTTTAACAACTAACTTTATGCAGCTACTCAGTGCTGGGGTCAGGTCTAGAGCCAACACTGTGACTTTCTCCATGCTGCCACTCACGGTAGTAGGTGGTCCCTCAAAACAAACCAACAAACAGTGTGGGGATAGCCTCACCCAGGACTCAGACTCGTTCCTGGGCAGTTTTTCAATCAATATAAAAACAGCCAGTTGAGAGGTCATGTCTTGGGGCTCTTTTGAAGACAGAAATAACAAAGGAAATGAGATGAAGCAGAGGCTGAGCTCCGAGGCAGGCCTGGACCCGAGATGCCCCGGCTGCTCTGCTGGTCCTCCCTGGCTAATGATGAAGGAGGGGCTTGCCTCCTGGCTGGACCTGCTCCTGCTCCTACCCGGACCAGGCCAGAGAGGAAGACCTGGCTGCCCTTCCCCAGCCCTCTGCAGCATCTGGGAGCAGGAGGGAAGATGAGCCACATACAGCTCAGGAGTGATTTAAACACTCCTCCAGCACAAAGAGGAATCTTGGATTTCATTAATTAATACATCAATAGAAGCCAATGGAGAAAAACATGTCTTGTTATCTGGCTTCTCAGATGCTAGACATGGGCTCATTAGCCTTAAGCATATCAGCCCGATAACACTATTTATTCCATACAGAATAATGATCTACTTTAGGGGATACTGCAGTGAACCGAAAGGCCGAGTCCATCCATTATCACGGCTCGCCCGCACACGCGTGTGCATCACTGCATCCTCCATGAGAATGGCTGGCACGTGGTGCACAGCTCCTCACAACAGACCTGCGGAGGTGAGGGTCAGCCACCCGGCCAAGGTCACACACTGACTATGAGGCAGAGTTGAGACTCAACACAAACTCCCACCTGGTAGAGAAGGGAAACCAACAATAGGAAAGGAAAAAGCAGGCAGTCAACCCACATGGACTTATCACTGACCATTGTCTAATAAGGGTAAGCAACTTAACAGATTGTGCCATTGCTGTTATTTCTGTTTTAAATTACATACTAAACCAGTCAGCCTCCTTAGCCAATATGCAAACATAAGCATAATGCACATTATTTGCTCAGGCCCACACAAGGCTATTTGAGATGCTAAGGGCCCCTCATATAGAAAGCAGCCATCAGTTAAATGATGATCCTATTACCGGGCAAGGGGCTTTTCTAAACGGTGCTGATAGGTGGCTGGTGGCCAGGATTTACTGCTCCGTGTCACTAGGTCTGCAGTTCTGGGATCGTAAACGTGGGGCACCACAGCTGCAGGGCAGGAGACCTGTAGGAAGATCTGCTTCCGTGGTGCCTGCAACTTCATCCTTCTCCTGCCCTTTTTGATCTTGGAAATTCCAAAAGAGCTCCCAATTCACCAAACTACACAGACTGTGGGGCCAGTCAGCCATCTCTCTATCAACTGTTCAACCCCTCAGCAGGCACTTATTGATCCCTCCTCCCATGCTGGGTACCCCCAGGATACACAGGAAGAGTGCATCAGGAGCCTGCTCCCTGGAGCTCTTTCAGGGCAGGGAGGCTGGTTAGAGCCAGGCCAGCTGTCATCAGGTGCTGAGCCAGCCATACTGCTCAGATCAGAAGTGACTTAGGAGCTCAGAGGAGCAGAGACCACTGAGGCCCACGGGAGCCAAGGAGGGTCCCCAGGAGAAGGGAAGGGTGTACACCGAATCTTGAAGGGCTGCTGCGGGGGAGACAGCATAGACAAGAAAGAGCTTCTCCGGGTGGCTGGCTTTGAAGACACTGATTTGGGAGCAAGTAAAGAAATTAAGCATGTGGCCCTGGGGACCCAGGTAATGAGGGCTGAGTTGTCAGGCCTTGGGTGGCAAAGAGCCCTCCCTACGGCAGGGATAGGAGCACCTCCACAACCACACAGACCACCCGCAGGGGAAAACCCTCCTTTACAGAAAGGAAGGAAAGACATTCTAAGAAGAGAGTTTGTTGCCACCTTGGTAATGGGTCTTTAATAGTTCTGGCCAGTGGAACTGGTCAGTTCTGTGCAGGGCACCAGGGGCTGTGTGGGTGTCATTGAAAGTGCTATATGTGGCCCAGTGATTACTCCCCAAATGCACAAATACTGATTCAGCCCAAGGAAAGCACCATGATGTTTAGTTGCGACGCTCTGCAGCCCACGCTGCCCACAGAAGGCAGCCCTCAGTTCTACTCTGGACAGTAAGAGGAGTGCAAAGCCCCCTTCCCTGAGGGCGCAGCTGCGGGAGGGAGCATAAGTTATAGGAGACATTAAAAATAAATTTTTTTCAAATTAATAAAACGCAACAGTCCACACTCAAGACCAACAGCTTGTAAAATTGGATTTCTAAAAGATGTAAGGGAGAGGAGGCCAACACTGGTCAGAAGCAGCAAGCCAGAATTCAGGAAGGAGGGTCACAGGCAGAGCCGGCCCACGAGGCATTCACGGTGTCTGCCAGGCTGACACCAACCTGGTCACTCTGTTGGGGACGACAGTTCCTAAATCCCACCAACCAGAAGGTGCTGAGTGGTGTGAGGGAAGCGAGGGTCCCTGCTACCCTCACCCCTTTGGGCCCTGATGTTGGAGGGTGGTGGGCAGAGCCTGAGGCCCTGTGTCTGGGGCCATCACAGCAAAATCACTGCAGTTCATTCTGGCCTTTGAGATGGGATTCCTTAAAAATGTTGATTTATGTCTCTATCTCCTCCAAGAATCTGAGCTTCCACACAGGAAGGAGCCCGGGGTAAATATCTATTACAGAGAAGGCTCTTAGAGGACATTTGGAGATTGGACCAAGGTCAGTGTCCTTCCTCTGTCACCTAGCCCTGAGACAGCAGGCACAGCAGCTCCTCAGCATGTCCCCTCCTCACTGAGACTCAGGGCCAGCAGGTTGCCCTGTCCAGCAAGCATACACGGTCATGAAGAGCAGCCTCCCTGGGCTATAGCCTCCCTGGGCTATAGTCTGCTCTGGAGCACACGGCGGCCCCTGCAGAGCTCCCTGGGCACAGCTAAGCCTCTCCTCCTGAGAGGACCAGTGAGCCTGGCCCATAGAAAGTCTCCTCATCCATGGCTGAACCCTGGCGTTGGTCACCATCCTCGACAAGTTCACCCCCTTAGCGCCTGTCCTGTTCAAACCACAGGATTTGACTAGAGGGGCAACTCTGAGGAGAGTTCAATTTCTCAACGTAATGAGCAGGTTATGGGTTTCCTGAGAGGGGAAAGACAAGCATTGTGTCTGCTAAATGTTGGTCGGGGTGCAGGCTGTGTAACTTGGGGGGCCTTCTTAATTGACAGCATTAGTGAGGCAGATTAACCCCACGCAAGCAGCCCCCCAGCCTGACCTCATGTTCCACTGACCCCAACCTTGACCTTACCTTCCACTGCCAAGTTTCTGGAAGGAGCCCACCCACCTCCTACATCAGCCTTCCTCTCGCTCTTGGGCAGGATGCACCCCTGCCCAGCTTGTGCAGCCCTGTGGCCTGTTCCTCCACCCCAGCGAGCTGCCCCTGAGCGCTTACTGCTGGTTTCACAGCACCAGCCCAGCAGTCTCCTGGGCAGCTCGGCTGCTCTGAGCCCGAGGACACTCCCCACTCTCCCCTGCCCCGGCGCCGAGGCCCAGCGTCTCTCCTCTCCGTCCTACTTCTCCGGCCACCCCGCTCAGTCTGGCCGCTCCCTTGTCACTCCATTCGAGGTAACCTCCTCTGAGTTCCCTCCTTGGCAACTTCTCTTCCCTTCCCCACCCGATGGCCCTGTCTCTCCAGGGAGCCTCCAAACTCTCCAAGGGTGAGGTTGTCCTCTCTCTCCCCTGTGTCCCTCAGCGCCACGCACAGACGATGCACACAATAGACGCTCAGTGCATACATAGCAACCAGAATCACAGTGGCTGCAAAGTGACCAGCCCGCCGCAGGAAGGGAAGGCCATTTTCCTGCTACAAATGATGAACCATTTGCTCTCGAGAATGACTGCTCCGCCCGCAGCTCCGGAGGTAGAGGGGGCAGAGGCACTCTGAGGCCACGGCGCAGCTCGAGAAGGCAGAGAGGAGCTCCGCGCAGGAGCCCCAGTGTTCGCGCGAGGCTCCTGCGCAGAGACTGTCCGCCCGGCTCTATTCTTAGCAGCGCTCACAGCCGGTACCGGGAGAAGCCTGGTTGTTCCGCAGCGTCTGGCTTTCTCCGTCCAATCTTCGGTGGAGCCTTCTGTTTCCGCCTTCAGGTACGTGATGCGTTCCTGTCCTCGTATCAGGGTGGATGGGGGTGGGCAGGCGCCATCTGGGCGAGGTGCCCGATCCCCAACTCACTCTACCAGCTCCTCCATCTCCCCCCGCCCCCCGCCCAGTGATCTGGGCCTTTGTGTTATTTTTACAAGACTCGACTGCCTACACAGATCACCGAGGTCTCCTTTCCCTCTCCGAGGTGACTTGCCTCCATCATCGGGACTGGAGTTCCCTTGGGCTCCAGGTGGAATGGAGCAGAGACCGGCCACAACAAAGAACGTCCTGGAAGCCATGGTCAGAGCCAGCTGCCCACTAGGGTGCACCTGCTGGACACAGAGGCCTCCTGGCACCTCGTGGCAGTGCAGGGACAAGCCCACCTAGATAGTGCTCTCCACCCGAGTCTGTACTACAAGAAGGACCTACACAGCCTTCCTTCCATCCACTTGGTCTCAGCCCAGCCCAGGAAAGACGTGGAATGGGCACAGTTTGCTCTTGGATTCCTCCATCTCTCCATCATTTCACTCACTCACTTGTTCATTTATATCCCTTCCTTCATTCAACATGTATACGTTTATGTATTTAGCTCCTGCCTTGGTTTGGGTTCCCTTAAAAAGCAGATTCTTGGTGAGACAAGGACATGCGTGCAGGTAGTTCATTAAGAGGATCCCAGGAAATACACTTGAGGAGTGGGGCCGTGAAACAGGGGAGAGAGGAAAGCCAGTACCAGTGCAGTGATGGGCCAGTGATGGGCAGGTTGCTGCTGCAGGCCACTGGGGCTCAGTCCAGGGGAGGGACCTCTGAGGACTATGGAGACCCAGTGCTGGTGTTTATTCCCTGCCTCTCTTCTCCCGTTGACTGAGGGCTGTTTCTCTGCGGCATTAAAGCCCCAGCACTGTCATGAGTCCCTGCAGCTGGGCACACTCCTATGGTTCTTTACGCGGGGAAGCTGTCAGAGGCTGGGAACTGTCCCCCACACCACGGCTGCAGAGAGCGAGCCGAGGTGATGTGGGCAGGGCATTAACATGAGCTACGGCTCCACGGTGGTGCTTATTTTGCAGAACTTGATTGGATGTACACCGATGCCAGGTGCTGTGTTAAGGCTTTAAGAGATAGGCCATTCTGGCTCTGAACCAACTTCATTACCGAATTGGCCATCCAGACCGGCGCCAGGGTCCTAGCCTGGGCAGAGACCCTGTCTTGGCCAGGGAGGTTCTTTTTCCAATCAGATTCACGCAGCCAATAACGAAATCGATTCTGAGACTGGAACGGCATAAGCTTTATTCAATGGCCAAAGAATGGAGAAGTGGGAACCTAGTTCACAAATCAACTTCTCAACCCAATTCTGGCGGAGACACCAAATATATAGGAGGGTCGAGGTAAAAGTGAGGGAACTGGAAAGAGTGGAAGGAATGAATATTCATAAGTTATCTGAGAACAGGGGTGTGATTTGGACCTGGAAGTGATGCAACTCTCCCTTCAGGCCTTGTATGGGCTTTTCAGGTCATTGTCATGGCAATCATCAACTGTCATGGCGCCTGTGGGTGTGTCATTTAGCATAAGCTAATGTATTACAATGAGCATATAATGAGGCTCAAGGTCTACTGGAAGTTGAATCTTCCACCATCTTGGACCTAGTTGGTTCTAACCCTTCTTGTTTTTTTTCTTTGCGGCTTCCTTCTGAAATTTAGATAAGAGTTATTGGTTTCTATTCAAGGGAGGGGCAGGAGTATGATTCTGGGGTGACAGCCTTGGTAACAGCTTGCCATTTATAGCCAACTATATTTTTGATGGTTTGAGTAGTTTCTTTCCAGAAACTTAAAATGGGAGAAGGTGTGGTCATGTTGAACCAAAATTCAGGAAGTCTGTCTTTTAAACCTGGGTCATTTACATGATGGAACCAGGAAGCATACATGAGGCTTCCATCATGGTTCACCATGGATCCAGGAATGAACCAGCCCAGGCCACTGCCCTCAAATGACCGAGTCCAGTTTAGGTGGAAGCAAACAGAACCCACCATGACAGTACAGGACACTGCAGCAAGTCCTGAACTCTTGTCCAGAGCTTTGTGCTTTGGGAGCCCAGAGAGAAATAATTGTCCCAGAGTTGGATAGGGAAGGCTTAGTGGAGGAGGTGAGATGATATTCAATTTTTGCCATTGTTGACTGTAATCATCAACCACCTCAGAAGATTCCTTCTGTGGGCTACAATTTTAATTTTCATCTGTGAGTCTTCCTGGCGTGTAGCGTGATTTATTTCCTTACCAGCCAGCCTAACTTCTTTCAGCAACAGACTCTGTCAGTCCCGTCCTGATCTACATGACAATGAGAAATATTCGGAAAACACAGTGGGGCCATCCTATGCATACCCGCCTATAGACACCCCATCCTTCAACCCCTCGTCCTGCTCTTCTGGCTGTGGTCTGTTTTCTAGTTGCAGAACCCACCAGAAATCTTTGGATCTCTGCTTTGGGGCTTATTGACCCTTCCTCCTAGAACCTCTTCCCCCACTCTCCCTTACCCCTCACATCGAAATCCTATTCCTCATTCAAGGCCTATCGCCTCACCTCCTAATGCTTCCCCTAGAAGAGGTTGCTCTCTCTAATTCTCCGTTCCCACTGTTCTTATGCACATCGACTTTGATGTGCATGACTGAATCCCTGAGGGTGGAATTGCAGACACAGACGAACAGGCCATCAAGAAGCTATCTGTGTAAGGAGACTTGTCCCAGAACTCAGACTAGTGCAGTGCACGTGTTACTGCAACTTTTCTGATTTGGGTCCTTTGTAAGGTCATCAAGCAGTTGTGAGTTTCCTGCAAGCAGGTGAGCCTGTCTGGCTCACAGTAGTACGGCCAATGCCTAGCACACACCTTAGACCTCATACATGATCACTGAACATTGAGTGAATAAAAGCTTCTCCCCAGATATGAGACAACTGATCCACATAAAGCACTGTTACTATGCTTTGCCTGACCATAAGGAGTCATGGTAGCACATTCTGGAATCAATGAACTCTTCCCTCTGGGGTTACAAACCTACTTCAGTAATTACAAAACCACAACAACAATCTCTAGATATCACTCTATAAATATTGCTTGGATACAACAGTGTGTTTATTTTCTCTGGGGCAGAAAATCCTGTGCCTCTCTGAGCTCTCAGCTTTCTTGTCTCTTGAATGGGTATGTTGGACACAATAATCTCTAAGACTTCTTCCTGCACTAATGTGCAATGAGTCTAAATGTAAAATGTTGCTGGTTGATGACCTGAACTGGAACATTAGTCTTGCTGCCCAACGTTTTCAGGGGAGACAAAATATTTTAACTCTCTGGTATCATATAGTAGCATCCCTCACCCCTCTCAAGAAGAGCAGACAATGAATGGAAGGCAGGGTGCAGGTCAGGCCATCGTCATTGCTGACAAGTGCCCTCCCACTGCCTCATCTGGCTCCTGGTTCCTGGCTGCGCCTGGCCAGACCTGAAGCCTCCCATTCCTTTCCTCAGGTTGGGAGGACCTAAGTGCTGGGGGAATAGGTCTTCTGAGAGGGAAATGATTCACACCCCAGCAGAGCAGGCTCCCAGCCACCTGCTCCCACCACCCTCTGGGCCCTGGGGGCACAGAGGCATGACCTGCAGGGGCTCAAGTCTCCCTGGGTGGATCTATTACATGCATTAAAATAATTTACGCTCAGCCCTATAAAGCGTTTAATTCGTCGTGCCATCATCTATTCCAGAAGTGTTCCTCTTCATCGTGAATTATTTTTGAAGTATTTATGTGGACCTCACCGAAAATCACCCCGGTCAGCAAACTGAGAAATGGAAAGACATTAAGAGGAGGCGTTGACCCCAGGGTCACAGGCATGAGTGTGGCCAGGGTCAACAGGGTGGGAGAGGGAGCTGGGGTGGCTGCAGCAGATGGTGACCAGGCTGTCGGGCTCTGTCCTCCCTGCTCACACCTTGGCATGGGCAGGGCACATGTATTTTTCATATGAGCGGCTGTGGTAATAACTGATGTGTGTAGCATTTCCTTTTGCAAAGCACTTCCCCATGTTCTCATGTGTGGCTCCCAGTAAGCCTGCACAGCACATGTTAGCAGCCTCTTTTACAGATGAGGAAACTGAGGCTCAGAGGGACAAAGACATGGGCACAGTTTAGCAGATACAGACTTGGAACCAAGTTTCCTGATTGCAGCTACCCACTTGGCAGTTGTGAGTCCTTTTGTAGAGCTTGGGATGCTGGTCTCAGATGAACCCAATGCACGGGGATATCAGACCAGTTTTATCAATGCAGTGGACTGCCTGCCCCTCCGCCCACCCACAGATACATACCCACACACTACAGGTAAGAAGGACCACAGCCGAGTTCTCAAGGACACTGCTGGTCTGACTTTGGGTTTAGTCAATATTCTTCTTTGTTTGGGGGCTTCATTTCTGGAGACTGCTGAAAGAACTTCTTTTTTAAAAGCTGACAAAATTTCCACAACACTCCAGTGATTATTAGCAAAGATAATTGGCCTGGGAATTTTTATTTATTCAATAAGTATTTATTTAAGGTCTTACTCTGTACCAGGTACTACTTGCACCACAGCTCTGACTGGTCCCTGATCTCATGAAATTTACAATTCCAGTAAGGAAAGCAGGCCATAAGCATGTAAACGAAGGGGTAAACAAGGTATTTCTAGGGGGTAATTAATTACTGCCACAAGGAAGATAGAAATAAGATGATAGACTGTGGTGTGGTACAGAGGCCAGGAACACATGGATCCAGTGGTGACAGAAAGCTTCTCTGAGTGACATCTGAGTTGAAACCTAAGAAAGGGAAGAGGTGCCCAGATTGGAAAGGGCAAGAGGAAACAAGTGCAAAGGCCCTGGGGCAGGAATAGTTTTGGCAAGCCTGAAGTACAAAGAGCCATCTTGACTAGAGAGGGAGGGTATTAAGGGAGAGATGGAGGATGAAGTTAGAGAGGGTGGCAAAGTCAGATCATGTAGGGCCTCAAAGGCCAAGGTAAGGAGTATGGATTTTATTCTAATGTAAGAGGAAGCCACTGGAGGGTTCTAAGCAGTGTAGTGATAGGAGCTGATCTGTTGAATAAAAAGCTGATTGAGTTTCATGATTCCGCAAAAATTTAAACACAGAATTACCCACTGATCCAGCAGTTCCACTCCTAGGTATATGCCCCAAATAATTGAAACCAGGTTCCCAAGTACTTGTACACGAATGTTCGTAGCAGTACTATGTGATATAGTCAAAAGGTGAAAACAACCCAAATGTCCGTCAATGGATGAATAGAAAAACAAAATGTGGTATAAACATACAATGCAAGATTATTCAGTCATAGAAAGGAATAACATACTGATTCATGCTACCAAGTGGATGAACTTCGAAAACATTGTGCTAAGTGAAACATGTCAGACGCAAAAGGTCACATATTGTATCATTCCATTTATATGAAATATCCAGAATTGGTAAATCCATGGAGACTTTGCATATTGCTGGGGAGAGGGGGGATAGAAAGTTACTGATTAATGGGTGTGGGGTAACAAAGATGTTTGGGAACTTATGCAGCCAATGGTTGGGCAACATAGTGAATGTACTTATAAATGCCACTGAATCGTAGACTTTAAAACAGTGAATTTTATATAAGTGAATTTCACCTCAATAATATATATATTTTTTAATTTTTAAAAAAGAAGTTGATATTCTTGGGCACATGGATCCTTCCATGTCATTCCAGACCAATGCCCTGGACTCCAAAGCCCTGCAGGGCCCCTTCTTTGAATGCCTCTGAAACCTGGGCCCTCAAACACCTCACTGCCGGTTTCCCCAGTTCAGGGCCATCTTTTTGAATAAGGCTCTGTCCACCTGCTGGCAGCCAGCAAATCCTCTGGCCCAAAGAAAGGGCCTTCTCTGACCACTGATCTAAAGGGACCCCCCCCCCCACCGACTTTCCAACAAATCACTGAGGGGGCGGGGTGAGAAACCGGGTCAGGGACCCTCCTTGCGTCTCCTCTGCTGGGTCCCCAGAACCTGGCACAAATGGTGACCCGCTCTTCCCAGCAACGCCCCCGCTCCACCCTCAAGTGCTACTGGGCCCCAGTTTCTGGTAACAGCAATGATTCTGAGGAGGAAACTGGCAGCAATTTGGGAGGAAAACAGAGTTCAGGTGTCAATAATTTAAAAGATACGCGGCATTGATCCCTGTCCGCGGTAATGGCCTGAGCAGCTGGCGCCCTCCTTGGGACCCGATGCCACAGCGAGCCCCGTTGGAGCGTTTGTCCCCTTCCTCGCCAAAAGAGAAGCCCTGGGGGACCGGGAGCTTGGAGACCAAGCCTCGGCGCGGGGGGCCTTCTCCCCTCCGGCCAACGCTCGTTTGATCCTTCAGGGGCGAGGGGCGGAGTCAGAGGCCGGGTTGCGGGGTCCGCGCCGAAGAAACCAGACCCGCGGCGGCACGGAGACCCCGGGCGCTCCCACCTGGCGCCGCGCCCGCTCAGTGCCCGCCCGACCCGGGCGCCCCTCTCCAGGCGCGCTGCCCAGTGACCTGCTCCACCAGTCCGCCAGGTCTCCCGGAGGAAGGAAAAAACATTGAAAATGAAACCCTACCCAGCGGAGAGCTCCCACGTTGGGCTGGTTTTCTGTTTGGGGGTTCCCGATGCTCCCCCCAGCTTGGGCTGGAGAGAAGCACAGTTGAGTGCCGGTCCCGGTCTCTCCCGCTGCGCTCCCTGCACCCCGAGAGAAAGGCCCACCAAGCCGGGTGAAGCCCACCAGGACCCGCAGTTACTTTTATTGATTTTCTGGAGATCTGGCAGCCAAAAGTAGAGTTGTGGTGCGCAGTGGAAAGAGGCCAGGCGACGCAAGGCAAACCTCCTGAACAAAGGAGCGCACCCAACTTAGACATCCCCAGACCGGGTCGTCTAAGTTGGGTGCGCTCCTTTGTTCAGGAGGTTTCCAAGCCATTCGAGTGAACCTGCCACCAAAAATCGCTTGTAAACAAAGAAAAAGGCAGGGACTGACCCAAGGTATGAGGAGCAGTTTGTGCGGGCTTCTGGTTTCGCTTTCTCAGTGTGCATCGTTGTTTTTAAAAAACGTGACTTCTAACCCTCAACTTTGCTATCCCTCCTTCTCCCACTGTCTGCCCTTTCTGGGAGAGGCAGTGAGGTTGACACACTTCAGACAAATCACAGCAGCCAACTTCCTGTCCGGCCCCATTTCTGCTGAGAAACCCTCCCTCCACCTCTCTGGGGTACAGGTAACTGGATTGATGGAGCCTCCTTCACAGCCTCTCCCAGCCAAACTTCTCATAACCCAATGCATAAATAATCACATGTTTTATAAATAGCTGTGGACAAGAGGCTGTAAAACAACGAAGATATATTTGTGCCTTTATGTCCTAGAAATATTTTCTAAAACGACTGTTTTATTTGGTGTGGGTTGAACGGGGGCGTGTGTATACATAACAATCCCCAAAGTTTTCCCCTGCTCCCCCCCTCAGGTCAGACCAGCACTATCGTTAGCAAATTGATAAGGTTCCATGGGCAAGCTTTATTCGTTCTGACACGAGCCTATGACACTTTATAAAAAGAAGTAATCCAGAACAATCTCTAGGTAATTAACACCTAGATAAACAAACATAAATTTCTATATTGCATTTATTTGGACTACCACTCAAATATGCGTGAACCATGCTTTTTTAATTAAAAGATAAATCCATGTGACACTTAGCCTCAAACTTAATTATTCAGCATAGTATAATAAAAAATAGAGCCCATTAAATGTGTCTTGCACTGTATTTCTGTATTAAGAGCAAAACAGTTCGGTCTGGGATCATTTAAATTTTCCCCCTCCTCTTTGCTTGTGATTTCGTTGTTCACAAAAGCCCTTCCTCTCCCTTCCTGCCTCCCTCCCTTCCTCCCTCCCTCCCTCCATCTTTCTCTTTTCTCTTAACACCAACAGGTGATGAGATTAAAACTCTTCACAAGCCCCTACATGGAATGCTCAGCTGGGCGACATTTTTAATATTGCATTACACTATGAATTTTTTCCTTCCCCATGGAAACATACCTCTAGTTCTGTGGAACGGGACCAGCCCTTCTATCTTGAAAAGAAGATCACAATATTTAACACTAATTTCCTTGGGATTGTGCTTACAATACACCAGGTGAGGTTTTCATAATATACTGTTACAATACAAATGTTCAACAGAGAAGGAGGAGTGTGCAAACCCCAAACTACAAGAGACAGCAGGGTTATATCATCTTTATAAAAGTTTCAGCACAAAATAGTACCTTAACACTGAGTATCAGCAGCTCAGCAGTTTCCAGCTGCCAGGAAGAGAAATTCACATTTGAGGCATTCCCCACCTAGTCGAAGTAGAAACAGAGATCCATTCGGTCACTCAGCAAGGGTATATAAACAATGACCACGTGCCAGGCATTGTGTGGAAGGCTGTGTGCACCTTGTCAATGTTCACCCTTACAGCAAAGGTGCTGTGGCAGAGAAGATTTGAACCCAAGTCTTGAGTTAGCAAAGCCCATGCTCTGAGCCCCTTGGCTCCCCCGATTGGCCTCGTACTGGCCTCCTGAGTTAAGGGCAGCAATAGCTTGGTTCCGCCCAGACATGTGCCTTTAGAGGGAGTGGCCTTGGACCCAGGTTGACCAACCATTCAGGTTTGTCCAGGACTGCCCTGCTTTTAGCACTGGAAGTTCCACGTGCTGGGAAACCCTTTAGTCTGGGGAAATCAGGATGTTCACCATCCTATGTACACTCCTCCAGCAAATAGTGCTGCTGCCACGGTGGCCAAACCCATCGACAAAGGGATAGACTGGAGCCATACAAAGACCTTGAATTGGGACCAGGAGACTCCCACCCACTCCTTCCCAGAAAACTGAGGCCCCTGGGTGTGGTCTATGACTGATGGTTCTCTGGGATCCTGTAAATCTGTTGAAGAAGGCATTTGGATCACGCTGCATCGACTCCTATCTTGCTGACTTCTGAACAAGCCAGAAAGCCATGCATCTGCAGAATGCACTCCGTTTCAATGCTCAAGTGGGTTCCTAGCCGGTGTCAGTTTCAATAACAGTCCTTGGAACCTGGTGGTACCTAGCTTGCTGTCTGTGCAGCTTGTAACACAGTTATCTACTACTATCTCATTTAACCCCAGTAAGAGCCTTGCTGTGGGCACCATTTTCCACTTCACAGATAAGAAGCAGATCTGGGGAGCTGGAATGACTACTTGGATCCCACAGCTCAGAGAGGTGGAGACAGGCCTCCCGAGCCCCATCACACCCGCATGGCCTTTGCACGTGCTGCTTCTCTACCCGGCATGCTCTCCTTCATATCTCAGTTCGTTGTCACCTCTTAGGGAAGTCTTCTGTGACATGAAAAACCCATCTTATCTCTGAATCTCCTCTTCCAGATGTGTTATATTTATTTGTGTGATTATCAGATTGAAGTCTGTTTTCTCCTTAGACAGTGATCTGTGGGCATGATCTCTGACTCATCTGTCTATCTCCAGCCCATAGCCTGATGCCTGGCACACAGTAGGTCCCCTGTAAACTTTCATCAAACAAGTGAGTGGAATAACATCTAACCCCAAGACCAACTCTTTTCCCCCAGCATCCCACTCTTTCCCTATCTGCCCCCAAGACCCTGAGAATGGCAAGAAAGTGGTTAAAATACTGATTTTTCAAATGAGGAAATTGGAAAACAAAAAGTTTAAGACATTTGTCCAGGATAATTTTATCTGAAGGGGATGAGTGTGGAGGAATCATGACCAACTGACCACTGGGGAGACTTTTCCAAAACACAGGGGGGGTTAGTGTACAGTGTTTTGTGCATGTGAAATTAATCTCAAATTTATCCATAACTTATTACACAACAGTGGCGACAATATCTAGCATTTGTAGAGTCCTTTATAAACCTACATATAATTTCCCCTACGTTATTGCATTTAACTTCATAACTTTACAGGTAACAATCAATGAACTCAGAACAGCCAAACTGTTCAAGATCAAGTAGCCAATAAGTAGTTCAGGGTTCAGATTTAAGTCAGGACACCTCAATCTTGTAATTCTTTACAACGGACTGATCTGCCAATTGTCTGTGACTATAGAAGAGCTCAAAATATTTTGATGGAAATACATATTGAAGCTTCTTAAAAAGGCCTCCTTCCAGTTTTATTTTTATTTTGTAACAGCTTTATTGAGATATAATTCACATGCCATAAAATTCACCCTTTTAAAGTATACAACTCAGTGGTTTTTAATATATTCAGAGTTGGGCAACCAGCATCGCTATCTAATTTTAGAGCGTCTTTATCTCTGGGAGAAGAGAGCTCGTCCCCCTCAGCCATCAGTCACCCCCATCCTCCCCTCCCCACACCCCAGCAACCACAGGACTGGCTTCTTTAGTGACTGGCTTCATCAACCTAACGCAGTGTTTTCAAGGTTCATCCACGTTGCAGCCTGTGTCAGTGCTCCATCCCTTTGCACGGCAGAATAAGAGTCCATTCTTGACAAAACGCTAATTTGAAAAGATACATGCCCCCTAATGTTCATAGCAGCACCATTTACAGTAGCCAAGATATGGAAACAACCTAAATGCCCATCGACAGAGGCATGGATAAAGAAGATGTGGTGTGCATGCATATACAATGGAATATTACTCAGCCATAAAAAGGAATGAAATAAGGCCATTTGCAGCAACATGGACGGCCCTAGAGATGATCATACCAAGTGAAGTAAGTCAGACAGAGGAAGAAAAGATCATATGATATTGCTTATGTGTGGAATCTAAAATATGACACAAAGAAACCTATTTATGAAACAGAAACAGGCTCACAGACATAGAGAACAGACTTGTGGCTGCCAAGGGGGAGGGATGGATTGGGAGTTTGGGGTTAGCTGATTCAAACTATTATGTATAGGATGGATAAACAACAAGGTTCTACTGTTTAGCACAGGGAACTATACTCAATATCCTGTGATAAATCATAATGGAAAAGAAAAACAAAATCCCTTCTGTGGATAAACCACATTTTGATCAGCTATTTATCACACAGTTTTTAAATACACATTTTGAACCAATATGTGAAATTCAGAGACTTCCCCCAAAATCCGGGTGTCCAGTGTCTCTTGCAAAGTCAGAAGCCCTGATGCCGCCTTCTTCGTGGTGAGGAGGAGCAGTGCTGGGATTCCCCATGGCCCCTGAGACCGCCCCCTGCCCAATTTCTACTCTCCTCCTCTCGCCATGAGGTATCCTGCCTGGCCCCTGGAGGCATTTGGGATCGGGATCCATCATGTACGCAGAGTTATGGCCCCTTAATCAACCTTCCTTCCCTGATGGGTTCATTTTCTGATCCTTCCCTAACTCCTCGAAACTCACCTTTGCTGTTTCTAACAACGGACTCTCGGGACTGCCAAAGATTTCATTCAAGTCATCTGCTCCCGTCCAGGGACACCAACAGTCTGGCCTCCTGAAAGAAACCCGGTGACTTACAAATTCCTGTATCATGGCTGGATGCCTTTGCTTGCAACATTTCGGTGGGCCAACCTATTCCAGAGCTGCAGCATGCACCATGCAAGCTTGGTTTTGAGACCAGACCACCACCGACAACAAAAAAACAAGTCAAAAAGCAAGCCTGTGCACCAAGTGTGGGGCACACACTCCAAACCTTCTCAAATCGGTGGCAGAGTTCTGTTTTTCAGCAGCCCAGATACCATACCGTAGACTTTATTATTCTTTGTTCTTTTCCTTTGCTTCTGGAGAAAGAATTCATATTGTCCTCTGATCATTCAGAGGGAAAAGACTTCCTTACATTTAATGATTTTTTTAAAACTTGCTACCAGTAAAGGGAAATAATAGATCCCAATGCCTTAAGTGTCTTGTATAATTGCTAGTATATGAGGAGCATTGGTATTTGCATAGGTATTACCTCACTAAAACCCATGTCTGCAAGCTTTCAAAGAAACATAGTTCACAAATGCACATGGGTGTGCATACACACACACACACACACACACACACACAGATACCCATGCTATTTGTACTGCACAGAGATACTCTTTCAGCTTGAAAAAGCACCAGGGTATGGGAACCATCCACCCAGAATACTACAGGGCTTTTTGTAAGAAGTGGTGTTTGACCAAGTCTTACCAAAATCTGATAAAGCTGCAAAAATATGTTTCCCTCCTCCTAGTAAACATATGTGAATAGGAAAAGATGTGTTTTTTTTTTCCCCAGAGGTAGAGGTTTTATTGCGTAAAACACTGGATAAAGCTGGACTGCTTCAAAGACATTTTATTCTAACAGCAGAAAGAAAACAGTCATTGCTGAAAAAACAACTTTTAATACTTTCTATACCAGAATAAAGTTCTGTCAACTGATGTATTATAATAATAAATAATGACCAAGAATAAACTTTAAATACAAAGTTTTCTACTTGTTACAAGCATAGCAACAAAATCCTCTACTCTATTGATCTCAGATTTCCTCCAAGATAGATTTTTTTTTCTTTGTGTAGGAATGTAGACAGTATTATGACCAGCATCACAGACTACAGAAGTTACAGGGAAAAAACTTGACATGTTTAGATATGAGAACCTGATGACATTCAGAAACTGACACTGCCATCACTGCGGCTGTCACTTGTTTGTATTACAAGTTACAAATGTTCTGGAAAGAAGGCCTGTGTCAGGGGGGAAATAAGGACGGTAGCACTGGACAAAATGGAATCAACACACACGCCACAAAGAAGAGGGGATGTTCCCAGTGTCACAAACAGAATTATTGCCTGTCGCATCTGACGATGCTCAGAAGACACAAAAGGATACTGAAAGAGCGCCCAAAGTGCTAGAAATGGAATGTGGCTCTCGTTTTTTTCCACTTTTTTTTCCTCTTTTTTGCTCTTTTTACTTTTTTTTCTTCTTTTTTATATTTTTCTTTGCTAAGATACCAAAGGCAGGGCAAACACACAGAAAGCAAGCGACTGGCACAGTCACCAAACACAGTAGTGCATTTAAAATCCTAAAGCTTACTACAGTCAGAAAGTTTTCAATAACATTTCAGTCCTTTCTCTAGGATCATAGAAACAGTTGCATTAAGTTTATCAACTCGATTTAAGTAAGGCAGTGAGAACTATTCTAGAAAAACAAGAAAGCAGCTTGCTCTATGCCAGATGGGTCCACGTTGTACAGCGACCACGTTTACACTGAAACCCCGGGTGGATGTCACCCTCTCGACAGCATATGCAAACCGGATTCCTTATTAGCCTGAGATTCCTTCTGGTCTCAGGATAGCAAAGCATTTTATTTACATTGATTGCAGTTTAGTATTTTTGTAAACTGCTGTAGGCAGAGCTGAAGTTTTTAAGGCCCTGGGGTTTTATTCTGTGCTCCCAGCCTGCAAGGAGATATCTGTCTTTTTTTTTTTTTTTTTTTTTTAAGTCTGAATGATTTTTTTTAGAAGAAGTTAATACTTCAATACTTCTCCACCATCACAAGCAACAGCACCAATTTCGTGTCACTCAAAGGAAGTATGTTAAGAGGCTGAACTTTGACACCACACTAGCAGATTCAGGAATAAACCATTAACTAGTCTTCGTAAATCGTTTTTTAAAAGAATGAGTTGTTTCATTATTGGCTCTCCAATCTCCCTCTGGGTGGTGCAGAACTTGATAAATTTGGAGTATCCAATCAGTAGAAAATCTAAAATCTACAAAAATATAGAACACATTTCTTTTACAAAAACAGACATTTTAACTTAAACAGTTTTCTTCATTAGTGATAGAGAGCAGGATGTTTAGACTCATATTTTAATACAAGCTATTTCATAAGAGCTTGCTGGAGAAGAAAATCTTGCTTTGTGTCTGTGAGACTTACAAAAACTAACACATGAAAAAAATCTGATAATAAGGACCAAAGCAGCCTTCTTTCAAGTAAAATTTTTAAAATCATAATAAAAACAATCTATTGTTACATAAACTTCCATTCCTCACCAGCACCTTCTGTGGGTAGGGTGGGCTAGTTTTTCTAAGCATTTTATATCATGTACCCCTAAAATTTTTTTTATTAGCAACCTTCTTGTAAGTTCCTCCAAAAATTAAAAAAAAAAAAAGACAACCAAGAAAAAAGCATTTCCCTCCATACTGCAATTTGATCTAAAAAAAGGAATTACTCATCAAACCTGCACTGGACATTTGTCTGCAGATACTTCCTGACCATTGATTCATTTGGCTGTGGATTTTTTTTAAATGCACGTTGAAGATGGCAATCCTCTGCAGTGCCGGTCAGCCCTGGCGCTGGCTGCGGGCCGGCTAAGGTTTCTCTGAGAGTGCAGTTACAACACCACGTGAATTGATTTTCTCTGCAGTGACCGCTCCAGTCTGACTGGCACCGCGGCCGCCTCCCAACACATCCCATTAGGGTGCGAGGCAGATGACAGCAGCTGGTGTCAGATTATAGAGGTGTTTTCAACAATGAAAACACAGCCCCTCCATCTTCAAGGCAACATTTAGATGGTATCGTTTTTCAGTTAAGAGCATGATTTTTGAACAAAGACGACTCTAGCATTGGAAGGGCCCCCAGCTTCCTTGAGCTCGGAGGACACCAAGCATTTCTGAAATCGCTTTTCTCCCACCTGCATTGTTTGGAAATACTTGTTGCCGGGTAACAGTTTAGCAGCCATTTTCAAGGGCTGGGGATTTTTTTTTTAATATATATATAGATATCTTTTTAAATTTTTTAAATGTTCTATACACTAGAGGGGAGGTTGTACATGATTTTTTCCCCTTGGAATGCAGTTAGCAAACTCTTTTACCAGATGCATAATCTGAAAACTGTGTAAAATAATATTGCGATATCCGGGTTGGTCGGCTCAGTTGCGCTCCTCCTGGGCCTTGCTGCCCTCCTCCGTTAGCTCCGCTGAGCTCCCCGCCTTGACAGCTGTGGGGTCTTCGAAATTCCCAGAAGCCTCCGAGTCGACTCTGGAGCGCTTGAACCTGCGGTCGGGATACTGGCTGTTGTCAAAAGGCATGCGATGGACGCAGAGGACGTGGGTCTTCAGATTTCCCTTCTGAGAGGCACTGTAGGGACAGTAGCGGCACTGGAAAGGCCTGTGACCTGTGGGCAGAAAGAGTGGCCGGTCAGCTCTGCTGCTTACCCCCCTTCCCGACCCCCAACGCTCAAAGGACCATGATCATGATTGCCAATACTATCAATATCATCAGCGTTATTGCCTTGCAAAAATCAAATGGCAAAGGATGAAGAGGCAGCCCATATATCTATTTGGATAAGTAATAAGTTACTTGGATAAATAATGTTACCAAATAATAATAACTTGGACAGGGATTTCCATCGTGGCCAGAGTTTTTAATTCAGAGTTTCTAGGTGACAGAAGAGAAAGTCCCCAACACCTGGAAATTCTTTTATAAAAAGTTAGGTAGCAAATATTTTAGCCTTTGCAGGCCAAGGTCAAAGATATGATGTAGGTACTAATACAACAAGAGAGGAAATAAATTGCCAAAGTTTTGTTAATGAAATTCAAAACTTTATTTATGGATACTGAAATCTGAATTTTATATAATTTTCATATGTGATGAAATATTATTCTTGTTGGGGTTTTTTTTCCTACCATTTAAAAATGTAAACACTGTTCTTAGCTTGCAGACCATACAAAAACAGACAGGAGGGGCTTCCCTGGTGGCGCAGTGGTTGAGAATCTGCCTGCCAATGCAGGGGACACGGGTTCGAGCCCTGGTCTGGGAAGATCCCACATGCCGCGGAGCAACTAGGCCCGTGAGCCACAACTGCTGAGCCTGCGCGTCTGGAGCCTGTGCTCCGCAACAAGAGAGGCTGCGATAGTGAGAGGCCCGCGCACCGCGATGAAGAGGGGCCCCCGCTTGCCGCAACTAGAGAAAGCCCTAGCACAGAAACGAAGACCCAAGATAGCAATCAATCAATCAATCAATCAATCAATAAATCTTTAAAAAAAAAAAAAAACAGACAGGAGACGGATTTGAGCCTTGGACTGTACTTTGCTGACCCTAGCTCCACACAAAAAAGCCATAAATCCCTCCATCTGAGATTCTGACTCAGGTCTCCAACCCAGTTCTCTTTCTTATCCTCCCACTAACTCTTTACTGGTAAGCAAATCAAGAGTGACCAGGGAGGGTGTTTGGGGTGGGGTGAGAGAGGGATATTACCCAAGCCTTGCTCTTGGGTGGAGCGGAAGTGCCAAGCTGGAAGAATTTGGGAATCTCAGGGTTTCAAGAGGAGGCAGCAGAAGGTATCAGAGAGGAACCTGGACATTCAGATAATCAAGGACAACCTAGTTTTAAAGAAGTCTGATTTTGAATAGTGACGCTTGGAATCAAACTTTACTAGAAAGGCTATAAATCAGAACAGAAGACGGATTGTGTGAAACCCACCTGCTCCTTCAGGCTTGATTTCTCTGTTCGGATGCACAGCAGGCGTGCACACATTTCTGCCATCTTAAGGAACCAGTAAAGCATCTGGTTTGGGAAGTTATAATGGAACAGTTGTTTTCTGCCTGATGCTGGGAAACGGTGGATACGCCATTCCTGGAAGCTGTCCTACCCAGCACCCAGAGAGGTCAAGACCCAGGGCTGGATTTCATTTGCTCAGAAAAATAAACAAGTAAATAAATGGGCCCAACCGTTTACCCCAGAAAACATCTGAACAGCATATTCAGCACTTTTTCTAGAATGGTAACAGCAGAAGTCCTGTGTATCTACTTAGCAAAACAGTCTTGTTCTTGAGGAACTGGAGGCCAACCAAATGTTTGGAGCTGAAACTCATTTTCTCACCAAATTGCACACAGTGCTAGATTCTTGCTTCTTTCTTAGTGGGCTTCAGGAATTAGCTCTCTCCTTCTTCCCTCCTAGCCAATTGGCCCCTGGGCAAATCCATTCTACCTGTTGAATCTTCCTCCTTCCAACCCCCCCCTTCTGAGCTTAGTCCAGTGTACACCAACTCTTGCTAGACTATGAACATGGCAGCCTGCAAGAGGGCTTCCTGCTTCTAGTTTCCCCACTTCCTGCCCGTCCTCCCCAGGGATACCACAGTGAGTACCTAAAGCAGAAGCTCAGCTGTGATTTCCTTGCCCAAATCTTTGATGGCCACCTACCCCCTCACCTTCATAGCTCAGTCCCAGCACCTCTCAAGTCTCCTGGGAGCACCCCCCCTTTGCCCACTCCAAACCAAATGATTAGATGGTCTCTGCAAAAAGGCTTCATTCCACAGGGTCCCCATACCCTTGCTGTGCTACCCTCTCCCTGAAATACTTCTATTCTCTGCAGACCCAAACCCCATTCTTCTTTCAAGGCTCTGCCCAACTGGGATGCATGTTTTATGGGGCTGCTGTGTGTGTGTTGATCACCATGACTATCTGTGTGTTCCTGAAGCAGGAGGCATAGTCATCTTAATAGCACTGGTGCCAAGCCCACTACCTGGCACAGAGCAAGCAGGCATTAACTGTTTGTGGACTGCATTATTGTCTTACTGCTTCACCTTGCCTTTTTTTTGAATACAAATTTTTGGATAGAGTTTTCTCTTGTTTCTATTGTTGTACCTAACACAAGGCTGAATTTGATCAACTTTCCCACTTGCAAAAGCCGATTTGCAAGTCCATGGAGGTAAGAACAAATGAAACCCAAGAAAAGTGCACTTGCTGTTGGCCCTTCCACATAGCCTTCCACAGCAGGAAGAGCACAGACAGTCAGCAGGAGGGGCCTGGACCACCATTGTCAAGTACGAGAAGGATTCGCAAGCACCATTCACTTCTTACCTTCCTGCTCTCCAACCCCACCCTTTGGGCTCGGTCGCCCCTCACACAGGTGACAGGGAAGACCCTGGGATGGTGCAGAAGGAGAACTGAGACTCTATCTCTAGTGGACTTAGCATATTTACGAAGAATATACATGGCCCTACTCTTCATCACGTTGGAGTTAGAGCATAGACTGAAGGGAAGAATCGTGGTTCTGATCAGTGGCAGTGGGATAGGAAAAGCCATGCCCATTCTCCCCACCATAATCATGAATCTAAGTCAGTGCTAAGCTGGGCCTCAGTGAGTTTCCAACAGATCCCAAGACTCAATCATCCAACTCATGAAGTCGTCATCCCTGTGGACATGAAGCTATGCCCAGAGCTCAGTGAGGGAGGAGTTGAGGTTCTCTGAAAGGGCAGCTCTTGAGCAGGAGAAAAGAGGGCCCAAATCTGTAGCTGGAGGCATAGGAACCAACTGAGGGTCATTCAGAGAACCTGAGGAGTAGAGCTGAGACTTCTCTCAGGAAGCCTAAGAAACGTTTTTAAAGTTTTGTCCAAATCTTCTCAGAAATGGGTTATATTTTCTGGGTTCCCACCAGGGGCAGCCCTGTGGCAGCTCACAGAGGAGGGGTGACCACTATCCTAATTACCATGGCTCAGAAAAAGCTGGGGCTAACTTGTCAATTTATTTATTTCATGGCAATAAGTTACTGATGGAGAAAATCATGGTGGTCTGACAAGTCTTTGGAGTTAAGGACTCCAAATAATAAATAAAAATAAATAAATAGAGTCAAACTCTTGGTACCATGATCCAAAAAGGCTAGCAGAACCATGCAGTAAAATTACCAAACCAAGGTATTGTTTACCAAATTTACCTCAGATCACCAGGATTCACACTGGTTCCTCCATTCTTCCATTGTTTTTTTTTTTCCCATCTATGAAAGCTGTTTATTATATTTTCTATTATTATTACTGAATAATACATTTCTGTATGAATCTATGCTACAACCTTTGGAAGCCACCCTCTCTGCAAATTGTGTCACCGTGGGACCCACAGGCCTCTTAGCAAACCAAACAGAGAACCTCAAGTATCACCTTTATTCACAATAAGAGCTTTTTTGAATTGGCCAACTTGACATAAAAGCACTTAGTATATTTTTCCCACCAATTGATTTTAAAATATTAATCATGATTTTATCCTATGGTTATATCTGAATCTCTATTTCTTGGTAGAGTCAAAGATGTACAATAATTCTGGCATATTTGGATACTTCAGTGGTCAAACCATTAGTATTGAAGTAGTTTTTATTTTAACTTAGGTGAGCTGGAGAGCTACATGTAAGGGTATAATGTTATGCATGTGTACATTTGTAGAAAGAAGTCTATACAATACTGGAATCATCGTAAATCCTGATTTTGCAATATACCTTGTAAGTAGAAGCATTGTAGATAATGGTAGCACCTGAAGATCCCAAAGGCCTACGTCCCACAGGTTTTCACATACATTTTTGTATGTTTAACCTCATATTTGAGCTTTATGGCAGTTTTGTTAAGGATATCAACCCTATTGCACAGATAAGTAACTTAAGATATAGCAAACTTGGACGGTTTGACTTTAAAACAAATTTCCAGTGTATATAAAGTACTCAGATGTCCTAATTCTCCAATCCTTATGAGAACCATGATTACAATGTGTTTTTGTAGGATACACACACACACACACTCACACACACACACACACACACATACACCTTTGTGAGGGGTTAGTTGAAAGTTTCCCATGAGACTGATGAAGAAGAAAATTATTTGAAGAAATGAGAGGTCCATCCTGAGGGAGGTGGTTGTGAGGAGCTGAGACGGGTCCCGAAGAAAGCATTGTGTTCTCCCAAGAATCAAATGTAAGTGAAAGGTTGATCCTTTGGTGATGAGAACATTTACTCCCAAACAGAAAGCTGTTGGTATGCAAAGCACTTTTGGAAACTTGATACATTTCCCAGTCCAGCTAAATCTGGATGAAAAGTTTCATATTTCTCTATACCATTCATCCATTCGAAGTCCCTGGTATTGGCACAAACACAGTGATTTGTTAGGTTTTGGTCAAAGAACATAAGCAAGGACTTCAGAACAAACCCCAAAGCTGAGAGCTCCACTAAATATTCTACTGTGATTTTTCGATATGTGTGACAGAACAAGGGACCCACCTGCAGGCAGAGACAGCGGGAGGGACCGTGGAAATCTGCGCTGACCTTTCTTACCTTCTTGCTGCAGTGGATGTGGGGCTCTGAGGAAATCAGATCTCCAGGTGGAGGCAAGTCAACTGTCCTCTGAGGAGAAGCCCTCAGGGTAACAAACTCTGCAAACTTCCATCCATCACATTTTAATGAGAGGAAAGACCAGCCATGCTGCCTGTGCCACCTTGGCAGACTGGAGATGGAGGTGGCCATTCACTTGGGTCTATAGGTGGCAATGAAGCTGCTACTGTCCATCAGTTTCTAAGAAGTAGCAAAGGCTTTAAGACAGAGTTGAGTCTAACAGCCCTTCTTGGTGATTGAATTTAAGAGAATAAGTGCACCCACCCCTGCCAGCTCCCCATTTGAGGAGAGCATCAAAACACTGGCCTCTCTCAAGTTCAACACCACAAAGAAGCACTGCCCTCCAGGGTGTCCTTTGTCCCCTCTGAACACAGGAGATCCTTTTCTGCACATGCCTGACCACAGAGAGCTCTCTCACTTTTGCATCTTTGCTTCCAGGTGTCCTCCTGCCCTGTAGTAGAAGTGTGAGTCCGACCAGGAGCTTGGGTTCAAAGCTTAGCTTCCCCTCTCTGTGAGGCTGGGAGGCTACTAACACCCAAGCTTCAGTTTCCCCTCTGTCTGACCTTGAGTGAGCACTTGATCTCTCAAGGCTTCAGTTTCCACACCTTGGAAATGGGGGGATAATACTAATACTGACACCATAAGCCTGTTGTGAGGATCAGATGAGACGGTGTGTCAAATTTGTAAGTGACAAAGAGCTATATGAATGTCAGCAGTCTGTCATTGCTATGGTTGCTGATTTCATTGTTGTCATCGTGTTGCTTATCTAAGCCTGGTCAAGGGAGGCTCTGCTTTGTTCTTCATCAAAAGCACTGATTCGACCAGCATTTTGTGTGTCACTGTTTCACACTAGCCTGCCTGTTCCAGGTGGTCTTGTTCCAGGTGGTCTTGTCCCAGGTGGTCTTGGATTAAAGCCAGAGATATTGTCTCTCCTCTGGGCACCTGCCTTTGAAGGGGGCTTGGGGAACTGGAAGACCTCCAGAGTCCAAAGAAACAAGTTGTTAGCAGAGGCATTTCCCTTGGACGAAGTTCAGCAAACGTGGGCTGGGCTGGGCTGGGCTGTGGTCACAGGCCCATGTGGGAAGGATCTCGCATCTAGATGTTCCTCTTCCGGTACAAGGCTGGCATTTTGAGGGAATGCAGTGTGGGAGATGGTAGAGGTGGCTGGGGGCTCCGAGAGCTCAGCTGAGAGGAACGTGAGCCCCTGCATGCCCTTCCACCCTCTTTGCCCTCAAAGCCCTGAGTTTGCTGCCTCTGGCCACAGGGACCTCTCTGCTCTCCAGATGTTTTATATACTTTATACTCTTTCTCACCACAGGACCTTGGCCCTATCCTGTCCCATTCCCTCCACGAGAACGCTCCCTCGCCTACTTCATCGAATTACTGTAATCCCATCCTTCAGCGCAGCTGCCTCAGCCTCACGAAGGCCTCCCCTGTGTGGGTCCCCTCAGACCCACTGAGGTTCATCATAGCAAACTCTTCTCTTCCACAGTAGAGAATCCAACAAGAGTAGCTCAACAAATAAACAATTATGTTGTCTTCCCCACAAGACCGACTCTCAGCTCCATGGCTCAGGGACTGTGGGGTTTTGTTTTTGTTTTGTTTTTTGTTTTTTCTGATTACTGCTGTTTTTCACCACCTAGTACAGAGCTTGGGATGTCAAAGATATCCATCGAGTATTTTTCAAGCAAAAGTATAGGTGAATGGATGAATGGATGGATGAATGGATGGATGAAGGAAAGAGGGAGGTAGCCAAGAGAAGGGAAAAAGAGAGGAATGCTACCCCAGACAGAGGACGTGCCTGACCCTAGGCGCAAGAACAGGAAGGCTGGGTGGGTGCAGGGGCATGGAAGCAGGTCAGTACGGTGGAGGTGGAGCTCGGTGAGAGCTGGGCAGGGGAAGGGCCCACAGGACCCCTGGGGAGCTTGGACCTCATTCCTTGGGAGAAGGGAAGGGAAAGGGCCTTTCCAGCTCTGCAGCGAGGCTGCTGCCCCGAATAGCCCCCATCACCGTCTGCAGGCAGGGCCTCAGGCCCTGACGGTGTGGCTAGATGTGCACTCCCCCCACCAGCCCACTTTCCACCCCTCTCTATCTCTCAGTTTGAGGCCATCAACATTTCCCATCACTGCCATGCAAAAAGTAAGTACATCATACGTTAATTTGTATTGTCACCGCGCCGTAGAGCCGTGGTAAAGAGCACATTCATTTTTAATCCACTATGAATAATATATAAATATGTATACAGTGTGGAGGGTCAGGAGGAGTAAGGAGAAAGCAAGTCGTACATTGTTTATAACAAAAGTGGGGAAACGAGACATTTTTCTTACTTGCTACGATGGAAATATCTTCTCTTTCTCTGCACCTAAGGGGGAGAGGAAAATGTCTGCCCTTGGGGAACCATCCATTAATTACAGCTCCACACTTGTGGGCAGCTGGGTTTGGGGAAGAGCAGGAGCTGTGTCCACAAGGCTTCCAGACTTTCCATGCTGGTGGTTTCTGCTCAAGTGAGGGATGGTGGAGAGGAGATGGGGAGAGGGATAAGTGACCAACCTCTGGTGCTTAGTCCAGGGTGGTGAGAAAACAGTCCGACACCCACTCATCAGAGCACATTTATAGGAATTGCCTCAATGGTCCTCATGACCACCAGTGGGGATATATGGTGGAGAAACGTCTCCCCATTTTACAGAAAAGAAAACTAAGATTAAAAAATTGTCCAAAGTCAGGTAGACACAGCTAGCCAGTTCCTGATCAGGAATTCAACCTTAGGGTTTTCTCAGAACAGACTCTCATCTCACCATTCCCTCCTGTCACTCCCTGCAAACCACCTGTGGGAAGATTCTCTACAAAGAGCTTTCTTTGATCAGACCCAAGGATGCTCCAGGAGGGAATCCATGAACTTCCTGGAGGAATGTGTGCTATAATGTATGATACCGCACACATGTCACATGCCACACCCCTTATGGACACAAGCACCACTGTGGCCTCCAGACGCACGTCAAAGACTGGTATTGAGCCCATGGCTGGTACCAAGCCACAGGGCTTTGTAAGCTCTCTCTCTGTCAAAGCTCACATCACACATCTCCTGGACCCTAGCCCACTTCCCTGAGCACACATTGAGCACCTGCTGCATGCATTGCCCTGAGCAGATTGCTGTTGGAATGATGCAGTACTTCTAGCACCGAGAGGGTGGGAAGGGCATCTATTCCACATGCCTGACACAGGCCCACCCAATACATGCTGAATGGCTGCCCACACATCTTACGACTGCCTTCAGGGGTTGCAACCTACTGGAGACCCTAGTGGAGAGAGGAAGGGGCCAATCGTTCATGAGGGAAGGACATCTAGCTTCGAGCAAGACTCCAGTTTCCCGTTGAAAGATGGCTCAAAATGGGGGGTTATGAAAGGACCCCCAAGAGAGAAAGAACATTCTTGAGGAAAGACACATGTGCTGTTTGCCAGAGGGTCCATACGTTGTGACAGAGGCACAACTCTGGACATTGGAACAAGGGCCTCCTAGCATGGAGAGGAGCAATCCCCAGAATCATGGTTCACGCTCCGTGGTCAACACAAGGAAGAGGGTCCAGAAGAGGGTCATGTATGTAAGTGGTGGAGAGTAGGGTCCCTGGCCCAGGTAAACAGTGACAGGGACAATCCCCTTGTGTCCTCACACTGCCAAGCCATCTCTCAGACCAGGGCAAGCCTTTCAGATCAGTCACACTGGGGCCTTTCATTGTTCATAACTGGAAAAAGACAACAGTGGGTAAATGAAGAGGAACATTGCTGCTATGGCTTCTAGATCAGCCCTGGCCACACTTACGTATACACTGGGTGGGTGTAAACCCCTAAGAAGGCTGGAAAGCATGAGAGAGTCCAGGCTGGCCGAGGAAGAATCTTGGTGACCAGCAGCATTATGGATGCTTTCTGGGGCCTGCAGCAGCCCACAGCTGACCCACCTGTGACACTCCCATTTTCCTTTCTGCAATATCTTCTTTGGAGCACAGGATCATGGAGTATTTCTAAGCTACCACAGAAGGGTCTCTCGCAGCCATGTTCTGTGGCGTTGTTTTCTAGAAGGGTCCTGGTAATGACCTGGAGAGAAGCAGCCCTCAGAGGCAGCTGGCATGCACAGGGCTATGAGGCTTGGGAAGTACCAACAAGACTCCTTAATAACAGCCTTCCCCCTCTTGCACCCCAACCAGAGCCCTTTGGATTCCTTGAAACTAAGGACATTTGCAAACTGCATGCTGGTAGGTAAGAAAATGGCTCCACCTATAGGGCCAGCTGGATAAGTTGGAAACTCGGCCCCCCAGAGGTGGACCCCAGCCGGCAGGCCTGGGATGAATCCAGGCTGGGTGGTATCAGCGGGCTGGCCAGCCAGTCAGGCCTCCTAGGCAGTGCCTGGTGTCCACTTGGCCCTCACCGGCTGCTCCCTCTCAGTGTCTGCTACTCTGAACCTGAAGCTGCAAACTAGGAGGGTCCCTGCCCAGGACCCCAGCCATCCTTCAAGCTTCAACAGGCTCGGCAGGGACAATGAGATGGGTAAAAATATACACAAACTTGCACTGAGCTGATAGTAAGAGCCTTTTCTCAGTAGCACACGTTACATATATATATATATTTAATTTCCCTAATTCTAAATAGGCAAGAATGGTTCTAATCAGGTACATAATTTATGTTTTCAGTTTTCAAAAAAATATTCATCCATCTAATCAAAGATGCTAAAACACTTTGGAATATCCTTAGTATAAATAATTTTAGGTTTTAAATTTCCTGTGATTTGGGTTTAAATTTGAAACACTATCGAAAAAAATATTTTACTATTTTAAAAGCAAATTTTGATCCATATGGTAATAGATTGGAGACATCAGTGTGAACTTGTGTTTAGCTTGATACATACCGTAGAGATGTGAGTATATGCAAGGGTTAATATACACACATATATTTCCTTTTTCTGTCAGCCGAGAGGGCCCAGAACCCATGATATCCCAGTGGCAACAAGCACACTTAGCCCAGAGCTTGATTTCTAATACCATTCACAAGAAAAGGGAACCAGGGCTCCTTGGAGAAATGGCTGATTCTAGGGCTGGAGCAGGACATACACAAGATGATCCTGGAGCACTTTGTGCCAGAGAGCAAGGAATTGCTCCAAACACATACATTGATGGGGGTATTGTAAAGCCCCACGCAGCCCAGTGAGAGAGCCCCCAGTGGCCAGCGCTGGAACAGCTTCAGCAACAAAGTAAATGATAAAGTAAGCATCCACAAGTCATACTGTCACGACTAAATGATTGAATCAATACCTACGTGGAAAAGTACAAATGCCCCACGCATTCCAAACTATTTACTACACAGGTGTTCCCCCTGGAGGAGGTGGCTGAAACTCCCACTCCTTTGTGCCGGCTGCATGGTGACCTCCTTCACAGGACTACAGTGTGGAAAGTGGGAAAGAGGAACCGTACAGGCAGACACCTGACAATCACGACCTCAGCCAGGTGACCAAGGTCAGGGGGAGAGCACGTACCCTGATTTGATGGGATGAAAAGGCACTTCACCTCTGTGGCCTTCCCCCCAAAAACCCACGATCCAAGTCTAACCATGAGAAATCCCAACTGAGGGACATTCTACACAATATGCCTCAAAACTGTCCAAGTCATCAAAAACGAGGAAAGACAGAGAAACTGTCACATCCAGGAGGAGTCCTAGGAGACCTGACCACTAAATGTAATGTGGTACTCTGGAATAGAGAAAGGACATTAGGTAAAAACTAAGGAAACCTGAGTCAAATATGGGCTTTACTTAATAATAGTGTATCGATATTGGGTCATTAATTGTAACAAATGTACCCTACCAATGTAAGATGTTAATAATAGGGGGAAATGGGCGTGAGATATATGAGAATTCTCTGTACAACCTATGCAACATTTTTGTAATTCTAAATCTATATTAAAATTAAATTTTTATTTTAAAATTTTCTTAAAAAGTGAATCTGGTTGATGTGCAGTGGACGGTGATAGCCCAACACCCCAGATCAGGAGATGACAGCTGAGAGTGTGGCCCCAATGAAGCCAAGCAGGTGACAGGGAAACTCTTCCTGGAGGAGGGGGTGGGACGTCCTGCTGGATACAGCCCTACCAATATACAGCGTTTGCATTACTCAGGCACGGTGTGAAGAGCGTGGGCTCTCAAGCCAGACACCTGGATTCAAACTTTACCTGTCTCTACAGCTTACACGCTCTTGGGCTGGCTAGTCAACTTTTCCAAGTCTCAGGTTTTTCATCTTTAAAATGGGTGTACTAATAATAGCTCACTCATAGGGTTGAGAGGATTCAATGAGAAAAGGCCTGTAAAATGCTTAGCACAACGTGTGGCACATCAGAAGAGTTAAATCAACGTTTGCTAGATATAGTTTTGCATGTTCAAATACTCTATTAAGTGCCTATTGTGTGGGAGTCTTGAATTGGAATGGTCATTCCAATGACAATGCTAGAGTCAGGTGTCAGGGTCTCCACTTGCCAGCTAAATACACCAAGGCCCTGAGAGGCTAGGTGTGTGTCCAGAGCCACGAAGCCAGAGAAAGGCAGAAAACCCAGCTTTGCACCAGCTCCCTTTGAGCCTGCAGCCAGGGCTCAACCCACTGTCTTGCTGCCTCTCTGCAGCTTCAGGTTCAAGTTCAGTTAGTGTGAAAGCTGAGAAGATGAGGCTGGATTCCAGGAGATGTCAGCAGAAGAGAGCATCTGGCAGGGGTGTCGGAGTCCCCCAGATCCTCCCAGCTCAGCCCTCTCCCCACCTCTCCCCGCAGCCCAGGACCTCAGAAGTAGCAGCCTCAGGAGGTCCTGCCCTTCCTTCCCCCTGACCTCACGGTGGTCCCTTCCTCAGTGACTTCATTCCATGCTCTGGCCCACGCCATGCAGATTTTGCCTTAAATCCTGTTTATTTCTTTGTCCCAGGCTGCCTATGTGCTCAGCGAGCCACCAGCCTGCCTGGGTGGTCAGGAGAGCCAGACTGTAGCGTAGGCCCGGCCACTGGCACTCACAGGCAACTATTGATCCAAGATCTTAAATCATTCCCCAGATTTTATGAAAGCATTTATGTTTATCATTAAATAACCTTCCAAGGGTCGATGGATGAACTTACGTTCCTTTTTTGGAGATTTTTAGATGTGTAATATAATAATCCTCTAACAATACCCAGTGTTTGTCTCTGGGTGAGCGCACTTAATCCTGAGAGAAATGCTGGGAGAGACCAAAATGAGAGGACACTGCCTTCAATGCAAGGCGGGAGCCAGAGAACAGAGGGGCTGGAACCTCACCCAGGGTCATACA
Organism: Eubalaena glacialis; assembly: GCF_028564815.1. Lineage (NCBI taxonomy): Eukaryota > Metazoa > Chordata > Mammalia > Artiodactyla > Balaenidae > Eubalaena > Eubalaena glacialis. The sequence goes on along the minus strand of NC_083733.1, from coordinate 49,061,042 downwards.
GCAAACCTTGCCCTCCTGAAACTCTCTTCTCTCTCCCAGCATTTCTGGGGAAGGGAGGTACTTGGAACACCACACTAACAGAGGTGATTTTAGATAGAACTGAGCTGACCACTTTTTAGGTTAACAGCCTTAGGAAAAAAAGAGTGAATCAAAGTTGGATAGTATTGCTAAAATAAAGCTACCTTTTTTAAAAAGCTTTTAATAAATATTAAGTAAAATTATTAAGGTGGTACTCAAGAGATGACAAAAATAGGAAGGGTTCTAAAATTAGCCAATGCAGCACCTCCTATTCATACTTTTAATATCCATATCTTCACTCCTTAGGAATACTGGACTGAATACAGTTATCTGAAGCTCCTGTGGCAATAAGGTGGGCAGTAGGCATTTAGCAGATGCAGTAACAGCCAGCCCTGCTCCATGTGAACCCACCTCTGGGCACCATCAGGTTCACTGGGTCAACAGCCCACCCCAGAAACAGCAAGGACTCTAGGAACAGGAGAAAGACACCAGAAGGACCAAAAGGCAGTGGGCACGCTCTACACACCATGCCACTCCCCAAATCCCCTCCGTGCTTATGCCCATCCCTGCTCTCCAGCCTTCAATGGCTCCCTATTTCTTACCAGGGCATCTTGCCTCCTTAGCCTGGCTTTCCAACTTGCAACCCCTTCTTACCTAATATTTATTGCCATTGCCACCAGGAATTTGCCCACTCCAGCCCCGAAATCTCCTTCCAATCAGACCCCACCAAGCCTCAACTCATCCTTGAAGCCTTCCTCAGGACCCAGCCGTCAGAGCCCCATGGGCACTTACCAAAGGCCTACATAAGTAGGCACTTCACTGTTCTATCAGTCACTGCTCACTAATGGCTTCCTGTGACTCGGGCTTGGTGGGTCTCTCCCTCCCTTTAGGAGGCCTGTGATGCACAGAGTAGGGACTGGATGCTGGAGGCTGGGAGTTTTGTCCCCAACACTACATTTAAAAAGATTTAAGGTACTGCCAATGTTTCAGAACAAAGAAATTTCATGTAAAGACATGGATTACCAGTTTATCTGGAAAAGTCAGAAGGTCTGGCAAGATCTTCCCAGAGGCAGCCACCCGCCTGGCACCAGGGGGCCTGAGTTCTCAACCTCTGCCTTGTACTGTCTTGAGGCTAACAAGCAGAGCTTCACCTCCTTCCAGGTGAGGCAGGGTCACGGGGTGAAGCCTTCCTGTGGTTTTTCATGTGGCAGATAAATTGCATTCCTGTACACACACACACACCCAGTGAAATAAACAAGTGGGTGGTCTCTGCTGGTTTGTTTCCTGTTTTCCATCGTGTCCCTTAAAATGAACACATCAGCCCTTAATTGTAGGTTCTGTTTTATTATACAATTTAACTATGGGAGGCAGGCCAATGTTGCAACTTGGCGTGTGCCAAGGGTGTGGTATGCACCGTGCCTCACTAGAAAAGAAATGGGGGGAGGGGACAAACCCACAAAATCACCCAACACAAAATGCTGTAAGTATATAGACAGCCGATCCACTAAAAGCTGGTGTCCAAGGTTATCTGTGGATACTTCACTACCCACTCACATCTTTCATAAACACAGTACATTTCTTGGGGTGGGAGCTCATATGGTTTGGGGGAGGGAGGCAGGTGGGCTCATGTGGATTGTAGAATATCTCACCAAAAACAATGCAGCGGGGCCAGTCATATGCCATCAAATTTCAGTGCTGTTGTACTGTATTAATGTGAGTTTATGTGAGAGAGAGAATCACACATCCCTCTTTTCGTAAATGGATCAGACACCTGCAATCCATACCCACAGTATATATCCATATAGATGGGCACACTGGATATATTTTAAATAGCTACATTTTATCATGCCCAATTCAGCAAATTGGTACCGTGAACAATAGAAAATTACAAACTAAAATGGAGAGATGGAAACATAAACTTTTCAACGTTCAGCGCTCTCTGAGTGCCACTAATGTTGTCACATGCCAAAAATAAAATAAAATAAATAAAGCACAGGAGAGAGGTAGCTTTTCCTATGAAGTCACAAAGGAAATGCTACTCCTTTCTTCTCTTTTTCTCCCCCTATAAAAGGCTCTCTCTAAAATCAAAGGTGTCAGACTTTGCTTTCTCTGGCTGGCATGATCCAGAATACGGCTGAGGAATGACAGATGTCGGCACCCAGCTGCAATGAAGCATGCTAAAGTTTCCGTCTAATCCACTTATTTCTCTGTAGTCACGTAAACCAAAACAAATGGGCAGGGCTTTACATTAGGAAAAAACCCCACAACAGCAGGACTTTGTTGCATAATGCAGTTGACACGCCATCTTGGTATCATTTCCCCTCTGCAGGGGAGGCACCTTGCGGTGAGATCCACTCTCAAGCGTGGTCCCCAAAGTGTCAAGTGTCGTCCCCCTTCACACCAGGCAGAACAGGGTTTCCCCAGGAGAGGGAAGTTTAGGGGGAGAAGGGGGTGTCAGCTCGCAGGGAGACCCTCCCGGGACCTGGGGCCGGCACCCACGTGCACGCACAGTTACACACCAACACACTCCAGGTTTTCGAGCTGCTAAACCAAGACCATCAGTTTAATCACCAGCACCATCGTTTTCAACTACTTGAGTAAATCCAGCGGCATTATACACGGGGCCCATGTGTAATTAAAGTGAGGGCTGTTAGACTCTTCATTTAATAAAACACTTGAAAAGAAAAGCCCTTGTAGGTTTAGCAATGCCACGGGGAGCGGAGGGTAAGTGAGCGCGGCTCTCGAGGCATCAGCACAGCCTCCTTGCAGCCTGCGGTGCGACTACCTCCTGAACCTGCTCCCCTTTCCCTCTTGTAAGGAGCGGGTCAGGGTCAGGAGTCCTGGGGCTCTGTCACCGCCGGCAGTCCCAACAGCTGCGAAGCACTCTTTCAGCACAAGTCACAAGAAAAAATGTGATGGATTTCGCCCATGGCAGAATGGCGTTCCGTTTCTGGCCCTTCAGGCAAAAACAGTAAAGGCAAAGAGGAAAATTTGAGATTTCCCCCCTTCAACTTCCCACAACAACCTCAGCAAAACCACATGACTCGCCTTCTACAATCTCCCTGGTGTGTTCACTGCTACTTTGGCAGGAAATCAGAATTACTGTTATATAAATTCCATCTGATGCCAGAGCGACCATCTGTGAGTAAAACTGCTTCACCTACGTCTGCCTGCAAAGCCACTCTCCCAGAGACAAGGGAGAAGGGGAAAAAAATTTGATTAATTTGCAGAATGCTTGTGATTTGCTCATATATTATTATAACTGCTCATCAGCACATGACAAATTCCCAGCCCTCGGTGCAGGCACCCGTTCGGTTTCAGCAGTTTCTTGTGTCGGCACCTGACAGACTGCAGGGCCTCTAATGACTTTCAGATGCTTACAAACAGTAATTCTATCTTCAGAATAAAAAAGAAAAATCCGTAGGAAGAAAAGAGGAGAGAGTTCGTCTATTTCATTTCCTTCCTGTAGATCAACATGATTTAGCTCTTAAGGGCGGCCGCAGCTCCAAGATGGGGCCTCCCAGGCCCCGCCACGGCCGCCTGCAGAGACAAAGACCCCATCGCCCCAGCTCCCGGGCTCCCGGGGAAGGTGGGGGACCAGCCCCGCCGGGCGCGCCCTGGTGCCTGCCGCCGCGGCCTGGCTCTCCCTCTCCCCCTGCTCAGAAGAGTCCCTTTCATTCGTCCACTTTTAATACCCTAATAACCTCTCGCCTTCTCTGCAAACACATCTGCCTCATAACTGCACTTGGATTTCTGGCTTTCCCCCTCCCCTTTGCTTTTAAAACTCTGATTATGCCTTCTGAAGCCCTGCCTCTGTGCTTGATTGCCTGTTTCAGATTAGAGATTTTAGCAAGGAGACAAAGACTTCAGAATGCACACCAGTCCCACATATGAGGACCCACAGAAGGAAAAGCGATAAAACGTGATACACCATCTGTCCACAAACAATAACCTGCGTGTTTGGAGGCTCACAAATTATTTAGTACACAACCTTCCCAAATTAGAGCCTTGAAACAGAGCAGAGTCTGGGAGTGAGACCCTCTTTGATGTCCTTTGGTATTTCCCACCCCCATCCTCCCCACCTCCAAACTGATTGCTAACAGTTGAGGAATGTCTCAGTGACAAGAAGATTTTTACTGTCAGGATCCTCCTATTACACGTGGCCTGGGATCCGGGCAGAGGCGGGCTCATCCCCGGCCACAGACCTTTTGGGACAACTGGCCCAGATGCAAAGTCTGTCTCTTTCACATGTGTCTGTAGGGGGTTGGGCCACCAGGGAGGAAGAGGTGGTCCAGAGCAGACCCCGCTCTTAATACAGAGGGCTCCTGGTCACCTCTGCCTCTTCCACAGACTGGTCAGCTGGTTGGTTCGCTTTGGGAAGATAGTCTAGATTTTGTTCTGGAGGAGTTTAGACTATACACAAATGGATTTCCCTCCCCACCTCCAACCACCTGCTCCCCTGGAAATATGTTCTTCTACCTTTCCTCGCTCAGACTGTTTGAAGTAGCCACACTGACCCCAAGCCATAAATTACTCATAATATTTAGCCAGTATCTTTACTCACGCTGCAAAATTCCTTCTAAAGTGATTGACCAAACTGGAAGGGAAAGAAGGACCAAGCATCACCAAGAGAAAAAAAATATCGTTTTTGTTAGCAGCAGGTGCATTTTTTTATCAGATACTCCTTGCCCTTGTTTTAAGCCTGGGGCCCCTGATCACATGTACGGGCTTTACCATCGCATCTAAATAGTCCTCACACAGCCCGATGAGTAGGTCCTCTCACTTTATCGGTGTGGAAACCAAGGTGTAAAGACAATCAGTGACGTAGCCAGGTGAAGCAGGAAGCGGGGCAGCTAGTGTTTGAGTCCAGGGGGTCCGACTCCAGACCCCTCTTCTCTGAACCATCAAAGGACCCCAAGATCCTGCCTTAAGGATGAGACTGGAGAGGCAGCCATTTAGCGCCAAAGGAGCCAATGGAATACTTTACATGATTATTAATAAACAACCAAACAAACATTTACTTTGCAAATTGAAGCATTTCTTTCCTGAGTCTCAAAATAGATGTGTCGTTATAGAGAGAGGGAGACTAGAGCTGAATGGGAACTAAATGAGGCTTCGTTACCAAATTCATCTCGAGCTTAATTACCCGGGTTCCAATCCCTTCCTCTGAGCTTCTTCCCTGGAGCCCCCTGCCCACTCCGGGGGGCCCAACCTCCCCCCTCCATGGCAGGATTGGCCTGCACTGGGACTTCCTTCCCCGGCCAGCCAGAGGCTCCCTGAGGACGGTGGTCCAGTCTTGTTGGTATTTGCTGCCAGCCCATCTCTGACAAAGCCCTGCACATAGTAGGTGCTCGGCAAATAAATGCCTATTGTTGGGTTTCTGGAGACGTCTCAAGATGTCCATCCCAGGGTTCTGAATTGCAGCATGTTTCCCAGACTCCCCTAACCTGATATCAATTAAGGCTGTGTTTACACACACAGCTTGGCTGAAATTGGCCGGGGGGGTGGGTCGTGCAGGGAAGGAAGCAGGGGAATCTCACTTGCATTCAAACAACCAGATGTTTATTTTATTTTTTAAAATACATGATGCCAAACGACAAGCCACATTGAAATTTTCACTTTCTGGTCTCTAGCAGCAAACCCTCATTCTGCAGCCCCAACCAACGAGCACGCCTGCCCATTTTCCTTTCCTTTGCGCCATCACTGCTGTCATTCTCTTCTCTTACACGTGCATCACACTTTGCAGTTGGCTGAGAGCTTCCACACCCACCATCCCACGTGACACATGGAGAAGTCAGGGCTGCAGGTGACCCCACCTCCTGCTGGTCACTCCAAACGCAGCCCATCCACGCACTGTCCTAAGGCCCTGGCTGTCTTCCTTTTAGAGGAAATCTCCAAATTTTTATTCCCTGTCTGACAACCACACTGTCACAACAATAACCACAACCAATCCGAAAGCCTACCCAAGGGACTGAGCTTCTGAACTCTCCCAGAAAATGATTCAGGAAACCAGAACGGGAAGGAAGAAACGAGGGTTCCCTAAAGGGACCGGTTTCTATTTGAGGGTAAGTTGCCTCTCACACCACCACCCCTCACACACGTGTTCTCGGTATCTCAGCTCTAACTACGTGTCGGGGATTGTACAGGGATCATCATCTCACTGAATCCTCAGAACGACAGGATGATATCAAGCAGTCGGTTAAAGCCCAGACTTAACTCCAAAGACACACAGACAGGGTTGAGGAACGAGAAGAGCCTGGTCTGGGAGGCATGCAGCCTGACCCCAGCCCTTAACAGCTGCCTGGCCTTGAGCGAGCTCCGGCACATCTGCAAGCCTCCGTTTCTTCATCTGTCAGAGGGGCTCATCTGAGCATGGCAGGGTCCACCTGATGACACCCACCCAGAGTTCAGCACAGACGTTGCCTGCTGCTTTGACCATAAACGTCGGCCACTGTTCCCCAGTCCCTGAAGGTCCTGCCTGCTTTCTCTCCAAACCGTGTCCCCCGGGATGACACGTCTCCAGCAGAAGGTGGCCAGAGGTGAGGTGGCCAGGGCTGTGTGCAGCTCCTCATGCCCTGCTCTTAGCCCCAACTCAGGGGTTACCCTAGACAAGAGCCACCGCTGGCCTTAGAAACGCTCTCACTCCCTCGCGGGCACGCACTTTACTTAAATGAAAGATTGCTGTCCATCAGGATGAAGTGAGGGTTTCAGAAGCTGCAGTAAGAAAATTAAAGAGACCAAGTCAGAGCATTTTATGCATGTGGGATAACTGCCTTTTGATATAGCTTTTTACTACACATTTGTTATTATGGATCCATAACAGATAAAAGTGTATCGTGGAATATATAAAAGTGCCAACAATTGTCAATATGCATTCACATGCTGTAGTAAGAATATTCTATAAAATACTCTCAAAATATGACGGATGTGCATAACTGAACGACACCGCTAATGAGAATTTGGAGAAAGTACATCTTAAGCCCTAAGGAGTTTTATGAGACACAACAGCCCAAACTCAGCTGACATTTTAAAAAGTCCCTTGATACTCAGAACAAAGAGTCCTCAAGCATACGTTTTCCCCAAAGCAAGGACTCAAAACACACAGAAAAATGAAATAAATAAAATCTGAAATCTAGGCTCGGGTGATAGGAGGGGTAGCACTTTGGGTACCTGAGTGATAACCCAGAGCAGACGTGTATCTTGGTTCTCCAGACGCCCGCAAGGTCCCCCGTGCAAACGGGCGTGGAAGGCGGGCGGTGGCTGAAGTGCCGTGCGCTCAGCCTGCCAATCTGTGATCGACATGTTTCTGGGCATCTACTCCTCAGGGTGAATTTTATACTCAGGCACGGTTGTTTTGCTCCCTTCACTTTTCCTGGCAGCCATAAACACATTGTTATGCTCTCAAAAAAAAATAATAATAAAGTAAAACATTACCAGCTTCCTATACACATAATAAAATCAATCTTCTGCCTCTAGTACATTAAATGAAATAGCATATCCCCAGAAAATACATAATAGGCAGTGTCTACAAGAATCATGCAAATAAAAGTAAAAATAAAAATCCAAAGGTCAGAATAAAATACTAAGCCTATCCTAAAAAATAAAGAGAAATATTTGCATGCATTTTATACAGCATGTGTCCTGAAAGTGCCCCTATCAAGATGCATTCTAGAATTCCTAACCTGCAGTGCCTTTTTCTGATAGTTTGTTTATGAAGTCAGTCTTCCTATTTCCCCGAGATATAGACATTATACACATCGACAGTAAATAGACCTTTTTAATTGAGCTGATAGGTTGAAAGTGAACGTGTCCTTGAATTTACACTGAAAAGATAGGCAGTGATTATTTTTAAGAAGGGATTTAGCCACCGACTTCCCTTTTGTATGGCAAGGACTTTATTGACAGACATATTTAAGTAAATAGTGCCAAATAAGGTGAATTCTGCGTTAAAGGACAAACGTTGTCTCCCGGTGTCAGCTGTGGTCTGCAGAATGCTCCTGGCCTCCCTGCCCTGCGCAGGGAGAAGGGAGCCGGCCAGCAAGAGCACAAATCCATCAAAGTTCAGATTTGACTGGCTTCTCGCAGGCTGAGTGTGGGAATGTGGCAATCTGCAATTTATTTAATTTTAATTCAATTTGGTTTCACATCCTGTTTTGCAAGTCAGCAAGATGGGCTAGGTTTGCCAAAAAGGGGGTGAAATACGGAAGGGAAGGCAGTTAGTTCCTCTCGCGGCATGTATTAGCAGCCCAGTGTTTGCCTGGCCGGTGGAGCCTCTCCCGGCACAGGCGGCTCATGTGGGGAGCCTGTCTTGCCCACAGTAGCACAGACTCACTATCTCCCCGCTGAAGGGCCTATTTGTCTGCTTTAAGTGAAATCACTCAATTCTCAAAAGTCAGTGGAGGACTTTAGAAGGGGGAGGGTTCAGATAGGCTACTCCAAATAAGTTCCATTAATCAAAAGACACAGTGTAATGTAACTAATATTTTACAATTAGGGGAGACAAGATGGAACTAAAAGCCATCTATCTCTCTTATACCACATGATCATCGATTCATAATCGGAGACTGAGAGTTGCACAAAGATGCATTTACTGGATGGGGGGAGCGGGGGGAGGGCCGGTCTGAGCCGAGATAATGAACACGATGAGAGAGCACGACGCTGAAGGCTGAGGAGAGATGACAGAGGGGCTCAATGCTGACGGATGACATGAAGACGCGCAGGTACCTGACAGCCCTCGAGCCGAGCTCCCTCCCCGGCATTATGATCCTCAATTATCCTGGCAAGGGAGGAAGAGGGGAGAGGGGTGGCCTGGCCCAGGTGAGAACCACTTTGTGGGGCTAGGATTTCCATTGTCAGCGCCCCTGGACACATGGGGACGAAGGGGATGCGTGCTCCATCGGTTTTGTAATAAAATTCCTAAACCTTCAAAAGGAGTCATTTTTTTTCTTTCACTGCCACCTTCAGGAAAAAAAAAAGAGGTGGCCCTTTCCAAAAGAAGGGGGGCAGTCCCTGGGAGTTGGGGGGCGGCTGGCTGCTGCAGAAGACCTGGCTAGAGACAGCTCCCCCTCCCAGAGACCCTCCCCAGGACTGTCAGGGGGGATGAGAGCCTGCAGGAGGGAGGCAAAGCCAGAGACAGGAGAGGAGAGGAGGGGAGGTCTGCGGCACCTGCACTGACCCACGGACAGGGTTCTGAGTCCCACCAAAGAGGAACTTCTGGCTTTCACCCCATCGCGCAGGAGCACAGCCACGGGTCAGGATATTGAACACCGACACACATTCTCTACCTGTTCCATTATTTCCTTGTAAAGATACAGATGGCCTCACGCAAATGCTCATGTAGCGTGTCTTCGGAACAAAGAAAAACAAACGATGTTCTGGGCGGCAGAGTAACTTGGGAACTCAGCAGAATGGCAAGACCGTGGGGCAGGTGGCGGGTGGCGGGTCCCCCGCCGGTGATGGAGGTCAAGGTGGCGTTGTGTCCCCCCTCCCTTTGCTGCAATTGCATGGGCCCGTTTCTTTAACGTACAATACCTTTGTGACCGATTATGTAATATGGACAAATCCCAGACTGAAGCCAGAGGCCCAGGGAAGCCGTGGATTTTTTCAGTATTTATTTTTTTAAACCGAACTTGGCTACCACACATGTCCCCTGCCTCCCCCCCACCCCAGGCTGCCCTCCCTTTCCTCTCTCCCTTGATGTGGCCTCCATGCTGCTGCAAGGGTCGTCTGCAAGGAGCCAAGCTGGATGGGGATCTTAGAGTTTGATTTCCCTACAAATCAGCAGGGATTCTTGTGTATAGGAGCCTGTACATACACACCAGACACACACAAACAAAAACACTCCCCAGTCATAAGAGCCCCCAGATGTCTGGGCTTCTCTGCCCAACTGGCATCTCCAGAAGCTCAAATAGGGTGACCACGATGGCAGGTGATGGTGCTTCTAAGAGGCTCATTCCAAAGCACCCATCTCACTGTTCCTTCATCCCTGTGGGAGGCGGGTGAAACATGGGAAACAGAGATGCCATGCCTACCCTCGGAGTGGGGAACCCAGTGACCCCGGAGTATCACATGGGATGCACTCATACCCTCTTGGTGCTCTATGCAGTTCTCTGTGAGGGCCTGGGAAAGCCCCCCAAAGTTATCTAATGGTGCCAAGGTGAAGGGGGTTCTGGGAATACAAGGAAGGTGATGAGCCCAATCTGGTAGCCTAATCAGAGGGCAAAGGTGTTAAATAAAGTCAATTTGTGTGGCTTTAGCAGCTGTAACTGAGATGTGACCCCCCCCCCACCCCATCCCCCGACTTAACCCCCTGGAAGCTGCACCGAAACCATAAATAGCCCCACAAGGCTAAGTGTGAGTGTCCCAGACATAAATAGGGTGCAACTGCGCCTGCCCTCCAAGGCTGGGTGAGGCCGCCTCCCGGGCCAGCGGGGTCAGATCTCGGCTGCTGCACACAGCTCTTCCCCCGCATCCATCACCCCCTAGGAAGTCATCCTGTGAAGCGCAACAGCCCTCTCCCTTGCCTGAACTAAAGATTTCCTGGTTTACATGCAGACCCTTTAATGTGAAACGACTGAACCAAGCCCTGGCTGGATAAAATAAAGCATGAAAGCAAGCCAAAGCCAAGCCTTTAAAATGAAGCTCCAGGAATACAGTCCATGCACATGGTTTTAACCTCTCCATCACCAGGATTTTGCCCTTAAGCAGAAACGAGAACTGAGCATTTTCAGGTAGAATGAATATATCTATGGAAACCTCTCCCATTAATCCATGGAAATTCAATTTATTGTCTTTTGTAGCAGTCTCTGCATCGATACTTTCACGCACATGTGGATCCTGCTTGGTTTTGGTTGGACACATGGTTCTTTTATTTGTGGTTTGATCAAATGCAGGACAGGGAAGATAAACAATGTTCCAAGAGGATTTCTAAAGTGAGATATTCTCAGAGGGGAAATATATATGTAACATGCTATGAGCTTGTCTTAATGAATCAAAAAAAAAAAAGCAGTGTTAAAGGTATGAATTCTTAAGTTGAATGAGGTATGAATAAAGGCATGAATTCCATGCTCTAATTAACCCAGCTATGTCCATTAACAGGAAACATTAGTGCAATGTGTCCTGGGTACAACCCCTCCTGCTGCAGGATTTGGGGAGAGAGCGGGACAGAGTGGAGTAGGCAGTAATTGAGTAGATTGTTTCATCTTCCAAATGTTCTAAAAAATCCAGTCTGTGGTGAGTATGGGTTGTGACCACATGCTTCTTCATTTCCTTCCTTAGAAAGGTCATGTCTTTGCAAAGATACTTAGTGAGCAATTCCATTCCTCTTTTTACAGGGACATCCAGTTTTCAACTCCAAATGCTAAGCCCTGACAGCACGAAAGGAAAGTAAAGAATATGGAGAGGAAAAGAGCAGAAATTCCGCTCAGCTTCCCCCCCTCCCACCGACCACCCCAGCCCAACTAGGTGGGCTGGTAGCCACTAAAAATTAAATAGCTGAGATTTTCAAAATGAAAACAGAACATGTCCACAATTATAAAAACAGCCCTAACACTGTAAAACTCCTTAAACTCCAAACAAATTATTTGGGAGGGTATTAAGCCTGGAAGGTCTTTCAAATTTCTTATTAGAATGGAGATTACTTAGAGCTTGTGGCCAAATCACATACAATTTGACCCAATTCTTTTCCACCCTTTCACATCGTTTGATATTAGGCAGAAACTATTGTTCCAATGCTGAAATTCATTATCCTTTCCTGCAGCCAAGGCCTGGCTGGGAAAAGTCCCCGAGACCTGGCTTTCAACCTTTTATTGTAGCCATAAAGGTGGTCTTTTCTGCCACCTAGAGGAGAGATGGCAGCATGGCATGTGAGTCACCCGGAGGAAAATTAAATACAGCTGAATAATTGAATGAGAGGGCAAGTTGAATCAGGGGTCACCATCTGTTTGACTAGAATTGTTGGCACATTTCAGCTAAGCCTCGTGCGCCTCGTAAACATACTTACAGTTATCATAGCTTGCATTGCCCTAAAATAAAAGAAAATTGGTCCAAAAATAAGCCTGAACTAATTAAACATATACCATCTTGTCGTCATGGAGACCAGAGTTAAGGTCACCAGTTCCTCGTGGCATTCAGGAGGGTGTTAGTGCCAAAAAGAGACAGGTGATTCTTTCACCTCCTGGGGAGAGGGCATCTCAGGGGCTGGAGGTGATGCCCGGATGGTGGCCAGAGGGAAAGAGGGTGCCACTGCCCCTATTCCCCATGCCATTCCTCCCGGGGCCTAGAGGAGGCAGAGAGGGAGAGCAAGAAAGAAAGACACCATCTTTGCAGACCCCAGAAGCAGGGCCGGGAGGGACCCCAGGTGCCCCCTGCCAACGTTACTTAATGTTATGCCCAATTGGCACATTTGCTGGGGGTGGGGAAGGCATCTTTCCAAAGAAATGGGTGTCATGTCTGAATTGTATCCCTCTGCCAGCTTCATCTGAGAGCTGGTCGTTTCCCAAGAATCTAGATGGGGCTGGTTTGCTTGCCTGTGTGAATTATACTGTGTTTGCGTATGCGCACAACCAGCATGAATGTATATTTTGGGAGAGAAACCAATTCCGACTGTACATCTCATAATTCCTCTTAATAGATCACTCCTACCTTGAGGAAATGCACACCTGTCCTAACGTCCTTAGCACACAGTGGGTTTACACTAGAGGCAACTGGGGACAGGCTATGTGCAAACCCCAAACTTGGGCTCAGGAGTTGGGATTTAGAGTCAAGGTGATACCAGTGGTTTGGGGATTTGAAGAGGCAGCTTTTCTGCCCTGGGACCCTCAAGCCCCTTACTGCAGTGAGGCCTCTTTCCCCTCCCGCCTGGCTTGCTGAGACTTCCCTGCCTTTCCCCTTCCCTTTCACGCTGTCGATTATGCACAAATCACTTAGGAAAGACACAGGGGAGTGACCCCAACTTCAGGGAACCTCCTCGGGGACGCAATTAGCGTCTGTTGTATCCCACGTTGGCTGGGCTGACACTATCGCGGCCTCCAGAGGTGCTGTTCTCTCTCACACGGTGGAGATGCTATGGGGAGGGGGGTACAGAGAGATCAGAAGGTGGAAACGGACAGGAGGGCTCCAGTCACTCTGTTCCTAAGTAATTAGCACCCATCAAATGAGGCTGGTTTGCACCAGTCTCCCACCTCATAAACCAGGCTGCAGTCTGGCTTCCTGGAATCCACATTAGGACAATAGGCGAGTAAGATAAAAGAAAACATTCAACACCACCAGTACCTGCTGGGCCAGGTGGGGTGCTGTCCTCAGAGCTGGGAGGAAGGGCCCTTTGGCCCCAGGGTGCTTCCAGGCCAGTACCCTGGCATAAGCAGGTGAGAGACACTGAGGAAGGATTTGTTCCACTTTGTTCCGAGAGCTCTCCCTTTCGCTGCCCTTTCTGCTGGGGACCCCCCGCCTTCCCAGCTCAGTTGCTCCCTCCACCGGAAAGCCCTCTCTGGTGCTCCACAGCCCACTGTGCTCCTTCTCCCTCCACGCTGAGCACACACACAGTGTCCCAGCTGCCTGTTGCTTACACTTTCATCCTCAGCACCACGCAAAGGCCTGGCACCCAGCTCTGCCTGAAGTCTGGTGAATCAAGACCCTTTTAGGTTATTTGCCAGGGGCAAACTGAGCAGTGACCTACTCCGTGGGTCTCAATCTTGAAAATAGATGTCTCACATCTGCAGAGGATTCCAGAGCAAGTGAGGTTTCCCCTGAAGTGCAGAAAAGCAGGCAGGGGCTGTTGCAGAGCTTGGGAGATGTACAGGTTTGGGGTGGGAAGAGGGAACGTTCTTAGGGTGGGTGGAGGGCATATCTGGCAGGTGCTCTGTAACAACTGTAAAATGATGATTGTAGCCTGAACAGGTTGGGGGCGGAGGGGGCAGACTCTTCACATGGGTCCCTGCCTCTCCCTTCCCAGTTCCTGTTATAACAGAGCGGAGCCAGGAAGGTCCCCCTGTTCAGACCTGCCAGTGTTTTCCCTGTTCAGCCTGACCCTTCTTCAGCTGTGCCACCCACCCCCGCCCTGTCCTGTGGCCCCTGTCCCTCCCTGTCTCCTGCAGGGGTCTGGGCCTTTGCGGGAATGCGCAGTAGAGACAGGGACCTTGGGTAAACCGAGCCCAGGTAACCCAGTGGAAGGAAACTCGCTCACCTGTGCACCAAGCAAGTAACTCCAGCTCCTGATGTGGGGTGGGGGAGGGGGGACGGTGGTGGGTATCCCAGAGACCCCCAGCCCTGTCCGAAGGGGCAGCAGCTGCCCAGCTCAGGCTGACCACTGCCTTGCAGCAAAACAGGCTGAGGGTTGCAATACCTCTGAATTTTCCAGAGGAGCCAGAAATGCAGATTTTTATGTGAAATCCCTTGAGTTTTAAATGTTAACTACCAATTCCAGGCCTTCAGAGGCTCTGTGGGGGCCAAGCCACCCGGGTGTGCAGACTGTCAGGAGCCAACACACACCTGCCTGTAACCTTCCTACTGAACCTGCGGGCAGGGCGTCTGATCCCTGACCTTGACACTCAGCCACGCCCTCCCATCCCCTCCCTGCTGGTCCACACCCAGGGCCCCGCCAGAATACCCCGACAGCCTCCTCTGTGCAGGAAGGATGCTCCAAAGGGGCATCTCCTGAGGGAGCCACACAGCCTTGAGCCCCCCAGGCCCCCCCGGGCCACCCGTGGGCTTTGCTCCTAGCGCCACACCCTGAGGGCCTCCTGGTGCCCACCCAGTAGGCTTTGTTTCTGCCGCAGCCAAGAACACCCACCATCTGCACCTTTCTCCTTCGCCCTGGGCGTCTCCTCAGTAATCCAGCCACGGGCACCGAAACTGCCCTCTGTTCGTTCTGAGATTACTGTAGAGCAGCTGTTAAGGGGAAGGCGCTATTGATAATCCACCTCATGGCTGGATTAACTTTCAAAAATAAAACATCAGGCTGGTGCCCGGATAAAGGGAGTCCTGAGCCTGTATTGAAGTGGCCTCCACAGCCGCTTGGCAGCAGGATTTAGGGCTCAGATGCCATTCCACCCCTTTCTTCTACAGGGAAGCATCGATCACCTGTTGCCAGGAAAGGAAGTCACTCCCGCTGGGCTGGCTCAGTCCTGAACAGGGACCGCCGCTGTGATCCGCAACATGCCCCTCCCTTAGTTCTGAAGGAGGATTTAATTGACAGATTGCTAAAGAGCAGAAAGCAAAAATAAACTCTCGGCAGTAAGGGAATGGGTGTGGAGGAGGTTGTGGGGAGACCTGGGAGCCCCAGGAACCCGGGAGAAGCTCCAGAACAGCAGGCCGCCCCAGGCCCTGTTACACCCTTCAGGCTTTGGCGCCGAAGAAAGCTCATTCCAAGCTCATTTCCAACTCCTGAGCAGAAGAATCACCTGGTGGGGGAGGGGAGGCACAGCCTTGGCATGCAGATTCCCAGGCCCTCGGCGTCAGCATCGCTGTAGGAAGGTGGTAGGATTCAGGATGTATCCCAAGCCCTGGGGTGACTCTTAGCTCGGTCAGCTGGGAAACATGCTGATGTCTCCCAGCACCCTGCCCCGTCCCAAGGGTCCAGCAGCCAGTGCAGAGGCTGGGCCTGCAGCTCAGGACCTGCAGTTTGAAAAGCACTGGGTTTCCTCTTGTCTCGGGTTCCCACAGTCGCCGTGGCTGTGAGCTGAACTGGGTCTGGTAGCTCGTTCCCAGGAGGTGACGTGATGTATGAAGGGCCAGTTGGGGGTGGGGAGACCCAGCCTAGTGCACAGCTGTGCCCATGGCCAGAGTCAAGGGCTGGGCAGCTCTCCTCTCAGCTCCTCTGGCCTCTGGCCAAGGCCAAGATGGAGGCCTCAGGAGGGAAACCTTACAGCTCGTGAGCCTCTCTGACCCCTGCCAGCGTCCCCGAGCCCCTGGAGCTGAGCCTGCACCACATCCTGAGCACCTCCCACTCATCACCAGAAACTGGCCTGGCCTTTTGCAGAAGAAGCTGCGGATCCCCACGAGGTTCTCTGCGGGCACCTGAAGACATCTTCCCCTGGCTTCTCTTGGTAGTTGTTGATTCTTTCTAGATGCTCCACATACTGTTATTTTGTGGACCCTCCCAGGCTGATTTCTCACCTCAAGCCCTCTCGACCCATTTTTTTTCTTAAATAGAAACTCTCATTGACTGCTCAAGCTTTTGAGGCTCTCCACCACGTCAGGGAGAGGTCTCTAAACTCTGCCTCTTCCGCTCCCAGGGAAGAAAACGTGATGACTCAGGGTGATGCCAGAGGCTGCCCATGCCCCCATCCCATGAGCCCCACGCCCAGAGGAGACAGGAGCCCCAGGTCCTGTCCAAGAGTCTTTGCTCCCACTCAGGGTTCACCAAATCCCCCCAAACCAGAGAGGGTGGCCTACACAAAGGGTCCTGCCTTGGATCCAGGCTTTGTGCCCAAGTCCTTAGGGGGCTTTGAAAAGGATTTCCTGGTGCCAAAGAAGACAAAATTCACATACGACGGGAGAAGTTGGTTGTCTAAGTCTCTGCCGTCATATACAATTCACAAAATGTGCAGTTATCTCTCTGCAGCTTCCACGGGTCAGGCTCAGACAGGACCCTAAGAGGTCAGTGTGCTGCCAGCTTTCCTGCTCCCAGGGAAGCTGTTCCCACCGAGACACCAGGCCGGGAGCCACGTCCCACACTGGAGAGAGCGGACGCCCTCCCCACGATCATCTGCACTAAGCTGGAAGCGCTGTGGCCTCAGCTGGTATGGACAGCCCGATGGCCACGTGTGGGCCCCCCAAGGAGGTGAGTGACCGGTGCCCCATCCTTGAAGCCTGCGATTTGCTCTGTAGGTTCATCACGAGCTGACCGGGAGCCTTTGAGAGGACGAATTAACAGGACCCACGTAACACCTGCACACCGCTCACCTGGCTGTTGAGACAACATCTACTAAACTAAGCCAAAGCTGAGAAGTGGACAATCCCCAGCTGACTGTGAGAACAGAGCTGGGCCCGTGAAGCCCAAATCTCCCCCAGCACCGGCCGGTTGTCTGGTTTCTCCACAGACCCAGCCCCCGCCCCAGCCTCGGAGTGATCAAGGCAACCCACGGGATACCAATCAATGTTTACTTAATTGGGCTTCTAATCCTTAAGAAACCATTTCTAGAAGCTTCAAAACTTTCTTCAATTGTAGAGAAAGCATCAGGTGCTGTCTCCCACAAACCCCTGCTCCCTGAAAACTGTTCCCCTCTGACTCAAAAGAAACTTTTGAGAAGAGACTTCCATTTAAGTCCTTGTTAAAAGAACTTCCTGCAAGTTTCCTCAAAAATATATTAAAATCATTTTCATAAAATGTGTTGAGAAAAGACAAGTTTAATTCTCACAGGCTCCATTATTGAAGCAAAAATTAATATTTGTACTGTTTCTAAATTGGAATAAAATTGCAAAGATGCAAACACCATCCTATATCATAATCTATAAAGCAGTCACAAATGTTAAATCAACTGTAAAAATGATTTAAAAATCTACTTGAATAATTTTATTAAACTGATTTAAAATCATATTTTTTGCTACCTTTATTTATTAACTGCATCTCCAACAACAATGGGGTTATAGTGGATTTTTGCAAATACAGATATGTTCCCAAATAATGCTGTC
This sequence comes from Eubalaena glacialis, assembly GCF_028564815.1. Taxonomy (NCBI): domain Eukaryota; kingdom Metazoa; phylum Chordata; class Mammalia; order Artiodactyla; family Balaenidae; genus Eubalaena; species Eubalaena glacialis. Next base: position 49,043,393 of record NC_083733.1, on the reverse strand, counting down.
AATGAAAGACTCCCCTCTCCTGGTTGGCATGTGACTTCCTGGCACATGGCAAGGAGAGCGGACTTGCCAGGTGAAAGCCACATTATTTACATATCCACAAATTGCCATGGAGTCCAATCAGCACACTTAAGATTTTATGCACAGAGTTCAAGTTCATATTAATGCACAGCAGAGAGAAGGACACCATTTCCTGTGAGCGCACAAGCACAAGAGTCTACCACCGAAGACCCCAAGTGCTCTGAATTTCTCAGTTACATTGTTTGGAGTTTAAAAGCAAGCATGTATCTGTGTGAGAGCACACTACTGAATACCCATATCATGGAGAGAAGCTCCCAGAGGACTATAATCTCTCCAGCCCTGAATGTACCTCCTCTGGGTGCAGAACGGCTAGACCACGGAGGTCAACCAATGCCCCATCCTTCCTGTGGGTGCCAGGAAACACAGAACTCAGAGTGCACTCACTGCCTTTGCCTCTGAAAATCAAGTGGAAACAGAAGTCTCTAGCAGAGAATGCAGTCAAGAAGCTGCCCAGCTCTGTCTGTTCCCCCCCGGGGCCCTCTCCAAGTCTTCCTCCCATTGGTTATGAGGCTACAGAAACCTGCTTTGGGTCCATCAGTGGGGATTCTAGGCTCATTACACCTTGAACACTTGAGTCAGCAAACTCCAGGGCAAATTCATTTACTTATCTACACTGCAGAAATGGAGACGAGCGGTCCCGATCCCAACATGAATCTCTGCACGGGGGTCTGGCGGGACCCAGCGTCTCAAGGCATCTCCAGTTCCCCAGATTTGGGACAAAAGGACTCCAAGACTAATAGGCAATGTCCTATAGATGCTACAGGAAGTAAAACCGTAATATAGGAGGCAAGAGAGGGAAACAGCCCCAGGAGGCTTAGGACTGTTATCTGTGTCACTTGGGGAGCCCTGAAAGCACAGCCTCCCAACCACCTTCAGCTGCTACGGTTTCTCAGGGGGAAGGGGTTTGGCAAGGCAGGAAGGTGGGTAGGGGGCCCATCCCTGTGCCCAGCAGCCACCTGTCATCTCCTCCTGGGCCCTGAGCATGGCTGGAGGGTGCCTTCCCTGTCTCCTTGTCTCTCAGCTCTAAATGCCCACAGCCACCTCCTGCGAGCACGGATACAGCACATGAGGCTTCAGTCACTTCTCTCCCTGGCTGCAGAGGCATGCTTGGCCAGCAGGCAGGACAAACAGGAAGTGCCCGAGAGTGAATGTCCCCAGAAGTTGGCCTCAACCCACAGTGGGTGGCGATTTGAAGGCCAGCATAGCCCCCCCTCCGTGGGGTGACTCTGAGGAGTGTTCCCCCAAAGCTCCAGTTGCCCACAGGGGCTTGATAAAGCACTCTCTGACCCCTTCCCTACAGGTCACCAGCCCACACCACGTGAATCCTTAACTCAGTTTCTGATTCTGGAGAAACCTCCGCGAGAGAAGGGGAAGCAGAATTCCAGAGGAAGAGAGTCCTCTACTTGAAGTGAATGGCATCCACTTTTTAAAATTTAATTTTTATTTTATATTGGGGTATACTTGATTTACAATGTTGTGTTAGTTTCAGGTGTACAGCAAAGTGATTCGGTTATACGTATACGTAGATCCATTCTGTTTCAGATGCTTTTCCCATATAGGTTATTACAGAATATTGAATAGAGTTCCCTGTGCTCTACAGTAGGTCCTTGTTGGTTATCTATTTTATATATAGTAGTGTGTATATGTTAATAGCTTCCACTATGCCTGACACTTTGCCCACTCCCTCTCCATCCCCGGGTGGCCTGTGCACAGCGACGCCAGCACCACTCCAGACAGCGGCTCCTCCCAGGACTGAGTGACGCCAGGTCTCACTGAGGGGCAGCATCGCCTGACAGAGCTCCATCCCCAGGCCCCTAAACCCTCCTGCTGCTACCCTGTGAGCCCGCCTTTCCCAGATACATATTTCAGAGTACTTCATCTCTGAAACACAATATCTGCCTCTTGGAGATGTCATGTGACCTTTAACATCATTTCCCCCCAAAGTTAATTTCTGTGATGAATGCAATATACTCAAACCCATAAATCTGACTGTCTGAAGGATTCAAATTAGGAATTATTGACAGCTGATGGAACCCAAGTGCAGAGATGAAGCGGGTTTTCTCATCTGTCTATCTAAACGTTGGAATGTGTATTGATTAAAATATGACACGCTACAGAACCCAACATAAATCTAAACTCTATTAGATTAACACGAGCATTCAATTAACATAAAATGACAACGTAGGAGAAAGGGGCTGTGTGTCGGTCACCAGTAATATTTTAGCCATAAACATGGGGAACCTGAAATTGGGAGGTGTGTTTGTCAGGGCTGTGTGCTGTGTGAGGGTGTGGGAGGGGCGAGCCCAGAGGCAGGAGGAGATGGGCACAGCGCCCTCGGCCAGAGACACAAGGAGGAGGAAAAGTGGACGAGGCTGGCTGGGAAGAGTCTCTTTTACCATCACTTGTATTGAGTTTGGACCCGCCGGGTAGCCAATGCAAGGGCGCTGCTTTGGTGGTGGATGTGCAGACCCAGGCGGGGAGGCCAGGCTGAGAGAGTCAGCTTCTCAGATACAAAGAGGACACCTTGGTTGTGTTTAGGATCCCAGTGTGGGGCATCTAAGGTTGTCCCCCGGGGAGGAGAACGGAGATTTGAAAATAAACTGGAAGATGAGTACTTGAGTCAGGGAAGAGAAGGACCACGTAGAAATACAATGAAAGAAGCTGGATGTCTGCTGTACCTCCAAAGTGCCGGCCTCAGCCCCAGCTCATCTCTATCCCTGTATCACATGCACCATCCTGGAAGGGTCCTGGAAGGATGGGAACTGAGGCAACTGAGGCTCCAGAGGTGAGGCTCCCATGGGTCACAGACATGTTCCCGCTTATGCCAAAGGCTCCCGGGGTCTCTGAAGCTGCTCTCCAGCCACGGATCACCTTGGATTGAAGTGCCAGGGTGTTCCCTCAATCTAACCAGGATGGGGATTGGTTTATAAATGCTCAGCTTCCGTGGTCCTCAGTGGGACAGCCCGGGCACACACCCCACGTGGGTCCTCAGAGAGTCCCCAGCAGGACGGAGACCCCGTCCCCCACCTGCTCCGAAATGCATCCATCTCGGCCCCTCCCTTTCCTGCCTCATGTCCCCACCCCCGCCTCAGGCTTCCTGGGACCGTCTCCTGAAAAGACTGCCTGTGCCGAAATCCTTGTCTCAGAGTCTGATTCTGCGAGAATCCAAGCAAAGGACTAAGCTCACAGTAGTAAGTGGGAGCTGGTTTTACTTGTTTGCTTGTTTGTTTGTTTTCAAGCCAGGGCTTCTCATCGTTGCTCTCCAGTGCTCTTTCTAACAGATCCTCAAGCTAGGAACTGAGTGACCCAGGACTGTAAAATCATTACGTATAAGGAGGAGTTTGGGGGGCTGCACCTCTCAGCTTTGATCCTGTTTTCTGTACAACCTTCAAAATGCACTTTTCTGTAGAAATAATGCCCCAAATCTAATTTGATGGCCAGGCCAGCCCTCAAAACTCTTTTAGCACCTAGTAGATATGCTCGTTCATTGTACTACTGCGAACATGTGTATTAATGTATAAAATATTACATTTGATGGTACAAGTCGGGAATATCAGGGACGGAGCTTGGCAGTGGTGGCCCTAGTGCGCCCTGGGGCACAGCAACCTGAGTCTCCCTGTCTCAGGTTAGCTGTGGCCTCTCCAGACACACAGGTATCTCCAGAGAAGGTGGCGCCCACTGGTGATCATTCATCAGAAGTTCTGAGTTGCAGAACAAAGGGAAGTTGCTTCCCTCTGACTAGGTCCAATTTCTCCTGCCATGTAATCAATCTTGTTTGGAAATAAAATATTCTTGACCCAGGTGAAGACCTGGACGGCCCAGTGAGTGGTGTGGCCTTGGCTGGGTGGGTAGGGTTCCCAGGGGTCAACAGACCCCAGTCCCCAGAGTCCTGTTGAAGTGCGAACTTCTAGGCTTGTTATGGGCAGGCTCTCTGGTGCTGGAAGGGCAGCCCTGTTCCCCAGCCTGGTGTCCACAGGACCTCCCAGGGTCCTTCCTGCTGCATTAGGCCTGGAAGGATGCTCTTAGCTGTTTGTTCATCACTGCAGCAAATGTCTACAGAACGTCTATTTATACCTAGTCCTTCACGAGGCAGCGCAGGTGCTCATGAGCTAGACACACCCCACCATCGCTGCAAACCGCCCACCTCCGCCTTCTCTCTGGTCACTGAGGACAAGCCACCTCCCTCCAGTTTGAGGCCAGGTCCTCACCATGCTTGGGACCTCCACCCTGTCCTGTTCTCTCCCCTCCCCCAATTATCCCTGCCCTACCCCTTTACATCCCAGAGCTGCTCAGATGAGGCCACCAACATCTCCTTTGGGTTGACAAGGTCTCCATGACCTGGCCGCCATCTCTCTGCAGGCCTGACCCCTGTCTCTGCCTCTCCCCCCTAAACTGTCCTCTTGCTTCAGCTCCAGGACATACCCGTCAGCCCCGAGCTGTGCCATTCACTGCATGCTGTGCCCTCAGCTGGGACGCCCTTCGTCACCGTCACCTCGCTCATCCCTCCAGAACTCAGATTGGCACTTCCTTCAGGAACCTTCTTTGACCCCCTTCCCCAATCTCGGACCTGAATATATGTCACTGGGGCACAGCCCAAGGGCACCTCTACGCACTCACACACCTGCACACGCTATCTCCTTGTGGACAGGAACAAAGATTTGTCCATCCTCGTTTTGCCAGGGCCTATCGTGGGCCTGACACGCAGGTGTGTTGAGTGAATGAGAAATGGATGAATGACTGAACAAGGGGGTGAGTGTGAGGGAAGGGGCCTCAGAAGAGGTGTGAGGTGGGCCCTGAGGGTGAGCAGGATCTGATGGGGGAGAAGAACGGAGGATGGAGGGGCAGGATGTGGCTGTGAAATGGGGGGAATTGATGGAACGTGTGTCCGTGCGCGGCCCCTGCAGCCAGCCCCAGGGATACAGCAGGACAGGCGGATGCTGCCTCCGCACCTGCACGTGCTGGCGGGACTGGACCCTGGACGGCTCCTGCCTTCCGACCTGCCACGGGGACACTGATGAACCAGGGGCCACTCCGGAAAGGTCTCCTGGGGCCTGACTCCACAGGCAGAGTATTGAAGATGCTCTGCCAGTGAAATAAGGCTAAACTCTCTTCATTGTCAATAACCCACTAGCCACTACCAGCCTTCCGGAATCTCCCAGCATCTCACCTGGCAGGGCCTAGGATACAACAACAATGTCAATAATAATAGCCTCTATTGCAAAATCCTTACTGTGTACCAGGCATCAGGCTAAGAGCCTTCTCTGCGTGGATCTTCTCACTCAAGCTACATGTCTGTCCTAAGCTAGAGCAGTAATTGAGAGCCTACGAGTTTTACAGGCAGAACACTGCAGCCCAGAGGAGTGCAGTGGCTTTCCAAAGACACACAGCTAACAAGGACGGGATTCGAACTCAGGCAGCCCAACCCCTGAGGGCATTCACCAACTTCCCTCCTACCCCACCTGTCTTGAAAAGCCCTTCATCCTTTTTGGGGGGATCCCAAGGACGGAGAGGGACTCCAACTGTAGGTCCAGCCTCCCACGCCAAGGCACTCAGCCCAGGCCAGGCCCAAGGCTAAGGCACCTTGAATCTGAGCCCTTTCCCACCTGCGGAAAATGACCAGAGTCAGAGACACTGCTTTGGGCAGATGTGGGTCTGGACAAGGTGTGAAGACTGGGCCCAGCTCTTTCATCACCCTGTTTTCCTGCCTTCTGTGAGAGGAGGGGACAGCTCTGTCTTGCCCTCATCATACCCTCAAACTTTGTACACAGCAGATGCTCCATAAATGCACCTCGTCTCCATGAACACATAATTGAACAAAGTGATTAACCTGATGTCTTTTCTCCTTTAATTGTTTCCAAGAGTAAGAGCAGTTTTAACCCCGTATCTTTTCCCAACACCCCAGCGATGGATTATTTATTAGTTGAACCCACCTACCCCTCAGAACCCCTCTCACAGAACAGCCTCCCAGGTTTTCTAAAAAGGGAGCCCATGCCTTCTGCGTGCCTCGGGCGCCCTCTGGTGGCCATCTCGGATTCCCAGCACCAAGTCTTTGAACAGGAAGAGCGAGAGGTCTGGAACTCCCCACCTGCCTGGACAAGTGGCCTGCAGCCCCAGACTCTCCAGGGACCTGTCCCTTCTTTCTCCAGTCAGGCTGGACACTGAGGCTGAGTCCTCAGGGACGCCGATGGCAGACAGGCAGCCTCCCTGAGAGAGTGGGTGTGTGGGCGGCCCCTCCCACAAGCAGGGGACCCTGAGCTGCCAGCCGACTCAAAGGGTCCTTGGAACACATCTGCTCAGCTCAGCCTGCCAGGTGTCCAGTTTGGGGGAGCAAGTGAGGAACAGAAATGGGGGGACCTGGCTGGACAAGAGGCATTTCCCAAAATTGCTCGTAGTTCCTCTCCAAAACTGGGCACTGGCTCCCACCAGCTTGGGCATCACCTCCAGTGACAGCCTGAGCACTGCCCCTGCTGCGCCCCACCCCCACCCCAGGAACGGTCTAGCTGGGCTCTGAGAAGCCTCAGGCCCGCCCCATTGATAACTCCATGGACTACCTTGGGAATGACGCCCCCGCACATAAGCGCTCCCCAAAGCCTCCTGTTCCTGCTGCCCACGCAGAGCCTACACGCCCCAAGCTGAGACGGTGGTCAGCTCCTGCTTTTCAGGGACCTGGCTCCTTCTTCTGGACATTCAAGGTGAGATCCTTTTCCTAATTAAAGGGAAGCTCCTCAGATGTCTTGCACTTTGCACCAGCAAGACTCAGGCACACGGGAAGCCCTCAGGAAAGTGAGCTGGGCTGAGGAGGTGGGCTTGGTGGGCATGCTGACAGCCCCCATAATGATGGCAGCTAAGGGCTTTCTCCCAGGCCAGGAACTGGGCCCTCCCATGCTGTCCCTTCACACGGCCAGGAAGTGGTGGTGGGGGGGGGGGTTGGGCAGCTGTGAGTCCACCTTATAGAAGGGACACACACGGCCTCCAGACCCCAGCATAGACTTAGGTCAACCCTAAAGCAAGGAACTGGGACGCAGCGTAAGTGCTGCCTTTCCTTAGACCTTTCTGAGGCTGCAATGACCTCCAACCTGGACCCCAGGGTCCTGGATGGAACCCCCCAGGGCTATACTCAGGAAGTGCTCCCCGTAGCTCCACACACCAAGAAGTGGCTGTAGCCTGGCCAAGGATATGCTGTGTGTTGGGGGAAAACGTCTAGAAAGTTCCCATCGTTGGCCCAGAGATACTGGAACCATCCTGTAAGCAAAAGGAGAGTCACCCTCAACCCTCAACCCCCAAAGAAGAGCTATTTAGATCTTTGGGTCAAGGTCAGGAACTGTCACTCTAGGGGCCCTCAGCCAAACGTGGAAGAGCATCTCTAGGGCAAGCATTCTAATTTTGCAAAAACGTGTTTCCTGGAGAGGGGGAAAATGTGTCCAAGACCATTACCATGAACCAAGGAATTAAATTTTTGTATATTTGTAAATTTTTGTATCCAAGAGGCATCCAGATAGCTCAGGGCAGTTAGCTCTTCTAAAGAGCACTACAGTCATTTCAGAGGCAAATTACATGCTCATTGAAATAAAATGCCTTGAAATGATGGTGCCCTGCAGACGTGATTTCAAATCTGACTCTACTGATTACCAGCTGTGTGACCTTAGACAAGTTACTTAACCTCTCTGAGCCTGTATTTCCTTATTTGTGAAATGAGGCTAATAATAATTCATACTTCACAGGGTTTGAGGATAAAATAATCCAATGTTTATGAAGCTCACAGCACAGTCCCTAGGACACTGTAGTCCTAAAGACATGCTGCGTATGCTCTACTGTTCACTATGATAATCTGCTACCACTACCACTGTCATAAACGGGCTGGTAGGTGTTCATGTGCCACTCTCCACTAAGACAACCTGACATGCTCCAGGCTTCTGGAGCAGGTAGGCATTCATTTAGTCTGGGAACCTGAAAATTGGGATTATTTTATTTCTTGCTATTCAAAAAAACTAACTAAAAGCTAGTCTTCTGACATTGTTTTATATACAGTCTTCGTCAGTTACTTCAATTAACCTTGATTCAGATCTGCGGGGGCACTTTGACACCTTGGGGTCTCCTAAACCTCCACCTCACCCCTGGCAGGCAGCTTTGGCAAGGAAAAGGCCTCCTAGACTGATGGACACAGGGCCAGGAAACAGGAGCGGAGAGCCCCTGGAGGGGAGGGCACACTCACACAGCCCAGGTACCCCTCCCGCACCCGACGGCCTGGAGTTCCCCGGGCACAAGTCCCTGCTCTGCTACTGGGTCAGGCCACAGCACCTCTGAACCTCAGTTTCCCTTTCCATGAAATGGGGATAATCACACCTGCCCGAGAAGTAAATGAACTAATGTGGAGACAGTGCTCCGTGCTGAGGGGGCCTGGAACACAGCAGGCGTCCAATGAACTGTCATTGCTGTTATGATCTTGCACAGCCCTAGCAAGGGTAGCTTGGCATGAGGTCCCCGACTCACAGGACAGGCCGCAGTCATGTCAGAAGTGGGCCATCTTGAGGTAGGATATAGGTGGGGCCCTGGGCCAGACAGCTGGTGTTTGTCAAGTGGAGTACAATTGAAGCTTTGTTCTCACCCAGACCCTCCAAGGACAGAGCGACAGGCAGCAGCTGAGCTCTGCTGAAGTAAAGCGATAAGGTGCCCACTCCTGAGGTCAAGGAAAACTTCCCTGTCTGCACATGCGCAGGAAGGCTCCTTGGGGGTCAAAAAAGGAGGGGGCGCCACCCCATAATATGTGTCGACATGAACCCACAGGCCTCTGCGGCAGGATCCATCTTAGCAAAAAGTTGCGCACGCATCTTGGGGAGGGTCCTAGGACCAGTCAGGTGTGAAAAAAGAAACGAGATAATTGGCTAAAGGTAAACAAAGACCCGGAAGGACTGTCCTATATAAGTGATTTAAATCATGTCTTTACTGCGCTCCTCATTCAGGACGCCTGCACTCCTCTCCAGGTATGTATCTCTGCCTCGCTTCTGACTTAACTGCGCTCCTCCTCATTAGAGAGGACGCCCGTACCCTTTCTCTCTAGGTGTGTATCTCTCCCCTGCTTCTGTCTTAAATAAACAGACTGTTTCTCTGTGTGCTCTCCCATACGTTGTGCTATGTCTTCCATAATGAACTTTATACCTGGTTTTACAGTTTTTGCCTCCTTGAAACATTCCTGCTTTCAATGGGGGTAAGAGCTAGGGCCACTTTGCTTCTAGCCTCTAGCGGCTAGGATTCCTGGTTTTCATCCAGGCTACCCAGGTTCAATTCCTGGGCCGGGAACTGAGATCTCTCTTGAGGACCGCTCACTGCTGTCTCTCTGAGAGCATCTGGACTGCCCCGAGGGACAGAGGGCACTCAGCGCCTGCGCCTTGTGGCCCAGGGGACATGAGTCTGCTGCCACCACACCTTCTGACGTTTTCAGAGATAGTCTGTTATGCTCTGTTAAATACCTTGAATTTTAAATGTGGGCAAGTGTGTTTGTTTTTAAACAAATCGAGCAACTAAAACTAGTCCCTGGGCCCCAGCTCTGAGGCAGGTGTGGGCTCCTGGGGATTCTGCTCCTCCCAAGACACAGGGCTGTTCCTGGAACATCCACGCTAAGGCTCAGAATGCCTGGTGCCCAGAGGGAGCAGAACAGGTTGGATTTTAGCCTAAACAGACCTGTGAGCCTCATCGCTGCGCAGAGACCGCCACCTGCTGGTGGAAGGAGGTGAGAGCAGCCAGCGCCTGCCGGCATCCCCGGAAAGGATCAGGAGGAGGGCGGGGAGGAAGAGGAGTAGGAGAATGATGCCCAGCCTGGCCAGGACCCGATCTGGGAAGGAACCCAAAAGGAGGGCCCAAGCGACACAAGGCGTCGAGGACGAGAAGCAGTTAAGGCATCAGTCCCTGGGACCATGAGAGGAGAGGGAGGCAGGCCCGCACCTGCTTCTGGGAGGGGCACGACCCAAGGACAGTGTCTCCTGGAGACACTGAGCCAGCGAGCACGCATGCACACATGTGTCTGTGGCATGTTTACAGACAGGCACACCTGTCTCTAGTTGATGACCTCTCCTTTTCCCTCAGCCCTCTGACCCCACGTGAACCTGCCTGCTGCCCAGGAGCCCCCCAGAGACCAGGGCCCCAAAGGGCTCCACGTGGCTGCCAATCCCTCACCTGCTTTGCAGGAGTGCCCTTGTCTAGCTGGAGGAACACCTGGCTTGGTCCCTCGGGGCTGGCATGCCACATCAATGCTCCAGCAGAAGAACAAGCCTCCAGGTGAGATCCAGAGTTTACCCTTCCTGGGCCAGGCACATGGCCTTTGGACAGCTAGGATCTCCTCCAGGAGCCCTGTCCCACCGCCCTGGAGAACCCCAAGCCCAGGCAGGCAGGGGCGGGTGGGCAGCAATGGCGCTCCTCCCCCACAGGACCGTGCATCTCAAGGCTGGGCTGAGTACTCCTCCCAGGACCTGCCCCACGGCCTGCACAGAGCAGAGGGGCAAAGTCTCCTAAGACAGCTCAGAAAACACTGCATTACTTACTGTTCTTTAAACTTTCCCCTTTTAAAAAATTTGATATGTTTTTTTAGATCCAAAAAAACATATCCTGTTGATTAACTGGCTTTGCTCTCCCAAAACCCCCAGGAGGCACTCTTCTGCCCTGTTTACAGGTGGATAAGCGGATCCTGGAGTGGTGAAGGGAAGCGCTGCTGGGCCTAAGACTGGGCCGGCAGCCCAGGGCTCAGCACTCCCAGCTGGGAGGTGTCCAGAGGGCACATAGGATCAGAAATTTTTATAGCAGAACGCACTCTTTGATGCCAGCTGCACTGACTCCACAGGGAGCAGAGCGTGTTCAAAGGCCCAGATTTTCTCCCCCACCCACACCCTCACTAAGTTTTCCCACTCTTGGATTAAAAACAAAAACAAATAAAAACAACTGCATAAATCACAGTTACTATGTGGCAGGGACTTTACATACATATATGCTGTTCTAAGACAACTACCCATGGAAACAGGTGTTCTTATTTCCCCCATTTTTGGATGAAGAATCTGAGGCTCAGAGAAGTTAAGTAGCTGGCCTGAGATCACACAGACAGAAGAGTGAGGCCAGGGTCTGGGCCCAGTGATGGGATCAGAGCCCGCACATTCACCCTGTCCTCGGAAGCATCCTGGCACGATTCAAACACCAAGACTCCATGTTCCTGAAACACAGAGTGTTCCTAAAACAGCAGCCCAAGGTCAAATTTATTACCGTGTATACAACTACAATCACCAAGGGACAACCAGAACAGGCAGATTCTGGGAGCAGCAGAAAAAGAGAGAGAAAGAGAGAGAGAGATTGAGAGAGAGAAGATATGAATTCCTCCAGATAGCACTGTTTGAAACCTTCCCATGATGAAATTAAAAGTGGGCCTTAAGTGATTTATTTTTTCAATCTGTGAATCTAAACAAACGATCTCCCTTCTAGGTACATCCATCATATGATCTCCTTCACAGCTGTGAAAAAATGCTATTAGTGCTTTCAAAGCAGTTTTATCGCAGATTAAAGAAGCCCAAAAAAAAAAAAAAATTGGCAACCGGAGACAGCCATATGCCTACTTGACCTAGGACCATAAACCTGTTGTTCATTCCAGAGAGGGGATTACGGCATTACTTTTAGTAAGTTGCTTTTCATATGGAAATTTCTTTTCATAGTAAAGATCTGCCTTTAATAGCATCATCCTAAAAACATGCCTATTTTTTAATTCCCTGATCATGGACATATAGATTTTTATAGTGTCTGCAAGCATACATTAATGTTAATTTCACTGTTCTCCTTTATATTTTGTTAATGTCACAATCTGCTGTAAAACCTTGCCAAGTTTCTTAACTGTCATGTTAATTCCAAGACCTATTCTGCACTCTTTGACATTTCAGGACAGAACAAGGCAGTAAAAATAGATTAGAAACAGCTTATAAGTATTATAAAATCTGGAACTTTGCAGATGGCGGAATTAGGTCTGCTGAATGGACATTTAGCAACTCTGAGCACAACAATATTAGAAAAGCCTATTCATTTCTAAGGTAAATATTTGGAAGGGGTTACATAATGGTGGCTAGAGGAGTGTGGGGAAACTTATAAAATGCAACAGAGTTATATTATTTTAAGCAACTTACTGGATACATATACCATATCCTGAAGAGTTTCAGGTTTCAAAGGTTTTCTCTACCATATAAATAAGGGCACATAGTAAGAGCTTGATTTTATTCATGGTCAGTTCAAAGATCACACAAATCATTTCACGCAAAGGATTTGTCTGCATTTTCCTAAGTTAAAGCAGAGCATTACTGTACTTCGATATTAAATGACACTACCACATGCTAAGAAATTTGCACAAACGGACAGGAAATTAGACACTGTTTTCTTAAACTGATTGCTAAAGAATGCACCCTGTTTAAATGTGCGCTATCCATTTCAAAGGGAAGCACTGGCTGATTTCAGGAAGTTTAAAATCAGTTCATGGAGAAGGAGGACAAAGTTAGGGTTAAATGTGTTTTTCTTCCCCTCACCACCCACCACCCCCCCCCCAAGGGGAAACTATTTCTTTAAAAAAAAAAAAACTTTCCCCTTTTTCTTTAAGGGGAACTTATTATTTCCACCATCCTTGTTGAGTTGTTGATGAATAGTTCACATCCCTTGCCAAACCCCACCCTCTGCCTTTTTTCTAAGCTCTTTCCTCATTATTTGCTCAATCTTTTTCCCACAGCCCCGACAGGCCGTCAGGGCAGCTTAAATACAGCCGAGTATTAACATGGGGAAATGGCTTTCAGTCCCCAATTGATCTCCTAATACGTTATGTTGAAATGATAATTGGTACACTCCTCACTGAAAAATAAGAGAGAAAAACTACTTTTCAGTCACCACAAGGTATTATCTTAGCTCGTGTATTCAGAACTAACAGATACATTAAAAAAAAAAAAAGAAAAAATCCTATCCCCCCCATCTGCGGGAGAGTCTGCAGTCCGCAATTCTTTTCAGCTGACATAATCCAGATTGATTCGTTCAGCAGATAAAATTCAGGCCACTTCTGCCCTTTATGGGAGCAACATAATACCAGTCTTTATTCAGTAACAATGTAACATAATGGGATCGGAATGTGCAAAATGACTGTTCTTAAATTACTGTGCCTCACAAGGGCCCAACACAAGCTGGGGCTTAATGTAAAAAATCATTAGGCGGAGATTACTAAAGTGCTCCTGCATTAAGGAGGTCAAACCGAGCCTGTTTATGGTATTTTTCAGGACAGAAACTCTTTGCTAATATCTTGATTATGACTGTGTTCTGGGGGGCCCATCTCAGCACCCACAGTTCAGCACTGTGGCTTCCAGAGAGATGCTGTGAAATGGGGGCCGGGGGGCGGGGAGCACTGAAACAGGGGCCCGAGATGGGGTTGGGAGAGACTCCACAATCACAAACCATTTTCATGAAAGTTTGGTGAATCAAATAATTTAAGCTCTGAGCTATTAAGCTATGCTAATTTCAAGATCTTCAGGGGTTCGTTAGTAAAATATATAGAAGAAGTGGAAAATAAAGAAAAGCTTAAATACAGAATGAATAATGATCTTCCATCATCTCAATACCTAGAAATGACCCCTGGGCATTCCAAATGTAAATTCATCCTATCATTTTTTTTTTTTCCTATGCAGAACTATATAATATGTTTTTACAAAACTTATGGTTCAAATACAGCTTTTCACTAAATGTTATAGGTACTGTCGATATTTCTCCATGTCATTAATTATTCCTCTGCAATATAATTTTATGGCTACATGGTGTTCCCTTCCTGTGGAGGCACCTAATTTATTTAACTTTATCCCTCTTCTTGGGCATGTGGGTTGTTTTCTAAGTTTCCCCCGTTCTAAGGGATGTGACAATTATTATGTCTATAGAAAAATCTTTCCCCACACATCAGGTAATTTTCTTTGGATGAATGCCTAGAAGTGGAATTTCTGGGTAAAAGGGTTGCACATTTTATATCTATTTAACACATACGTTTCTTCCTTGGCCTCCAGAAATCTTGAAATTCATTTGTGCCACAATTGTGTACAGGACTCCGTATTTCCAGGGATGGGTTCAGAACCCACTACACCAGCTTCAGCCTTTGCCCGAGCGACACAGCACAAAGATTTCTTGAACACTGCTGTGCATCTACTGACATATCACACAAGATTATCATGACCACTGTTCAGTTACACACACACATAAAACTATGGTCGGGAGATAGAATAAATTAAGAGAAGTAGTCAGTGCAGGCTCTTACAAACCTAAGGTTACCTAAGAAGATTCTAGAAAAAATAAAAGAGACAAAACAGAGCAGAAAAGATTTCCTTTGAATGGAAATAATTTTTTTCAACTTGCAAGTTTAAGCCTCATGCAAGTTAATTTTTGCATTCGAGAGCATTGCTAGTCTCTTATCTTGTTTAAATAGAAGACCTCCAAAATTCGAATCACTGAATCACCGGGTGGCCTCCGAGATGATGCAGTTACTCTTCGGAACACTGGGCTCACGTCTGGAGTGGGGCCTGTATTTGGTCAGCGTTTGTACTAGATGAAGCCGGTGCTGTGTGTGTATGCACAGGACAAGGGAAGTGGACGCAAGAGGCAGAGATTTTGTGTATGTCCACATATATATATATATATACACTCACATGCACATAAATATATTTATCTACAAAAGGAGCGACACCATTGTAGCCTCATCATTGAAACTCACACCATCTGAAATATTTGCATGTGATGACCAGCCTCCACTGTCAATCATGACGGCACAAATCCAATATTCAGGCCATATGGCCTTGAAACTTTCAATCGATAGGAACCTTTTAAAGCTGAAGCTTCAAAAAGTTGGATCAAAAATATATTCAATGAGAAGGTTAATTGAATAATTGATTACACAGTAACAATTAAGTGTTCTTCAGATATCTTTGGGAAATCTTGAAATATAATGGTGATAGATATTTATTCGTTTATCAGCTATTTCTGCATTATATATTTATTTTTAGGCCCAAAGTCAATTTCTTTCATTTATATATTTTAACATCAGAGTCCCCAAGGTGAAAGGATACATATATTTTTACTACTACGCAAGGAGATGGCAGGATGGAGAAAAATCCGTATGATCCAGGATTGCCAACATTGAATGATTTCCCAACATTAGAAACAGCTTATTTGTGACAACTATCAGGTAAACTAGTCAAACAAGGCCTCTCAGAAATACGCAAGCTCCAAAATGCAGTTATTTTTTGCAAGGGAAGTTTGGGTGATGGGATTACAGCTGCATTCTATCCACTGGCTCTTGAATTATCAGTATCATGTGGGTCTTCCTTCTCCTAGTTTCTCTTCAAAAGTAACCAGATCTATGGGTACCCAGAGACAAAAAGCCAATAATCATATCTCCACTGAGAAGTGGCGTGACCACGTCTGTCACTACCATTTGTTAACAAATCCCTTAGATTTGTCATCTACGGCTTTTTTCAAAGGAGGTAGAGATGGATTTTGACATCACCAATAATCTGTCAAAGAGGATCACCATCCATGCTCACGGACACATACACACACATACACACATACATCCCACCGTGTCAAATTGGGGAAGGGGGTCAGGGACAGAGTCTGAGTCTCCTCTTCAAAAAGTTAGTTCCAGATGCTCACTCTGGAGGCCACACTTGCGTGCATCACTTCCGGCTTTGCCCAGGAGCTCAGAGGATCTTATTAACTGTAAAGAATCTCTGAAAAATCCCCATGCAATTGGTAAGGTTAGATTCCCCCGAACCAAGGCTTTGACATCCCTAATGGGCACATCTAAGAAATGACTGTCTGGACACAAGAAACAGATTTGAGTGAAAACTGATGCTTCCTTAAGTACTTTTTATTTTATATATCTGTATATATTTTTTCATTCCCTCATTCAAGAAATACTTACTGAACCTCTTCTGTGGGTTGAACATGGTGGTACCCGGAAGGACAAAAGCATGAGCAGAACAGACAAGGTCTCTGACAGCTTGGAGTTCTCAGTTTGGTGGGAGAATTAGACCAAGAAAATGATGGAAAATACTGAACACCCACATTTTAAAATAACTGCTAAGAAGTAAGTGAGGGACTGAGAGAGGGAGTAATAGAGTGATGAGCCATTGTTGAGTGGATGGTCAGAAATTGCCTCTTTGAGAGTCCGATGTTTCAAGTGAGACCTAATGAATGAGAAGGAGTTGGTCATGTAAAGCCAGGTATGTCTGTGTGTGTGTGTGTGTGTGTGTGTGTGTGTGTGTGCATGTGTGTGTGTATGTGAAGGGAAAGGTTGTCATTCATTCCAGGCAGCGAGAATTGCGTACTCAAAGACCCTGAGGTATCAGAGAGCCAGAAGTGTTTAGTGATCAGAGAGAAGATCCATGCAGTTGGAGCAGGGCCTGAGAGTTGAGGTTGCAGGTTGGGTAGGGACCTGATCATTTGGGCTTTGTAGCTAAGGGGCCTTGAGTTTTAATTAAAAGAGAATGGAAAGCCACTGAAAAGTGTTACAAGAATTTATGTCTTTAGAAGCTCACTCTAGCTTAAGAGTATAAAATGGTTTGGAGGAAGGTCTAGTTAAGAGATGATGGTCACCCACAGTGAAAGGGTGAAGATGGAGGAAAGAGAGATTCTAGATTTATTTTGGAGCTAGAATTGACAGGGCTTTCTGGTGGATTGGACGAGAATACTGAGGAAAGCGACAAATCAAGGTTAACTCTTAGGTTTGATGTTCTGAGATGTCCAAATGGAGAAGTCCCATAGAAAATTAGAGTAGAAATTCTGGAGGAGAGAAGTGGGCTGAAGGTTTGGGTCTGAGAGCCACCAGTAGACAAGTGGTAGAATTTATACGTAAGGATGGGATCTCCCAGGAAGAGACTGCAGAAGGAAGAAGAGCCAGGACTGCCACAAGGAGCCCAAGGAGGGCAAACAGAGGAGAAAGAGTCAGCAAAAAAGACCAAGAAGGGGAAGCAGTGAAGGAGAAGAAGATCCAGAGTGAAGAGTCTCACAGAAGCCAGGAGGGCAGTGGCTTTAGCAGAGGGGTCTACTCAAGGCACGGCCCCTCTTGGACATTGCTGCCTTCTCATATCGCTGGAAACTTGTTGCCTCTGGACGCTGAAATTCTGTAGAGTGATGAGCCCTTTGGGGTAGGTTCTATTCCCATCCTCATCATACAGAGAAGAAGACGGAAGCTCGATGAGGTTCAGTGGCTTCCTTGGCATCGCATCCCAGTTGGAACCCATCAGGCACCAGTCACTAGCTCTTGACCACTCTGTTATTTATATGCTTTCTACTTTCTAGGGCATTCCTGGATTTGACAGTCCAGTCTGCCAAGTATGGCCGAAACATGCCACTCGGAGAACTTATGAACATGTTTTGAATATTCTTTCTGCATTTTTAACACTAGCATCGCCACCATCTGTATGGTACCTAAGATGAAATATTTCCCTACACTGAGTCAGGGCCAGCCACAGACTAACTGTGAATTAACTCCAGGGGAGGGAGGCTTTGCAAAGCAGACAAGCTAAGGGAAAGGAAAGCCTTCAAAGTAGCTTCTCGCTTTCCAGTCAGACCGTGTGCCCACCCCTCATGTCTCTCCTGCAATTTTCGTGGTTCAAGCAGATCCCATCTAAAGCAGGCAGGCTCCCTTGAGTAAGGAATCAGACTGAGGCCACCAAGTGCAGGGCATCTAATGAGCCTGGCTCGGTAGCCCCGTGTCACCTCTGCCATGTCAAGGGTGAGCCCGACTTTCTGTGGAGCCTTGTAACAAGATGACAGGCATCGCTGTCGAGGGACAGACCAGAGGGGCCGTGTCACAGACCAGAGAGCAGATGTGTGATTGCGTCCCTGCTGAGATGGCATGACACCTCCTGACTCTGGAGAGTGTGTCACAGAGGAGCTAGCTTACTGTTCCCGTGCACACACAACAAGACCCACTGCCACCAATTCCACGAGCGATGGTGCACCGGGCATCCGGGGACAGACCACAGTGCATTTCCCGGCTGGGCTGTTACCGCAACAGAGGAGTGTGCTCCAGCGAAGCGCTAGCGAAAAGCACGCCAGAATTCTAATATTGTTTCAGTGTGATTAAAAATCCTAAATTAATTTATTTTCTTATGTTAGAAAATTGTCCAGCACTGCCATATCGCAATATGTGCTCAGAAGAGCAGTCTGATAAAATTCATTAGAAAAGAATTAAATTCATCATATAAAACACAGTCATTTTATTTTAAGTAGTTCCCAATTCAGAAGACCAGGCAATTGTCCCTTACAGTAATACCAAGGACAGACTGGAGAGGAACCCCAGGGTATGTCTCCAGAACATCATGACTTGTTGCAGCTAAGAGGACTTGCCTTGTTTCTGAGCCCTTCCAAATACTTTCAGACATGAGTGAAGGTGGAAGAGAAAAGGACACCAAAGGAAAAAGGAAATCCTTGCTAGATGCCTCCCTTGGATGAAGCTGTAAAACACTAGTTTTTGCCTCAAAGCCTCCCCATTTTTCAAGACCCAGTCAATCCCACCCTGCTCCTCAGGACCTCCCTGACCTCACTTCCTTCCCACCGTTTATTTTGACTTTACCATTCACTGTCTCAGATATCCATCTGTTTTATATTTATATTTATACTATTGCTTCATTTCCCCGAGTAGACTGCAAACTCTTTTCAGGTGAGGGCTGATTTCACCCTAGTTTCTCCAGCCCGTCACCACCCCCTGGCTGCCAGCTCCCCTTGCCTAGCTGTGCGGCCCGAGGTTGGCATGGCATTCCTCTTGCATGTGGCAACACCTGGGTGCTGTTTTCTTTGAGTGTCCATATTCACAAACAGGATTGAGCAGAACCCTCTGAGAAGATGAATAAGACAGCAGGAACCTCTTGCCATCAGCTGGCTCTTTCCGCGCACTCCGTCACTGAGCATCCAAAATCTAACTATATGTGACCCAGGAAATGATTGTTTTACTCCATCTTGTAAAAGGGAGAAAAAGCAGAAATTTTAATTCAAGTGAGATTTACTTAACCAGCTACTGAGCGCTGACAGCTGACAATCTGAGTGTCCCGTGTGAATCCTTCTGACTCCCTGGATGTACAGAGCTCATTTGCAGGAGTGGAGGAACCCTTCACTTGTTCATGCTGCAAAAGGATGACTTGAGGAGTTTGGCAGCAGGAAGACCCTGCCTCTAACCAGCATTCAACAGTTAAAAAAAAAAAAAAATACATGAGATTTTACCCCTGAATTCTGCTCAGGGATAAAAATGTCGACGCTCCAAGAGCCTGCTCCAAGCTCAGCAGGGCCTGCACGGAGGCCGGCTCTCAAATCTGCCAGAGCCAGTTTTGGCCTTTCACTTGGAGGCAGAGGCTGGGCTCCTGGTCCTCACACAGGGAAAACCAAGCACAGTCAGTGTAGCAACAGCATGGTGACCAGTTACAGCAGCGACCATCCCCAGTTAGAGGAACGGGAGGCCGAGATGGCCACTGCCCAGGGAAGCAGAAGATCCTTTTGGTTTTCCCTTAATTTCATCACACAACCAGTGGCAGTCATGAGAAAACTTTGGATGCAAGTATTCCACATTGTTTGTCTTAGCAACCACACATGCTGACTTTGGCTGTTTGTTGCCACATCAAACTCCAACACAGCTCACTGGTTTCCAGGGGTGACTGAGTATGAGTGAATATGGGATGGGGGATGGGGAGTGACTGACGGGGACCATGCGGGAAGATGATCACAGTTTTTTTTCTAAGCACGGATGAACATTCCAGATTCTGTGACAAGCCCCCAAGCTGCCCACCTGGAAACTGGATGGCAGGGGAAGGCAGGCTCTGTGCCCTCTGGAGGCCCTGCAGCCTGGGCAGCTACCCTTGGATCTCACCTGCTGCCGGGGAGCCTTCGCATGATGCCTGCTTGTTTCAAATGTGATGTTGGTCACAGGGAGGGGGGGGGGGTTCTCGAGACATTTAATTAGCTGAGAATTTCCCGCTCTCCAGCGGCTTGCTTGGGAGAATGGAGCTCCCAAACAGCTCCTGAAACAGGAGGAGCAATTGCCCGAGGCAGAGCTAAAGCACTTGGGAGGAGTTTGGGTTGTGATGTGGGCACAAATTCTCGTCCTGAAACTCCAGAGAAGGACCAGCAGCCTCAGTCGCTAAGACCCCCGGTGTGGGCCAGGCCCTGTGTCCTGGTGCGCGTCTGTTAAATGCCCTGTGATGAGCAGGGCAACCCCAGGCAGAACACCGAGGGCAGGAAGGTCCATGGGGAAGTGAGAGCCACGCCTCCCTAAAGCAAGCCCCTCATCCGCCTCTGTCACCTGTCCTGGATATTCCACTTTTTCCAGAGAACCCGGAAACCTGGGTTTGTAAGTAAAAATCTCACAGTTTTAGAATGTTTGCAATTAATTGAAGACAAAAGTATAAATATCACACAAGCCAAACAAAACACATCTGTGAGCTGGATCCAGCCCCCAGGCTACACTTTAAGTCCCATTATCCTTCTTGAGCCGCTCAGAGGGCCTCACCTCACCCTGCATCCTCTTGTGGGCTCTGTTCATCACCTCAAGAGGGTGAGCAGTGAGGAGAAGGTGGACAAGGAATCCAGGCCAGGGTATGGCCTATGAACCCACAGCATGGGCTTTAGCCAGGAGCGAACAAGAAAGGCCGTTTCCTGGACCCTTCCCAGACCCACTGAATCAGAATCTGCATTGTCACAAGATCCACGGCTATTGGTTTGCACACTAGCCTTTGAGAAGCATTTGTCTAAGGCTAAGTAAGAGGAATGGGTTGAAAGGTGTGAAACCCTCTCCTTTCTCCAGAAGATGCAGAGACCCAAGCACACCACCCGCCCTCTTGTTAAATCTTTCCCGCATACCAGACTAGAAATAGTCAGTGTAGTCATAAGGACGTGGGTCTCTGTGGAGAGGCTGCCCAGGCAGGGAGCAAGAAGAGGGGGTACAGAACAACCCCCACTGCCTTCCACCAACGCAGGACACTTCACACCATGGAGAGCTGAGCTCCAAGGTCACACCCCAGATAAAGGTCAAGCAGCCAGACCGACGCCACTCGGCTCAAATCTCCAGGGCGAGAATCCCAGGAAAAATTCTCTTTGGAGATCAGCCTTCCATTGTATGAGAAGTTTCATGCTGCTGGCTCCAGACCCCGGAGAGGGCAGACACAACGCAGTGAAGGGGAAAAGTTTCGTGGTGAGTACAGCACGATCGGGCTCGCCTGCCACTTGGAAAAGCACCTCTCGGCATCTGCAGGGCCTCTGATGACTGAGCCTCTGTCTCGGTTTTGCTTCTCCGACTCTCCCCAAATCCCCAGACCTTGTCAGCAGAGACACATCTATCGATAATTACAGAATACACAGCTTGTGGGGCATTTCCCTTCCATTCACGACATTTACTGGTGTCAGTCTGGGCATAAATACAATTAGATTTGAGAGTTCTATTACAAAAGCCAATAAAGCGGGCCTCAGCAGAGATTCTAAAATTACTTAACTTTTCTTTAGAAAAATATTAAAACAGTATTATCACATCAATGAGAAGAAAAGACAGGAAGATAATAAAGTTATGTTAAACCTCCCTGTATTTACTCATGTGTGAAACAGTTATGTCTGGTCACATAATTGCAATGGTTCTGAGAAATATTTCATATTTTATAATGAACATTAAAAGAGTTTGTGGATCATTACTTTATATGAGTTCCAAAGTTATTACATAAAACCCAATAGGAATGGTTATAAATTATCAGGTCCTCCGGCCTGGCCTTGGTAAACATAACGTGAAGACTGAGACATTTCAGCAGACAAGATTCATGAGAAGAGGTAAAATTCTCTCTACATTTTTAAGGGGAAGAACAGACGAGAGTACTTGTAACCAGCTCTTCACATTTTTGTTTCTGTTTCAAAGAAATTCTATTGAACCACAAGCTTAAGCCACACACACAAAAAGCTTCCGTTAGAACAAAAGAGAACGGGCTTTCAGACCCTGCCCTCATCTTTCCATCTTTCATTATCCTATCTGTGGCCCTAAGGTCACTGCAAAATTCTTGAACTTTTCAACACAGCATGGGCTTAAAATACTGTACTTAGCAGGCTCATATGATCATCAACAATTATTTATTTTCAAAAGGAGATCTTCTCTTTGAAATCTGAAAATACAGCATCTTTGCAGAAACTGGAGAGTTGATAACATTCCGAGGAAATTTTCTTTTTTGGTCTGCAAAGGAGGTTGGCAGGCAGCATTTTAATTAAAACTGGTCATTTGTGAATCACAGTTAAGAATAAAATGGGTGCTATACGCTTATCCTCTTTTTTTTTTTTTTTTTTTAACTCAGAGCATTCTATTTTGTTTAGAAATCACACCTGCCACTTTGTTTTCCCCCAGCTTTTGCTTGCTGAAAGAGTTAAGTATCAGGAGAAGAGCAGCCAGGCAAACATTAGGGCCTGAGAGGTGAAGTCAACCCTCCTTTCAGTATCTAAGAGGTACACCACCAAACTCGCCCTTTAGAGATGCTGCAAAGTGGGGTGGTCCCTAAGGAAGAACACATGGCAAAGTTCCATCCCCGGCTCTGAGATACACAGGTGCCTCCCTCACCTGGGGCCAGAGCAATACTACCTGCTGTATTCTCAGAGGGAGGGTAGACTCTAGCCCTCCCGGTGTCCTACACCCGACACCGTGAGGGTCCTGTACCTGCCATCTCCTGACCTAGTCCAGGGTTCCTCCCTTTATATGGAACAGCTGTTGGTAAGACTTTCTCAGAAAACAGATGTCTTTTGGAGAATTTAAAGCTCTGAGTTGGAGGCCAGATTCTGACTGTACTTTGAAATATGTCTGCCTCGATCATTATGCAGTCATTCACATATATTTTAGACATCAATATTGTCTTGAAATATTCTCAAGTTCTCAATGCTATTTATATGCTTCTATCCTTTCCTTTGCTTCTGCTCTGACGGTATGCTCCAGCTTCCCAGAGTCACTGAGTGCCCACACATCATTTTAATAAATATTTTTTATCGGGGAGGGGTTTGCTATTTTATCCTAAATGATTTATCTCTGAATTGAACAGAGACCAACATTCTTAGGAAGTCTACCAAGCTTCATAACCTGTTTGAACAGAGAATTTGCCAGTTTCAGTATTTTTTAAGATGAAACAATGTCATGTTTTTGCCTCTTTGTGTAGATAGCAGGTTTTACCTATAACAAAAGAAAGATTATAAAGATGCCAACTTAGAACGTGGGAGAAAAAAACTGTCCTTGTTTATTTACAGAAATGCTAATTCAGCTAAAATCTGAGATTATGATATAATGTGAGTCCGCAGGTGAAAAAAAAACTCAAGCAAAGTGAGAACAAACATACAGATATTTTCAGGACTTAAAGAGCAACACAAAGAGGGTGGGAAAATTGCAGAAACGTTTCAACACTTTGAGTATTAAGCCAAGTTTAGGGAAATCTTTATGGGACCCTCAGAACTTCACATCATAAGCCAAGTCCAGCCAATTAGAGTCAATGACTATGTTCCTACTTGAAAACGGGGTCAGGGCTCTATTCCCTAAAACTAATCTATTGATGATCACCTCGTCCTTGTGTGTAGACCCCTTTGAAGTATTTTTGCAATAGCCTCTAGGTGGTGCTAACACTGCATAGCTTCAGCTTTTCGGCACAATGAAAACATTAATTTGCTATGAGATAATTTTTGACGTAAATGTAAAATGGTGCCCATTCGAACTCAGTAATGAAGCATGGTGCATTTCTGCAGCTCCTAATTTGACTAGTTAAATGACTCCATTACGTGTCTAACAGACAGAAGCAAATAATTTCTGGTCAGTTGATGTTCACTTATCCGTATCATTTTGCCCTGAAAATAAAGTCTCTAATCTACAATTCCTTTGTCTTAGTTTCTTTTTTCTTTTCTTCCTTTTTTTTTTTTTTCCTTTGGTTAAGATTATTAAACAAGTATACTTAAATAATTTAGATTAAACCAGTACAAACTAACAATTAAAACATCAGAACACATGGACAAATCAAATATTCGTAATAGGGGAGGCGGATAACCGGACAGCCCTCCTAAATGACTCCAAACTTTGCCCCATCCCTAGGTCTAGGGGGTTAGGATGGCTTTTGAGCCTCAAAAGAGCAAGTGTCTATCCTTCAAGTCCATTGTCTTTCTGTGGTCAAAAGGAGACTGCTGTCTGTTCTCTTCCCCTTTTCACTTAGCCACATAACTTTGAGGATGTTTGGAAAATTTTCAGGAGGATGCATCTCACTGTATCAAAAAATGCTGTTTTAATAAATATCAAGTGATGAATAATTTTGCCCAAAGGGGAAAAAATGGTTAATATTGAATCTTAATGTTCCTCATCTAAATGCTTTTTTCTTCCTGCTAAAAACAAGTTTAGAATTAAAGCGTATCAGTTTACACATATTGCATGCATATTAGCGAGACACAGCTGTGTATGTCCCCCTCTTAAGAGCCATATGATTAAGTTATGGGATATCATATAATCCAAACCCTTTTTCTATTGGTCACCTTTCACAGACAAAAGCTTTTTAGTTTTAGGTCTATTAAATGACAGAATGTCCGATTCTGTAAATGTGCAAGTAATTATTATGAAGCACCTGTGTCTCTTATTTTCGCTTACAAAGTCCATCTATAAATTGCTTTTGGAACGGCACTCAGGGGCTGACACAGGACGGCGCACCCTGTCGGGGGGCAGCTGTCTGTTGCTCAGTGAGGTGGGTGGATCAAGGTTCTGGGTCCCCGGTCTCTGGATCTTGGTGAACTATAGATTTACAGACCCAGGCCACCCCGTTCCATAACCCCAAGGCAAAGGGACAGTGACCCCTTTCGATGGAGAAACAATGGTAGGGGTGAAGAAGAAACCCCAAAGTTTTGGGGGTGTCCCTGCCCATCTACTTTTCATTGCTGCATCTGGGCAAGATCCTCAACCAGTCTGCACCACACAATCAGTTTTTTAAAAAGACATTTGAACTAAAAAAAAAAAAAAAAAGTTTAAATGATCTTCATTTTTTCCCCAAAGTATCATGCTATTTGACTCAATTAAATGCAGTTTTTAAAAACTGGCTCGAGTGTGTGTATACACAGCCTTTATTAAGCTTTTAAAATTTCAAATCCCTCTGTGTGTGCAAATTACAGCCATTTGCATGACGAGGGACACAGGACATGGGCGGTGTGCCTTTTGACATACAACAATGTCAAAAGGACTATTGATGACTCATACCTACTTTGTTGAAATTTTTGACTGATGGTGTTTCTGCAACTTGATTCAGGCCTGTAGCCTGCCCTGGAGGGCACAGACCTCACGCCTCTGCTTCCCCTGCCCGACGGGACCAACGATAGCCATCAGTGCCAGGCTCTTTGGTGTTATGTAGGTCGAGCGGCCCTTGGGTTTACAGGAGGATTTGGCCTTCTGATTTGGTGTAGAATTTACAACCTGAGAGCGATGTTTCAGTGTGCAGATCTGGGTTGTATGTGCTGTAAAAGGAAACGAGGTCAAGCTAGGAGAGAATAAGTGCATCTGAAGAGGCTTCCCCAGTCCTCAGCTCAGAGGTGTGAAACCCCTCCCTGTGGCCACCCCTTCACAGGGGCACCTGCTGGCACCAGTGCCTGAAAGCCACCGGGTGTGCACCCTTCACGGGGCAGTGCTTTAGTCTGTGTCCCTTTAGCCTGTGACCCAGAGGCCTAGAAGGAAGCAGATTCCATGAGGTGAGTCCACAATACAGCCTGGGAGTGAGGGAGCCCCAGAAGCACATCCATCAGGTACGGGGGAAGCCAGCAGCACTGCTCAGGGTGCAAGGAAAGGAGAACCTCCAGGCTGAAGCTGACTCGGGAGGGAAGATTTCCAAAATGACACGTGGGAAAATTTACAACCCCCTAAAAGCCACTGTGGGAGCCAGGTTCCTCTTGTACTGGTTGTCAGGGGGGCCTCCAGACGTCACGCTTCCCCTAGAACAGCTGAGGGCATCAAAAAGAGTTTAACTACCGAAGGGTCGGCACTCCCTGCCCCAAATTACAAGTTAGTGATGTCATCAGCCCTTAGAAAGGGAAATACTGACTTCTGAGTTGGGGGCTTTGCAAGGTAGTGCTGGAACTGAATTTACAATGCTTTTCCTAAAGATGTTAGGAGGCACAGAGCATAGTTTATTGAAATAAGCGGTGACAACCGCTAAGGAAAATGAAAAATAGACGGTTTGCCTTCATGTCCATAAAGGGAAGGCAAGAGCAGATGCCAGCGGCAGACAAGCATTTCCCAAGGAGAGGAAAACATTTCCGAAGGAAATCAGCATCACAGCAGAACAGGTGAGAAAGAAATTAGAGTGTCTGAAGACTGATAACTCTGGGACCAGATGGGAACCATCTTAGAATTTGTGCAAGGGGAGGCAAGGAAACAGGGGAACGATTAGCAAATACCTTTTAAAAATACCCTGGGAAACTGGAGAAGCAGCAGTGGACGAGAGCCCTTATGCAACACCTATATTTAATAACGACTCTGAGGGAGATCTAGGAAATTAAACACCAGTAAGCTTGACTTGAGCGGTGGGGAAGATATTGGAAACACTAATCAGGGACAAAATAGGGAAAGTTATGATTTAATTAAAGATATTCAGCATGGATTCACAAAAGGGAGATCATACGTAACAAAACTAATAGAATATTTTGAAAAAGTAACAAAAAGGAATTGAAGAGGGAAACCAGGGCTATAATTTACTGGGACTTTAAGAAAGCTTTTGATGCACTGCCTCACAAAAGGCTAATCTCCAGCGGTGGGGAGTTTGGGTATGAGTGTGGTGGCGGGTGGAGAATGAATGAAGAATTGTCTGGACGGAGGGTACTTGTGAGCATTACCATGAAGAGATTAGGATAAAGGGAGGAGACTGACTGCTGGAATTTCCCGAGATCTGAATTTTTTTAATTAATTTTTTTTAACATAGCGCATCAGCAGCCTTGCTTAGGAAATGTGTCCAAATGTGATGAATTCCTCCTGCAGGTATAGTATCGAAGGGCAGGTGCCAGTTCGTGCTATAAGGACAACAGCATTGGGAAGGATTTTGTTGAAATTTGGGGAATACATGACCGTTCCTAGACTGTTTGTGACCAACAAGGGGGCGTAGCCACTAACTGCCCTGTGAATAATGAACACAAATAAAGATGGAGGCTATGATATGACTAAGGAGCCGAAGCCCTGTGATCTGGACGGCTTGACAGCAGCGCCCCCTGATGGCCACAGACACGGCTTCACAGGCACACACACACCTCCACTGGCCGGCGCCCACACACCCACACCCACACTCACACATTACACAGGGACACTCTAACACACCCCGTGCTTGCAAAGATGCACATGTTCGCGCAACACACACCTCTACACACCTTCACAAACACACTACGGGTACACACACAGTTGTGAACATGCATGCACATGCTCGGGCATATCCTGAGACTTCTGCACAAGCAGGTGGAAATGGCAAGTGTAAAAAGAAGAACTTAACTCTTTTCCACCTGGAAATACTGGGAGGCACATTGGGAAAAAAGGCCCCCTTGGTCACATTACAGTAATAATAGATGCCACGGGAATGAAAGGAGAAGCAGAGGGACCAGGAGACACAAAAAGACCTTTGTTACTACAAGCCAAACCAGATCTGAGTACCTTCTCTGACGAAATATCGAGGGACATGGGACTCAGGAACGATAATGACAGAAATCCCCAAAGGGGCCCAACTCTCGCCCTCAGAGAAGAGCTGCAGACGCGGTAGCAGGAGCCGGAAGAAGATGGTGACCCAGATCTGGGACCTGCTGTCTTCAGAACTCTGACCTGAGTCTGACCCAGGGAAGAACCAGGCTGGGCAAAGTCCTGGGGAACTCTCCAAAAATGTCTTAGTATTTGCCAAACAAATGCTTCTTCATTCTTGGGAACACAAAAATAATACTAAGGATCAGAGCAATGACCAATAGTCAGAACTATGTGTATTTATGGGAAGCTCCCCATCTGAGCGGGATGCAGCCACCGACACACAAGGTTCATCTACAGGGTTGGTGTTAAAATTCCCTCCCTACTTATAAAGTTACGACCAGCCTATGGAGAAGACATAGCTATAGACATAGATTCTAACATGTGAGTGTTAGAATAATTTGAACCTCATTTACCTTTTCCATCATTCATTGATATTAAAATGTGACTTGGATAGTATCCAAATTTAAAAGGTCATTTAGGATGGAAAGTTGCAAAATGAAGGATACATGTCTTCCTCATTAATAACAACAACATTGCCCAATGGTCATCTCCTGCAATGCAAAGGGGCAAAGGCATTCATTCAAAAATCAGATTTTAAAAAGAAGTGTCCACTGTAACTTCCCTCTCCATTTTTGTAATTCTAACCCTGGAGATGTCCTTGTCTTAAATCCAATAGTTATGAATTAATATTCAGAGACTACAAAATAGGGATGAAAGACAGAAGGAAAATTTTTTTTAAAAAAAGAACATAGCAGAATTGCAACCTGCCCTGTTTTGGCATCAGGGGCCCTCTGCCAACATGGCCCAGAGATAACCGACGTGAACAAGCACTCCTTGTCCAGATAAAACTGGAACACAGGACTGGCTTAGGACCTGTGGCTCCACTGCCATGTAATTGTCATTTCTACAGCTCTCTCCATCCTACGAAGACTTTTATAACTCTTGCGCGTTATAAGGGAAAAGGCATAAACAGAAACCAAAAAAATACTTGTCTTAAAATTGTCTTTAAATCCTTCAGTTTTTCATTCAAAGCAAATTTGGGGATTTCTACTTTGTATTCTAAAGCTAGAAAATCCTTCTTACACCCTGGAGCCTATTCAAGTATGGCCTAGGGCAGGATCTGCAGGGGCCAACTATTAAAGGGAGCAAAAAGTTAACTGGGGGAGCTCTAAGCCCCCCTGATCAGATCTGCATGCTCCACCCCAAAGCGACTCTAAATAGATCTATGAGCTACATGAAAACTCGCCTCGCACCTCCCACTTCCACATAACTGTTCCCTGAAGGCCCCCTTCCAGAAATCCCTGTGCTGTCCATGACAGCACCCCAGAGGAGAAAAAGGCTTTCGAAGGAAAACAAAGGGTTAAAAAGTACCTGTCAGGAATGTCCCTTGAAATCAGTCATTGAGAATCATCTGTCAGTAAGACAAAATTAATTACTACATGTAAAGTGAAGAAATCAATGTAAATTAAACACTGTATAAAAGTTTAGGACACCTTGATTGTTAAATAATTACTGTTACACGTGTGAATTTTCAACAAGCCCTAGCAGGGACATGGCTCATGGGACTCTTTGCAAATCTTCCCAAAGTTGAGTTTAGGTCTTGGGGTTTTCTACCACTTCTACTTCCTGTTAGGTTTGGAGGTTTGGACAATGCCCCAGCAAACACAGTAACTTGCAAAGTTCAGTAACATTTTAGCAGTTTTCAGCATTCAAGGCTGGTAAGAAGGACACAACCTCAGTTGAAAGGTTAGACCCGTGAACTCAGCAGAAGAAGCACCCACCTCGCCACAGGGTCCCCCAAAACTTGGGAAATTACCATGCTACCCAGTGCAAATATTTCATTAATTTATGCAAAGCTGGCTTTATTTATGAAATCAAGTCAGTCATTAGAAATATTTTAAACATGATCATGATTTTAGATGTATCTTTTGCACTTTGTTGAATTTCTAAGACCCAACTCCATGGCTTCTTGGTGTTGACATGAAAGGGTAAAAGAAAACCCCAGGGCTGAGGCTACTGTAAATCACAGGCCTCAGTTGTGTCCCTTAGGGAGCTGGGCAGTGTACCCTGCAGCCCCTCCTCTCCCATTCTGGCAAAGAGATACAGTCTACAGACGCTTGATCCCCCACGGAAGGAGTCAAAGAAGGCATTTGCTGCCTCACCTGCCTCACCTGCCTCACCCTCAGACAAAGCCCTCTGCATCACCAGCTCAAACCAGACTGGAACATTCTGCAGCAAAAGTTTTCTTTCTGAGTGGGATCTAATCTGTTGTCAGAGTTGAACCCCCTGCAGGAACTTGTGATGATCAAGGTTTCCTTCTGAAACTTCAGCCCCACTTCAGGATCATTCGGCTTTCGCCTTGTACTGGGAGCTCAGGGCTCTCAGAGCTGAGTTTTCCCTAGTCTCCCTGACCTTCTAGCCACCTAACACCTGTCAGTCTCCTCCAAACCTGTGGGGCACTTCCTTCTCAATTTGCTGGTCCTGGGAGTGATTCCATTATCATAGGGACTCAACTGACAGCCAGAGGTAGAAGGCAGGCTGCCATCTCTCAGGGGCTGATCCAATGGAAGAACTTCCTCCCACCAAGACCCACAAACCCCATGGCTGAAATGGACCCTGAGTGACCTCCAAGTATACTTTGCAAAAACCAATATACAAAAATAAAAAATTTACAATATACAATTTGTAAAATTAAGGAGCTGAAGATTACTCAGGAAAGGACGATTTGCATTGCAAACGAACTTTCTGATTTATAGAGTCACCACGGGGTTCCTTATATGAGTCACCAATCTAAAATAGGATTCAGCTCACAGTGCGTCTAAAAGGGGATTCGGTTGCCAAAATTCAATTTACACACCATATCAGCAACAGCCCCCATCAATACAGTCATTGGAAGAGTGAGGTATCCAGCAGACTTGATTTTACTTTCTTCTCAAAAGGTTTTCCTGCACGTGTATCTTCACTCTCATCACACTGGCCTTCCTTTGGTTTACTAATGTTACCCTTAACCCTTGGCAATCGGGGTACCTTTCCACTCACAGCTCGGGGCTCTCTAGGGGCGCCCCACCTTCAGCCAGACGTTGGGTCTCTGCCACAAGAAGCTGCCCAAATCCTCCTGCCTCGCACCGTGTCTGATATTTGGGTGAAGTGACTGCCCATTTGAGGAGTATATTCAAGGCTTAAAATAAGTTAAAGAGCATAAAAATATTCTATTATTTGATGCAGTAACTCCATTTCTAGTAATCTGCTCTAGAAAAATAATCTGAAGTGTGAGGGCACAGGGGGATTAAGAGGGGCTACCTTTATGTCCAAAGACATTCCCTGCATTATATCTGTAAAACTAAAAAAACAGGAAACAACCTAAATATTCAACAATAGGAGAAATGACTATAAAATCCCAAATAGGATATTTCATTACAACCATAACTTTGTACATTCAAAGAGTTTTAATAATTTGAGAAAATGTTCATATTACACGAATATATTACATAAAAGTCCTGGCCTTTTATGTAAGTCCGTACAAAGTCATATGTACGGTATGATTATAATTACGTAAAAGATAGCACAGGAAGAAACCTGAAAGGAAATAAACCCAAACTGTGGCAGTCTTCAGGTAGTGAGAAATGGCTGCGAATGTTTTCTCCTATTTTTCAATAATCGGACAAGAAAAAAGTAAATGTTGCTCTTATTTCTAGAAAACACAAGTTGATTTCTTTTTTAAAAAAGGAAAACATATCAGGTTAAAAGCAGTGAATTAAAAGTAAGTTTCAATTAACTTTGATATTTATTGTTAAAAACAAAAATTTCTATTAATTCAAAGATCTTAGTTCACTCGCATCATAAAATCCTTTATTTAAATATTTTATACTTGAAATATCATTATGCCCTAGGTGTGGGCAGGTCGCAGCTGCCAATGCAGAGGTAACTAACCCAGACTGAAGCTGGGACAGGAGCTGCACGTACATGGGAACGTGTGCAGCCTCACAGGATGGTAAGTTTCCCAGAACTCTGCTTCTATGCTCCTGATAGGGTCGTGGTACCCGACCTATGCTGGTGAACAACATGCCCTCAGTGGCGGGGCTGTGAATGACGTCATCCTGTCTCTCCCACATGGCCTAGCACAGGGTCTGGTACAAAGCAATATCTCAACAAACGCTACATAAGGAACGAGTGTCCTTTGAGTGTGCCTCCTGCTGTCTTGCCCAGAATAACTACCAAGTCTGCCACTTCTCTATGTTCTCAAGTGGAGGCCCTGCACAGAGATGGAGATTTGGGAGTCACTGGGGAATGCCAGGTCAGCAAGCCTCCCTGCCATGCAAGTGGGTAAGGTGGAGCAGGTGGGAATCTCTTGGGCTGAGAACAAAGACAGACTGGGTTTGGATCTTGTCCCTGACTCTTCCTAGGAATAAACTCATTATGCCTCAATTTGCCGATCCTTAGAATTGGGGAAAAAAAAAAAATAATCTTATTCCCTAGGGATTTGGGTGTGCTGAATCAGAGGGAGAGAAATAAGTCTGTTTTTAAAGGCTCAACAGTACTGATTGCCAAACAGAAAAAAAAAAACAATCTGGTTTCTGTTTATTAAGATGTTATTTTACTTTGACTTCTGGCCATGGCAAAAGGCTTGTATCAAATCAATGGCCCCAACGAGAACAAATAGAAAAAACTGCATCATAAAATTGTGTGTGTGTGTGTGTGTGTGTGTAAATTATTTTAAGGCATAAGAAAGTTATGCAAGAAGCCAGGACTTGAGGGGCCCAGATTCTAGCAAGAAGGGAGCAGGAGAGCTGGACCTGGTTTTGGCGTTTCTCTTCCCCTTGAGGCAGTTGTGTATTTACAAGTGGCAGCTGAGACACTGGGAAGCTACCCAGAGTTTTCCAAGGGACCAAAGAGACAAAAATTAGAATCCAGGGCCTGGCAAGGTAGAAGGTACCAGTAAATACCCAATGCTTTCAGTTATGACTCCTGCAGGGACACACTTAGAAGAAAGGGCAGATAGAAAATAAACAAACCCAATTTCTGATTGGCTTAGGGTGATCTTCCCCAAGACTAATGGCCTTCTGGAAACAAAAGTAAATCTTCCCTAGAAGGATGCAACATCATCTACAGCTGTGCTGTCCAATATGGTAGTCACAAGCCACAAGTGGCTTTTGAGCACTTGGGATGTGACTCTGTCAGAACTAAGATGTGCTGTGAGTATAAAATACTCACTGAATTTCCAAGACTTAGTACAAAAAATCAAAAAATATCTCATAAATATTTTTATATTGGTTACATTTTCAAATGATTATATTTTTGACAACTAATGTTAAATAAAATATATCTTGTTTCTTTGTATTTCTTTAATGTGACTACTGTAAAATTTAAAATTACATATGTGGTTCACATTCTATTCCTATTTGGCAGTGCTGATCTAGAGGCTAAAATTTTCTAAAAGTTTTAAACACAATGTTTTATATTTAATAAAAAATTACCAGGCAGGGGCTTCCCTGGTGGCGCAGTGATTGGGAATCCACCTGCCAATGCAGGGGACATGGGTTCGAGCCTTGGCCCGGGAAGATCCCACATGCCGCGGAGCAGCTAGGCCCCCACGCCACGACTACTGAGGCTGCACTCTGGAGCCCGCCAGCCACAACGACTGAAGCCTGTGTGCCTGGAGCCCATGCTCCGCAACAAGAGAGGCCACCTCAGTGAGAGGCCCGCACACCACAACGGAGAGTAGCCCCCGCTCGCCACAAGTAGAGGAAGCCCCCGCGCAGCAACAAAGACCCAACGCAGCCCAAAATAAACAAAATAAAAATTAATTAATTAAAAAAAAAAAATTACCAGGCACACCATGAAATAAGACCAAATGAACAAAAATAGGGACTAAAAAATGAGACAAGAGGTAATAGAAACAGACCCACCGAAGCTACAGCTATGGAATTAAAGAGAGACTTTACAGACTTTAAAATAACAGTAATTAATATAGTTAAGAAAACAGATGACAAGGTGAAGAATTTTGGCAGAAAATTGGAATCTATAAAAGAAATGAAGTGAAAATTTTAGAATTAAAAATACACTATCTAAAATTAAAAGCTAGGTAAGTAGTTTTGACATACCTGAAGAAAGAATTCGTTAACTGGAAGAAGATTCCAATTGTTAAGTACGCCGGTGTGCCCTGCTCTTGACCCTAAAGATATTTACGTTTTGCACTTGTGCTAGTCTGGCTCATGGCTACCTTCCAATTCCCTCAGGAGCCCGCAAGATCTCCTTCTCAGAGGGTCAGAGAGCCGAGCGATACTGGATACCACGACCCTAAACGCCGTCATGACAGGTGTAGGAGACATGCTCAAACAAACAGAGGTCTGGGTCAGGGTCCAGGCCCTAGAGAGGACCAGCCACACCGGCCAGGACTTTCAGGCCTTCCGTCAAGTTTAGCCTTGATATTCCCCAGAGATCAGGAGCAGCATGAACAGGATAGCCCTACAGCCCCACAAGGTTTTCTGACTGGAACATTCCGGGAAGAGACTTCAGGGCTTGGCTGGGCCACTTCTGGGTGGTCCATGAGGAAGCCACCGGATGTTTATGCTGTTCTGTGATGTCCTAAACATCCAGCAGAAAAGCAAAGGACAGAGGGAAGAAGCCTTCCATTCTGTCCACACAGCACTGGCCTTGCACAGAACCTTTGGAAATACCTTGCTGCCTTGTTTAACCCTCACCACAAAGAAAGACACACAGCCTTCCTCAGAAGAGAAGTTTGGGAGGTTACAAGCTTCATCAATTTTAAATACCAGGAGGTCACTGAAAGTGGAAACTAATAAGCTGCTCTCACCAAGCATCTGAAAGGAGAAAAGGGCCTGAGATTCTAGAAGCAGAGATCTGACTTTGGATTCTAAGAAGAGCTTCTTGATAATCAAGTGAGCAGGATGTTAAAATATGCATTTCTGTTGCCCTTTAGATGGAAACTCCAAAAGGCTACCCACAAAACAAAAGGGATAAACACTTGTTTTATCCAAAGTGAGATGCCAACTGGCAAGGAAGTGTTCAAACTCCCATACCAGCCCCAAAATTGAGGCTCTAGGAGGGTTGACTTTGAAAAGGCAGAGATCTGCACAGTAGAGCAGTTCTTTGGGGCATGTTGCTGGTATGGGCTGGTCATCAGCCCTCCTTCCATGGGGGAGGGACAGGGGCTGCTTCCTCCCCTTCAAGCTTAGTGAATGGAACCTCAAAGTGAGCCTGTCCCGTGTCCCTTGGCATCAGTGGCACATGAGACCACTGCAGGACCCAGCTTAGAAAAGTCAAAAGGCTGGAGGCTGCAGTGATGGCAGGCCGAGGGGAGGAGCCATGTGGGGGAGTGGTTCCACTTCCAAAGATATTTGGAACAAATGAAAAGTGTTTTTCAAGGTCCAGATGTGGGTCACTATGAAAGGGAGCCCCTGCAAAAATCCACTGCAAAAGACTTGGCCCCAGAAGCCAGTGGAAGGACAACCTCAATAGGAAGAGACTGGATGTTTACTACGGAATTCAGTATCTGAGGGGCTGGCAGTCAGCAGAGAGAACATTCTAAAACCGTAGGTGACCGAACCCTGAAGATGCAAGATAGTCTGCAGAGAACCCCAGAAAGCACCCAGCCCAGGGGAAAACACCTGCTGTGGCCATACAGCCAGCCCTGACTTCTCCTAGATTTTACCCTACATGGGTGGGGGAAAACTAACTCCGCAAAATGGGTTTAAATAGGCAGAAAGAATAATGTTATTCATTGCCTCCACCTTGTAGACTTTTCTCTTTAAATATACAGGTGATCAAGAAATCTGCTGGTTGGTAAAGAGAGGGAAGCTCCTTGCTTGAAGAACATGCAGAATTATCACCCTTTAACAAGCAATGCAACCTGACCCTTTGGTTTTATCCACAAGGAGATGGAGGCCCAAGGAGGAGGGAACCGGCACTCAGGAATGGTGGCGCCTGGGCAGCCATCTGGTCCCACCTCCACCAGAGGAAGATGACAACCCATCACAGACTCAGCAAACAGGGCCCCGACTCTCTTGCCTTCTCCGTGTGTTAGTGACCCAGATTATCTCATTTCCTTTATCTCTAAAATGATGGTGGCCAAGCCCGCAATTCCTATGGAGCTGGCCACCATCCTGAAGTTGGGTGACCCCACTGAGCAACATTCCAAAGGCCAGAGGTATTGGGGTGAGAAAATGCACTTAAGCTGGGCCATTCTTAATACCTTCTCTCAGGAACACTTCTGGCACCTTGCAGCTCATGAGAGGCCCACAGAAGGGCTGCACCCATCATCCGGGTTGCCCGGAGTGAGTCTGAAACCGCCAGCTCAGAAAGCGCCACATGGCAGGGAGCTGGGTGTCCAGCAGGCAGAAGAGGAGGTAAGCTCTCTCTGCAGTGTCCTGCTGTGTTTGGAATCCCCATCCAAGAGGCAGCGTATGGATCTGTGTACGGATCTGCTGTCTCATAATGGAATGGTAATGGGAGGCAGTCCGGAGCGCTTCTCCACGCAGCCACCAGCGGATGCCATCCACAAGGAGGGCAGCTGCTCCTCCAATCTGCTTGCTTTTTCAAGTCCACACTTTCTTTGGAGACCAAGGACACCCTCAGCCACACCCAGGAGCTCTCATTGCCTCAGAGAACCATCTGCTCTTAGACTCCCCCTAACTCTTGGGGCGCTCCTTGCTCCCAGCCGGAGCCCCTGGGAGCCAAGACCCCACCCACATGGAAGGAGAGGGCAGCTTCCAGCCCCGGCAGGGAGCCATCTTGGAGAGCAGTTGTACCAGTGCCCAGTGCTCTGAACTGCACACTCTCCCTCCCTTTGTTAAGATAATAATAAACACAAAACAATAACAACAGCCAAATAAATGATAAGCTCCGAAAAGAGCAGGATGGGACTGTCGTCTTTTCCAGATACCTGTTCACCACAGCGGATGGCCCGTGCCAACACTGAGCCATGTCCAATACACGCCATATGCCTGTTTCTTTACTTAGTCCTGTTTGGGATGGGAATCCTTCAGAGAATGGAAGGTCCCCACGTGTTTGGCAAGTCAGACAAGGACACCAGCCGAATGTGTACAGGGATGCTGTGTCCCTGAATGCAGGCGCGCACACACACACACACACGTACACACACACTCTGTTCTTCTTTTCCAGGCCGTTTGTAACTTTGCCCATCAATTGCTTTTTCTGAGAACAGTAACCAAATTAAAATAAGTTCGGTGCTAAGAAAATGGAGCAAATGAAGATTGACTTAATCACACTTTTGCTCGAATCATCTCACCAAAATTTTGGCCAAGAGTTCTGTCAGACACACATGCACCAGGTACACAAACACGCACACTTAATCTACTCACTTTTGAGATTGGCCTGGAAGGGGCTTTGGAGATATGGAGATGGTGAGTTGCATTCCCAGGATGAGAATCCTATCCCCTTTCTCGTCCGATTGTTTGAGTTTGTAATGCAGGCCAGACTCGGGTCCTGGCCTCATTCACACACAGGGACGCACATCCACTGGCATTAAGTGGAGGGAACCGTAGAGGGGACAAACACAAACCAACAGGAAATCAGTGGTGTTTCATCATTGCAGGACCCTGGGCTATTCCAGTTGTCGGCAGGGGATCTGCTTGTCTGCCGCTGGCCCTGGTGCATGGGAGACACTCCTTGGCTAACGCCTTTGGGATGCCCGAGAGGAACTACCAGGGGTATAGCGGAGCCTTGCTGATGCCCATGATGGTAAGTATGTGGCTGCCCCAGGAAATGGTCCCTCCTTCCCCCTAAGAGATGAGGAAACTGGAAACACGGCAAGAACCTCTCAAGGGTAATCATTTTTCCTGACTGGTATCTTAAGCTTGTCAAGTTCTTAGCCAGAGCTTTCCAAGGCGAGTTTGGAAGAAGCATATGGTGCTCGCCCGGTCCATATGACTGGCTGAGCGTCGACCACTACTGTTGATACAATATATCACTTTTTTCTCAATATTATGACAGCATTTGTCAATGAAAATTAAATTACTGTCAAACTTATCCTGCTAACTTACGGCACAACCATCAGAGAAAGCCAGCACCGCGCCTTAAGCCAGTGGGACCTCGTCTTTATGCTCAACCAAGATGTGGGAGAAAAAGATGTTTAAGACGCTGATGCCAGTAGAGGTAGACTGCCGAGCTAGCACAAGGATGAAACAGAACTGACCTTCCTGCAGCCCCTGCTCCTGGGAAGGGGCTATGGTGGGGTAGGGGCAGGGGAATGTCAGCACGGGCACATGTGCGCAGGATGGCAGGACTTTATGAGGGAAATGGCACCACATGTTACACTCAGGTGCTGGTTAAAAGGGGGGAACAGTTACATCTTTAAAATCAGAGATCCTTGGGGTGTGTTTAAAATCTACTATTGACATACTGAAGCCATAATATGGAAACGTTTAAAAGCTAGATTATGTCTGAAACTAGCATCAGCTTCTTCTCTGCCTTTGAACAATGTCAGTTTTCAGTCCAGTACCTAAAATGGAAGATTTTCTTGTTGTATTTTCCCACTGTGGAAGTGAACTAATTGTGAAATTTTTAAAGTTTCTAAAAATTCACCCTTAAAATTGACCATTTTTCTCTTTGATCACCTTATTGGAAAGTGTTTGGAAGCAAAAGGGTGGCTGGCAGAATAGTGGCAGGTGGTAGTCGTGGGTCATCCAGGAATCACAGGGCCTGTGACATGACTGGGCTGGCCTTTCATTTGTGGTCCTCTTCCTGTCTCCCACCACATCCTAGCCCCACACCCATGCACTCAACTTCCCCTTCTTCTACAGAAAATACCTTGGGATTGAGACCAACTGATGAAGCCTGACTCAGATTTTGACTTCTTTCTTTTTTTTTCTCTGTACCTTTCAAGAACAAAATCTCACACTAATTTCAGCAGGCAGGGGCTTCAGCAACTGATTGTTATGATTAGCATTGGCAAAGCTCCTTGGAAGGAGTGAACACGCATAGATTGGGGACTGGGCAGGGCTGCTTGTTTTCATAGAATCGTGTCTTCCTGTAAGAACATTCCAGAGTAATGTGCATGGCTAATCTAAAAAGAGGAATAGAAAATGCATCCCCAACAAATATTAGGACATCACTATCATCTTTACTATCACACCAAACAATTAAAAACCCCAAAAAAGGAGACGGTTTCCAAAAGCTACTACTCACAGTTTAATAATTTCAAACAGAGGCTCATCCTCTTCTCTGTAAGGTCTTCCAAGACCTTTCACCTTGGACCCTCTCCAGGAGGGGTGCCTGTAAATGCAGAGCCCGTGGGCTCTGGCACCCCTGAGGAAGGCCCCCCTGTTGCTTTGGGAGGTGGCATTTGGGGCCATGTTTTACATGCCCAAAAAGCAAACAAAAGCTCCTCTTCTCACAGTGAGTCTCCAGCTATCAGCTGAGTTCTCAACGGCTCAGAAAGGGAAATGTTCTCTCTTGAGGAGAATTGCCCCCCATTATTTCTTCAGTGCTCCGCTGGAGGAGCTCTAGCGGAGGTGAAGGATGTTTTCAACCATGCAGACACCTGCATGGCCCTCAGGATACCTGGGTTAGCACAGCAGAAGGAAGTGAGTTCAGGAGCAGGTCTGGAGCCTTCTCCCCCGCCCCCCTCACCTGTGGCCCCAGAAAATCACCCCCTAAAGAGTCACGGTTCACTCAAGACTAACAGTGGCAATGGGAGCAACCCACTCTTTCTTTATTCAATAAAGGTGGACCAGAGAAAGCTGATGGGCCTTTCTCCTCTACAGGAGGATCCAAATATTTGCGACTGGCTCTACCCAGCTGGGTAAAGGGAACATCAAAGAACAATCTTTGCTCCGCTGTCAAAAGTCCCAGCCTTTCGCTGGAGACATGTCCACAGACCCTGGCAGGAAGGGAGAGTCAGGTCTG
This sequence comes from Eubalaena glacialis, assembly GCF_028564815.1. Classification (NCBI taxonomy): domain Eukaryota; kingdom Metazoa; phylum Chordata; class Mammalia; order Artiodactyla; family Balaenidae; genus Eubalaena; species Eubalaena glacialis. The sequence goes on along the minus strand of NC_083733.1, from coordinate 49,003,660 downwards.
GAGGCTGCACCTGCCACGGGCTGCAGGATCTCAGCGCAGCCATGGCGAACTCCCGGCACCGGCAGTCGGATTTCCAGCCCAAAACTGTTCTCCCCAACACAAAGAGGGGCAGCCTGGCGGTGTAACAAAAGCCAGTGTGGGTGGCAAGGTGACTGCACATTTCAGCTTGAATGCTCCAGTGTGGGGCTTGCACCTGATCACCAGATGCTTCAAGCAGATGGCCAGGGAGGGGAGAGCCGGCTCCTGGTTGCTTCCGAGGGGCTCCAGGAGAACTAATCCAGAGAGCCGGCCGGGAGTGCCCGGCTGCCTCGCCCAGCCTCCGCTCCAGGAGCACTTGCAGGGCTGGAGCCTGTAGTCTCTGTTTCCAGGAAAGGCTTCCAAATATCCAGCAGCACACCTCGAGTGAGGAGCTCAAACCGGGAGTGAAGCTCGGCCAGGCCAGCAGGAGTCCTTTTGTCCACGGAAGCTTTTAGCTTTTAGGATTTCTTCTCTGGATGGTCTTCTGGAACAGGCCAGGCTGCATCTGTTATCTGATCCAGAAGGTCTCAGTAAATGTGATTCATTTGCAAATTAATTTTTCAGCAAGTGGCTGGGTGAGCAATAAAAAGGAGCCTCCCTGTGGTGCCTAGGCCAGCCTAACCTGCAGCCCTGGGATGGGTTGTGATGACCTTGGCCCAGTGGTGAGTCCTGACAATGACCTAGGCTATGATGGAAGGTGGGAGCAGCCCTCAGATAGGAAGACCAGGCCTGTGCCAAGGAGCGCTTTCTAGAGAACAGAGGATTTTTCAAAGCTTCCTTTCAGCAGAAGCTGCTGGCAGGGTCTGCAGGCCAGGGCTGGAAGGGAAGCTGAGCCCCACTCTTGTTCCCGCCTGGAGTCTCCTTTCTCTTCCAGGAAGCCCATGTTCTTGTGTGCCCAGGCACACAGCCTTGCCAAGGCAGACACGTGCACACAAACTACACACATGCACACACACACACACGCAGGACACCTCATTGGGAGCATGGCTTTTGGCTGTTTTATTTACCGAGGTACCCCACATCTGGAAAGTGCTTGAGATATGCAAGGTGCTCAATAAACATTGTTCAATGAATATGTGAATGAATGAATGACTAAGATCTTTACTAACCCTATTCCCTTGTTTGTTTTCTTCATACACACAATACTATTTGAAATGACCTCGTTTACACGTTCATTTACGAGTTCATGGTCCATCTCCCCTCATCTGAATATAAGTTTCATCAGAGCAGGGCCCTTGCCTGCCCAGGTCACCTTGGAGTGTCCCCTGCCTGGCCCAGTGCTGGGCACCAGTAAGGATGTGGTGTTTGTTGAATGAATAAGTGAATGAATGTTGCCGTCTCTCCCACCTGCCCAGCCCAGCATGGGTAGCAGCTGCAGCCCCAGGTGCTCTCAGGCAGGCCCCCGGTGCCTCTCACACTCTACCTCAACAGATGAACTTGTAAGGACAATGACCCTCCACCCCAAAGTGCATTTTCCAAGTCAGCACTTCCGCACAGTTCAGGCTGAGCCAGGCCCTCCTCCTTGGCACAGTGCCCTGGTGTCGCTCACTAACTGGCATTCTCTCCGGGTTTGGACTGGGGCCGGGTTGCTCAGATCTGTTGGGTCTGGGCTGAGCAGGGGCCACTGTGCTTGGGTCACTGTGAGCTCCTGTGCAGGGGGGTCTCTCATTCCCCTTGGGCTTGGCATACGCCTGCCCAGCCCTGGGCTGGATAAGAGCACTGGTTGATGAGTGGTACAGGAGTGTCCAGTGGACGGAGAGGAACTCCCAGCAGACTCCGGGCCACAAGCAGGGCCAAAGCCTAGGAGGGCTGCCTCGTTCACCAGCTCTGTAACCTTGGGCAAGTTACTTGACCTCTCTGAGCTTCAGCCTTTCATTTATAAAATGGAGATAATAAGGATGCCCACTTCATAGGGCTGTTGTAATGATCTGGAAGGAAAGCCCTGCCAAGTGCTCAGCCCAGTGCCTGGCACTGTGAGAACTGCTCACACTTACCTGGTGCCCTCCCTGTTCCAGGCACTAAGTGCCCACTCGGCAGCTGCAGAGGGCCCCAGTCTCCCCTCTTTCTCTGATAACAACCCCTCCCACAGGAATGGGCATTCAGTAGGTGCCCCAGAGTGACTCCTGGACGGACAGGAGCCACGCGGTGTCATGTTCTCCACTTCCTCGGTGCAGGCGGAGGCAGCTGCGGTCTGTGTGAGGGTTCAGGAGTGCAGGGATTAGGAGGGGCAGCGCTGGGGCAAGCAGGAGGCCTCGGAGGCCCCTGGGGTGGCGGCAGGGCCCCTGGGCCAGCGCCGTAACAGGCGGCTGTGACTGGTGGCAGACCCCCCGGCCCCAGGCTCTCCCACAAAGGCAAGGATTAGCCCTGCCGCCCTGGCCAGCGGCCAGCTCAGATCATTTCATTTGGCCTACTTAGCTTTCCCCGGGGGTGCGGGGAGGAGATGATTCATCACTGTCTGGGGCACCCTTGTGCACAGAGGCTTCCACCCAAGAGGGGGCTGTGTCCCTGTCAGTCTGTGTGACATGACAGCCACGGTCCCCAGGGCCTCCCCACAGGAAGCCAAGGCGGCTAGGGGTGACACTGGTTTGGGGTGGACGTGTGACGGCCACTCAGAAAAGCAGCAGCGAGGACAGGAATGTGTGCTTCCTGCAGCAGGGCTCAACCGCCTGATGGGGGAGCGGGGTCATGTCTGTGCAATAAGGCTTCCACACCATCCACTCTCCTCCTGTTTCTCCTGCCTGTCTCAGGCAGGGCTGTTGGGCGAAGAGCAAAGCAGAAGCCCTGGTCTCTGTCAGCTCAGCTCTGTCTCTTGGACAGCTCAGAGCTTCACAGAACCTGAGAGTCCAAAGGACTGTAGACACCCTCTTTAGGGTACACAGGGCTTGAGAGGCAGAATTTAAGTGGGGTGCTACAGCCCAGACAGGTGAAGTAAACTGTCCAAGGTCACACAGCAAAATGGAGGCAGACTGGAACCCAGTTCTCTTGTCTTCCAGCCTAGAACCTTCCTACATATGTCCCTCTGTCACCTGGGATCTATCCCCAGAAGCATAGACTGGTCAGAGGGACCAACAGGGAGTTGGGTGGGGGAGGGGCCCCGGGCTCCCAGGTCCCTCCCTCAGGAGGGGGCCTAGGTGGGCCCAGGGAGGGGCCCCACCGAGATGAAAGCACTAGCTGAGCCTCCACTACCTGGGGGCCCAACGCCTCAACGAATTACCACCAGCCTGATTATGTTGCCTCTCTTCCCACATTTCAAGAGTTTGGCTGATTCGTTAAATATCCACGGCCGATTTCACAAAAGAACAATGCGGAGAGGGGAGGCCGTGAAGATGAGGCTTCTGGCTGCCGAGCCGGCTGGGCGCCCCGGGAGGCGGGCGCTGGCTGGGCTGCTGGGGATGGCGCGCGGGGTCCCGGCACATCCGCCCGGCGTTACCTTCCCTTCTGCACAAGTAATTAAGAAACACCTGTGTTTCTCTGTCAGGCTTTCACATTTGGGGAAAGCCCCCCTGCGCCAGATAGGGGCCCGCCATCCCCCCGCAAGCCCACGGGGCAGCCCATGGCCTCCCTCCCGCGTCTCCGAGGGGGATGCGAGAGGCCTGGGAGCCCCAACTCCACGCAACCGGCCTCAAAATGGCCGAAGCGCCCCCAGACCTTTGAAATCAGGATCGACTCCTCGACGGGTCTCCTTGCCAACGCTCACGCCCATGCCAGCTTTCTCACAAACGAACAGCTTGTATCCCCATGAAAATCAATGGATGGAACAAATTGTATTAAATTATGTAAAATGATACTAAAGCGCACATTCTACCAGTGAAAAGAAAAAAAGTAACCCCCCAGAAAATCTTACTTTAATAAATCTAGCAAAATTATAGAAGACAATTAGGAGGAAAAAAGGCTGAATTTTTATGACACTTAAAGACACATCTCTTGGCCATAAGCAGAGACGCAGGATTTATCCCCTCATAGGTCAGACAGGCGTAATTCTTTTGTGTGTCTGACACCTGTGAATTATTTAGCGCCCCTGTGCACCAGCCAGAGACGTCTCCTGCCTGCTCCTTCAGCGGACACAGACCACGCTGGGAGCACAAACAAGCATGCATCTTTCGGAACCAAATTTCCTTCTCTTTCACATGGATATTCTTTTCCTTGGTAAATAACTGTAATTAGCATTGAACTTGCAATATAACCTCTTGCCTATATGCGGAAAAAAGCATTTAAAAATATTTTAGCCACTTCCATCCTTTCAATTCCCTAGCACAGCTGCCATTCTTTAAAAAAAAATCAAGAATGTCCTAAGACATGGTGTTTAATACGTGAGGAGACCCTCCTCAGCCCTATCCCTCCAGCCCCCACTCCCAGAGGTCATGCCATTCTCCAGCACAGGGCCGTTGCATGGCTGCAAGGGTGCAGAAATAATCAGAACACAGGAAGATCTCAGGTCCAGAGCACGTTTCTGTCTAGAAACAGTTTAAGCTGACTTGGGGGCTCCCTAAATGCGGTACAGTGGGGAGAAGGCAATTTTGAATCTTGTTTCCCCACCTCTCAGCTGTATGACCTAGAACAAAAGTTTAAACCTGCCTGAGACTGTCTCCTCACCAGCAAGGTGGGTACACTCATGCCAACTACCCAGTTCTTATGAGGAGCGAGGTAATTCAGATAATATCAAACTTCCAACACAATTCCCTGTACAAAGAAAACATTTCCTAAATGGTTGCTTCTAATATTTGTGATAAGAATTGTTATAATGTTAATATAATGTATGATATATAAGATAATAATACTGTTTGTAATAATAATCTTCTAATTGTTTATAATAATTATAAACATTTCTCCTGGCTGTGATGTATAATAGGGCCAGTGCAGGTTGACTGACTTTTCTCTTTAGCCCAGTTTGGAAAGATGTTATCACATGGAAAATCCAAACACATGAGTTTTGAGATCAGTCAGTTCTTGTGCATCCATTGGTCAAGTGAGTAATGACTCCGCCTGCAGGGCTAGGTCAGAGTGGTGCCCAGAGGGTCATACTCTGAGGGCCACGACAGTCCCTTATCACATCATGGGCAGAGCTCACCTGTGCCCAGTCATCTGCACTCACCTTGAACCCAACCTGAGCTCCATCCCCTTGGGCCCCACCCGAAGCACTCACTGGGGGGCTTGCTGGGCCAGGCTGCCTTCCAGATGGCTGGGCCATCAGTTCTGCTCCTTCACAAACCCATAATGCTGTGCTTCCTCAGTGCTAAGACTCACAGACATTCAAAACTGAACACGTCTGAAGTAATAATGCAACTTACAGTAGATATTGGGCTTATTTATGGTTTCCCTCAGAAGATGGCCCACTGTATAGCTGATAGTATCTCAAAGTCAAGAATGATAAGGGGCTTCCCTGGTGGCGCAGTGGTTGAGAATCTGCCTGCCAATGCAGAGGACACAGGTTCGAGCCCTGGTCTGGGAAGATCCCACATGCCACGGAGCAGCTGGGCCCGTGAGCCACAACTGCTGAGCCTGTGTGTCTGGAGCCTGTGCTCCGCAACAAGATAGGCCGTGATAGTGAGAGGCCCGCGCACCGCGATGAAGAGTGGCCCCCACTTGCCACAACTAGAGAAAGCCCTCGCACAGAAACGAAGACCCAGCACAGCCAAAAATAAATAAATTAATTAATTTAAAAAAGTATTTTATTAAAAAGAAAAAAAAAGAATGATAAGAACGTGTGATAATAAGAATGCTACTGAGATGCAAAGTTACGTATAGGAAGGATAAACAACAAGGTCCTACTGTATAGCACAGGGAACTATATTCAATATCCTGTGATAAACCATAATGGAAAAGCATATGAAAAAGAATGTATATATTTGTATAAGTGAATCACTTTGCTGTACAGCAGAAATTAGCATTATAAATCAGCTATACTTCAATAAAAAAAAAAGAATGCTACCACCTAGGAAGCCATCACTCTATATACTAAGTGCTCTCCCAGCACTATAGGATCATTGGGGCTTTGGTTCAGATTCCCGGGCGAGGTGTGGGGAGGACCCTGGGGCTCAGAGGAAGGCCCTAGATTCCAGGGCCAGGGCCAGGGCTAAGACTCACAGCGGGAACAGAGATCAAAGGGGGAGCTTTCCTAGATGATCCAGCGTGGGAAGGCTGGGGGCGGGGCTGACGAAACAGGGAGGAGCCTCTTAGGTGTTGTCCTGTGGCCTGTGGGGAGGGAGAGGCAGAGGCATTAGGGGCCCTGAAATCACAAAAAGCTAATGTCCCATCCGGGCCAGCAGATGAGCTGAAGGCCCCTGAAGAATTTCTCAGAAAAGAAATGCAAAATGCCACCCTGGTTTGCTGACCCTCCGGCCCCAGGCATCCTGTAAAACAGGCCTCCTCCGCCTGCCTGGTGACTCCAACAGCCAGGCTTCCAACCCTGGCAGCGTAGCCAATGGAACAACAAATATAAAAATCCTCCCCAAACAGTCTGAAAATATAGAGGTGTAAAGCACTGCATCCCAAAAAAGCCTCCTGCTAGAGGGACTATTTTTAAAAAGATTTTTAAGAGGTGTGAAAGTGAAGCTGTCTATTATATTTCTCCAGCAAAGCACCATATCTTCGGTTTTCTAACAACCAACACAGAGGGGGCACTTCTGGTTCACCGGCGGGCAGGAGGTCCTGCCTGCTCTTGGCCCTAAGCCAAGCGTGGCCCCAAGGGGGGAAATGATGGAGCTTTGTGAATTAGGCTGTCCAAGCAAACGAAGGGAAAATTGAACTCTTCTAAACACAGTTGGTTCATAGACTCTGAATTAAGGTGAACTTGCTGACGTCTCTGAGATTTTGCTCCTGCTAAACACCATTTAAATCTGCATTATTAGCCCCTTCTTTGGGAAAGTACAGCTGCTGCTGTACTTACAGCTTTTATATACAGCAAATTGCCAAAAACACCCAAATAAATAACAGGGAATCTATTCTTCCCGTCTGCCTAAGGGTCAGTTGAAAGCCAATGGCAATAACTGACTCTCTCGCTGGCATCTGCAGGAGAAATGGACATCTCAAGCCGAGAAGTCCATGGTGAGCTAGTTTTGGTTACTAAAGGTTTCCATTTAAATGCAGAAGCCAGAAACTTATTTACAATCTTCTGTTTGAGGGGCGTGGATATGAATTGAAGGGCAGCGCCGCACACCGTCTAGGGGACCGCTTCAAAGTGCTTTAGTTTAAAACACAAATCAATCGAGGAGAAGCCCCTTGAAAGGAAGACTAGGAGCATAGGTTGTGTAAGATGGTGCTGTGAGGGTCCCGGCCCCAGCCCCCAACTGTCCGCCCAGCCTGGGCGTCCGTACTCCCACTCTCGGCCGCTCTCCACCCCGGCTTTATGTCTGTCATAACTTCACATGCTGTCAGGTTTAAAACAAAAACATAGTTACATTATCGCGCTGAATTACAGCTGACGGTTGTAAAGATATTGTTTTTAGGTCTGGCGCTTAGAGGCCACCCTGGATAGCTTTCAAAGAAAATGGAGCTCTCTTGAGCTCACATTTCATCTCATATGGACTGTTTGATGAGTCTGGTGAGGGAAAAGGATACTTGATTTTGGCCTCTGGGTGCCCCCACTGAGGAACGGGGCTCCACACACCCTGCTCATAACAGGGAGAGGCCGAGCATAGTCCCCAGCAGCCCCTTCCTGAAACTTTGAGATGGGAGGCCTGGTCAATTCCCCCAGAAAGGCCTTCGAATCATCTGTAATGATCTATAAAGGAAATAATCTAACCAAATCTAGCTGCTTCACTCTTGGTGAAAATTTTGCTTTTTAATCTAGTATCTTAAACCTCCTAAAAGGATGCTCCTCCCCCCTCCCTCCCCCACCCAACAAGTATGTGAGATGCTGTTCTTCAAACCTTAACTAAAAATACTTTCAAAAGACAAATGTGATATTCTAAATGTCACCGCAGAAGACTATAAGAGCAGTTATTTTCTATTTATCACAAATATTGTCTGATGCTTTGTATCTAAAGAATACTCTTGATTAGAAAGGCCCTTCCTTTTGTTCAGTGCTTCTAAAAATATAAAGACTATCATAAAAAAAATAAAATCCTAGTACAGGTGACACAAATCTTTCCCATCAGACTTTTTATTTTTATATTTTGTTGCCAGAATTGGGGTAGCACATTATGATGAGGATTCAAAAAGAATAATTAAAGTTCTACATGGACACAGATCTGCCTCAGGGAGGACCTTTTATGTTGTTTTGCATTTCGTGTGTCATTCAAAAGGTTTGCAACTGGGAAATGATGTTGAACTAAAATAAGACAAGAACACACTGACTGAAATTATACCCTGTCCAATGAGTTGACACCCCTTCAGACAGCTCACCACGATGTTTCTGGAGCCACCACTGCTCTATGTGTGGATGACATTTAGACTTTGCACAGTGGCACAGGGAAGAAGCAGTCTTAGAGTGGGGAGTGTGCACACAGATCCCAGGATGGCAGAGGAAAAGCAGAGGCTCACCTTGTACCTGCAAGTGTTCTGTCCACTGGCTGAACAGGAGTTACAACCAAGCAGCTCCACTGGCCCTTCTGGGACCCAGTGTGCTTTGTTTGGTTTGGACCCACATAGTATTCTATTTTGGGGGGTTAACATTTAGCAATAATGAAATTTCACAAATGATCCAGATGTCTGGCTTCATTTTAAAAATTGGCAGCTGTGGCAACACTGCCACAACTTTCCCTTCTGGTGACACTGGAGCAGCAGAATGGAGGCTGCCCCTTTAGGCCGGGCGTATGCTCTCCAGTTTTCCACAGTACCCACCAATCCGTGTTGTGACTTGTCATTGAAACTGAGTGTCAGCCAGCATTTATCCTTACATTTGGAGTGTTCTTTTTATTATAGTAAAGAAACATTTCTTTTTACCTATACTGTTACTTTAAAAAAAGGATTAAAAAGAAGAAGAAAAGGCAGAGGTGAAGCAACATGCTTTAAGTAACATACAACAAAGGACTCTTCTTTGTGAAATAAAGACAATCCCAATAGGTATAGCTGTAAATATCAAACCCAGGTCACTCATTTATGTCACTTGCCTGGCACCTCTGGGCGTTTATTCATTCAACAAATATTTATTGAGCACCTACTAGGTGCCAGGCACTGCTCTAGATACCAGGGATATCAGCTAAGAAAACAAACAAAACTTTCTTCCTCATGGAGCTTGCCTCACTGCAGGGAAGGGCGGGAAATTAAAAAGTACATAGACATGAGAAATAAAGGATTCATATGCATGCTAGAAAGTGAAAGATGCTGAGGAGCAAAAATGGAGTAGAAAAAGAATACTGGGAGTGTGTGGAGTGGATAGCAACTTTGAACATGCATTTGAGTTTGTGAGCTCTGGGCTTTGCTCTTTCTGCCACTGTAACCCCTACCAAATCTCCTGCAGGAAGTCTTCCGTGACCACCTTCTCCCATACCTACCTCTAACTTCTCTGGTAGACAATAGCGCTGACTAAAGGCCATGCACGCTGGTCCTAATGAAGAATATACATTGAGCTGCTTCAGGGACCTGGGTCCTCCACTTGGTACCATGGGGGAAGTGGAGTCCCTGCCATCCATGAGCTGAATCTAATCTGGGGATGAGGCAAGTATATAAACTACTCTCATAAAAGTAAAAAGTACTGAGCATCATAAAAGAGGTTGAAAAAAAGTGGTACCCGAAGTTCAGAGGGGAAGTCATTACCTGCAACCAGAATGTGAGGTGCACTGGTGGTCCCCCCGTTTCTTCACTGCTCCACTTAGCTCCTGTCCTTGACTCACACTCAGCAAGATGCAGTCAAGGCTCCTCATTCTTCATTCAGGGCCTCAGCCCCTTTCCAACCCAATATCCCCTATTCCATTTCCTCCAGTCAGTCACCTCAGCAAATGCCTCTGCTAATGCTGACCCCAGAAAAAAAAAAAGGCATCAGAACCATAACCATAACCATAAAGAAAAAAAAAAAAAAGAGAGAGAGAGAGAATATATATCAAGAGAGAAATTTCTCCAGGAAAGGATAAGAACATGTTGGAACATAACATGCAATAATGCTCAACTTGCATGTACAATAATTGAAATAGAAGGTCTTTGAAACAGAGTATAAAGAAGAGATACAAAGAATCAAAATGTAGATGATCAAATAGGAGAAGGACTTAGGGATGGAAGAAAAAAAAAAGCCACTTTTCCAAAATAAAGAATAAAATAAAATAAAGCCATTCTTTAGAAATAAAAGTCTCATTAGAAGCAGAATAAGTTAAATCGACACTGCTGACAACACAGAGATATGGAAGGGCTTGAGAAAATCAAGCAAAATAAAGTTCAAAAAATCAAAAACTAAAATTAATGATAGAAAAAAATGATAGGCAAGACAAAGGAAATTCAGCATGTGTATAACTGGTGTAAGTGAAGAAAAGAATATTTTTAAAGTAACACCCAAATCAGAGATATAATAAAAGAAAACTCTCCTCAAATAAAGGAATGGAATCTTTGGCTGGAAATAGCACTCAAGTCTTAGGAAGTCCTGATGCATTTTAAATTTCAAGAATTAAAAAAAGGAACCCTATATATTCCATATTAAAACAATAACAAGTAAACAAACAAATAAAACAAAAATAATAAATCAACAAAAAGGTTTGAGAATATTATTAAGGTATATAAAATTATATAAAGGTAAAACCATTACAATATTTAAAATACTTCTTTTCCATACTATTGGCGAAAAAATATACAATCACGCACACAACAAAACAAAGAAAGCTCAGATAATACAGCAGAAAATAGGAAACAAAATAAAGACAGAAGAAAAGTTAAAGTAAAATCATAGTAATACAACCAAATATACCGTTTGCATCAATGAGTATAAATGGGCTAATCTTACCTATTAAGAGAAAACAAACTTTCAGAAAAGGAAAACAAAATATCATGCTGCATATTTGACTCATCTGAAGCAAAGTGACTCAGAAAGATTAAAATTATGATGACTGGTAAAGATATAATATGAACACATACTGTAAATGAAAGTAGGATTTTGATAATTTTATCAGGTAAGTTTAAGTTTAGAGTAAAAGTATTTAACCAGACCAGTGAAGCACTTCATAATGATCAGTTGAAGAAGACACACAAAGATCTAGTTAGGTCATTGTGCTCCAAAATATTCACAAAGCAAAAACCAAAAAACAGAATAACAACAAAAGAATTTTTTAAAAAAGCAAAAATTACCAAAACAAAATAGTAATAGAAAACTTTAACTCATCCATCACACGTCAGGTAGATTAAAATTAGGAAGGATGTAAAAAATATAAGTAGCATAACTGACACAGTAAATCTAATAGACATATGTCAAACGCCATTCTCTTAAAATAGAAAACGTACACTCTTTCCAAATGCCTATAGAACATGAACGGAACAATCGGTGACAGGGAAATTTGATGCATCACCAAAACCTGAGATAGATCACAGTGTCTGAGCAGTATGTATATGAATCTAGATATTAATACCTAAAGCAGAAAACTTAGCAAAACAACAACAAAAAAGTACATTGAAAGCCTTTTAAAGATGAAAGTTACTTGGGATAAAGTAAAAATTAAAAGGAAAATTGCAGAATCTCTGGTTAAAAAAAAATTATTGCATATCAAGGGAGTTAAAGATATAATAGGAGGGAAATCATAACCTTTAAAACCTAGGTTATTCAGTAAGAAAGCAAGGAAATAAGTGAACCAAACATTCAATTTACAATGAAGAAAAAGAGGAACTAAATATATCTTACTAAAGCAAAAAGAATTATTAGAGTGACAGAAGACATTAATGAAAAACATCTAATGAATATATATATCTTTGTAAGGGAAAACACAATAAAATAGATAAATCTCTAGCTATCTCTGTGGTTCTCAACTAGGAAAGGTCTGTTCCCCCAAATGACATTTGGCAATGTCTGGAGATATTTTTTGGTTGTCACAGTTAGGGAGCTGCTTGGGCACCTCATGGGTAGAGGCCAGGGATGCTGCTAAACATCCTATAGTGCCCAGGACAGTCCAACGGCGAAGAATTACCCGCTAAAATGTCAATGATGCTGAGGTTGAAAAACTCTGAGCTATCTTAACAAAGACGAAGGAAAGCACAAATTCGCAAAATTAGAAATAAAAATATGGATATAAACACAGGAAAAAAGAAGTACTAAACCATATAGAAAATAATACATTACTTCATTTTGTGCAAATAATTTTAAGTAGATAAAATAAATATATTTTTATGAAAGTAGAAATTACCAAAGTTAACAACAGAAGAGAAAAAGAACTTAGGTCAATTTCCATGAGGAAAAACATTGAATTGTCAGAGCGCTATCTCAAAAATGCAAGAGGCCCAGATGTTTTCACAGGTTAATTCTATCAAGCCCTCAAAAAACAAACGATACCAATGCTATTTTAACTGTTTAAGGGCTTAAAGAGAGAAGGAAAATCTCCTAATTCTTTTTCAAAAGTGTCATAACATTGACATCAAAACCTGACAAAGATATAAAAAACAAGAAAACCATAGATCAATCATACCTCTCAATAGCAATGCAAGAAATCCTAAATAATGTTTTTAAAAGTAGATTTCTGCGGTAGTACGTTAAAAAGGACAACAGACCTCAATCAAATAGAGTTGATTCCATAAATTAAAAGGTGTTTTACTATTAGGGAATCAATTAATATGACCCACTATTTTAATATTTTAATATTCTATCAAACAGAGAAAAAATGTTTTATCATCTCCACAAATCCATAAGAGGTATTTATGAATTTAAACACAAACCCCTGATTAAAATAAATAATCAACAAAAAGTCATACAAGGTGTTTTTGGAACATACATATAACAAGATGCTTGATGCTGAAATGCTCAAATCATGCACTCTGCAATAGGAACAGGCTGTCCACTGCACACCATTAATGAACATTTTTCTCAAACACGTTAGTCATTGCAATGGAGAAGGAAAAAGAAGTATGAGGTTCTAAATTTGTTTAAAAAAGGAAAGATTATTATCATTTGTAGGTAATATGATGCCATATAAGAATACTTAAGAGAAACTGCTAAAAAAAATATTAGAAACAATAGGACAATTCAGCAAGGTGGCTGGTTGTAAAATGAATATTCAAACATCAGAATTTTCGATTAACTCAAACAATAATCAATTAGAAGAAAAGATTTGAGTTACAATGCAATGCAAAGTGAGGAAGAGAAAGAAAGAGAGAGGGGAGAGAATACCTAGAAATAAACCTAAATATAAATTTTAGGGCCTATATAAATAAATAAAAACAAAAAATTGTTTCCAATGACTGAGCAACACAGATGGAAAGCCCCATTTTTCTCCTGGGTATAAGACTCTAAGTGCTAACAATGGTAATTCTCCCTATACATTTATATGTTTATTGTATTTCCTCATTCCCCCCTTCTAAAAAAAAAAATTCTCCTGAGTATTTTAAGACTAAAACTCATGTAAAACAAACATGAAACTATATGGTGAAATTTTGAAAAGGAGAAAGCCTTACCAGATACTACATTAAATTATACATATAGTCATTAATACAATTTGGAACAGGTGCAGAAATAGTAGGCTGGTCAATTGAGTAAATGGAGAGTATAGAAATGGACGTAAATGCATCTGAGAATTTAGTAAATGATAAAGGTGCCTTTTTTAATCAGTGAGAGAAAGAAGAATTATTTAATAAATGGTATTTAGTCAACTGGCTGGCCACTGGATTAGGGGGAAGATAAAAAAGTAACACTGGAACTAATTCTCTTCCTACACCAAAATAAAATCAAGATGATTAAGGATTTAAAGGCAAAAAATAATAATGATTATCAAAGATAGCATGGAGCTTAATATAAAATCTAAGAGTTAGTAAGTCACAGAAGCTGTAATATGACAGATAAATCTAAGTATAAAAAATCTAAAACCTCACTAAGATAAAAATATTATAAACAAAATCAAAAGACACATGACAAAGTGGGAAAAATATTTATAACACAAATGACAGAAAAGGGCTAATTCCCTTAACATATAATAAGCTCTTGCACATCAGTGAGAAATATAGCAATCATTCAATAGAAAAAAAATGGGAAAATTATATGAAAAACCAATTCACAGAGGAAGAAATATAAATGACTTATAAACATATGGAAAGATGTTCATTGTCACTAATAATTAAAGACATGCAAATAAAAACAGTGGGAAACCTATCAGATGGGCAAAGGTTTGTATCTTTGACTTGAGCAGTTCTACTTCTTAGAATTTGTCTTATAGGAATCTCTCATTCATTCTCTCTTTCTCATCTAAGGTGACCAGTTATAAAACAAAAATTAGATAGATAGATAGATAGATAGATAGATAGATATAGATTTTAGGTAGATATATATTATATATTAGACATATATATATACACATATGTATATAATTATTCATCAACAGGGGACTATTTATGTAAATTATGGTAAATCTCTATAAAAGAACTAGGAACTCTGTGCAATCATTAACAAAAATATGGAAGATGTGGAAAAATATGTGTGATATATTGATTAAGGAACAAAGCAAGGCATAAAATAGTGTACATAGTATGTTTCAAGTTGTGTTTAAAAATTAATACATGTACTCATATATATTTGCATAGACAATATGTTGAAATATATACATTAACTATTTATGGTGGTTATCAATGGAGTTAGGCTAAGAGTTTGGGGTAAGGGGAAAATTCACTTCTCATTATACAGGTGTATTCTTTGGTACAGTTTGAGTTTTATGTACATGTATTAAAACAAATAAAAAGCCCTTCTTGAGTGCTCAAAAAATGATGGAGTCAAAAGGACACAGGGGTCAATTTGAGGGTGCTCCCAATGGCCAAAGCTCCGACAATTTGAACAACAAAATAATAATAGTAATGGATTTATAACCCATAGAATAAAATAAGTATCATTGAGTCCATATGATAAAAAGCAATTCAATGGGAGAGAAGGAATAGCTTTACCTTATAAAATAATTCCAATTTAAGAAATGTAGGAGGAGTGACGGAAATTTAAAAAATCATAATTAGAACATCGTAGCAATAATTGTTATAGGCAAGATTCACTAATGGATATAAAAATTAGTAGGGGTGGGATAGGAAGGGTGGGAGGGAGGGAGATGCAAGAGGGAAGAGATATGGGAACATATGTATATGTATAACTGATTCACTTTGTTATAAAGCAGAAACTAACACACTATTGTAAAGCAATTATACTCCAATAAAGATGTTAAAAAAAAAAATTAGTAGGTAAAAGCAT
The DNA here is from genome assembly GCF_028564815.1 of Eubalaena glacialis. NCBI lineage: Eukaryota > Metazoa > Chordata > Mammalia > Artiodactyla > Balaenidae > Eubalaena > Eubalaena glacialis. Next base: position 48,988,359 of record NC_083733.1, on the reverse strand, counting down.
GAAAATAAAAATGATATTTGCTTTGTCTCAAAGTATTCCCACGTGATGCTTTTTCATTACAAAGGAAAAAAATAATAACTCTACAGCTAAGGAGGTACCAACTTAACTAAGTGATCAGAAGTTAACATCACTAGCAAATAGGTATGTGGGCCTCACAGCCCTCCTGATATGATGCTCTGAGGGTACACAATATCGCCCCCATGACATTCTTGTCTAAAATGCATAAGGTCCATCTAATCATGACAAAATAGCAGACAAACCCAAATTGAGGGATGTTCTACAAAATAAGTGGCCAGCACTCTTTAGAAGTATTCAGGTCACAAAAGACAAACCATGACTGAGGAACCGTCCCAGATTGGAGGAGACACATGACAACTACATGCAATGTGGGGTCCTGGATTGGATCCTGGCCCAGGAAAAGGATATCAGTGGGACATCGGGGAGATTTGAATAAGGTCTGTAGATTAGTTAATAATATTGTATTGAAGTTAATTTCCTGGTTTTGATAATCAAACCAAGGAAATGTAAGATGTTAACATTTAGAGAATTCTATACTATTTTTACAACTCTTTTTGTAGGTCTGAAATTATTTGAAGATAAAAAATTTAAAAAATAGTTTAAACAAATTCTTTCTGGAAGTCCCACGGGGATGAGCAATGAAAGATACAAGATAGTTGACAGTCAATGTCATTAAATCACAATGGAAAATCCTGGGACTAGTTGGGCCTCACTGTCAGATGAGAAGGCCATACCCAGATATCTCAGTGGGGTGAAAGGAGGAGCCCCTTTTCTCTGGTTGACAAAGAGACAATTGGTCCCTTGGGGAAAAAAGAGAAAAAAAAAAAAAAAAAAAATTAGTCAAGTCCCTTGGGAATAGAAATGTTGGGTGTGTAGCCTCAAGGGTCTGTTTGAGCCCTTGCCTTAAATCTACATACTCATAGGCATGGGTTTCAATATCCTGTTGGGTTTGAAGAACAGGGAAGATTCTAAAACCATCTCCTTCCCACTTCAGCAGTCTTGGAAAGTAACTCAGCCATTCACAGTTTCCAATTTCTCAATCTGTAAAATCTGGAGAATAAAAGCTTAAAGGAATGCTCCTGAAAGCACTGAATCCTTAAGATGGGATGCTCGTTTCATGATCTCAAATCCCTTTCGGAGGCTACAGCAATCACCGAGGACACGAGATCCATCCTCGATTCAGTGTGCAAAGCCAGGAATCTGAAATGAGCATTCCAAAATGCCCAGCACCAAAGAGCAAAAGAAGGTTGGTGCATTGGAGCCTTGACTCCTAGCTCCCAGGGCTGCCACCGGTTCACGCTTAAGAGATGAAAATTATTTTGAAAACCAAGGCCAAAGGCCACGGGCATATATTTGCAGCAGATTATTGACACGAGTGTGCCATAGACCTAGCCAATCAGAAAGTAATTTTATAAACACTGTTATTAAACAGAAGGGCAATTACTTTAAGTACTGGAAAAATGTCAGGGTCATACATGAATTTTGTGGGTATCACATTTTATTTGACACTCAGTGGATCAATGACTCCAAGGAAATTTATTCAGAAATAATACACACCATGACACCAACCTTAGAGCTAAACCTCCCCTATACAGATTGCCCAAATTTAGACAGAGGAATAATTTCTGATTTATTCAGTTTACTAAGTATCCAGAAATGCAGTCAAAGCTCTTTATACATAAAAATATGGAAGTAATTAAGGATTATGTGGTACGTATACAAACATGGTTTATACGACTGCGTTTTAGAATGGACCCTTTTTATTTCTGTCTTTGTCAACTAAACAGAGCAGAGGTTTTAATGAACTGTAATGAGAAGTGTAAGAGGGGCCCAAGGGCAGCTTCTCTGTGATGCCTGTTTGTAAACTGAATGGCCTTGAGGTCCTCCGAGTCCATGCTCCCCGCACTTCAGATTTCTGCTGCGGTTGAATACGTTGCTACTACCTTAGTGGCAGTTGCCTGAGTGTAAGGGGAGGGGGAGCAGAGGGGCCTCCAGGAGATAATGCTGCTTCCCATCACCTTGGAGGATAGATTTCTTGCAGTGTCAAATGGCCAGGTAGCTTATTCGACACAACAAGACTTTGGAATGGCTCCCAGTGACTCCAGGGGTCCCCCGGCCTCCCCTTCTCCTAACCCTGTCCTAGCAATGATCGTTCTATTTTGCATGAGTGGCCTATGCCTTAAAAGGCAGAGAGGCAGAGCATGGGGTGCATACAGTAGGCCCTCAATAAAGATACAGTAAATGGATGAATGATTGCCAGTCTCTTCCAGGTCGGCAAATACAGTGAGAATAAATAATGGAGACTTTTCAAGAAATGATGCTGCATTTCGTAGAGCCTAATTTTTGATAAATTTCGAATACAACAACTTAGCCATGCTGTTCCTTCTCAGAGCTGGGCTCAGCTCCCTCTAGGTGTGGCCTTGCATGGGTGGGCCCTCTTCAGCCTCCCCACCCACTGCAACAATGACAGCGGGCAGACAGACCTTCCCTTGGTTCACGGAAAACATCCAGCCCTCAAAGAGGCAAACTAAACAGGTGGCCACTGGAGAAGGGGTGTCATAAGGGAAGCAGGTCCAGAAACTGTTTGTCTTAAAAGCTTGAGATAACATGAAGCTCTGTTTCCTTTTGTTTCAACAACCAACCTTCCACTCTGCTCCTCATTCAGAGAGAAACTACACAGAAATACTTCATCCTCCAGATCAGCCGAGGGGTGACAGAGCAGCCATCTATAGACACCCCCGCTTCCCTGCCCCTGAGGTGGAGAGACTCACAGCGATGGGTGGCCCAGCAGGCCACTGAGGGGGTCTCTGTGAGGGAGGGGGCCAGCCCAGCCCCAGGGGTGAGAGAGGACCAGCCTCCCCAGCCTCTTGGAACTGCCCTGCCAGGTGGGAATAAATATGGTTGCCTGTCCCCCAAAATTATTTAGGTCCATTTTTTTCAGATCTACATAAATTAGAAACATAGTTTTTTCTTTTTAGTTAAAAATGGAGAAAATGTGTTGTAAATGTCCACTCTATTTGTTTGTCTCTGCACTAGAAAGACACCTCAGAGGGGCTGGGAGTGTGCTCTGTCTTTCATCTTTGTATCCACAATGCCTAGCACATAGTAGGTGTTCAGTAAATATCCATGGCATGAATAGGTGGATGAATGGATGAATGAATGAATGGGTGGATGAATGAATGAATAAATGAATGAATGAGTGAATGAATGAATGAACACCTTGACGCCCAAGTTACCTGGCAGTGTAGCAAAACCAGTTCTACAGTTATCATAGCTATTGGCCAACCTAAACGTACAAGCCTCATTTCAGGCCACGACTATGAACCTCTTAATCATTTTCAAAAGCTTTATAATTAAGAAAACACTTTCCTTGACTGCGTCTCTTTGGGTGCTCACAATAGCTCTGTCAGAGACGCTTGGCAAGAATTGTTATGCCCTTTGAGGGCTGTGAAAACTGAGATTCAAATATGTTAAGGCCTAGTCACACAGATCTTAAGATGCAGTCAGGAATAGAACTTAGATACACAAAAATACATTTGAAGCTCCTTACATGCGAACCCATAAAAAGTAATTAGGAATCGCATAGGAAGAGGACAAGATGTATTTTGTTGGGTCTTGGTGACTCATATACTTGATAATATTTCCATTTTTACATTGACTGCTAGAAGGCTCAGTTCCTGATCGGTAGCCTACCTCTTGGAGGGCAAAAAATCTTGTTTTAATTTTGTAAGCTGCCTTAATTCTTTTCTTAGAGCTGGGATGAAGCAGGGAGTTGTGATGTGTGAGGAGGGAAGCAACGGAAGAGAAAAGTAAAAATGCAATTACACTCTTATTGTCCAGAAGCGACCTCTTTCCTGGTTGCCCTACCCATCAAACTCAGCAATCAGCCACCATGCTGCAGTGAGCAAGCCAAGAGGAGGCCAGGTGTGGACAGGGCCTTTTATCACCTGGCCCTCTCCACTTCTGGGGCTGCCTCCTGGCTTTGGGATGAGCTTCAACGCATCTCCCACGGCCACACGACAGTTTTACTCTCTGTTCACAGTTCTGAGGCCACATTCTGACTGGGATGCACATTCCTTAGGCATCAAGGAAACTGGTCACGATGTCAGGGGATCGAAGGTCCCGCACCTTCTTTAGAGAGGATCACAGGCGCCTTTCCATAACAGAAGCTCAGCCAAACCATCTGTTCAGGCCCCTCAGAAAGCCACAGAGAGAACTGTGGTGATCAAGATTCCTGGTCCCCAAGCTGCCAGGACCCAGTTCCTTAGAGCCAGAAACCACACCTGACTTGACTATGTACTGCATCAGCGTCTTCTAAAGCCCCCTGGACCACTACCCAGCATGGCTCACTCTAAATCACATTTTGCAGTCACCTAGCCTACAGCTGGGTAAACAGTTCACAACTTGTAAATGCTCCAGCAGGACCAGAGTCCTGACTGACTCTTTTGAAGGTCCAGAGTTGATTTCTCTCCAGCAAACTCTCATTCTAATGCACATCAGATCACCCCATGCAACCCTCCTGGGTCTCCCGCACCTGCAGGTGCCCAAGCCAAGCGTTCACCTCCTCATTCCTCCAGGAAATATTTACCTGCAAAAAATGGCCCAGGTAACCACTTCCTAGAAATCCATTTTGTCTGCTCATAATTACCTTTGTCAGATTTCAAGTTTCCTTCTGGTCTAGCACTTGATGAAAAAGTCCATTTTCATGTGAGTCGTACCAGTTAAGATTTTGTAAATATTATTCCAAACAAATCCATTTGAAAACTCAATTGTAATTTCTCTTCTATGAATTTATTGTACAAATACAAAAGTACACAAAAGATACTTGGTGTGGTATTATTTGAAATAACGGATATGCACAACAAACTAATATCCTGTGTGAATGGGCATCAGTACAGGACTGGTTAAATAAATTATTGCACATAATATAATAGAATACTATGCAACTGGTAAAAATATAACTTGAGACTAAAGTCAATACTTCTACATCTACCTCATTCTTTTTAAGTGAAAAAAGCAAATTGTAGAAAATATCTATTTTATGATTATTGTATGATTGTATTTACAAAAAAAAGAGTAAAACTGTACAGTAATACAAAACATATGTATTTCTAACATATTATATACATATGCATAGGAAAAAATTTTTCTGATAGCATATGTTACTTTTATATTTTTAAAATATAATTATTTAAGTAAAGGGGATGGGAAAGAAAGTTTTGATGAACAAAGGAGAGCTTAATTAAAATTCACAATGAAAATAGTCATAAAGAATCTTCCTCACAAAGTATGAATAAAAAAGCTTCATTTTGTACTTTCTAAAACAAAGCAAATGGCACATAACTTTTAAAAATCATTTGAGAGCAGGTTATAGCTGCACTCAGTCACAAAAAAAAAGTATGGAAAAGGATCTAATGGTGTTTTGCAGTGTCTTCAACTCAGGAATCTTTGGTAAATAAATTTGAAAAAAAATCATTCTATTGTAGAGCTTCAAGGAAGCGAAAGGATCATTTGATGTAAGTTACTCAGTTTGCAGATGAAGGAGAAACTTGGTCCAGGAGGTTAAGCGTTGTGCAGAGAGCGGGGCGATGGCTTGGCCTGGGGCCGGTGTGCCCCATGCCCTGGCCAGCATGCCCTGTGTCACCCTGGGGGACACCTGAGTCAGCCTAAGCACCCACTCTGACACCCATTTTCCTTTCACTTTTCTGTTCCAGCCAGTGGCTCCACTCTGGCACCTCCCCCAGTTGTTTCTGGGACTTTCACCGACAGCTACCCCCAGTGTGTGATGCATTGGCTAGACTGGCAGAGCCGGCCAGGACTTTATACAGACCCTCCTCCCACCCAGCCACTTCTTCCATGCAGGTAATCACGCAACCCTCTTTTTACAGAAGAGGAAACTGAGGTGTGGAGAGGCTGACTTTCTCAAGATCACAGAGCTGGAGAGGGTTCTAGCTGGATGGGAATCCACAATGTTGGCCTGCAGAGCCCAAGCTGCTTCCACCCTCCCCATGTGCACGGGCTTCAATTCCATTCACACTCGGGTCCATTCCTCCCAGTGTCTTCACTGTCTTGTCATTCCCTCGAGGATCTATGTGAAAAAGGAGACAACCACCTTGCCTTCAGATAGTCTTGACCGAAATTCTGCCAGGTGAGGTGTCCCCCACCCTAGACTAGGCGTTGGGAGAGGCAGGAAGATGTGGCCTCTTGACAGTGGGGTAAACACTGCCGACTGCAGAGGTCTCAGCACCACCCATGCCCTCAGGGCAAACCTTCCACTCCAGCCAGGCAGCCCTCGGCAGCCCAGGGCCCACACCGAGTGGCCATGAAGACCCAGCGGCCCCAGAAGAACGCATTTGGTACTTGAGAAGAAGAGGACACCTTTTAAAGGCCCCAAGAGATATGTGCGTCCTTGTAGGCACATTTTCCTAGCAACATATGCTCTTTCAGTTTGCTGGCAACCTGGACATGATCTCAGCTCTGGATCCCAGAGAAGGCCTGTTACTCGGAGACTTCGTTCCTCTCCCCCAACTCACGGCTTTTCAAACAGCCAACTTCTTTTTCCTCTTGAGTAGCAATTTGACTCCATTGAAACATGAAGCCACCAGGGTCTGTATGAAATCATTTTATACTTGTCCTCTTATGGGGAAAAAAAGAGAGAATGGAGTCGTGGTGTGGGGCGGGGGGGGGTTCCAGCCATAGAAGTAGGAGAGGAAGCTGTCGGGTGATAGAAGCAGTTTGTCCCACCAGTCGGCTAGGGACCTTGATGTCCAAAAGCATCCTCCAGGCATCCCACAGCATCAACAGCCAGGCCGTGTAACTAGCCCCAGTGAAGAGTAAGTTTCCTCATCTGTAAAATGGGGATAATCAGAGTCCTTACCCAACAGAGCGACGGTGAAGATTAAATAAGATAATGAGTATAAAGTGCTCCAGCACCATGAGCTGCTCTGAATGAGTGGACTCCTGCCTTGGGAGCCTGCTGTCTCTGGTCGTATTGCTTGTCCAGAAGCCCCACTGGGCAAATCCATTCTCACATGAAGGGCTGGGGACCAGGATTCCTAACTCTGCCCCAGGCTTGCTGAGCAACCTCAGGCCAGTCACTCACCCTCTCTGAACCTCAGTTTCTGCATATGATAATGAAGTGTTGATTTAATTACCTTAGCAATTTGCTACTTTTTTTTTATCTTTCAGGCTCAGTAGTTGTGTGGCATGTGGGATCCTCCCAGACTGGGGATCAAACCTGTGTCCCCTGTGTTGGCAGGCAGATTCTTAACCACTGTGCCACCAAGGAAGTCCCCAATTTGCTACTTTTAAATTAGCAACGTTGCCTTTGATTCATTCCCCAAGCCCCACAAAATCAATTTGTTGATAGATTTTTATCTACCAAGAAAAAGTTAACCTATTGTGTAATAACTAGTTCATTTTCCCATGCTAACTCATCAAAGGCAGTTGTGGTGACCGATGAGTGCCTGTGATAAGAAAGAAGAAGCCAGTGGAGCTGATAGAATTCTCACCAAAAACATTTGACATTTTAGTGAAGTTCAGCAGCCTTCTTTTTAAAGTTACATTGTTAGTTTATTTTATATTTTCCAAATTAAAAAAAATATTCTTCTTCTTATAAATTTAATATATGCTCATTATAAAAATATAAAATAATACTCAAGTATATAAGATAGATGTGGAATATAGACTTCAAAATGTTTCCATGCATATATAAATGTGATAAATGTACATATTTTTACAAAAGTGAACTTTATGATGTATATTTTCTGTAACTTTTTAAGAAACTTAATAACATATTATTGGCAGACTTTCATATTTATCCACAGAAATGTATTTTATCATTTTAGTGCTTTACTAATTATTCAACACGCTGTTATCCCTGGACGTCTGGGCTGTTTCCATTCTTCTGCTCTTGCACCCAGCAGTGTGTTGAACATCCCTGTGGCTTACTCTGGGCACGTATTTAATTATTTACTTAGTTTTCAGTTCTAGAAATGAAATTGATGCTTCCAATCACATGTACTTTTTTTAAAAAGAGATTTTACTATGTGCAATACCATCTTATGAAATCGCCCTTTTTAAATAATATACCAAACTCTACTCCCATCATCAGCGTACAAGATTAGTGGCATCTCCTTGTTTTTCTTTTTTCAATTAATTTTTAAATTATATATTTAATATATACAAAATAATATCCAAGGTGATCAATAAGATTATGATAGCAATAAAATGAATATCTAGATACTCTTCACCTGGCTCAAAAAACAGAATCCACAGTATTTTTATAGGTAAGCACATGGCTTTTATTTGTTCATTTAAAATGACTTGATAAGTGCAGGCCATCTGTGCTACCTCTACAGGGCCTGTGGAGTTAGAGAAGACAGGTTGAGCACCAGAAGGTCTGACAATCCCTATAGTCACAAAATTCAGCTGTTTGTCCATCCATCCAACCATGCTTTCTTTAATCCATCCATCCATCCATCCATCCATCCATCCATCCATCTATTGTTCTCAGCGAGTGTCTGTTGAATGCCTCTCTTCTATTTCAGGCACTGTGCTGGGCCCTGGGGTCCAGGGATGACCAAAGCGGGCACAGGCTGTCCTCCTGCAGCCTCCAGTCTAGAGCACTTGGCAGACATCAAACGTGTCTGTACCACAAACACCTGTGTGATCACGATGATGCCTGAGTGTGCGAGTGAGAGCAGAATGCCAGGACGGCAGGAGAGCCGAGAGCGGGAGGACTGGCCCAGGCACAGCTGGCAGGCCGCACTGCCAATGCCACCTAACACCACGTCTGACCACTGCTTCCAGCCGCTCTTTGCTTGTCTGGGGTAAGGGATGGTTGCCTAGCTTGTTCCATCCACTGCGAAGATGTATTTAGCAGTATTATTTTTAAGCCGCTTTTCAAAGGCAGGATTAAAATCTCGCGAGAGCACCCAGCCAGCAGCTTGCTCCCTGGGCCCGGGTCACAGCAGCCCCAGTCCATGCAGAGGACACCTCCCCACGTGGCACAGAACTGTGTATTGATTAGGGTGCTCCTACCTGGGCTCCTCTACCAACCTGCTCCTGGAACCCTGGGACTGTTCAGTCAGTAGCCTGGCTCCTTTGGACCAAATCCCTAAATTCAAGCAAGATGAAGGTATGTACACAGGCTTGGTGGCACCATGGGGCCCCTGAGCTCTCACCATCACTGACTGAACATTTTGCACAAGCTAATTTTCACAGGGAGAACAACTAACACCCACCCAGTCATGACTTCTGACATCCAGGGGAATTTGGTTGCCAAGGGCTCTAAATGTAGCTCTGAGTATGAAGAAGTGTATTTGCACTGTATCAGCATGCCACATGGCACCGAAGAATGATGCTGCACAAGAGCAGGGACTTCATCTGCCTTGCTCCTCATTTTGTCTCCACTGATGTGAACAGAGCCTGGCATATAGCAGACACTCCATATCTTTGAGGAAAGAATTAATATAAACACTAAACCCCTGAGCGTATGTTAATATCCACTGTTCTTCCTGTGCCTCATCATCGCATACGTGAGCACCCAGGGCCCCACCCTCCACCCCAATCCTGTAACCATTGCAGATAAAAGTTGTGGGTGGACTGAAGCTTTCCAACGGCAATTTGCATGCATAAAGCTTTAATCACCTGCTCCAAGGTGAGCTGGGGATGAATGGACTCCACTTCCTGATGACCACAGAGGCATGATATTTTCAACACCCTCCATTTTCCTTCTTTGGGCCAAGGAAGTTCTCACCCCTGGCTAGAGAGCTCTAGAGTGGAGTTTCTGCGCTCTTCAGAGTCTTACCACCCTCTCTCCACTTCACTGCATCACCACCTCCTCTCAGCATCACACAACCAAACTGCAGAACTTGGGAGAACAAGTTCCTTCAGCAAACACTCCTTGCCCCAGACCCTTTCCCACCAAAGCAGCTTGACCACAGCCTTCTGGGTCTCCTGTACTTATACCCATGGCTGCCCACTCTCACTCAGAGAACAAGGTTCCCACATTGCTTTGTGTTTCTCAGGGATGGATGCCAGGAAGTAGTTTGAATTCCTTTTGGGAGTCACGGGTCCATCTGAGGACCCGATGGCATCTGTGGTTTCTTTCTCATTACAGAGATGCCCATATTCCAATATGGCTTCAATTGAGGGGTTCCTGCAGTCCCCGAAACTGGGCATGGGCCTTGTTCAGGTGGTTCAGATACCTTGACCCGGTCCTCTTCACAGGGGTTGTGTCCAACAAACTGAGGAAGAGGGTCCTAGTGTACCATCGATCTTCTGCCCACATACCCTGGCATGTGACTTTGTAGACTGCAACCCCAATGTAATCTTGCAAAGAGCCATGGGTTCGTATGTTCACTGCCAAATTCCCAGCACCTAGAATGATGCCTGGCACCCGATAGAAACTCAGAAAATATTGCTGGAATGAGTGGAGAATACAGTCACAGGTAGATCACTTTATCTCTCATGCCTCAGTTTCCCTATATGTCAAATAAAAGCTTAGGTTTAGATGAGCTCTCTGGTAAATTCCAGCTCCCAAAGTTTATATTTTGGGTTCCAGTGTCCTCACCCAAGGAACATGGAAAATCTGGGGAAGAGCCCTCTTCTGGCTCAACCATTCCCTCAGCCTGGTCTGACTTTTTAGCCAAAGACTTTCCCCAGAAAACAGGGTTTAAATACCAACTGCACCCAACTTTAAGAAAACTCCATAATTAAAAGTCAGAAAGTAGTCGCTCAATCAACAACAAAAACAACAAATAAAACAACATTTCACTTTACAAAAGAGCTCTTTTTCATAGTTCCACACTCAACGTGGTGGACAAACTTCAAGCTGAAGTGTCTGGTGTCCGTCTTTTTGGAGAAGGCCTCTACAAAGTCAATCCCATCCGAGTCTGTTACTAGCTATGGAGGGACAGTGGGGATTCGGAACGGGACACACACCAGAAGTTTCGAGCACCCAGGACACTCGGCACCTCAGCCTGCTGGGGCTGCCGGCCAGGCTGTGTCCTCATCCAGGGCTCTGCTTGCCGACTTGCAACGTGCTGGACCTCCTTCCTCCTCTTATGAACTTCACCAGTGCGTGTTCAGTATGTGGGGAAGGACAAATGGGGGCTGGATGAGCAATGCCTGGACCCAAAAAACCATCCTAGATGCATTCAAGGAATGATGGGGCTCTGATCCTGTTTCCTCAGCTCTGGCCTCAGACAACACCTCAGATCACATTTAGGTTTGCAGTTTGTAAAAACTAAGATCAGTAAACAGCTCGGAACATTTTGGAGTAGAATACGGGCCCAGGGTCACTTTTCTTCCAGTGACACTTGGTGAAAATTGTTACATTATAAACATGACACGCACAAGGCCAAGAATAAAATCCAGAGTGGGGATTTGTCACAATTTTTAAGGGAACCCAATGGCTTTTAGGGAAACCAAAAGACGAAAGTCCCATTAGTCCACAAAACAGCCCGTGAATAGGGCAAAATGCCTCAAGGTTGCCAGGGAAAAGGAAGACAAATATGCTTTGTGAAACTTACAGAGCCTCATCAGGTCCTCGTCTGTCCTGCCATTGTTGTCCAAATTCAATGCTTCACTTGTAACTCTCATTTTTCATACAATTAGAAAAGAATATACAATTTCTGCCTTGTCTTGTGAAGGGATGCAAATGGCCCAAGTGTGAAGAACTGGATCAGTCCATTTTCTAGGTTACGGTCTGCGGGCCAGGGTAAATCGGCAAAAGTTTACTGAGTGGATAAAGGAATGAATAAGCAAAGTCAGAAGGAAGGAAGGAAGGGAGGGAGGGAGGGAGGGAGGGACCTCTTTTCCAAGAAAATTGACTAGTAAACTAAGAAGACAAACCACTGCTATCCCTAAGTTTAAATAGAAAATATAGTATTTTTAAATTAGAACTTCAGATTAGAGTTTTGCTGGTATATCACAATGAGTCATAGAAAATAACGTTCCACTGGGTAATCATCATGTTTACCCAGATCAAAACATGGTAGAGTGAACAATCTTTCTGTGGCTGGGAGTTGCCTGGCTAGATGGAATGGATAATTACGCTTCATTCTCCCTCCGCCACACCTAACCATTTGCTTTCCTTTCATTTTACCTTCATTACCCAGGAAATTAAGAAGAAAGTGGAGTCCCTAGGTTTTGGAATAATCTAGACAAGGATATATATTTGGTGTGGCTTTAACAGGGGTTTTCAGAAGTCCTTATGGGGCTCTGAATGGAGGTGTTTGCATGGTCCCAGGGGTCTCTGTAGTGATTCTCCCAGGATGGGTACTTGGGCACCCATGTCTTCCTGACCTGAGCCATGTTACAGCTAAACTGCAGAAAACTAGTGGGAATTTTACCAGCTCTATCAATGATGCATGCCTACTATGTATCCATACCAGTTCTGAGTATTGCATGCACAAGTAAACCATGATAACAACAACTGCAGCAGCAACATTATTGGGCATTACTGTGTATTTTACATATGTGGTTTCATTCAACTCACGAAGGTAACTATTATCTCTAATTTAGAAACAAAGACAGCAGCGAGCAACGTCACCCAAGATCACAGAGGAGCCAGGTGTCAGGTGCGGGTGCCTGACCCCAGCACCTATGCTCTTAACCACTACCCTATGCTACCTTCCCTCGCATAACCAAAGACAAGGTAAATTCAGAGTTACTGAGCATCACCCAGGGACCAAGCCTTGCATTGTCGCCTTCACTCCCATCATCTCATAAAACCCCATGTACCCCTTGAAATAACCCTGCCAGGCTGGTGCTATTGGCCCCGTTTTCTAGAAGGAGAAACCCAAGCTGGTCAAGGCCGTGCACTCCATCTGTTTCCAAAGCGTGTGCCGCTCGTACCACGAGTGGACAAAAGCCCTGTGCGTCCTGTGGTGAACTTAAGGAGAAGAGACCGAAGAAAGAGAAGCAGCTCGGGACCAAGGGAGACCACATTACAAAAGTCAGCCAGACCGTGAACTCCAAGCTCTGGGTTGGGGGATGCAGGGATTGCTCTCTGACCCTGGCGGGCTCCACCACCCATGTGACTGGTCCAGGGACAGGGGTCTTCCAAGACTAAAGGCCCAGACTGACTGGCCGAGGAAATTTAGGGGATCAAGTCACCATGCAAATGTCCCCGCCTCTTTTACATAAGATCACAGAAAGCAGAAAGCTTCTGCTCTTGAGGATTTGCTCTTTGCATTACAAGAGGAAACAGCCCCAAAATGTAATGGGCTCATCAAAGAGGCCAAATCAGGTGGATGGAGAAGCCAGTCCAGTAATGGGAGAATCTTCTTTTGCAGGGAGATTTTTTTTTAAGCTTAAAAAAAAAGAGAGAGAATATAGCATATGAAATCTGCCTCATTTCACAGCCTCATCAAACCTATGTGGTCATCAGACCAAAAAAAAAAAGTTTCCTTAAATATTGCACGACCGACGACTTGCAGAGCCTCTTTCCCCCACGGAACATTACTTTTTTTTTTTTTTTTTTCTTTTTGCAGCTTTAGAAAAATAGATAATTACTTCAGTTAATTTCAGCAAAACAGTTCAAACTCATCAGGGCTGAACAAGTATAATTTACTGCTCCTTCTGACTTATTGTTGTGACTAGATGTGGATTGATGATTAAAGTGGTAAACAGTAACATTTCTGTGAAATGGCTGACTCGGCTGCCAGCGTGTCAGGGGAGACACCTGCCCCAATGGCTGTGCCGGGATTGTGCCTCTGCTCTAGGCTGTCAACAGAGAATATAAGTATTTGACAAGGTGTTATCTAATTGTGTTTTTAAAAGCCACGATACATACATCTTTTAATGTGTCACTTCAAGCAGCCAGAGAATTTCTTTTATTAAAAAGTACAAAGGAAAAATGAATGCCTTGCATTTTCTTTTTTTTTCCCTCTCCCTCTCTCTGTTATTATTATTTTTTTTTTCCTTTCCCTTTCCAAGCTCTGCCCTTTTGCCGTCATTCGGTGGCATATATTTTGCTCTTTAGTCAAATTGGCTTTTATTTAAATGGTTGCCCAAAATAGCTCAGCCACATTAGGACTATAAGAAGAAAGAACAGTATGTCCCACAGAGGGTCTTTGCTCTGGTCCTGGTGGGAATTAGCCCGTGGTAAAGAAGGCAAAGAACAAATCTTCCCCGAGGCTCTGCACCCTGAAAGTGAGGGGTCACTGGGACTTCCTTGAAAGTGTGATCCTCGGAGACACCCCCACAGAGGTCCTCTCTCATCATCCCCCGGGACCCTGTGCTTCCTTTCCCCTCTCTCCTGTCTCCTTCCCCCCGACGTTTGCCCCAGGGAACACTGAACCCCAAAGAAGACAGGTCTCCTCCCACCCAGTAACGTGGGCAGTTGCCCGGAAAGGACAGCAGCCAGTCGGGGAAGGCCCTAGGCAGGCACCTCCGGCAGGACCACAGAAGTCGACGACGCCCAGCAGATTTGGGATTTTGAAAGAGCCAGAGAGAAGATCTGTTTCACAAAAACCACCTGGAGAAGGCAGTCGGAGGGACAAACACACGCAGTCCATCAAGAATAGGGGTCCTGCCACCATCACCAGGTCCTGAGGGATGGCCGCGTAGAGGGCCGTGCCCATTGCCTCATCACATGTGGGGAAACCCAGCCCTCAGATCGCAGTCAGAAAGCAGAGGTCACACCTGCAATTCAGACCAACCCAACTCCTCAGGCCGGGCAGGCCCAACTGCATTTTGCCTCTGTGGTTCCCTGGCCCTGCTTGGGGAACCGTTTCTCTGCTGTGTCCGCCATACCGCCTGTACCCAGGGCCTTAGCGGGAAGCATGTGACACAGGAGACCAGCCCTGGAGGAGCCCGCCTGCTGTGGGCAACCCTGAGCACACACTTGAGGCTCCTCGGCGTGGGCTTCAGGGCACCGGGGGAGAGAGGTTTCCTGGGGAAAATTGGAAGTGGTCCTGGGGTGCCTCAAATCCCACTGCTCAAATCCATACCCAGGTCCATCTAGACTGCTCCTCTGGGCCAGGCTGACTCAGATATTGGCTTCAGTTTTTGCTAAATTGAACGTAAGTTTCTCTCCTGAGAAAGACAGAAGAGGAAGAGGAAATAGGGAGGTGAAGAAGCAGGGCAGGCCAGCTCACTGCCACAGGGAGTGGAGCGGGACCCCAACCAGGGACCGCCTGAGCAAACCTCTAGCAGGCTCCACTGGGCATCCTGGGGATAAGGGCCTAAAGATCTGGTCAAGGCAGCTGTTTAAGCTGTCACAGTCAGTGTCACGTAGTAAGTCAAACAATTTGTTACCAGTTATGCAAAAGAGGCAGCAGCCAGTGATGGAGGGAGCTGAGGAGGAAGGTGGCAGGCAGGCCTCGGGGTTCATCCTGAGACCTGGGCCAAGCCTGAGAAGGCAAGGAAAGGGTGGTGACCTAGCCCAGCTCACAGATGTCTGCCCAGGCCATGGCCCGGAAGGCAGCCTTGGAGACCAGGCTGGGTTGGGCCCTGAGGCCTGACTCCTGCCTTTCTGCAGAGGCTCCCATGGGGTACCCATAGGTACATTAAGGAGCACAGCTGCTAGCGTTGTGTGAACAGATCCTGGGTCAGGCTGGGAGGCTGGGTCAAACAGGCTCATGTGCTGGGCATGGACAGCCGTGGGGAAAGATGAGGTCCACAGCAAGCAGTCCTCTGAACACTCCTCCATATGGACTCCTCCATATTCATTGCCCATCTGGAGAAACTTAGAGAAAGGGCTCTGGATCACTGATTGGGCTTTGGTCTTGGACAATTTTAGTGCATGGTAGCCCCGTGGAAGATGCTGCATTTGGTATAGACACAGCTTGTAAGGCTGAGAGGATGAGACTGAAAGATGGGGCCATGGGGCAGTTGATATCTTTAAGTCTAGCCTTTTTCTCTTTTTCTTCTCGGAAACTCCAGGGCTCTGAAAACCTTTGAAAGGTTCACTCTATCCAGCTATCTCATGCCCTCCAAATGCTCTGAAGTCTTGCCAGGCCAGCAGACCCAGATCTCAAGCCCAAGGCCACCTGGGAGGTCACTGCAAGGTGGGCAAATGATTGACCCTTGACTGACAGCTAATCTCCCTTCTTAGAGTCTTGGAGTCTCAAGTGAGGGTGGGGGAGTGATGGGAAAGACAAAGGACAGCAAAACTCCATTGCCTGTAAGCCTGCCAGCTGGGGTCAGAGCCAAGACTGGCCTTGCCAAAGACTAGAAGTGTTTTGCTTTGCCAAAGAGTCACAACCATATTTTCTCTGCCTGCCTACCTTTTCAGGAAATGCTCCATTTCAGAAAGTGGAAACCATTCATGAGAGATGGTACCTTTGGGATGCTGGCCAGGGCTGGGCTGTCTGCAGCAGCACGGACAAGGGCTCACGGGGCCATCCATACAGAAGGCTTGGGGAACCTGTCCCAGGTCTCCCCCCATCTGGAATATTGGGTGACTCAGCTACAGGGCAGCAGATGGCCTTTTTGTCATGGCTCACAGGAGTTCTCCTCATGACGATCCTTCCTGGCTGCCTAACGGACCAGCAGGATCCTCCCTGGAGTTTTCAAGGAAGTGGCATTTACTCTAAGGGAGAGCCCAGTAAAACTGGGATTGGCCTGGAACTGGATCCAACACCAAGAAACAGAAGCCCAGCAAGCACTGGGAAAGGGGAAGAGAGCAGGGAGGCCCCATGGATCCATTTGGACAACCCTCCACTTGTTCCCGCCCTCAGACTGACAGATGCAGGTATTCTGAGTGGTTTTATGCCACGTGGTTTTCACACAGCATCTTCTCTCTGATCCACCAGGCTGTAGTTATAAATACTTGATAACATTTGCACGAAAGGATCTTTTCACAACAGGTTTAATGAAGGGTTCTGCTCCAGAGATATGGGAGAAGATACTGAACCTGACGATGGCTTCTAAGTGGTATGAATGTGAAAAACCTCAGCAAATAATAAGCGCATTTCAAGCTTTATACCTGTTTATTTCACACTTTCTTTAATATACCAATTATTCATGTAACACCTAACTGAGAAATGTGTTATATCTAGCAATCACTTATAAGAATTTGCTACACAGTAGCACAACGGATGTGTCCATCACCCAATCATTTATCATCCTTCTATAACCATGAACTTGCTGGCAAATGAGGGGTAAAGTTGATTTAATCTTCGGGTTTAGAAAAAAAAAACAGGAGATATTTGTGATTATGAGACATTTGCTTTTCATTTCCGCAGCCAGTTAGGACTCACAAACATGAAAATCCATTATGGAATGGTGTGTAAAGTGTGACCGCATCTTGTTCAGTCAATTAGTGAGCTGAGCCTGGGCGTGCTGCTTATCCGATAATCTGCATCTTTAGTCTGAGAAAAGTAAGGAAGCTATTCAAAGAGACGGGGAATGGGTTGAGGGATGCCTTGATTCCGCCACACTTCGTATCCAGACACCGACTTGCCTGACCCACTTTCATTCCACATCCTAAAAATGGGCCCAAGAAAAGGAGGCAATCAAACAAGTTACCAGAAGGGGGGATAGGAAAATCCCACCACATTCCCCAGGTATTGGGCACCCCTTGGCTTAAACAGTCTTTCCAAGTTTTACTTCTTGAAATCTTTTGTGCCCCCTTGATACCTTGATGCAACACCAGTGGATAATTTATCCCAAAATGAATGCTATTTTTGCTTTGCAAGAATTTGACGCATAGTGACTTGTGCATGGAAATTACCCTGCACATCTGTATTCTGATTATGATATTTAGTGCAAGGGTCATGAATAATAATATTGCTAAATATGCTTATTGCCATCTATAAATAAAGGTTATCACACCAGAGAAGGTTTTGTTTTGGAGTGGCAGAACAAGGCAGGTTAGTTGCAAGACAATAGAGCTTTAATTTTAATATGAAAATAAATACTTAAATTTATAAATATGCAAATGATTTCCAAAGTGCAGAAAAATGCACCACACCGTACCTGCTCAGGAAGTACTAAGCTTTCCAAACCGCGCTGGGAAACTTTTCCAAGGCCACCTTGTGAATGTTGAAAAACAAATTCTGAAGGGCAGGGCCCCTCTCCGAGGGATGTGTTTCTCTTATATTTTTAATAAAATTACGGTTTGTGATGGAAAGCTCAGGACAGCCTATCATCCCTTCCCAAGTCACTCCAGTGACCCATCAAAGCTGGCTGTGACTTGGAGGGGTGAGTCGGTATGGGACAGTTGAATGGGGTGGCTGAGGGGGTGCAGGAGAGAAGGAAGTGGCAATTCTGCAGAGCGTGAGCAGTGAGAACACCCCAGACACCTGCCCTGACATCTCAAACCTGACTGCTGCTTTTGCAGGGGGAATGGCCATTTCTCCTCTGGTGTTATCTGCTTCTGCTCTGAACTCTCTGCCACCAGACAGGCGGGGGCAACTGTCTTTGCCTTTCCTCCGTGAATTATCAGTTGTCTGTCAGCACTGATCCCACTAACTGGGAAGCAGAACTAGTTGTGCCAGGCTCTCCCCTCTGTGCACAGCTGGGACCTGCACAGGGCAGTGTGGCTCAGGACACACCAGAAGCCCTGGGTCTTTTCCATCCTCCTGCAGGCAGCCCCTTGCCGCTTGCCAGTTCCCTGCTACCTGGGAAGGTTTTCAGCCATTCTTCCCTATGGCCAGCCTTCCCTCAAAGAGCTGGCCATCCAAGAGGCTTTATTGTAAGTGCTGGCTTAGTAAGAACTACAGAAAACAAACCGTAGACGTGGAAGGGTCCTCTGAGACACTCGCGTCCACACCACTCTGCAGCTGGGGACACTGGCCTTAGAGGATAAAGGGGATCTGGAGGTAGCTGATACAGTGACACCTAAGCCCAAGTCTTCTGGGCCACGTTTCCACTCTTTCTGGGGTTGCAATATCCAGGAGAAAGAGTGGTGCTAATTCCAGCTCTACAAGTGGATTGTAGACTGTAGTACAAGCTGACTGCATGGACAGGGCAGGAAAGGTTTAAAATCCACTATAGGACCATTTTCAGGGAGATGATAGGAAAAGAAAACATAAGAGCACTTATCTTCCTGAAACCAGAGGCAAAGCAAAGGCTTTGAAGTCCAAAAGAGCCATACTGAAAGGCAATTGGCACCACAGAAAGATCTGCATGTCACCCATTCTCTGTGTCCCAAGACATCAGGGACCAAGAGTCCTGGGAAGAGGGCTCCAGAGGAACAAGCTTGACTATGAGGACACTGTCAAGCTCACCCCTACCGTGAATCACCAGGAAGAGAGGACAACACTCCAGCATCCATTGAGGGTGTCACAGTCTGCAAGCAGCAGATCAAAGGGCCCGTGAAGAAGGTCCAGGGCATGGGCATGCCCCAAGTCGGCACCGACCGGGTGAAGAGAAGAAGAGGCAGGGTTGACTCTCCCAGCCAGCAAAAGTGGGTCACCTGGAAGGATCCAGAGGGCTGGCTCTAAATACAGTCAACTTTTCACTATCTTAAAAGAAGATCCTTTGTGGCAGCTGCTGACAGCACCCTACCCAGACTCCACTCCACACGCACCTCTGCCACCAAAGGCTGCTGGGAGGGATGCCCAGGAATTGCTGTCAGAAGGCATTTTTCAGGACATGGAAACACGTGTAGCCTACATTCAGGGCTGGCTGGAAGTGCCAGAGGGTTCATTCCCCTTGAAGAAACCCCCAACTAATGGGGAATGGAGAGTCAGGGGTTAAATGCCCCAGCTTCCTGGCTTCTCAACTGGGAAAACTCTGGGGCATATTCTCATTGTCCTTTGCTGTCCGCCAGTGGAACTCCAGTTGGCCACCATAGTAACCGGCTTGAGAATATACCCTTTTTTATTCCCTTCCCTTCCTTGTCTCACTTCCCCACACCCTTACCTGTTCTTCCTGAGATCATCCCAAATAAACCACTGGTACTAAACTCTCAGACATCCACAACCTGGGGACGCTCCCTAGAAGGAGATATTTGATATCAGAACCAGTTCCTTCAACAGCAACGACAGTCAAAGCAAAACAAGAGCTGTGGTTGGACCCCCTCAAGTTCACAAGAAAGTCACGGAAACGTCTCATTGCTCAAGCGACCTATTTAGTGGAGGTGCCAATCTAATTGCCATCTCCCACGGGAAGAGTCAGCATCATGACCCCTCGTGGTCTGCAAGAGCAACAGAACAGAACTGCACAGAACCCCGGGCTCAGCAGGGTCCTGGGGTGGGGCTGAGCCCTCCCTCCAGGCGGTGCTGCCACTGCAAACAGCCCTCCACACAGCGGCATCGAAGCATCCTCCCGAGTGGGAAGCTGCTAAGCACTAGGAGGTCCCTTCTTATTCTGAACCTATGTGTGGTGTCCTCCAACTTCCCCCCGGCCCCGTTCTGAGGTCTCCTGGGGACTCCAGCACGTCCAGAAACAACCCCGCGCCCACCACCAAGCTAAGCACCTCAGCGGGTTCTTGAATAGCCCTGTTCCTACAGCTGCACCTCCCATCACAGCTCCCAAACTGCGCCTCTTGTCACAATGCCTCTGTGACTCTAGCCATATTCTCCTATCGCTTGTACTAGCATTTCCTTAATTCTTTTTTTTTTTTTTTGAAAAAAAACCCAAACTGGCTCTTTTTACTCTTTACATTTATTCTAAAAGGAAGCTTTCTATCAGAACCATAAATGGAAACCCAGGAGTACTTGACGTAATTAGGAAATAGTCACACTAATGAAACAATGAAAACAGGAGCGCGTTACTCAATTCCAGCTAGAATCAATTGCTCAAAAGGCTCTGGTACTAAGACACTCTCTTTCTGGGTTAAAAACTGTAATTAGTAAATGTTGGGGAGGCATTAAAGACAGAGCAGCACCAAACCCATATTTTCTTCTTGGTTTGAATCAGAAAGGTCAGAGAGAACTGAAAAGGGAATTCATCTCCCCTGACATTTCTGTAGGCTGTGGGTCATCTGAAACTATTACCGAGTCCTCGGTGAGTGGCATGTGCCCACACAGGACACACTGCATGTGGCTCCTCTCCTTTGCCTGACCTCCAGTTTGTCAACCTCCTCCCTAAATGGGGTATCTGGGCCCACACAGGTATCGCCCTGGACCTATCGCTGACCACTGTGGTCAGGAAACGCAGCATCTATTGATGCAGGCATGACCGCATCAGTGTCATGGGCTCAGGGTGGGGCCCGGCCTCTCACTGCTGCAGGGGTACCAAGGTCAGGCGCCAGAACACCCTGCTTGTTCTGCAAGGGTGCTGTCCGCCAGAACGGCCCCAGATGGCCGCCTGAGCTGGTAAAGATAAGCCTCAATTTGACCTCCAGCCTGGCAGGTGCATCTGCAATTCAAGGCACAGCTGCCACCCGAGGGAGCTCCCTGGGAAGCCACATGTTGCTACCGGATGAAGATTGAATGCACTTTGCAGCTGGGGCCTGTGAGATCTAGTGAGATTCTCATAGGAGGAAGCAGAGTGCCACAAGTGGCAAGGCCATGCATGGACCAATTGCAGTAAGTTAGCAAACAGAAGTACCTTTTTAATGCACCAGTTCCAGAAGCAACTTCAGCTCGACCTTGTGAACCGCAGAGTCAGCACTGCTGCTGGCTGCTGCAAATTGAATGGTGACTACGCAGGTCAGAAAGGGTTTGCAGCCATGCATGCTCTAGGCTTCTCCACTCTCTCACCTAAAGGGAGCCTCCACCCCTGCAGCGGTGCAGACGCCATGCCCACAGCCATCCCTCTGGCAGATGGGGTTCCCTTCCAGGATGCTGCCACCTGAAACACAACCTGTTAATTCATTCAGGGAATGAATTCTCCAGGCTGTGAAGCTGAAGATCAATAGCTCAATTGACAATAAAGGATGTAAGTGACCACAGCCTGCGGGAGGCTGCCTGGACAGTCTTATCTAGAGCCTTGAGCCTGCCATGCCTGCTACTCCCAGAGGCAGATGCCAGGCACCCCTCGGGGGCAAGCACCTTAAGAGCTTTCCGATGAGTGGTGGAAAATGTGCTTGTCATAGTTAAGAGACTTGGAGAATGGGAGAGTAATGCCAACTGGTCTTGATTTAGTTGGAAAAATGCATTCTATCATTTGTTGTTAACTATTAAAGTCATTTAAACCCTTCTGAGAATAGATCTAACATTGGGTTGCTTTGAAGGTTTGATATATCTTGTAATCCATAGATTATTGAAGTTAATTTCTCTGCTGAGATCCTGCTATCAGTGACATTGCATGCGTACTCAAAAACTGAAGAAAAAAAAAGAAAGATTTTTAATTGGATTCCTGCTACGCCTCAGTCCAGAAAAGTAGCAATGGTGGAAATGGCTAGATGAGGATCTAGGAGGAAAAGGGCATCTTAACTCCTTTCAAATCTTTTCCCAAGATATGTGCGGCCAAAGTCATGTTATTTGCACACAATTTGCCCTTCACTCATTTAGGAATCTTTTTTGGTTGTTTTTAGAGTGTCCCTTATAGGATAAGATAAAATGGGCAATAACAGTGTGCTGATTTATATCATTGCGAATCGTTTTTTCCGTACTTGAAATTAATTTTAATTGAATCTCATCCTCTGGACTTTCATTTGCTTTTAAATGAGTTTCAGTCGTAGAGTGAGAATGCAACTGACTCCAAGAGTTGACAAGTTTTAGTGCTTTGATCATAGATTATTATATAATGTTGACAAATGTTTGTTGGACTACAATACTGCATTTTAAATACTTTACAATCCTCATGGTACTCTCAACCCACACAGTATTTTCCAGGTAGGCCAAAAGCCGGCTAAATGTGTTACAAATGTAATTAATTTCCAGAAGGTACAATTGCCTCAAGAAGTGATTGCAAATAATTTACCAGTTTATGATCATCCTCAAGAAGCTGGCTAGCCGGGAAAGGCTTTTTAAAAATGATATTCAGTATTGGAATTGACACCCAGCACCAGAAGGAAAAAGAAAGGAAGGGAGGAAGAGAGGAAGGAAAGAAACTCCGTGGCTTTCTGGGCTGGTTTTCAAAGGTGCTCCCGTGCTGGCCACTCCTCCAGCTCCACAAATTCACCCTCTCAGCTCCCTGCCATAGCTAATAAAACTCAGCCTTTGAACTGTCTTATAACTTGCCTAAAGACACATTGCTACCAAGTGGTAGAGCTGGGGTGCAAACTGACTATGTGTAAGCTCCAGGATGGATTTGTGGGGCTGGGGGAGTCTGGGGGGTTATCTTGTTGACTGGTATAGTTCAAGTGGCTGGAACAGTGCCTGGCACAGAGTAGGACTCAATGCATATTTCTTGAATAAATGAAGAAATTAGCTCCAGCACTTTCCGCTGCAGTGTGACAAATGCTGAAGCTGATGTTTCAAATGTCAAGCTACGTGGTACAGACAATGAGAGAATGTACTGTGGTCATCAAGTGGGAGAAGACATGGGTTGCCTAGGGTCAACAGGACAGGCTACTAGAGAATGTGAGACGTGATGCAGGCCTTGAATATTGGGTAGGTGGTGAGAGGGGAGGGCATTCCAAGTGGGATGCATCTCAGGGGAGATAGGAGATTGCAGAGGTGAAGATATAAAAGATGTGTCTGGTGGCAGGGATGAGACTGGGCTGCTTGCAATGGAAGGCCTGAGGATAACTTGGGCTGACTCGATTCTAGATGCACAAAAACTGGATGATACCAAGCAACAGCACCCATCCTGACACTTACTGTGCCATTCATTACTCTACAATGATTTTTGAGGGTCTTCCCTCTACCAGGCACTGTGCTGGGAGCTAGGAATGCATTGACTGTTGTCCTCATGGTGATTACGGCCCCTCCAAGACACTGTGCACAGGGAACAGCGCTTTCTGTTCCTGACAACACCAGGATTGCTCCAATGAATAATTTCAGCATCTTTCTTGGGCATTCTCAGTGTGCTTAAGACTCTGTATTTAAGGTAGATTTGATTGCAGAGAAAAGATAAACTTCTAGGCTGCAATCGGTGAAAGGAAGACATACAACCAAAGGTGCAAGTTCTCCAAGGTGCAGATTTGAGACATTAGAAGGAGTCAGGCAGGAGAGAGACAGACCTGTGTGGTTCTGAAAGGCTTTATTAAAGAACAGAAAAAGAGGGTTCATCCTGAAGGCTGGTCATGGATCGGTAGGGAGGAGCTAGAAAGTGTTCCAGGTTGAGTCTCCAGTGTCTTCAAACACTGTCTGAGCTGTGCTTTGTAGAGATATATATTCACATGTAGAGATATTCACACTCGTATTTAATCAGGAGTGCTGCTACACCTCGGGGAAAGAGATCACATGGCAGGGCCACAGGGGAAGCCACATTTTGTACAACACCCAGACTAAACGCACTGCACCTTCACCAACAGCTTTCTTCCCACTGATCCCTTCCTCCTGCTGCTAGGGGGATTGAGAATGTAAATAACATGGAAGCTAAGAGGTGTTATCTGCCTGAGTCGCACAAGGAGCAGAGGAGAGGGAGCCCCTCCACTTGCTGGAAGCGCTGGCAGCAGGACACTGCATGTAGGAGCCCAGCCTCAGGGCCACCCTGGCCAGAGCCCTGAATCTGGAAGGAAGCACGTGCTCGCACTAAGCAAGCTCCAGGTGTGAGTGCCCTGGAGCATCTGGGCTGAGTTGCATGTAGGGTCCCATACGCACTCACACCCCAAACCATACCCCTTTCTTCAGGAAGCCCTTTGCAGAAGCAAAGTAAGGTGTGGCACCTGCCTGCCAGCCTGGCCTGATAATGGCCTCTCCTCATCTCAAAGACATCACTCCAGGCCCTGTGACCAGGCAGAAGGACCACTGCTGGGGCCCCTAGTGGCATCTCCCCACTAGCCCAGAAAAGGGCCAAAGATTCTGAGCCTCTTTCTCCCTGTAACATCGCCCAGTACGGCCCTGGCTTGCCTGGAGACCCTACTCTTGTCACTCCTCCACTGGCCTTAGAAAAGCCACTCAGTGGCTAGGGTTTCCTTCCAACAAGCCCCACGACTATTGGTGTTACTGGGGCCCTTGGAGATCCACCCTTCTTGGCACAGATGTGGTACCTGAGGCCTAAAGAGGGTTTGAGACTCACCCAAGGTCAATCAAGGAATGAGTACAAGTACTCAGATCATCAGACATTGTAACTTTGGAAGCCCCGGAGTGTAAATAAATTGTTTTCAATTGTTTTGGCAGCAAAATCTCCCTTCCAACACACTCCCTCAGCAGTAGATGACCTAAAGAGTTCAGGTTCCCTCCCTTTTGCTTGGTGTATGCGCTACCCATTGTGATTCACTGCCTCCGTTTCCCTGAGCTGCCAGATTGCATTGTTTTCCCGACCCTCAGGTTTTCCCAGTTCTGAGCCAGAGCTTCTGGAGCTGCCTGATAGCTGGTGAAACCCTGCTGGGGTCTCTTAGCCTCTTCTCCATCCTCTCTCCCTCCCAGAAGTCCACTTCGGACGCTTCGGAAATCCAGTTACTTTGGGTTCTTTGGTACCTGTATCGCGGACATTATTTTACATTATATTATTCATTATTTTACCATCCTGCTTCTAGTCTCAAGAGGCGCAGAAAATACTCCAAATGAGGAACACAGCCCTGTCAGCTAGTCTCCGCCTCTCTCTGTTCCCTGCAAGAACCGTCTCTGGTCTTCAAAACAAGTCTTCAACCATGATGAGCAACCGTAACTTTCTATTATAAGTTTAGAGGCAGAGGGAGTTAGTTGAACTTATCAGTTGGTTACCATTTCTTTTCCTAAAGAACCTGTATAGTGGCTTTTATAAGATCTGCTTGCAGATGGAATCTCAGATTTTGGAGGTTCTAAAGCAAACCGTCAATGCTCATAATTCCAGAAACAAATACGAATTCTTCAGGGGAAACCATTTCTAGATTAAATGAGGACTGATGGACTCACACAGGTCTTGGAAAATGCTGAACCCACCTGTGACCACAGCTGCCCACTTCCTGTGGGCACAACTTCTGTCCCATCTCATCTGCAGAGACCTATGACCCAGGGCTCCGAGGACGGCATCTGTGGGGTCACACAGCAGTGAGGGCTTGCAAAGGGCACCTGGAAGCCAGGAGCTGGGATTGCCTGACCACCAAGGACACCCAGGTGAGAAAGAGTCCCCAGGGGAGGAAGAAAAGTTCAGGAAGCCTCAAGTCATCTGAGGCCTGGGGATGAGCTGGGATTTCCTTGAGCCCCATTGTTTCAGGGCTCCCCACAGGTCCCAGGAATCAGAACCCAGAAGACTTTGTGATGGCTATTTCCCGGCCAGAGAATCTTCTGGCTGAGAAACAGCAGCTTGTCTGGCTCCTGGGCCCCACCCCAGCCCTTCTTTGGAGAAGTAGATGGTGGTCTAGTTCCTAGCTCCTCCCCACATGCCATAGGTGCACACGTGTAGCCTTGCTTGTGTAGGCACAGGTGGGCCGTGCTCATGACTGCTTCTCAGGCGTCTGACCCCGCTGCCCTCAGTGCACCCAAACACATGGGGTCAGACTCCGGATGCTGGTGCCCTGTAGACACCATCTTCTAGCCATCAGGGGTAGGAGGTGCATTCTAGGGCTTGCTACAGAGATTCCAGCTCTCTTAAGAGCTGGCCCTTTACTGCAGTTCATACCCCAACAGTATAAGTAGAATCAGAGCTCAGATGGGGGTGTAGAAGGGAGAGGATTGAGTGGCCTGTGGGAATGTCGGCCACCAGGGAAGCTAGAATGCGTCCTCCACTCCAGAACTACTGGGTGAATGTGGTTCTTCCTGAGGGCAAGACGGCAAGAGAGGGACGGAGGGGAAGGGAGGTAGCCAACAAGGGGTGAGGGGAGAGGGAGGATGGGGCTTTCACACTCAGCGATCACATCTGCCTAACTCCAACCTTGCGCCTGTGGAAGTCAAGAAGCCAGAATATCTAACCAAGACTGTGTTCTCAAAAAGAGAGAGTCTACCAGCAGAAAGAAAAAAAAAAGCAGGTTTCCATTATGGAAAGGATGTGTCTAGTGGTGGCAAAGCAGGCCATTGCAGATAGGACCTCAGAACGCACTAGATCAATATAACGGAACATCTCACTGTTAGTGGTGTCCTGAGGTCAGAAGATTTAAACTCTCTTCTAAGACATTTGATTCCATCCTGTTCACACCACTCGATGTGTCTGTTGGGGATTTAGGGACAGAAAGAGATTGACTGGTCTCGCTAGTGGCTGCAAGCTTATGCCTCCTCGCATCCTGCCCTTTGCTGGCCTTCTCCTACACTGACTGTGGGCTCAGCCAGGTGGCATGCTTTGGTCAGTGGGACAACGGTAACTTGATGCAGGCAGAGTCAAGCAAAAGTGTTTGTTGCATTTCTGTTTGCTCTCTTGGACCCCTGCCTCTGACATGAGAACAAGTCCAGACCAGCATGCTGGAGGAGGAGAGACACATGGGACAGAACCAAGTAACCCCAGCCAAGCCCACCCTAGACCAGCCAGCCTGCTAGCCAGGAACAGAGACATGAGCAAGTCTGGCTAAGATCAGTTGAGACTGGCCTGGATCAGCAGAATCACTTAGCTGATCCAAAGACCAGTGAGAAAAAATATATTGTTGTCATTTTAACCACTAAGAATTGGGGTGGTTTATTACACAGCAGTAGCTAACTGTTACAACTGTAGTGGAAAAAACCACATTTAGCCTTGTGACCAGGGACAAGACATTTTGCCTCTCCTTGTTTTAGCTCTCTAAGCTCTCTTACACTCCAAGGATCTTAGCAGTGATTTTCTAGATATAATTAAAACAGCTAATACTGCCACCGTCATAGCCAGTAGCTCACACCTAATGATCAATAACTCAGCCCCAAATGCAGTGCTAGGTCCTTTGCATACATGACATTATACAGTCATTTTGGGTAGATACTTGCATTATCCCCATGAGGAATCTGAAGCTCAGCAAAGCAGATCAACCTGTCTAAGGTCACACAACTACAAGGGGCAAAACTGGGACAAAAACTCAATTCTAGTTGATGCTAAAGCTTGTCCTTGTAAATAGGGCACTATGGTAGAAAAGAGTCTGTCCAGAACCTGGATGACCCTCATTCGACTAAATGCCAAATCCTAATCAATGAGGAACTAAAGCCCCATTTTAGGAAAGATCTGGTAAGAAGAGTCCTTTGAGGGCCACGCCTAAAGTGAGCAGTGTCGGCCTTGAGACATCATTACTGCACCAGGAAGTGGACACCTTTCCAACCGAGATGGTTCTGGAAGAGACTGGTATTTCAGCAGCTGAAGGGTATATGCATTCATGTTCTGTAAAACAGGGACTTTTGAATAGCAGAGCCCCATGTGAGGAGAGAGCTTTCCTTATGTCACACACGCCAACACCTTCACAGCAGTGGGATCCACCAGAAAAACCGAGGTGAGACCAAGCTACGTCCTCAGCGCTCTGACATGGCCAAGAAACAGGCAGAAGACCAAGACTATGACCGAGAGAGAATCTGAGCAGAAAACCTGAACATGTTTTCTTTGCAAGCCAGGCTCAGAACCCCCGGGTCCTGTGCTGTGACACATCCCTGATACATGGTACAGCTGAGTCTTAAGTCAAACGGGCGTCTCCATTTCTGGAAGCATCATGGCATTTTACTGGCCGACTCCCCCCTCACCCGCAGGAAAACCCCTCCAGTGACTCAGTTTCCAAACTTTCAGGTCTCCGAGTCAGATGAACATTTTTTTTAGAAATCTGAAATTGCAGGGCAGATGTTACAGCTTTCCTCTAAAATCCCTTCACATTCCACCTCGGAACTTTAAAACAACAATTTTATTTAGAGAGCTGATTTATCCCAAGTAAATAGGACACAGTGTGGGTGAAGGCAAAGGGACCAGGAGGCGGTTATTGGATCTATCAGCACAAAAGCGGCACTGTTGCTGGCAGCCAAGGCTCCGACGTCCCTGTACCTTTCAAAACTAATATGTAACCATATCTGTTTTAAAAGAGTGATTCATTTTCCTCCCATTGCCTGCGAAACTCTCTTCATCCCCACCACAGGAAACTTGAGTCTGATTTTAATGAGCTTCAATTGGAATGTGGCCTTTGAAAAGTAGTGCATTTGAAAAGATGGAACATTAAATTTTGTAATGATGTAAAACATCTTCAATTTTTGACAGGACAATGGTGCTTATTGTACTTTATGAGTCCACTGGCGATTCAAAGGTCACTTTGTATATGACTCCACAGACAGGGGCAGCACGGAATGAAAATTAGGTTACATGTGATCAGCTTTATTATTAATCAGACGAAAATGGATTTTTAACATTTTTCTAATGAGCAACAGAGAAGGAAGAAAATACCACGAATAAAACTACAGAAGACCAAGAACGACCAAGGCTAAAAATGCACCACGGCCATATCTAAAAATGTGCTTTAAATCTGAAATACTTAAATACTATCTCAAGGAATAAAATGCAGCTGCATATTTTGGTGTCATAAATACACAGAAAACTGCTGAAATACCTACTCTAATTTACTATCTCTGTCCTTTGTTTATAACTAACTAATGAACTGATTTCTCTGCACAGTTATATTACCACAGTCCCCAAGAACACCAGACTGGGTGAGGTGGTGTCACTATTTCCATAATAAATCCTGTTTTTCAGGGGTTTATAACTCAGCTGTAAATATGTAATTCAGACTAAAACTTGGCATACAAGGCCTCAACCAGAAAGCAAATTTACGCTACAATCACCACTCCACCCCCATCTGATTTTTTAAATCTTTCTATGTGTGATATTTTGGTATTGAAGAGATGGGGTGTTGAAATGGAGAAAAAAAAAACAATAAGTAAAAGTTGAAGAGTTGATTTTTTTTTCATTTCTTATTTAAATCAGAAGGCTATTTTTCAACATATACTCTGCAAAGCATATGAAATAAATAGACTTCACATCCCAAGGAAATAAAACCAGGCACAGAGGCATATTTGAAGCGCAGCTCTGAGGAGCGTGCATCAGGCAAACAGGCCGCGATGTGCAGGCTTGGGTGAGCTTTCCCAAAGAACCGCTCCAGAAAGGGCCAGCTCCTCTCACCTGACCGCTCACCTAGGAGGACGGCTGAGTTGCTCAGAGCACTTCCTAGGGCGAGAAACAGACCCAAGCCCCATGCACATCCGGAAGCTCAGCAAGAAGCAGAACCCGCAGTCCTCACAGGGTAGCCGAGCCCAGAAAGGTACCCCGTGGGGCACAGGAGGAAGCAAGGAGGGGAGAGTGGATGGTGCCGTGCAGCAGGTCCCCACTCCTGTGACCAGAACCTGGCTCTCTAGCCCACAGTACCAGGTATGAAAATGGCCAGTGTCGACACTTCCTTCTGAGACAAGAGTAAGACCACCTGTGTCTACCAGACAGCTACCTAGCCGTCCCCAGGAGGTCAGGAAGAGGGAGGCAAAAAGAGCACACGGGAAGGAAAGAGAAGTTCAACAGTGAGCCTGGCACTCCCAGGATGTGTGGGCCAGGGGCATGGGGGTGGGGAGAGGGAGGGCCCAGCTCGGGCCTAAGACTGCAGTGGGCATAGCAGAGGCAGAGGGAAGGCGCTGGAAGAGCACGGGGGCCACGCGCCCGGGCTCAGGGAGGGAACCGTTTCAGCCTCTGGGCTCACGTCACCACTAAAACCCAAATCTGCGAAGCCGCTGTCACTCACTGCACCCCTGCCCAGCCTCCTGTCCTCCCAGCCCACACCGTGGGCCCGTCCCCAGTGCTGGCTGCTCACACCCAGCAGATGTAAAGCTGGGGTCGGGCCACCTCATGATCTGTGGGGCCCACCACAAAATGAAAACGCAGGGCCCCGGTTCAAACATTATTAAGAATTTTAAGATGGTGACAGCAGCGCATTCTCCCAAGAGCAGGGCCCTTCTGCGCTCAGGGCCTGCAGGACCCCCATGGCTGGAGGCCTCAGAATGGTCCACCAGGCTGTAGACTGTCCCCGTGGCCCTTGCCTGACCCTCTTCTACAGATTCTCCCCTCAGTGTCCCCAGCGGTACAAGCTGCTCGTGGCCTCGGGCCTGCGGCCTCGCTGTCCCTGTCTGCAGCCTGCTCCCCAGACCCTCCTGCGCTGGCCTCCTTCGTGTCTTTGCTGGAATGTCACCTCTCAGGCCGTGTCTCTATCCCCCCATGTAAAGTAGCAGCCCCGCCCAGGCGCTCACCCAATTCTTCTTTACCTTATTTTTGTCTAGAACCTTAGAACCCCTTAACCGACTAGTTACTTCATTGGTTGACTGGGCATCACCCCACCCCAAGGACGTGAGCTCCCTGAAGGAGCTTTTCTTGACTGTTGGGTCTCCAGTGCCTAGAAAAGGACCAGAGCAGAGGGGAAACAGGGTCCTGGGGTCTATGGCCGCATTGTTCATCCCTGTGCCCGGATGCTTGGAGGAGTGACTGGCATATGAGAGATGGTCCATAAATACTGGTGAATGAAATAATGAATGAATGAGTGAGAGAATGAGTGACGGCTGCATAGTATCTCCTGACTTTGTTTCCTGCAAACTCAGGAATGCCCTGCTCAGACTTAAGTGGTGAGGGGTAGGGCCTGCCCAGGTGGAGGCAAGCCAGTGTCAACCTGTGCCGATGTAGAGGTGTCCGTGCAATGCCAAGCCCAGGTGTCGAACCTCAGCCCTCGTCCTTCCAGCTATCACTCTTCCATGAAGGGCTGCACTTGACTAAATTCAAACCATGCTATGACTTCATGTCCCACCTATGAAATAACTCCAACAGGATGAAGCAGAGGCCGGGAGGGGAAATTCACTGACTAAAAATATATTTGTATTATTTTTATATTTATTTATTACATTGTATATATGTGTATATATGTGTGTGGGTGTGTATATATGCTTACATTTACTTGATCCTGGTGAAGTGCCTACACTCACTTTTGTTAACACACTAAGCTCTGGCCTGTCATGAGTTCTCCCCAACACGGCACCAGAATCACCTGCTTCCACGTAAGCACCCTTGTAAGAAGAGCTCTGTATCTACTAGAAACCAGGAAGACCTGGCGTCCACACCTGTCCAACCTGAACCCTCCTGTTGCTATGCAAGCCCATTGTCTGTGCCTGACCTTTGGCAGCAGCGAAAGGAGCAGGTCCCTGCTATTAGGACCAGCCATCTGCACTAGTCATGTACTTCCTGGGGGCACCTGCAAGCCAGCCTCCCCAAGGAAACAGTGGGATGCCGTATCCCCGGGCTGTCCTCTGAAGAGGAGCCCACCTAGCGGCCTTGCACCTCTTCTCAAAGAGTCTCCTCCCCCAACCTTAGTTCATGCGTATCCCAGTCCTCTGGCCCCACTGCAAATCCTCCCTTATGGGCGTAGAACATCACAAATAGTGCTGGGGGAAAAAAGCAGTCTTTCCACTTAACTGTCTCACTTTGAGAGCAGATAGGGTGTTTTAAGGTTGTTTCTTATTGTTCCTTATTTCACCTTTTAGTATTGGGAAACAAATAGTGTCGCAGCTAATACAAAAGGTGGGCTACCTCTTGTCTCCCACAGAGGCCAGAATGGCATGAGAAGCAAATAATATAGCAACCAGATGGGAGAAGAAACACTAAAAAAAATTATCCAGAAATAGCTATTCATTTGAAAGCAGTTTGCCCCGACAAGAACAGGGATCCTGAAAAGAGAACGGGGCAGTCAGTCTTGACAACGGGTCCCCCTGCACCTCAGAGTAGCAGCATCTATCATCAGGCCGCTGTCAGAAGGCATCAAGGAGAGGCTGAACTTAGTGCCGGCCAAGGTCAGTGTGGGGTGGAACTTCACAGCCACAGGCTGGTCTGAGCAGCAGTCCTTAGTGGAAAGTCGTCTGCCTTTCTCCAAGGAAACTTGACTCAGATTTCCAAGGCTTTGGTCCATGTTTTCCAGGTGACTTGTTGGGTGTGGCCATTAAGGGTCCTGACTAGCTCCAGCTCTCTACCCATGGGATCCCTAAGAGGAAAACTGTAGGTTGTTGTCAAAAGAATTGACTCTGCCAGGGGCAGTCTTGGTCTGTGGAGATGAGTGACCCTCATCTTGGGAGACCTGGGGGGATGGCTGTGTTTCTCATGTTTCTCATGGGGAGATGCCATGTTCCCAAGGTCATGTGACCAATTCTCTTAGTTTCAGGTGTTGTTTTCAAGAGTGGGGTTACTGTGCAAAGAGTCAGTCATGGTGCCTCCCCGAGACCCAGCAGTCCTCCAATATGGTAGGTCAGGCTTACAGGAAGACCCTGAGTCCCACGAATGTGCAGAGGTTTTCAGGGCAGCAGAAGGAGC
Source organism: Eubalaena glacialis (assembly GCF_028564815.1). Classification (NCBI taxonomy): domain Eukaryota; kingdom Metazoa; phylum Chordata; class Mammalia; order Artiodactyla; family Balaenidae; genus Eubalaena; species Eubalaena glacialis. Next base: position 48,955,212 of record NC_083733.1, on the reverse strand, counting down.
CCAGCGTTGGGAGTCAGGAGGCCTGGGCACCTACCCTGACTTTCACTGCCACTAACTAACAGGGCAAGTCATTGTTTTCTTCTGGACCTTCATCTTCCCCCTTCCGCAAAAACGGGGAAGAGTCCCAGTCCCAACTCTGTTGACCACGCAGGGCCATAGAGAAGCTCAATGAAATCTCATTGTCTGGGAAAGCCTGTGGAAACTCTGGTCACACACACCGGGTGCACAGGCCTGAGAGCTAAGAGCCCCGGATGTCTGTTCCTTTCCCATGCCAGAGTCTCTCTCTTCACTCTCCCCACTCTTGGAACATGCATCCCCTAATCTTTGCACAGCTCCCTCCAATGTCACCTCCTCAGAGAGTTCTTCCTAACCTTCACGATATGTGATTCTGACCTTCCCATGTTACTCTCTAAGCCTTTGCCACTTCATCATCTTTGCATCATTTATCATAAGCTGAACTTATATTTGTCTTTTTTTATGGTCAGTGTTCCCCCATGGAATGTAAGCCCCATGAAGGCTGGAATCTCAACTGCTTTGTTGATGACCATCTCCCAACTCTCTGGAACAATTTGATGTGTGCTAAATAAATGAATGGCCAAATTCATTTCCTGTCGCAGATTCTTCTCCTTTCTAAAAGATTTGGAGAAAATGCTGTTTCTTCCTTCTCCAGCACAAAGCCAGTGGAGTGGAGGGTGGGGTCTAGGGGTGGAGGCCACAGGAACCCCCAGCATGCTCTCCACACGGCAGAAGATCTTCCTCCTTCCACCTCCTTCCCCACACCCCACCTCTGTTCCCCTTTCGTGCTTCTTTGTCCCACTTCACAGCCTCCTCTTAGCACTGGAGCCAGGCACCCTCATGTGACCATTAGTCCATGAGTCCCCCGCTCCCAGGGTTGCACCAGGAACCAGCCTTCCCAATGCAGGCTGCATACCTGGGTCCCTGCAGAGAAGAGCAGCCTCGGAAGAAGGAGAGATTTCTCTTTTCAGATCAGGGCTCTTCTCAGCGTTTTTTGCAAGTGACAGCTTGTTCTAGCCAGAGATGACTATACAAATGCGAACTCATTGCGCATTTGATCCAGGGCTACATTAACCTAAGAATCCCACCTCTTACCCTTGCTTCCCAAGTGGCCTGGCCCTCTGCAGGGGGAGGGGCGTAGTAAAACTTGCCCCAACATTGCAAGGACAAGTCACAGGAACACCTCCCTTGCTTAGGTATTGATCCCCAAGAGGCAGAGGCTGCCTACGGCTGCCCCAGATGGCAGAATGAGGGCTAGTTACAGGGACCTGCCTAGACACCTGGAAGCAGCAACTGTTGTCCCTTCAACAACCAAGGCAAGTCCTCTCCCTAATCTGCATCTGGAAAATGACCTCTAAGGTGACTTCTAGCTCTGATAGTCTAAGACTATTCCATTGCATTATGGAGGGACTAATTTTGGCCTCAATGAGCTCTAAAAACAAAGCAGGCTGCCTGAGGGGCATCAGAGATGCTGTGGGGGAGGCTCATGCATTTGAGACCCTGGGATGGAGCTGGATGCTGCGGGCACACTGGTCAAAGAGCCTGGAGAGGCAGCAGGAGAAGGAGGCATGGAGAAAGGAGTAAGGTGGTGTAGACTGGAGAGAGTCTGTATTCCTGTTGAAAAAAGTGGGCACCGTCATTTGTCTTCCTCACTGAAGGGTCTTTGCCTGTGCGTCTGATGCAGCTTCCGTGGGTTTCCTCTTTGGGAGGTCCCTAACTTTGGACCTCAGCAAAGCTGGGAGCAGACCCACAGAGGTATGCTGCCCTCAGCCCGTCGGTGACTCCCGAGCTCCAGAGGACGCCCCTGCCGTGGAAGTGCACACAACTCTGCCAGGGACACAGTCTGCTGGCTGCAGGTTCCTGGGCGACCAGCTCTTGGCCCACTCCTGCCCTCCCCTCTCTAGGAAGCAAGTCTTTTCTTAGAAGAGTACCTACGGGGCCTCTTAAAGCGGGAAACGTGCTAAGATGTGAAAAAGCCAGAACCAAAAAAATGGGAAGGGCGACTGTAAAAAGAGGCCGAGTGCAAACAAGCCGCTGGTGTCGGGGGAAGGGGGGGGCAGTTAGGAGCGCCGCGGGCCCAGCATGGGGCCCACTTGTCTCCTTTTGAGGAGCAGGGGACAGCTGACCGCTTGTCCACGGGATGTGCTTTGATAACTCCCAGAAATGAGAGGGTGTTTTATGGGAGGGTAATTGGGCATAATTCCCTTCATGACTTCGAGTCTACAGGCAGCCTCTACAGCTGGCCCTTATTTGGGACCATCAGCAGCAAATGCTTTTTTTCATGGCCAATTTATTAAAGAGTCCATGTTTTTGAGGAGACGTCATGGACACAAAAAGGGGTATATTTATTGATATGTTTAAAATATAGGTTTTTAACTCCATTCCTCAGCCCTTAAAAACAAAGTAAAGAGATAGACAGATACAATTATGTTCTGACTAGTTTCTGCCAGCCTGCCCAATGGGAACGTTTGTATATAGTTCTCAGTGGTGCTGAAATCTGCTTAGGAAAGCAACAAGTCCTTTGTTCCGTTGACAACAGTTATTACAATTAATTCATTTTGTGATTGGTACTTGCGCTGAGTGACAAGGTGTTATTTTACCTCAGTAAAAGTTAAAGTGATAATACCTACATGTGCGGTAAAGCTGCAGGCTTGCTCTCCCTCACGGGGGAGAAGAAAAGAGCGACTCCAGCTGTCTGCTCAGCTGCCCCCTCCCCACACCGGCACGCCCAGTTTGAGCTGGGAGGAATGTGCTGGAAGTTTCTGTTTCCCACCCCCAGCCCCGCCCCGGGTCTCTTGCAAAGTTTTCACAAAGGCATAAGGTCCAAAGTTGACATGACTTGGAGGGAGAGTGTCTGGGGAGCGAGCCGAATGCCACGATGTGAGTTGGGTGGTAAATCTTGTCACTTGACTTGTCACCATTTATCCAGCTTGGAATTTCACTTGAAGGCTGGGTACTCCCACCTGTACACCAGGATTTCTCAAATCCTGTACTATTGACATTCTGGGCCCGATAATTCTTTGCAGGCCTGTCCTCTGCATTGCAGGATACTGCTAACCACCCTGGCCCTTACCCACTAGGTTACCAGGAGCACCCCCTAATGTCTCCAGTATCTCCAGATGTTGCCAAATGTCCCCTGGGGGGAAAAACATGCTTGGTTGAAAACCACTGCTGTACCTAGCTCTCCAGACTGTTTTTGTACAGTAGATAGAAGGTTTAAGAACCCTCCTCTGACTTATCAAGCTCTCTGAGCCCACCTGACCCAGAGGCAGGTTCAGGTCACAGCTCCCCAAAGAAAAGGGCACAGGAGCACAGTTGGCTTTTTGTACCGTTGAGAGGGTGTGGGCAAAGGAGAGCAGTGGGTTAGAGGGATTCAACACCTAAGCAGCAATTTCAAAGGACATTTTTCCTAAGGAGCCCAGACTTCCCTTCAGCCAGGGTGACTAAGAAAAGGCACTTTCTGGTAATAGGGCCTTCCACCCTCATCAGGGTCTTCAGAAATGTAGAATATAATAAATGCCTCAACACAAAAATATGTTGAACATAACTTGTCTCCACTCATCACTATGAATTTCAGTAATTACACACCAGGATTCGAAAAATTCTGGTTATCTGAATGTTCCAGCAGCTGGGCAGATAAGGAGAACCTCCCCTCTGCTCATTTATGTGTATTGATTCGACATTTGGCTTTTTACTCAACTTTCCGAGGTAGATACTACTACATCACATGGAGGAAGGGGTACAGGTGAGGGATGAGGCCATCCTGGTTCTGGATGGGATTGTCTCAGGAAGGACATATTTTTGGGAGGAGGAAGAATGGAGGCCCTGAGGAGCAGAGCTGGTAGGGACCATGCTCCTCTGACCTGTTCACCCATCACCTCCTTCTTTACAGCAGCCCAGTTGGGTTTCTGTAGCAGAGACATACAGTGACAAAGTGCTAAATTCTTGGCCACTGAGCCCAGGTCCCAGTGCATCAGGACCCGGGCCCAGTGCATCCTCTTTGCCGCCCCAAAGCATGGCTGGATGTTGCCAGGGTCCCCAGCCAGCCCAACATCTTTTCAATACAAACAACTCAGCAGAACCTGACTTGTACTGTACATCTGCATTGGAAAGCCATTGACAGGGAGCCACAAAAACCCTCCCAACGTTTTTTTGTTTTTAGCAGTATTTATCACCTTCTCAAAATCAATTATATATTTTAAATTAAAACAAATGACTATTTCTAGATTAATCAATACTTGCATCTTTGCCTTTCAAGAAGTAAAAAGTTGAATGTAAAGAAATCCTTATCTTTGCTCCCATCAATCCAATTTTAATATAATTCAATATTTGATACACATAACCCTCTTTGTCTGTGCAGAACAACATCATAAAAAATGTGAACGATTCCATGGTATCCAGGACCTTGTGAGGTGGAGACGTGGCCTCTTCCCCGTAAACTCCGGCCCTCAGTGCTTTTCTCCTCTCCTTCCTGGATGAGGAGCCATTTATTCCTATTCAGTCTAAAGAAAAGGGTTTACGTATTTAATGATTCTAAAACCCAAATGCTACCTACTATCTGCACAATTGCCATTTTATCTCTTTAAACTTCTCTAGTTGACGTTTTTAAAAGGGCAGGAGCAGAAAACCCGTATATAATACCTAATTTGTACATCTGCGGTTTCCCTCTGACTGGCACAGGCACCATATGTTTTTAATTATCATAATAGCCCTAAAGAACCTGTTCGGTGGGAAACACATATGATCCTTTTATTACTGGTTTGTAATTTAAACAGTTTTAACAGAAAAGGTCTGGCTATAGGGGAGTTACAGGCTCAAAGGCCTAAGATCCCCGTCGTCGACCTCGGGAAGCTCAAGTTCAGATCCCACCCACCAGGCGGGACCGCCTTCTCCTGCTTGACAGAGGTAATTGGTCGCATGTGAAGCGGCTCTGTGGGACCTTAAAAGACAGGATCTGTGACCTCCAGTGATGCTGGGGTTTGGTCAGAGCCTGACACGGTGAGCAGAGGGTTGATAAATATTATCCTAATCTGACCTCTGCTGCTTTCACAGCTGGGGGCTGGGCCCATGGCAGCCCCCGTCTGGAGGGTCCACTGGTGCCTTGGGCCACCCACTCTCCACTCTCCCCCACCTGGACCTCAGGGAACAATTGCAAGGTGAGGGGTCAGGTTTCCTTGAGGCCCTCTCACTTTGGGGAGGGCGAGGGAGACAGTTTTTTCCCTGAGGCTGAGAAGTATAATAAATACATTCCTAAGAATAATTAATTCACCGACTGGGAGATGGAAGGAATCTTGGGATGATCCAGTGGATGAGGAGGTGAGGACACCGAGGGGATGGGAAGAGACCTGCTCAGGGTCACAGGCAAGTTCTAGGCCAGCTTGGTCACATGGAGCACACCTGACCACACCCAGTGCCCCATCCTGCTTACTCCTGGATGACAAGCCCCAGGTTCTGTCTGTGACTGGAATCTCTGCTTGAAATTGCCGCATCTTCTCCTGGGACCCAGAGCTACAAGATGGCAAGAACAGGCGATTTTTATTTATTGGTTGGTTGGTTTATTCATTTCTGACACATCCCAAACAAGGGTGAAAGGCACAGGAAAGCACCACAAGGTGAGGCAGCAAAATGTCACCCTCAGGGATCTCCACTGCCTGGCTGAATCTCAGCCTCCTCACCTACTTGCTGAGTCACCTTGGGTAAGGTAAGTGGCTTCTCTGTGCCTCCATTTCCCCATATGTAAAATTGGAAGAATAAAAATTACATCTACCTCACGCGATTTTTATAAGGATTAAATGAAAGAATAACATTTGCATTATATATGTAAGGTATTTAGAATGGGAGTTGGCCCTGGCACATAGTTAAGTATTTATTATTTAAAACCAAACTTGGTAGATGGAGGGACAGATAGCTCAGAAGTCCCGATGCTGCAGGTGAAGGTAAGGGGATCATTCCTTGGGCATGGAGAGATCAAGGAGGAAACTGTCACTGTCCTTAAACACCAGAGCCAAGATGCTGGGTTTGGAATGGGACAAAACCTCCGGGTTATAACTGCTTTCTGGTAACTTCTCAAGACATCCAGGGGGCGGGGGCAGCATTAGGAGTGATGGTCATCAGACTTCCTCTCCAAATGGCAGGCCTGATTCCACTCAGCTGCCATGAAAGTGGCTTTCTCGTTTCCACTACTGGTTGGTTTTAGCATCCAAATGTGACTCTATGATATTGTATTACTTTGACTCTTTTTTTTTTTTTTTTGTCAGAGCCTGATATTGGAAATGCAATACAGTTGACCTTTGAACAACATGGATTTGAGCGGCTCGGGTCCACTTACACGTAGATATTTTTCAATAAATATATGTATGTACTGTAAATGTATGTTCTCTTCCTTATGATTTTCTTGATGACATTTCCTTTTCTTTAGCTCACTTTATTGTAAGAATACAGTATATAATATATATAATGTACAAAATATGTGTTAAATATTTATGTTATGGGTAAGGCTTCCAGTCAACAGTAGGCTATTAGTAGTTAAGTTTTGTAGGGAGTGAAAAGTTATACACAGATTGTCAGCTGTGTGGGGGTCAGCACCCCAAACCCCTGCATTGGTCAAGGGTCAACTACATATTATAGAAGAGGTATAATATAGCTGATAATACCAATCGCTATCATCTAGCATGTGCTCTTTGCCAGGCTCGGAGTGCAGCACCAGACACATGTGTCTCCGTAAATTGCTGTCCCTGATGCTGCAGGGCAGTCACCTGGTGCCCGTGTGCACTGACTAAGCTGGGGCTCAGAGAGGCTCTTAAATAGCATGCTCACGACTTGAGAAGTTGGAAGGCTTTTCCACTGAGTAGAAAAATAACATTGGGCAAGTCACCTGACGTGTCGTGGCCTCAGTTTCCTCATTCATAAGATGGGTTCTGCTGACCAGGTGAGTTTGGTTATGCAGAAGTGACTGGGAACCAGAAAGGCTGAAGAAGGACCAGCTGGTGTGGGGGCCTTCCCGTGAAGATGGGCCGACACTGGGGTGGCCCGCCTACCTGGAGGGCGAGGCTAGGACCGAGTCCATAAGTAAAAGGGACATCTTTCCACACTGCCCCATCTTTCCTCCTGCAGGACAGGCTCTCTCTGGGTCAGTAGGTGGACAGGCATTCATCTGGCCAACCCCACCCTTGGGGGAGGAAGGGGGGAGTCACAAGTCCAGATCTGGCCCTCCAAGTGACCCCAGAAGACGAGAGGAAGCCTTCTCGTAAGTTTAAATAAAGAGGGGCTACAAAGCCCCCACCCCAGAGGGACTGCTCTTTCCTTTTGGCAAGAAGAGGGCCAGATGGCCACCTTCCTTTTGAGATGTCAATGGTGACCTCCTGACTCAACAAACAGCAAGTGCATCTTAATCAGAGAGTGCCCTTCCTGTCCGCCAGAAAAGGCGATTGCACCGACCCGCCCCTCAAGGAAACAAGACCTTCTTAATCACAGGCTGCCTCAAGGGACTGGAAGGGGGACCACAGGCCCCGGGGGCTGACCCCTCCGCCAGCAGCGACTGTTCCCCCCACACACACTGCCTGCCTGACTGGTGCCGGCCCAGCTCAGCTGCCCAGCCAAGCCTAGGCTGGGGGGGAGGCGCCTCTGAATTTCCAATTCTGGGAATAATAACTCACATTACTTCGATCCCATCTGCACCCAGTGAAGACAGAGCAGGGAAAGGAGCATAACACACAAAGTTCCCACAGTCAACATCTGTCTGAGTGCAAACAATGGACCATTATCTTGTAAAGAATTCTGACTGAGCTGCAGCAGCGCTTCCTCCTGAAGCTGGAGGTTGGGGAGCAGGCGGAGGGTGCTGCCGGGAAGCCGGCCTGGGCCACCAGGTTCTGCTCTCAGGCCTCTCCCCCGGCCCAGCCACTCAACCTCCTCACCCAGGCGGTGAGCACCCTGGCGCTGCCCACACAAGCAGGCCCTCCGAGCAGCACCTCCAAACCCCGGGCGGCTTCCGGAAGGTTCCTCCCTGCCTCCATCCTCTCCTTTCCGCTGGCTTTTCTCTTCTTCCTCTTTCTCACTCTATTTCCCACTCTCCTCACTCCTCCAGAGGCCACCTTTACCACGTTTCTTTTACTCTGTTCATACTGATTTTCTCTCCCCTTACTGTCTCCTTTCCTGCCCTTTTATCTTCCCAGGTCTCCAGTTTCCCTTTTTCACGCCTTTTCCCTACTCTCCTCTTTGACCTCACCTCCTCCTCTCTCCTTTCTCTCTCCATCCGCATCTCTGTCTCCCTCTCTTCACCCCTCTCTCATTGTCTGGTCTTTTCTGCTCTTGGTCCCACTGTGGCGCTCTCTCTCCTCCCTTCCTCCCATCCCAGGCCCCTGGGGCTTGCCCACCCCTCCAGACTGTCCCTGGGACAGGTGGCTGGAGAACGTCCAGTCTGGGGATTCCGAGGCCTACAGGGCCCACCTGCTCCCCGGCTCTCTCAGGCTGTCAGGCCTGGGCAAGGCCGACTGGGAGCACTGTGACCACAGGGAAGCCCCTCTCTTCCCACCACCGGGTAGCCCCTCACGCCCCACCCCAAATCCAAAGACCCTCTCCCTCCCATGTGTTCCAGGATGCTGTGGTCAGCCTGCCTCTGCACTCAGGCATCTCCTGTAGAAAAACCCAGTGTCATGAAACAGAGCTGGGGCTTCACAAAACCACCCAACATTAGGGAAATCCAGGTGCTTGCCTGTTCAAAGGAGAGAGGATAACTCACTTTGTGAGGGCATGTATCCCAAAGCCCTCAAGAAAATTCCCCTGTGACTTAAAATTAATTGCCTGAGTGTGATTTTGAGACAGCACTTCCAAAGTTTCCATGTAAAGCAAAAAGCCATGGTACAAGAATCCTATTCCTACCAGTTGACCACTAGAAAATTTTTAAAAATCTCCTAATTGTCAATCCTTTGCAGCATTAGAAAACAGGACAAAGAGCTCAGTTGGAGTGAACAGGGGTGATGTCTGCACATCCCAGGAATGGGATCACTGAGACATAGCACAGCTTCCTCTGTGGAGGTGTTCACGCTGAGGATGGAAAAGAATCCCAGTGAGGCTGTCTAGACAAAGGCCTTCATGTGGTGAGTACAGGTTGGCAAGGATGAGGGGCTCCCAGCTTTGCAGTAATCTACCCAGATTCTCCACCCACTTAGCAAGGTCTTAGGGGGTATGAGTCCTCATGGGAGCCCTGCCTGAGACCTGCACGGCAGCAGAAATCCTAAAATAACTAAAATGTGGGTGACTTGCCAACTTCCAACTTATTCATATTCATTTTATTGTCTTGAGGATGTACAAGGGTACACAAGTGTATCCTTGGATGGATGAAAAACTAGAGGCAATCAAGTTACACTCAATCAAAAGCAAAGAGCCAAGGACTTGAGGGGCTCAAAGTTGGAGATAGTACACACTGCCCCAAACTAGGGGGGCTTGCTAGCCAACTGCTTGCCACTTTGAGTGGCCAAAGGAACTCTGAGGATGGGAGAGTGGAAAGGTCACAGGTATGGAGGAGGATGCGACCTGTTCCTTGTGCCCCATGCATGGAGTACGGCATGACCCCTCATGTCTCCATACCTCCTTCCTCTCCCTCTAAGTGTTACTGGGTTGGAGTGTTGGGTGGGAGTGGGGGGCTCCCAAGAGGGCCTACATACTTTCCAAAGAGGGACACAATAGATTATAAAATTGATATCTGTAAAGCACTTGAGGAAACCTTAATCATCATGAAAAATACTATCTTCTCAAGCTCGGTTGTGAATACAAGAGGTTGGAAAATGGCAAAGAAAAAAAGTCAAATAATCAGGTTTTTCTTGCACTACTATGAACCCAAAGATTCAGCTTTATTGACTCCCTCTTTTAAAAAAAATATTTTGATTGACTTCCAGAATTAAAAGAGAAATGCCTTGATGCTCTTCTTATGAGTTAATAAAAATGTCTTGATGATGAAGCAAGTATTCACATGCCCCGTGCCCAAACTGAAACCCCACATGTTCATGTGCTTGTGGAAAGACCAGTTGGGCACCCACATCTGGGGCCCTGCAGGAGTGAGTGCTCATGAGGACTCGAGGACTGACCAGGTCCTAGAGGGTCACCTGAAAAGTAAAAGCTACAAGGGATCCTGAAAGCCATAGAATTTGAGACACAAGAGGGTACTGAGGGGACTTGTCCAAGCTCCTTGGAGCTCAAGTGCTATAGACACTGCCCTCCATCCAGCCTCCAGGAAGCCTGGTCCTAAGCTGAGTGCACGTCTCAATATTTAAAATCTGCAGTTCCCTTCCCACAAGGCATCTTGGAGTGTGTATCTGCCCTCATCCTGGGCTCTGGAAGATTGGTGGCCCTCTGCAGTGCACCGGGGTGTAAAAACCTTCAGGTCAAGGGGTTCCCACTTGTGGTGGATGCTGTCAGTGCCCCACCCCTTCCCCTCTGGTTCCCTGGGACGCAATGGCCTCTTGTTTCTCTCTGACCATGAGAAGACTGCTTGGCTGTTGGGTGAGCTGCAGTGACCCTCAACTACTGACTGAGAGCTGCAGAGCTTCTTCAGCCCTCAGGGGTGATTCTGAGATGAACTTCACATAGTGTCCTAGAGGACCCCCAGGGGACAAAGCCCAGTCCCTGAGCAGTGGCAACCCTGTTGTTAGGCCCCTCACCCATGCCTCCCTGGATCGCCTCCCACATAAATGACCTGCACCCAGGTCCTTATCTCAGGTCTGCTCTTGGGAGACCCCAACTAAGTGAGCAATGGGCTCCTAGAAGACTGAGAAGATAGATGGACTCTCCTTGACAAGAAAGAACCCCACATTCTGTGAACCCCTGATTCAACACCAAGGCCTCTGCACCCCAGTAGACACCAGCCTCCATCCCGGCCCCAGGTGCAGGGACACCTTGGATGGCTCGTCCTTGTGTTTGCCCTAGCACTCCCCCCAAGACGTACAAAATACTTGAGTCAAAAGAGAAAAGCGACTTGTCCATCATATAAAAAGAGCAATAATTTGGTAAATTAATTGCAAATTTTCTTTCCCCGCTTGGTTGCCTTTCTCCTTTTATGTGGATAATTGAGAGCATATTATATTAATTTGACGACAACAACAGAAGTTCAAAAAGAAAACTTAACCTTGTGAGCAGTGGGTTACCATTAGATGGGTGTGTCTGAACAACTCCACAAAGAGCATGAAAGACAAACTCCTCATAAGCCAGCCGATCTCCGGGTGCACAAATGGAGATTTTTGCTAACGAAATAGCTGTGCAGAGTTCCCCAACTTTAACCTCGAAAATGCACGCTGTTTGCTCAAGAAGCAGAATCTGCTCAATCAGAGGCAACACTGCCCACGTGCGGCTGCATATTTAGGGACGTAGTTTAATCATCGTGATGTGTCTTTGAGAAAAAGTGACTATAGGTGGGCAGTAATCGTCTCCCAAAGTTGAAATTCTTTTTCCCCGCACCAGAGCCTTTGAATTTCATCAAAGAAAACACATTTCGCAGCACGAATAATTGAAGACGTGGACTTGAAGACCGGGTTTCACCATGAGCTGCACAGCGCCTTCTCCTCCCTCAGCCTGTCCCATCTCACGGCACAGTTACCTCCTTGAAGCTCCACTCTCCTCTACAAAGGGGGCCTCTTTCCACCTCAGACCAGTGGGCCATCGCTGCTTAGAAGGGTTTAGGCCGTAGGGCCAAGGGCAGAGTAAATAGGAGATGCTTGGGGCTGCCCCAAATCTGAGTCCCAACAGGTCGGGCTTGTTATAATGCCATGTGGGGATTGGCGGGGGTGGGGTGGCAGGCTTCCAGAAACAGGACAGCCGGCCCCCACGTTGAGCTGTGAATGAGGTCAGCTCACCCCAGAGGCCTGGATGCACCCAGCTCCCTCACAGCCACAGACAGGATGTTCCCAAGAACACTCAACTGGTGAGAAGGGAGTTCTTCCCCAGAGGCAGCAGGAATGAGGGGAATGAGGGGGAGGTGGGTGGGAATGGGGAGAGCAGGGCGAGGGAGGGTCATGCAATGAGAGCGGAGAGGAGGCTCATAAAAAACAGGAGAAGAGAATCCACAAAGGTCTCCTCTAAGCTTGAGAAGTCCCCCGGGGGGCAACCCAGGAAATACCCCCTGCTTTTGAAGTGGAAATGCATGGAGACCCCCTTAGGGGGATTGGGCCCTTGTGGAGGGAACAGGGAACACAGACGCCTGAATAAGGGGCTCGAGGGAGCCTTCCTGCCATCCGGGTGAGAAGCCAGGGTGACCTGTTCCCTGCAGCGGTTCTGCCTCTGTTGCCAAGGCCCGGCCACTCATGCTGCACTGGACCCCCAGCCCCATTCCTGCCGGACTGGCAAGGCCAGTGCTGTGGTGTCAGCAAGGATTCGCGTGGCTGGAAATGAAGAACAGAGCCAGGGGCAATGTGTTCAACCCTGAGCCCTTCAACAGAGCCCTCTGGTCCTGGCCACATCTCCAGGCTGGAGGCATGGGTCTGGGGGGTGCAGAGGGTGCCCCTTGCCTTCACAGAGTTGGATGGTGGTGACCCCTCCTTGGGAGCCGCGAATGTGGCATCTAAAACCCAACGTGGCTTCAGGCCCTGAAGGAGGGAGCACACAGCACCCCTCACAGAGGCTTGGTGTGCATGGGGAAGTGATGCAGGCCTCGGGGGCCAGCAGGAGGCGGGGACCCAGGAAAGGGCAGAGATGAATTCTCGTCCCTAGGGCAGTTCCCCAGACTCGGGGGTCATTGGAAACAAAGACGAAATTCCACCGGAGTCTCTCTTTTGGTTCAGGCTGTGCCTACACCCTGCTGGTGAAAGCTAGCTCAGGTCGATGTGGCCATGGACCAAGACCTGGTGGCTGGGGTCACTTCGCTTTACCTTGGCTGGGCATTTGGGGGTCCATCACGTTTTCCATAAGAACCCACAGCCCGTGTTCTCAGCTTCACGTAAACAGAATCATATTCTCAGACTCCAAACCTCTCACTTGTCACCTCTTACCCCAAATAAGAGACAATCTAATCCTGTACTATATGGTTTTTGGGGTTGGGATCACATGAACAGCTTTCATGAGAAATACTGGAGGGAATGCTTCCAGCAGTCAAGGTGATACGGTTGTCCTGCTGCTAAGGCCAGGCTTGTTCAAATGGACAGTTCTGGGCTTCCAGCCCCTTGTACACAGGACACTTTGTTTATCTGGAGTGTGGGGACCAAGCTTGGGGCTTGGGATTCTGTCAAACGATGATGATACCTTTCCCCCCGCCCGGAGCAGTTAGCCAGGGAACTGAGTGAGCATGGAATTTAGAAGTTTACAAAACAGACCCAATCAGAGAAGCTTGAAAACACCGTTGAAGTGGCAGGGGCCTGAAGTCCAGCCCATGGACAAAAAAACTAAGCAATACAAAAGAAAAGTGAAATCCTTCCTTCCTGCACCTTTCCTGCCATGATGGGGTTGAGGGCGGGGCGGACAGAAGCGTGTTACGACAGACCAGGGCACAACCAAAATATCTCAGTGGACAAAAATACTCCACACTCCAACAATTCCAAGTACCTTTCCATGTAAAACTACTCTTCAAAGGATGAAAAGAAAATGTTATGATTTGCTGCAGGAAGGCCGGGCAGATGTAGTCCTTCACACCAGGGATGAGGGACAGCGGCCTGCACAGACCCCCACAGGGCCTGTGAGCCATCGTGCGGTCTAGACACGCACCCGAGAGACACTTGTACAGAGAGATGCGCTCCCTGGACCCGCCACGGTCACCCCACCCAAATCAGGAGGTGCCTTGACATTTGTATGTTTAGGAATTGTAACTCCTGGGTCCACTTAAAGATGGGTGGAAAATGCAGTTAGGTGACCCAGAAAACAAACCATGGGACAGCATCACTAGTTTCCCTGAATGTCCTGTTGAGGCTCCCGACAGAGGGATGTCAAAGGGTGGAGGGTGTTGTGGAGTGAATTAACATAATGACTCAAAACTGCACTAATGTTTCACAGCTTTTTTTTATTAGCAATACCAAGATAAGTTATTGAAGCATTTTTAGTATTGTTTTACATTCCATTCATAAATGACCTAACTTGTAACTCAGCATACAGCACACTTAAAGATATAGTTTGACACTTATTCAGAAAGCTACAATTATTATAACTTACATGCCTTCGTTACCAGGAACACCTTCATATATCTTCTAATTACTTCAACAATACTCTATTCCAAAGCACACGATAACCTGGTACAAGTTTACACATTTTGCTTCAATCACCATTTTTAAGGAGTGGATATCAAGGTGCTATTCACTGGAATTTTACTGTCATCTGTTCCTGGTTAACATGACGACCTGACACAATATTAAACTAGCAATATTACTGCTTAAATACTATGGAGAAAGATAATTACTGCACTTTTCTGTATTCTTCTAAAGTGTTACAAAATACAGGACAATCAGACACAAGCAGTAATGCCAACGAGACCATCGCAGGGCCCGCCTCTAGAAGCTGTGCTGAGCAGGCCCCCCATCAGGGTTTCCACAGGTGAAGGGACCTCGAATCCACCAGCGTGTGTCATGCAGAATTCATGACTCGGAGGGAATTTTCTCTCCCGTTCAAGTTACTAAGCCTTCACCATCCTCCGCTAATAGTGGAACATATGGGGCAGTATTTTTAGCCTCCCTGATTCTTTGCTATATATACCGTAGGTTGGTGTGCCATGTGTATACACATACCTATGCCAATAGTAATTATTTATTCAACACACATATGTGTATACATTCTTCTCTTGACTTTACACGATTAACAAGCTGCAGATAGCCACCGAGGAGCACGAACAGACAAGGGCAAGTCCAGCTAGACCGACTAGAACAGGGGGTGTCACTTACCTGCAAGAAAATGTGCAGATTCATTAAACAATCCAGAAACCACGTGGGCTAGAGGCATTTGAAAGCAAGGGCAGGGCCACATTCCCTAATTGTTTAATGGGATAATGACAATAAAGCAATATTTATAAAATTTGGTCCTTCTGTCTCTGGCTAAAGCAAGAAGAGCCCATGTGATTAGAGCAGGTTGGCAATTAGATGTAGAGGTGTTGTTGATCAGTGCTAAGTAATAGGAGAAAATTACTACTTATTTGAAACCTGGGCTTGGCACGTAGCATCTGAAAATAAAAAACAAAGAACCTGATTCCTTCAGCAGTTAAGATGTGGTCCGTGGCACATGTGGCAGCTAGATGGCTGCCCGTGCCAACCACCACTTTGATTCAGTAGCCTAAGAAGGTAGACCCCAGAACTTAAGCCCAAGAGTACCCACACACAGCTCAAGACAGCCATGGGGTCCTAATGTGCTCCTATTGCATATGGCAGTGGCTGGGCCTGCCTGGAAAGTTTTCATTTCCCCAGGGATGTGGGTGTCCGTTCTGACAACACTCTCTTCTCTCAGCATTCTCTTCCTCCCTCCCAATTTGAAGTCATCATTAGGGAGGAGAAACATTGTATATATGTTTTGAACCAAAGAGCTTGGTTGGTCTCTTCTCCCACCTCAGGCTTGATCCTGGGCAGTAGGTATCACGTGATCCAAAGAGAACATGGACACGGCAACCAAAATGAAAGCTACCAGACTTTTCTCCTGCTTTGGAGGCACTGTTGATTCAGACGGTAGCTTTTGGAGCCAAAAATATGCAGCAAAAGGAAAGGAACATAAACAAGGCTAAATGTCACCAGTGTTTGCCGACTTACAGACACCATCCATTTGTTTGTTCTGAAATGACGAGTGGACCATTTGGCAAATACAATGGTATTCACACAACAGTTCTGTCATCCTGCAGTGCAAACGACATCATGTCAGTGGCATTCCCATTTAACTTAAAAAGAGGGAAAAGGGGAGGAGGAGTAGAATGCCGAAAGAGTTTGGAGAGGGCTGCCATCCGAAGAGGATGCCTCTTCGTCAACATGGTGCACAAGGAGAGCCTCTGGATGAGGGCAGGGGAGAGCCTGCCCAGGGTGCTGGTTTCTGTGGGAGACCCCGGGGGACAGCACCTGTGCTTTGTCCCACCAGAGTTAAAGGGAAAGGCTCTGCAGCCAGTTGTGAGGCAGCCAGCCTGGGCAGAGCAGGCAGGAGGGGTGGTGATGTGCATTAATTGAAAGGATCTGCCCTTGGACTTCAGGACAAGCCAAGTGGTCCTCCCTACTGAGGCCTGACATCAGGCCCTGTACACACACTATTACTGGGAGCAGGCTGGACTATGGAAGTCAAAGACCAACCTGTAACTGATAAAATCGGGCAAAGAAAGCGGGTGCAAAAGTTGTGCTTTATCCACAGTCTCTGCAAGCCATCACATAGGAGAATCATCTCATGAAGAAGAGGAAGAGGAGGATGATTGCTCATCGGGCTTTAAATAAAGCATGGCAGCTCTAGAGACAAGACCTTGCAACAGAGATTCCCTGGGCCGCCTAGGCTCACTGCCTTCACACGTGTTGGCTGAGCCTGGGCGCCTGTCCGCTTGGCAAATTTGGATTTTGTGGTTCTCTTCCTGGGCCATTTAACTAATTTAACCTCCTTTCTCCATTAGAACCTGCTGGCTTCAGGGCCACACCTTAGAACTTAAGATCATCCACAAAAATGTACCAACTGTCATAGGCTGTGCACCAGTAGCCCATGCTCCGGTGTCTTCATACACACATATGCAGTGCTCACAGTGTTTTCACATACACCACCACGGCTCCCTTGGAAATCCCTAACGGACCACAGACCTTAGCCATTTATTGGCCAAAGACTGAGGAGGCAGGACTTATTTCCTACTCCAAAGCACTTGCCTTCTAACAGGAGAAGAATTGGGTAGAAACTGAAATGGTGAGACCATGGCAATGAGATGTCAACACAAAATTGCCAGAACTGTCTTCTAAGCTAATGTTCCCACATACCAAGAAATCGCTATCAATGACTTGGCAAGGCAGACCCAAGGAAATAAGATGTGTCTCCATAACCTTGATGGAAAGTAAGATTTGTTCCTGCTCAGTGCTAAAGGGATGACTGCAACCAAAAGACATTTGGGCAGTGACATCATCTCCTTGCGATAGCCTCATGCGATGTTCACCTCTTCCAGAAAATACCAGCTCAACTGAGAACCATTTATCCAAGCTCTTATACATCCATTGCCTCTTTTTATCCTCACACTTCTGTCCATCAAGCTCACCTCAGAGCCAAGAAAGAGCTCCTGTGTCTTCCTCCTCTGCCCGCATTGGCCATGATGGGGGGCAGCCTTTCAGAGCCCTGGAAGTCTCTGATGCATAGGTAGAGATGTGACCTTCCAGAAATAGCTACTCCAGGCCACCTGGGTCTACAAGTCCTCTCTCTCTCTCTGGAAAATCTCTCACATCTCTGGCATTAAATGGCAATAGATGGAACGTCGTAGCTGCTGACCTGGGTCCTGCCTGCATCATCTCACTGGCCAGTGGGGTAGCAGAGGACAGTTTTCACATGTCTTCTCTAGGGTGACCACATCAACACAACCTTCTTTATACTAGAGCGGGGGCCAGCAAACTTGGATCTGTGGGCCGATTCTAGCCCACTGTCTGTGTTAGTAAATGAAGTTTATTGGAACGCAGCCATGCCCATTCGCTTCCTTATCGCTTATTGTCTGCTTTGTGCTGCCCAGCAGAGACCACAGGGCCTGCAAGCCTAAGGGCTCTCTGGCCTTCTAAGAAAACAGTTGCCCACCCCTGAATGTTTTCAGACTGCCTATGCTGAGAAATCAACAAGGTTTCTGGAGGACAGAGTCACATTTTAAAAGAGTTCAGCTTTGTTATCCTGGTTCATTTCATCACACATTTTAGAACACATGAGGTACAGAGGTTTAAATGGACCCCATCTTTTTTTTCAGGAAGGGAGTCCTAATTTTCTCGTTGCTATGAGAGAATCCAGTGTCGCAGGCATAATTTGGGTCAGGGAAGCCAGTTTCCCCCCAATTGGGAATACTGGGACTATGGCTGGTAATGACCCTGCCTTCTCACTGGCTTCCTCCCCGGTCTGGTGGGTCACTTGGTCTGGCAGACACGACACAAGGGCCTCATGCCCACAATAGACAAGCTGATAGATTCTCCTCACTCAGCCGGGCTTCCCTGAGTGGCGGTAACTCCAGAGCAGAGCTTCGAAGAGTAAGGGGGTTGCACTCTTCTCACTCATGTTCCCTTAATTTGATTTTAGTTCTTCCCCATCAACCCTACCCCTGGGCTCACCAAAGAACACAGAGCAAACTCTGCTTGCAAGACTCAATACACGATGGCTCCCAGACATCTGTCTCAGGTTCAAAAGCAAAAGTAAGGGTTGCTTTCTAAATCCACAAACTCCGGAGTGAAGCAAGCTCTGTACCTGGGCCATGCAGCCAGCCCCCCAGGTGCTGTGCAGCCCAGCCTCTGTGCTGACTAGGGCCCACCAGAGCACTCTCAGATCTCCGAGCTACTGGCTGTCCCAATAGTTTGTCAGATTTCTCAGGCTGGACAAAGGGGCTGCCTGCCTTGTCTTGTCAGTGGATGTGACGCTGCCCTGGTCTGCCCTTGCCCCCCTTATTAAATACTCACGTGGATCTTGTCCCATTACAAAACCAAGGTCAAACGCATTCCCAAAAAACCTGAGGGCACATCCGAGTTCTCCAATGGCCGGGAGTACCCTTGTACATTATGCTCTTCAACAGAATAAAGAAAGGTAGGGCCATGCCTGGAGTCTAGAAACCACCTCACGAAATGGGGACTTTGATTGGAGCAGGATTTCTTATAACAAGATCAGGCCCAGAGTGGGAACTGACTCACTCTAGAAGCAACAGTGCATGTCCTTCAGCTTAATCCAAGATGGCTCAATCTCCTCCTCGGGATCATCTGTAGCGTGCCTCTGATCTTTTGAAAATTCATGCTCAAGCTCTCAACGTTGGCACATGCTACATACCTCCCCTACCCGGCTGGCTGGGTTGCCTAGCAGTGGGCAGTGCATATTGTCCAGGACCCCAGGTCCATGACACCAAGGAATGAAAGACCAGAGTTTTAAAAGTCAGAAAGCAGGCATGCAGAATTAAGGAAGCATCCAGAAGTAGAGCCTATAGCATGAAGATCACCCACAGACTTAGGGTTAGAAGCCACCTTCTCCACTCACCAGCATGTGTCAGCAGAGCCACTGAGCTCTAGTGGGGGGGGTCGGGGGGGGGGGGTCTATGTGATTTGAACAACATCTTTACTGATGCTTCTTCTAACACTTCTACACCCATGAGAATAGAAACAGACAGACATTAGCTCCTCCCACAAGCCTGTTTCTAAGGGCGTCAAAGTGGGGATTTGGGTTTACTAACCAGATAAAATCAGACCCCAAACTCTCTTAAGTTGAGAACTATCAGAATAATTCTTTGGTTAGGCAAAGCCCAGCTTCTTGAGGAAACCAGCTATTAAGCTGGTGGGCCAGTTTGGAAATCCATATCTACTCTGAGTGGAGCAGAGAGGAGGGAATAAACATTAGGAATATTTGATTCCTTGTGCCAATATCATTTCCACCCTGGCAAAGTCAAGCCAATGGGAGTTTGAAGTTTTCAACTATCGTTTGTGCTTTTTGCAATGCTAGAAAGGCAGTAAACTAGGCAGTAAGAAAAAATGTCCTCAAATGCCCCCTTTGTAGCTCAGTGGGTTTAAGTTTTCCTCACAGATATCAACTCTTAGGAAGGATGAATATGCCTGGCCCTCCTGGGTCAGAGCAGCCAGTAAGAAAACAAGAAGAGGATTTTGATTATGGTGGGCCAGGTATGGGAAGGGGGAATGAGAACTGGACAGAGTCAGGCCATCCTGGAGGCGAAAGGACAGGGCTTCCACCCCAACCAAGCAAACACAAAGGCCAGAGAAGGGCCTTCCTTGCCTGCTCCCAAGCTAAAGCAAGAGGGAGGATGCAGAAGAAATTAGGATAAATGAAATGCAGAACTTGTGTGCTCTAAAAATAGGCATTTTTTGGCCGGAGTTAGTTTTGGCATCTCACCATGAGTTCAAGGTGGAGCAGTGAGACCTGGACCGTCCGCTGGGAAGCGACCAGGTGCCTTGGAGCCTGGCTGGCCTGAGGGTCTTCACTCCCCTTTTGGGAGAGAGGCCACGACTTACATCTCAGGCTCTTTTGCCCAATGGCTGAAAGGTTGACTAAGCAAGTTTTTTTGCACATACCCTGGAAATGTCAGGGAAGTGTGGTGAGCTGCTATCCTGGGAGGGGGTAAAAGGGCCTAAGAGCTGCAGCTCAGAGGAAAGGGCTTCCTGGTGCTGCCTTCCCCTCCACCCTCGCCTGGTGCAAAAGGACACAAGTGGGCACGCTTCCTCAAAGGCGGGCAGCCTTCCTTCGGCATTGATAGGACGATGGGAAAATTAATAGGGGTAATATGAGCTCATTTCAATAATAATGAGCTTATAAACATGCCAGGTTTTGATCTTTTCTGATGCATGGATTCCTGGCAGGAACTATGGGTCCTACGTAGGTATTTGAAAGAACTGAAAATAGACTTAAAAAAAAAACCCCAAACAACAATAAAAAAGAAAGCACTCCAATCACAAACTTAAAAACAACAATAAAAAAAAAAGATCAAAAAAAAAATTGGACTGACATAAAACTCTTTTCTCTTTCTTTTAAATATTGTTTTTAACAGCTTCAAAAGTAATGAATTGTATGTGGCTAAAAATAGATCTGGGGGTGCTGGTTAATGGGGCCTTATGAATCATTCAGCATAAGGAATTGTCAATATTTTTTTGAGCTGTCAGAAATCCATTTAGTGATTTCTGACAATTCAAAAAATATTTCTGACTGCTTGATCAAGTTCTTAGTGAATTAGGGAAGGAGAGGGAAAAAGAAATACATCAATTTAAATTATGAACTGAGTCCCACTCAGCTTGCTGAATCCCACTCTGTGCTAAAAGGAATGTCAGGATTCAGAAGTTAACTACTACTCCCTTCCATCCATTTTCCTTCCTTCTTCTCTCCTTTCCTTCCTTCCTTCTTTCCTTCCTTCCTTCTTTCTTTCCTTTTTTCAACAAGTGAAGTAAAGTCACAGAAATTAATTCATAGATTACAGATGGAAAGGTACCGTGGTCATTTGTCTCTAGTGAGGATATTTGGGGCTGGGAATAATATCCTGAGCTTCGATTCGGAGAAAGGCTTTCGAATAAGAATATCTGGGTGACAAGAGAATGACTTTGATCCTCCCTGCCCACGCCGACATTGATTTGATGCAGTTCTAGGCTTCAAATCTAGCATTACTTTTTAAGATCTGGAATTACTTTGGAGTAACCATATTCTTTAAGGAGGTAAAGAAGTGCCAGTTTGCTAACAAGATCAGGCAGGCATAAATCCAAGACACACAGGGTCACAATACTGCTAACCAGGGACTTCATAATGTACATTCTTGTTCGAACAACAGGTGAAGAAACAGACAGACAGAAGGCGATAATAGAAGGCCAAAGTCACAGTAACTGCCATTTGGTATGTCTGAAGATGAATCACAAACACCCCAAACCATCTCCCTGTTTGGAGAGGGTCATTTTATTTCTGCATTGTGGTTAGTGTGATATGATTTTAGTATCCTCAAGTCATTATAAAGAAAAGTTTCAGAAAGCAGATTTGGCTTAGCAAAGCAGTAAGGGATTGTCTTTAGGCATCTTATGCATAAGTTGAAAAGACTGAAAAGTTTGCAAGTTACCATGTCTCTTTCTCTTTTTGTTTTTTGAAATTTTTCCTTTCCCCCTCAAGTTATGGGTTAAAAACAGGAGTAGTGCACACTGTGAGACCCCGCCCCCTTTTCCATGCCTTCCGTACAGGCATTTCAGATCACAATGATGCAAACTGAAACACAAAAGTACGAGGTCCAACACTTCTAAATGAAGTTGACTCTCATGATTGTCTATATTGCATATACAGCATAGTCGGGGTATTTTTTATGTGTAGTTCAAAATCTGCTCATGGATAAGTCTACCCCATTTTTTAAAAATGCACAAATCAGCACTGATGTTTTGGGAAATGAACTAAAGGAAGAGGATTCTAAAACTTACCACACAAGTCTGGCCTCTTGATACATCCAGAATTTGCTGTGCTACTTGCAAGTCCGTTAAAGGCTGCTAAGCCATCGGCGCTGTAGGCCCTGAGGACCGACAGCACATTCATCGGCTTCTCCAGGCCCTGGGGCCCCCGCTCTGGCTTGGGCAGGCTCGCCACGGGGTCCTGGGCTGGAAGAAGGCCCGGGCTGTGCCACTGCTTCTCCGATGCCTGGGGTAGAGTGGAGACCAGTCCCTGGATGGGCTGTGGGGCGCCTGCAGGCAGCAGGCCATCCCCACCGTCGCTGCCCCCGTCCTTGCTCAGGGCAGGCGGCTTGCTCATCACCTCCGGCTCCGTGTCGATATCCTCTTCCTCGTTGTTTTCTCCTTTGGAGGAGTCCATGTCCTCTGAGGAGGCGATGTCCGAGAAGTCATCAGTAGTGTTCTTATTTGTGGTTTCAGGGATCAGGATCGCGGCATCATCTTCCAAGTGGGCCTTCCCGTCGGGCTCCCTGTTGAGGCAGGCACTGGAGGCCCCCGAGCCCAGCAGACCTGGGTAAACACCGAACTGCTTGTAGAAGTCTGACGGGAAGTTACAGAACGTGGGGTCCACGTGGCTGGGCCATGGGCCACCCTTCTGCTCCCCCAGAGTCTCTTTGACCTGTCCTTGGGCCATCTTTTCAGAAGCCGAGTCTAGAGGCCCCATCATGTTGGAAAGCGCCATCTCTTTGCTTGATTGTACCGAGGACAACAGGGCCACTTTACTGGCCTCCCGGGCTTGGTCTTTGCAATTGACCGTCACCCCGATGGCGCTATCTTTGCGTTTCGATTTGCCCAGGTGGTTGGCCTGGAGATGAAGGGCCATCAGCTCCATAGAGGACGTTGTGAAAGCACAAAACAAGCAGCCATGCCACGCGATGCTGTCTTGTACAGTCACCGAGGAGCCTGGGAGGGAGGCGGCGTCCGGCCGCACGGACAAGTCCAGGGGCTCGTACTGAGACTTCTCAGACTTCCTGGCGGCCGCCTTGCCGCCCACCTTCTCCTCGCCGCCGTCTGCCCCGTGGACCTTCATGGAAGGAGGGTCAGATAGGGCTTTGTCCTTCATGTCCTTCTCCTTCTTCAAGGAGCTTAGGACAAAGCTGTCCATGAACGCTTGCAAGGACCCTTGGAAATTCACACCGTTGTTCACGATACTTTGATAAGCTCTCCCGATTTCGGAGAAGTGGGTGCTTTTGGAAGGAAGGTCGGTACCTTTCAGAGTGTCTGAAGGAGCCTCAGAAGACAAGCCAGTGGCCTGCCCTGAGTGATCTCCAGATGAGAACACCCCTGATGTCCACTGCTGAGACGCAGGGCCACCTCTGAAGTCGATTCCGGGGAGACCCTTAAAGGCGCCCCTCAGGATGTCTGGCCTGATAAACAAAGCAGCTTTGCTGGACAGCTCGTCCCTGTGGTCTTGGTTCAGGGGCTGCCCAGACAGTGGCCCGGCTCCGTTCTGCCGCTCCCGGTGGTGCCTCTCTAGGTGGTATTTTAAGGAGGCTGATTGGGTGCCGGCATAATCACAGTGGGGACATTTGTAGGGTTTCTCACCTGCAAGATTTTGGTATAAGGAGAAAAAAAAAAGTGTTAATCTCATTTTGGTGTGCTGAACAAGGCTAGAAGGATCAACATTTGTTCTTGGAAACAAAGCAGCTCAAACTAATAATTAGTCAGAGAACAACTGTTTTTTAATAGAAGAATAATTCGTACTCTTAAGCTTTTTTAATGATTTTGTACCATTTGGGACTATTCAGGAATGACATACTATCTACACACAATTAGCTATCTTTTTCTTTATCTAACATGTGAAAACGGCTGTAGATTTAAAAGCTATGATTATGAAAATTAAGCATAATAATTTCAACCACAGTGATCATTAAAAGTAGAAGTTTAAAAAGACAAAGTATGTAACAAATGGGTGGTTGCAATATTTTGTGTATACAATAGCTCTAAAATTTGTTTAAATTATACACATGGAAACCATTTTTAAACCTAAAAATTTTATGGCACTGTTACGCAAGACTGAAATGAATGATTTAAGTCTTGCTCTGCAGTAAATCATGGATATAATTAGCAAATGGCATACTGCACAAGTAATTTATCATTATTTGGAGGGCACCATTCCAGACGGGCTCAGATATCCGCAGACCTACTGCATTGTTTCTAAATAAAGAACTATAAATACCGATTCTATAAAATATTAATACCATTACAGTGCATTATGATTGCAGCATGTAAAGACATATAGTTAAGATAAAAAGCAGTCAATAAAACTTAAAAGAAAATGAGTAATAAAAAGGCACAAAATATATTTAGTTTCTGTATTTGAAATTAACATTATCTACTGGTCTTTGTAGTGCCTTAAATTTGTACTAATGGCAAACCTAATGCTCTGGTAGTAAAATGTGTAATTTACCTATAATAAGCACTTTCTAGAGAATAAAAATAGCTTTAAAGACTGTTTTAAAACATATAAGATCATTTTCATGAATTAAATATTTATTTAAATCCAACACACAACTTCTATTGTTCTTTCCACTATGGGAAAGATACCATAGCATACAACTTAGACCTGCCTACGTTGTAGGAGAGAAGAAAAGGGGAGGGTAAACAAATGCGGATTTAAATATATTCCAAGAATTTGTTCGCAATCCAGGGTCTTCTCTGGACTTTGGAATCGAAAAGCTCTCTGGAAGGAATGGGACTGTTAGAGTTCCCATGAGCTTGTTCACAACAACTCCCTGTCAATACCCACAATTAATTCTCCAAGGAAATTCAAGCATCCCCCACCGCTTCCTCTATTCTATTGTAAAACACACTGATCGAAAAGCAACAGCAAGTCATGGGTGAATGGTGTATTCTGGAGACATTTTACTGTGTCTAGTCTCAGCTGACGCCGTGACTCCCAGTTCTCCAGGCATAGGCCATTTGGGGGTAAGACACTTGTTGGGGGTGGGGTGGGGGGGATGCGTGCATTTTGTAAATAAGAGGACCGCCAGCCCAGGTTCTGAGCAGAGGACTCCAGGTCACCTCCAGACTGTGTGCTCCAGCCTGGGAGAAGCTATGCCTGCCTCATCAAATGGTGGCTATGTGCTCCTCTTTCCCTCCTATGAGCAGCTGAAGGTTTCCTCTGGACACATCAGATTCCCAGCTGGGAATCTCTTTCTCTGAATGCAAAGGTCACGTTGTCTCTAGACCAATGACATGGATCTAGAGGAAGACTCACTCCCCTTTGATGTAAAGGTACAAATGGCTTCAGGCATTTCCCACTTTTTGAAGTCAATCCCCGTGTTAGGCTTGGATTCACTTCAGCCACTGCTATTTGGACATCTCACTGGAGACTAGGGAACCCTCAGTGGGATGGGCACTGTGGACAGGGTACTTCTGGGCTGACCTAGAAGTCCAGTGCCAGTTGGAGAAGAGGCAGCCCCTGAAGCTGAGAGGGTGTCTGTGGGACTTGTGGTAGGAGAGCCTGATGAGGAACTCAAGATCCTGGCCCACGGGTTGATGTAAACCCGGGGGAGGGCCCTGCAGTGAGAGTTGGCAGAGGTGCCTACAGGTACTGGATGAGACTCGGATTGCATTTCAAAAGTGCACCTGGAAACGATTAAGTGCATCTGGCAAAAGGTTTGTAGGGCATGCATGGGCATCCATCAGCAGGAGCTGCAGAGAGAAAATGTAGACCTTCCCTCCAGGCCTGGGTGGAGTGGGGACTGCCTTTCTTGGCTGACTGCAGGGATGCTCGGAAGATGTGCGTAGATTTCCAAGGGACACACACTTGAAATGCTCACTGGAGCAGTGGTTGTCAGACTGTACTGAGCATTGAATCCCCAGGAGAGTATAAAACACCAGTTCTGGGACCTAAGGCAGAGCAGTTCTGATTCCCCGGGTCTGGGGTGGGTCCAGAAGTGGGCGCTTCTAGTAAGTGCCCCTGATGATTCTGATGCTAAAACTGTAAACATTACATTTTGAAAAACCAAAGTGGAGCAGCTTGGGGAGCTTTCAAAAGCGCTAATACCTGGTCCCACTTCCACCTGCAGAAATTCTGAGTTCCCGGGACAGACTGGGCTCTGGGGTCTTTCAAAGGCCCCCACGTGACCCTCTGTGGTGCCTGGGTGGGGAACCACTACATAGGGCCTCCCTAGGAAGTACTCTTTTAGGTCGATACTGTGGAACAGTGTAGCAGGGAAGCTAGTCTGGACCTCTGGACCCCAGGAGGCATTTGGAGAGTCTGGACTGGGGACAGAGAACCTGTGTTATTTTTGCTCCACTGGGCATTCCTATCTTGGGACCTTTGCTTCCCCGACCTATAATGTGGCAAGTCGGAGCACATGTTCTCTATGGCATCATGTCAACTCTAAAAGTCATGTCAAGGGCTAAACAAAGTCTCCTGAATGATGCCAGAGGCATACCTGTCCATACATGTATGTACCCGCACACCCGGAAACACACGGATTCATTCACACAGTCTCGATTGAATGAGCAACCCCTACCCCCCAAGTACTGTTCTTGGTGCTGGGAATTGAGTGAAGAACCGAAGAGACAAGGCCCCTGCTCTCACGACTTTGAGAGGAGACATATCATAGGATCATTAAAGAAAGAAGCACACACACACATACCACACACACATACACACACACACACCACATCACACACACACACACACCACACATCACATACACATGACACACACACACCACACATCACACACATACACACGCACAACCACACATCACACACACCACACATCACATACACACCACACACCATACACATATACACGCACAACCACACATCACACACACCACACACACACCACACATCACACACACACCCCACACACACACCACACATCACATACACACACACACATACACACCACACATCACACGCACACCACACACACACACCACACATCACACACACACACATCATACACACACACACAATACATCACACACACCACACACCACACACACACCACACATCACATACACACCACACACACACCACACACATACACACACCACACATCACACACTCACCACACACACACACCACACATCACACACATACACACGCACAACCACACATCACACACACACCCCACACATCGCACACATACACACACCACACATCACATACTCACCACACACACACACCACACATCACACACATACACACGCACAACCACACATCACACACACACCACACATCACACACATACACACGCACAACCACACATCACACACATACACACGCACAACCACACATCACACACACCACACATCACATACATACCACACACACACACTACACATCACATACACACCACACATACACACCACACACCACATACACACAAACACCACACATCACACACACACACCACACACACACATCACACACATATACACGCACAACCACACATCACACACACACCTCACACACATATACACGCACAACCACACATCACACACACCACACATCACATACACACCACACACACACACACATACACACCACATCACATACACCCCATACACACACCACACATCACATACACACACACATACACACCACACATCACACGCACACCACACATCACACACACATCACACACTACACATCATACATACACACACAATACATCACACACACCACACACCACACACCACACATCACATACACACCACACACACACCACACACCACATACACACACACACACACCCACCACACACATCACATACACACCACACATCACATACACACACACACATACACACCACACATCACACGCACACCACACACACACATCACACACTACACATCATACACACACACACGTCACACACACACACGTCACACACTACACATCATACACACACACACAATACATCACACACACCACACACCACACATCACATACACACCACACACACACCACACATCACATACACACACACACACACCCCCCACACATCACATACACACCACACATCACACAGTGAGGAGAGGATCTCTTCACTTGACCCACTGTTCTTTTAAAGTTCAAAACAGGCCTTGACCACCACTGTTCCAGGGAAAAGAGGCCACATCTGAGAAACAAGAATGGTTCATTCTTAGCATCTGAGCCTCCAAGGATCCAGGCCCTGGTAAATTCGGGGCCACTTAACGAGAGTCCTCAATGATTATTTTGACTGCACAGGCTCTAGAAAGCCTTCCATGCACCGCCCGTGCACACACCCTGGAACAGCCCTCGCAGTGGTTTCTCCACGTGGCTCCACCTCCAAGTTCCTGAGAGGCTTTATTTGGGTGACTGCCCCCTACCACCCAATTCCCCAGATAAATGCTCCAGAGTGAGCTGCATGGGATAAACCCACCCACTTTGGATGTTTCGTTTTAAAAATGAACAAAAACCTGATTTTATTTTCTTTATAACCCCTAAATGATTTGGATAACCACTATTGTCCTCTGCCTTGAAGCCTTTCCTGGGCTTCATCACTATGAAGGGTACAAGGAAATGCTTTTGAGACCACCACTAGCCCCGGCTGGGGTGCGTTTCTGGTGGGCAGAGCCAGGGGTGAGCACATCCCCCTGGGGAAGCCTGGCCACCCAAGGGTCTCGTTTTCACTGGAAACAGTCCAGCTGTTTCCCAAGCAGCCTCCCTGAAGGGCACATTTCAGAGCTCTCAGGAGGCAAACGTCTCACAACAGTGGCCTGGCCTGGGTGGGAAAACCCTGTGAGGACATTCAGCGGGCTCTGAGGTACGGTCAAGGTCTGCTCTTCGGTTTCGTCGACTGACAAATGCCGAGTCCTGTGCTAAGAGCTGCTTCTTGGTCAGCGTCACCCCATCTAGCCCGAGGCTAACCAAGCCCCAGGCTTCTGCCAAGGAGCAGGTGAGTGGGCTGCCCAGCCCGCTCCCACCCGGGCCGGGCTCTGCCTGAGACTTGGAAAGAGGTTCTGTGCGGCCCCGTGGCCCAGACAACCTCAGACCCTGCCAGCAGCTCTGTCCAGTTGAATGACTGCCCACTCAGACCCATAAATGAGTCCAAATCTACTGGGGGGAATCGGACAGACTGCCCGAGGCTTTCCAGGGTGACATGAGCCCTCTGGTCACCTCCACGATGTTTGCATTCAATGTCTTTGCATCTGCCTGTTGCAGGAGCCATACACTCAGATGCTTTCAGAGCTGAGCAGATGACAGGAGTGTGCGAAACAGCGGGGTGGGGACCACCCACCTCTCCTGGAGGGCCACCGCCACCCAATGCCACCAGCAGTGGACACAAGGACCTCTATCTAAGGAAAGCCTTGCTTCCAGATTTCTACATGCAATATCCCAGTTTTAAAATATTGGCACGTACTTAAAAACTTTTTCAAACACAGAGAGGGCCGAAGACCCTATTCTGCAGACCAGGTCTGGCCTATGAAACTTGTGTCTGGGAAAAGGATGACCAGCGCTGAGCCATTCACCTACTGAAGGAAGCCGGGAAGGACAACAGTAGGTTTCTGTGGGGAAACTTCTCACAATATTTTAAAGGAATAAGAAGTGGGCCCAAACAATGCATTTCTAGAAAAGAGAGTTTTGCTAGAAAAGGCGTAATAAATTTAAAAAATCATCAGTTCATCATTCCATGGTCTAATGAAATTATTGGAACCATCTTACATTAAACCAGCTACCCACTGACACATGGCATAAGATGTATATTCAATTTTGGAATATCATTGATAACTTCTCCAAGTCGTTGTATCATAAATTTTAAGAAATATATGACCAAGTGGTTTAATTAGTTCATTGTACCTATTTTTACATGGTCATGTCTTTCATCATTCTGAGCCTCACTTTGCACTTGATATTCAAGGAAACCTCACTGTTCTGGGGAGTTATTCTGGAACTATTCAGAGCAAGGTCCCTATAGCACTTCTCCAAAAATAACAGGGGGATTCATTTTATTCTCGTTGGAAATCCCTTTATCAAGCTTTTAAGAAGGGCTTCATGTTTCTAACTTTCTCGTGTGTGTGTGTGTTAAAACCCCAAAAGTGTTTTCACTTTTAAGTTGGGTAACCTAATATTTTCCCGTATTTGCATCCTCTATTTGATATTTATTTAGTCTTTATACATGTCTTTACTTAGTTAATACCAGGAGAGATAAATATGGTGGTGCCTTTGCAGAGAAGCTTCAGTACATTAATATAAATTGTACACTAATTCCCCCAAAGCATATATATGTTGTAAACCTGAAGACTTTTCACACAGCTGCTTATTGCTAAACAGTGTCTTGTCCAGAAGGGGACAATCTGTGTCTCTAATTGCTGTCACTGAAGCCGAGATTCATTATGTGACTTTCCCATTAAAATGTGAGCATTAATTTGTATAATGAAATATCACCCACTGCAGTGTTCATTAGCCATGCCCTACTGTATACGGTACATTGTTAGCTACCTAGAAACTGTAGTTAATTTCACTAATGGATATTTCCCTACTTAGTGTTTGGTAGGAAATTTATACTGTAACATTACCTCTTAAACTTTTAAGGAAATTTAAATTCAATCAATTATTTTCAACAAAAGTTTGGGATGTCATTAAGGCAGGAAAAGCAAGGATGGGGGACTGTGGAAGAAGGAAATGGGCTTTCAGTTCATCTTAGAAAAACGACAGAATTTTAAATCAAAACAAAAAGAAAAAAAGGAATCGTCTGCTTTAGGGCAAATGGGTCTTTTTGTTTTCTCATCATTATGCAGGTATCTGTCCCCCACTAAGAATAACTCAATGCTCTCCTTTTAGAAAAGGAAATGGGAAGAGCGCCCATTTTAACCAATCCTTTTCTGAACATTTATTCAATGTGCTTTTATAAATGTTGAAGCAGCCTGGTTACCTCACCAGAAGAGGAGATGCAGAAGCATCAAAGGTAAGCTGTGTGTGCATCAGGCTTAAGGCACCTAGGTTAGGCTGGCTGAACTTTCATTTCCACCCACATCCGCAGACCAGTCGCTGCTTGGTTGAAAGGCAGTTTCCAAAAAGGCATCAGGAGTTTATCATCTCCACTATGCCAGCGTCTAATTCCACCCCACTTTCCAGGCCAGGGGTCAGGGAGCCTCCACCAGCCACAGTGGCCGTTTCCTTGCCTCACCGCCTCCCTAAGCTCATTGGGCTGGTGGGAAATGGAAGCAAGCGGGTCAAGGAGGCCTCAGGCCAGTCTGAGTTAGGGAGCAAGGAGGAGCCAGGGTGCACAGTACTTCCCTTTTAAATCGCTGGGAGGCTGCGTCAACACACCTTGTGGGTACAAGTCACTTCCTTTCCTCCAGCTGGTTATGGTGTGGACACACACTGTCAAAGAAATGTTGCATTAATTCCCTAAAACAAGCCACAAATTCACCCAGAAAAGTAAAAATAGCAATACAGTGCAGTGGTTAATAGAATGGAATTCTAAATTAGGCAGATCTGGATTATGACCTGTAATCAATGCTGGGCAACTCTGGGTGGGTAGCTTCACATCTCTGAGGCTCAGTTCCCTCCGCTTGCAAAGGGGACGGGGCGGGATAAGAGGGGAGTTGGAACCTGGTCTCCAAAGTGCTGTGAGGATTAGGGGCGAATAATAATAATCCACAAGCAGCAAGCAGTGCTTGCACACGTGAGTGCACAGAAAGTGGTGACTACCGTTACTGTCATTGCTGTTGTTATACTATCCTTGTTGGCTGAATTTTTCTGTGGGCAGCCAGTTGCTGTCATGCTGTGTAGACAGCTTCAGTCATGAGGCAAGAAAACTCCCAGGCTGTGCCTTCCCCACAGGGAGGGCACACAACCCTTTGGAGGGGCTGCAGGAGAGAAGTCTTCTCACCTCCACAGTCCCCTTTGGCTCCATCAGGACAGAGGAGCCTCGGGTCTGGTGCCAAGAATGCAGGTGAGAGCTGAGGAGGGCACCCCGTGCATCCCACCTGGTCAGCGCCCAGCCGCTGTATCACTGAGGCAGCACCCAGAAGGGTGGGCTGTGCCGGGCATGCCCCTCAGCCCACCCTGAGACCCCCGGAGAACCACTGCTGGCTTCCCTGTACAAATCTAGTCCATAAAGAGGTGCCCAACTCAGGGCCAGACCAACATATGCAGCAAATCAAAACCAGATTAATAAACCACTAGCATAGTTTGAGAGGGGAAAAAAACTAATGAGATTTATTTTTAATTAGTCTCTGAACTTTAGTGCCTCCAAGTTTTCATGAGTGAGGTTGCTTATTATATTTCTCTAAAATGGTCATTCCTGAGACAGCAGGCACCCCCTGGGAAACCCGACACACAGGTGGGCCATCACATGGGGTGTTACACCCTCCTGGGGCTTGCGGGGAATGCACACTCCTCCAGCCTTTCAGGAACTGATTACTACCTGCCTACCTCCTGCACAAAACAGACACACTGGACCCTTCAGAGTATCCCCAAGGTAGTACCTGGGGGAGCGGGTAGTGAGGGAACGGATGGAGTACATTTGCAGGCAGCCAATAAAGAAATGACTGGCTGGCCTCGGTCAGGGGCAACCTGGGGGCATCCCTGCCTCCTGTTGCATGGTATGACAAGTGTTTGCTGATGCATCT
The DNA here is from genome assembly GCF_028564815.1 of Eubalaena glacialis. NCBI lineage: Eukaryota > Metazoa > Chordata > Mammalia > Artiodactyla > Balaenidae > Eubalaena > Eubalaena glacialis. Next base: position 48,922,580 of record NC_083733.1, on the reverse strand, counting down.
CTGAGATGGTTAATTTTATGCATCAGCTTGACAGGGCCAAGGGTTGCCCAGATATTTGGTCAAACACTATTCTGGATGTGTCTGTGAGGGTGTTTCTGGATGACAGTAACATTTGAATAGTAGACTGAGAAAGCAGATTGCCCTCCCCAGTGTGGGTGGGCCTCATCCAATCCGTGGAAGGCTTGAATAGAACAAATCTGAGTAAGGGAGCTCTCTCTTTGAGCTGGGACTCCATTTCAGACTGGGACTTATACCATCAGCCTTCCTGCTTCCCAGGTCTTTGGACTCAGACTGGAACTTATACCATCCACTCTCTGGGGCCTCCAGCTGACCAGCTGCAGATCATGGGACTTCTCAGCCTCCATCATCAAGTGAGCCAATTCCTTATAATAAAGACCTCTCTCTTTCTCTCTGTCTCTCTCTCTATATGTATATATATATTGATGTGTATATATGTATATGTACACAGATGTGTATATATATGTATAGATATATATATTTGTATATATATGTATATTTATAGATGTATATAGATGTATATATGTATATAGATGTGTCTATAGATGTATATGTATATATGTATATAGATATGTATGTATGTATATGTACATAGATGTGTATACACACACACACACATGCACACACATGCACACTGTTTCCCTGGAGAACCCTAACTGACAAAGTCTCCTTACTGACTGGCTCTGAATTCCAATCACCGGCAGCGTGCTCTAGAAGACAAATCGCACACGTCCAGTGATTGGGTCCTAATCAGCCCAACTTTCAAATAGGAGAGAAGTTCAGCCTTCCCTGGGTGGGCAGCAATCAACGTCTGCCCTGCAGGAGCCAGAGAGAGGCAGCCCTAGGATGTGAGGGTCCTCTGGGTGCCTCCCCTCCATCACACATGGATCTGGCTGGAGCTTGGGGGACAACAGAAACGTTCTTGCTCCCTGCAGGCTCTGCCCAGCCCCCAGGTGTTCAAAGCAACCTGACTGGTACATCTGCTCAGAACCTCTCTAATAAACAGGTGTTGGGAGAAGAAGAGCAGTAACTGAGTTAATGTAGTGGAGTTAAAAAAGGAAAGTGTTTTTATCAGAGTTGATGCTATACGATCAAAACTTCCCATAGAGATGGAGTAGGACAGAAAGACACAAGAGACTGTTCCACCTCATATCCTGAGCAATTAAAATATATTTATTACACATTGGATTTTTAATGTGCTCGTATGGGTCCATTATAGAAAAACTTCAAAAGATGACATCTTGGAAAACAACTCTTCTATTTTGGAGACTGCTGTCCTCTGGCCATGTCACTTGGAAATACAAAACCGCAAAGAGAAAGGGGAAGGCAGTACAGGACATCTCCACAACTGGGGCCCCTATTAACTCATTCATTAACAAACCACTTGATTTTGATTTTTAATTACACGCGTAATCTACACTTTTACATTGTCATAATGGATGTTTTACTTTGGTGATTTATAACGTGTAACACTTTCTGTTCTGTTCAGAAGCACAAGTGTAAGCATTTTCCAACTTCTTTGTTCTTTGATAAAAGGAAATTGATCTTTATCTGGTTACCATTCTGCCTTTTAAACACTGCAAATTCTGTTTCCGAGGAGGGCTGGTGGTGTGATGTTTCCATGGCTTCTTTCATTTTCACCCTTATTCTGGGAAGTTTCTGGAATGCCTCTGTCTGTGGCTCTGCCTTGCTTCTCTCTGTGTCTCCAAAGACTATTGATCACAAACTTCAGAAGTTTGTGACGCAAAAGAAGCAGAAGTTTGGAAAAACATAATCTTTCTCAAGCTTTAAAACTTCTAAAAACAGTATCCATTTGTTTCTACCCAGGTTCAGCAAGACTTTTTTCTGCCAGCTTCAGTCCTAATTTACCAAGAATATTCTGTGGCGTTTCCACTCGAACCACAGACAAGCTGATGGGGGTGGGGGCCCCCAGGGTCGGCAGAGCTCCTGGTTGGGAGGCACTGCCCCTTTCCTTCCAGAGCCACACTCCCCGGCAGGGCCGGCCTCACCCGTTGTGAGCCATCACGCACCTGGGGAACCTGGCCCAGGAGTCTGTATCCACATCACATGAAAGGGCAGTACCACAGCACCCGCCTGGCCAGGTCTCCACACTCCTGTAGGCAGTGAGACCGTGGGTGCCCTGGTGGACTGTCTCCCATGTCCTGACGGTCTGTGGGTCCCTCCCAACCACCACAACACTAGGGGACCCGGCTCCAACCTGGGGAGGAAAGTGGACATCACCATGATCTGAGAAAGCTGAGCTGCCTCACCTTGAGCCCCATCACTGGGAAGAGCTTACTGAGAAGGGGACATTGGTGCCAAACTCTGAAGGTGAGGGAGCAAGCCGGTGACCTATCTTACAGGGAAGTGCAAAGGCCCTGAGGCAGGAACTCAGGGACTCCTCACGAAGCTCCTGCGGAAGGGTCTTCCATCCATAACCAGGAATCTACCACCTGCAGCCTGGCTGCCACGCTGTGGCTTCTGACCAGCTCATGTGTGCAGGGTGCCTTTCCCAAAGGACCACAGCTTCCCTAGGGAAGGGTCCACCTTCCCCACTGCACTTGTCCCCTCTGTGCTACCCGTCACAGGGCAGGCATTGCAGGAGGAGGGTCACTCACTTATTTGTTCTGTCATTCAACCTCTCAAATAAATGTACCATGCCCCCTGTAAGCTGCAGTTTACTGCAAGGTGCTCTTGTAGGCCCCGGGGTTCTATAGCAATTAAATAGATGGATAATATTACACCTTCACATTCTACTTGGTGGAAGACAGACAGCACAGAAGGAAATGAACAACTGAACTGAACAAGATAATTTCAGAAGGTGTTAAGTCTATGGAGAAAATAAAACAGGGGCATGAGGGATATTTCAGGCAGGGTAGTCACGCAGTCTCTCTGAAGAGATCACATGAAGCTAAGCCCCCAGTGACCACCTGGAGGAAGAACATTCCAGGTGGAGGGGGCAGTAGGTGCAGAGGTCCTGTGGCAGAAGCAAGCACTCTGCATTGGAGGAACAGGAAGAAGGCAATGGGGTCGCAGGGTGGTGATAAGGGTGAAGATGGGCAAGATGGGTCGGGTCCCATTGACCCTGGAGAGTGAGCAAGCTTGGCGCGTAATTTTAGGAGACCCCTCTTTGCCCTGGGGTGACCCCATGAGAGAAGTGCTCCAGGACAGGGAGGGACAGTGGTGATGGCCAACTGCACCCAGGCTGAGAATAAAGACAGCAGCCCATCCCACTGCCACCTGTCCTCAGGGCTCCTCTGGGTGTCAGGGAGATTTGCAGGCACAGGTGAGGGCCCAGGTGAGGGCTCCTTGTCTTTAACCGCATGCTGCACACGAGGCCTGTACACACTAAATATCCTTCACAACCCTAAGCTTTATTGATTCCTTGGGAAATAGACCACAATTATTTTTGAAAATAGATGGCATATTTGTCTATCCTCTGAAGCAGCTCACACTCCAATAGATAAAGTGTCAGGAGAAAAATCAAAGAAAATGGAGGTGTCCATATGTCAGAGAGGTTTTTTTTGTATTGGCAATGTGCAAACAACTAGCAGAAAAGCTCACAAGAACCATGACCGAGAGACAAGACAGAGAGACCAAGAGAAGCCCTCACCTCGAGGGGCTCGGACAACGCCGTAACAGGGGAAATGACCACAGTGGTCCAGTGGCTTGGTTAAGAGCATCTCGATTTTTCTTTTGAGGAGACCCAGTGGAGAGCCACCCATCCTCCTCTCCATCTATCCAGTCCCAGGTGTGGGCACGTAACCCCAGCTGGGCCAGAAGCCAGCCTGCCTTCAAAGACCTCCTACATGCCCTTGTATATTTAGAGTTTGAGCTGGGTTCTCATCATCTGCACCTGAAAGACCCCTGGTCCATGTGAGGATGTGGGAGGTGCTACTTCAGTGCAGCAGAAGGAGGCCGTCAGCAAAATGTCGCAGGGCCTCGGACAAAGCATCATCATCCCAGGCCTGGACCATGGGAGATCCATGTCCACATGCCCGTGTGTCATTCAAGAGGGTGAGTATGGAGTAGAGAACTGGGTCGTTAGGGTCAGTTCAGACCCACACAATGGTGCACGGATAGGCCCACAGACGGTAGACCTAGGACAGGAGCATGGCAGCCCTGGGCCTCCTCCTCCGAGCTGTGCACCTGGATCCCTCACCTGTGTGTATCCTCAGGTGGACCTTTAGGTGGTGGGATGTCCGGAAGGTTTTCCCACAGTACGGGCAGTCCTTCATGGCTGAGCCCAGGCTCCTGTCGCGAAGCAGTGCGGGCTGCTGGACGCCGGCAGATCTCCCAGCCTCCTCGCCAATGTCTGCAATGGAGGAGAAACGTTCTCACATCACTTCAGCACATGTCAGAAGTTGTTCGCACCAAAACTGCCAACACCACACAAGGCTAAACATGTCAATACTACACCTGTCTATTTCATTCTTTAAATCTGACAGAATGCTGACAATTCACGTATTTTCTTGTTATTCTCTTAAATTATTTCATCTTTCCTATCATCATTTTAAGCAGCATATGGTACCTTTATATTGAACTAAATTAAACAAGAAAAGAAACAGCTGTGTCAGCAGCTGGTTTGATTTCTTCTTTTGCTTAGCTCCTATTAAATATTTTTTTTCAAAAGTTTAAAAATGTTGGTGGTTGTTGAGTCTGATTAATTTATAATACGGACTAGCTGGAGAGTTTGCTATAGGATCAAAATCACATTTGCATTATATCAGGCAACAAATGAAAAAAAATGTGTCTCGGCTGAGTCCCCAAGACATGCAGACGTACAGCTATTTTGGGACAGGAAAGGAAATTATCCCAAACTGATCATTTCTTCCTTGTAGAATCTTGCCTCCATCGCTGGCTGGTGTAATCTCATGAAAGGGAGAAGAAAAAGTATGGAAATGCGGTTCCACAATTAGCCCATGATAAACATATAGTGACATATTCAAAGTCATGTGCAGAAACTCAGCTGCAAAACTCCCATAAACTTAGAGCACTGCAGTTAAATCTTTGCGCAGTGACCTGAGAACTTCCTCTGTAAAGTATCAATACAAATTTTGCTTCCTGCTGTTATCTGTTATGTAACCCAAACCATTAGAAAATGGAATAAAATTTACATACGGCTGCCTTCTGCACAGAAATGATGGGACATAATAGTAAATAAAACTGTGAAAATATCTAGTGGTTGGAGGATATGTTATTGCAACACCCGAGGCCTGACATCACATTGTCAAAGAGGCGACATCAGGGGAGCAGGGCAGGAGCTGGGACTCTGCATCTCGAGAAGGGGAGGCAGGCAAGCCTTCTCCTCTGGCCTCCCTGCAGGGCTGGAGGCTGCCGCCTGGCACAGAACCCAAGCTCCCGTGGCTGGCAGGGTCCTGGCCACAGCTTCCAGCCCACCCTCTAGGCCTCCTGGTAGATTCACCATGAGAACAAGGGGACTTTCTGGGATAATAAGCAGACCTGTGAGTTCTGCAGAGAGCAAAAAAAAAACCAAGATTTGTACCTTCCAAGCAATGGAAAATGCAAATTGCTTTTATTCTTCAACATCCGTTCCTGGTGTTCTCTGCTCACAGCCAAAAGGGACAGACTTCTAGGCCATGAACAAGATGAAGGCAGTCGCACTTAATTCTTATTTGGATGTTTGCTCGGCGCAACCGTGGAAACCCTTTGGCTTCGAGCATCCTCTCTGAATTTGGACTGTGCACGACGGCATCATCACCCTGGAAATTTTCCTTGAAGGCTCACTTTTAATCCTATTCTCCACAGCTCTTCTAACCATCCTTGGAAGAGCCGTTCAAAAGGTCTAACTGCCCAGCTTTTTTTTTTCCTCATAATTTTACACAGGGAGGGGGACTCAGTTCATCCACATCTAGAACTCACTCGACCTAGCACTCGCTTTGTGGTTGTCCACATGACTGTGGAGAGACTACCAAAGATGGCTATTGGGCTGCTGATAAGGGAAAACAGGCACAAGAGAGAGTTGCCAGGTCACGGCAAACAAATGTCCCACATGCAGTCCTAGCAGGAAGTACCTGCCTGCAGGTCAAGTCCACCAGGGCTGCCACCGCCTGTCTTAAAGAGCCAGTTTGCCGAGAGCCCAGGAGAACAATGGCCAGATGCCAGATGCCAATTCCAAGTCAACCGCATCCTACTTATAAACAGCTGAAAGGTCATCTCTTCCCCATCTCCCTCCACCACCCCCGAGCCACCCCAACCCCAAACCTGTTGCATTTGCCCTCCCAGCATTACTCATTCCTTTTGTGGGATCATGAGGTCAGCTTAAAATAACAACGAGCCTGATTAAAATTCCGCCCAAGTGCTCCCTGCAACAGGGTTAAGATACCCTATTTAAGTTAGGAGGCCATGAGCTGTCCATTTGAATGATGCTCTGAACTAAGTGTCGACTTCGGGACAGGAGTAGGCAGGTGTGGGCTTTTGATGTTGCATCCCTGCCCGTCCTCGCGTCCCACGGTCTGCAGCTGAGCACCTTCCCCAGATCCTCCTCCGTCGGAGCCCCTGGGGAGCAGTCCAAGGCACGGCTGTCCAACAGAAGAGAATAGAGAGTGTGGGGAACATATTTCCACTGCAGCTTTTGGTGAGCCCTGGCCCAGGTCACGATATAGATAAATAGACAGATAAGGCTGCTGCCCTGCGCTCCCGCCGGCTTTACGGAAGGTGAGGAGGAGATGCGTCTCACTATATGTCACTCTAAGCAATGGCCTGTATCTGTTTTCCTTTTATCTTTCTATCCTGGATATGTGTGGCCCCATAAAAAGAATGAATTTGTAAGATAAACAGCTTTCTTTGCAGATTTAAGAGTCTAATTTTCACTTTACACAGAATGTTTTTTTTTGTTTTTGTTTTGTTTTGTTTTGTGTTTTTTTTTTTTGGAGGGCCAGGAGGCCTATGGCGTTTACTCTTAGACTAATCCAACTAGAAAAACAAACTTGAGCGACGATGAAGGGGAATTGTGGGTGGTCCCAGGAAGTGTTCGGAGAGGCTGAAAGCCAAGTACAGGCAGTCAGTAATGGCAGAGGAAGGCCCGCTGAGCCGCACACTCACAGGGCCTGTGTGTGGGTCCCTGCCTACACCTGGATGGGTATCGGCGAACAAGGTGCGCTAAACCGAGCCCAGCCCCGCTGAGAACTCAAGGGGCTCGCTCAGAGGGGAAGACGAAGCTGCTCTCTGATTCCTTCTCTACCCGCCCAGAGTGTAAAAGCACTAGCAGCTGTCCTTCTGCAAGGCTCCCCAGATGGAGTCCCGAGGCTCTGCCTGTGGCCACACACAGCTGGCCAGGGAAGAACCACGGGTCCTGCTTACGGACAGACCAGCCCTTCCCCAGCCCTTCCAGGAGACACACGACAGAAAGGAAGAAGCATTATAAAAATGACACCTGTGATCTTTTGTCAGGCCATTTTTGGATTGGTATGAGCTTTTAAAAAAATTTTCCTTTTCCTAAAATCTGCAGTATCTCTTCCCTCTGATCAGACACTTTCTCTAAATGTGTTGAGTACGCTGAAGGTGGGCGTGTGAACAGAGGTCGGCCTCAGACCCACTGGCTGCTCCTCCTGCTTCTCTGTGAAAGGAGCGCTGCCAGCTCCTAGAGGCTGGGGTGTGCCTGAGAGTTGGGGCATCCGGCTACAGGCAACACAGCCTCAGCCTGGGTGTGCTCTGGCTCTCATAGGATGGGGAAAGGGCTGAGAAATAACTCCTGGGACCCCTGTTTCTTTTCTTGACCCCACTAAATAATATGGGATCTATTCTTCAGGAATGGATGTCTTATATATGGTGGCAGCAAATAATATTCCAGAGGAACACAGACTATACATGCAACCCTTCCCAAGTTTCAGCCTAGAACAGGTGAATTGTAGTAGGTATCAAAAACTCTGCAAGCTTTCTCCTGTTCCTACAAGCTCAGAGTGGTTAGATAAAAAACAGGACATGGATCCAATCATTTCAAGTTTTGTTTCAAGAATTTAGGAGGTTTCTCAAAAAACTAAAAACAGAACTACTGTATGACCCAGCAATTGCATTCCTGGGTATATATCCAAAAGAAACAAAAACACTAATTGGAAAAGATACATGCACCCCAATGTTCATAGCAGCATTGTTTACAATTGCCAAGATATGGAAGCAACCTAAGTGTCCATCAACAGATGAATAGGTAAAGAAGATGTGACACACACACACACACACATATATATAATGGAATACTACTCAGCCATAAAAAAAGAATGAAATTTTGCCATTTGCAACAATATGGATGGACCTGGAGGGTATTATGCTAAGTGAAATAAGTCAGACAGAGAAAGACAGATACTGTATGTTATCACTTACGTGCGGAATCTAAAAAATACAACAAACTACTGAATATAAAAGAAAAAGAAACAGACTCACAGATATAAAGAACACATCAGTGGTTACCAGTGGGGAGGGGAAGAAGGAGGGGCGATATCGGGGTAGGGAACTAAGAGGTATAAACTATTAGGTATAAAATAAGCTACAAGGATATATTGCACAACACGGGGAATATAGCCAATATTTTATAATCGCTATAAATGGAGCATAACCTTTAAAAATTGTCAATCACTATACTGTACACCTTATATATAATATATATAACTTATATAATATTGTACTTCAACTATACTTCAATTAAAAAAAGATATATTATTTGCGGGTGGGGGACATCAGACAACTGACCTTCCTACTTTTGTCATCTCAAGGTCAGAAACCATGCCTCCTACATTTCCATTTGCTGCTTCTAAGCCTCTGAGTGTATAGCAAGGTTGGCCTAGGCCAAGGTGGCATTAAGGTTCATTACCTTCCCTGAGAATTCACAGAGGGAGGGTAGGAGGGAGGTTCCATAGCTGTGGGCTGAAGGAGGGGCCGGGGGATTAAAAATGGTCATGGATCATCATACTGGAACCCTCATCATCAACCGCCACAAACTGGCAGTCCTGGATAGACAAAGAATCAGATGCTTAGAAAGACAAATAACTTCTCAAACGTTAAAGCCTAGACACACATACAATACCATCAGCAGCTGTCTGAATCCATCCCTGAGACTGGCTATCTTGTACACAAATACGATTTGAATTTATGGGTGCCTCATGATATACTTACATATTGGTTTGGAATTTAAATACTTGGTTTATGAAATAATTTTGTATTTTAAGGGTAGATTTTCCCCCAGGTTATCTTTAAACACTGAGCTTCCTCGGTACATATTTAAAATAGTCTTGTTTGCAAAGAAGGCTGCCTCAGGAGTCAGCAGGCAGAGTCTTTTGCTTCTGGGTCCCCGGGGCCTGGCTGTCCTCAGGCAAATCCTTTCACCCCACCCCAGCTGGACTTACTGGCCCTTCCCCTCGGCTCCTTGCAGTCCCGCGATGCTGGAAGAGCCCCAAGCCCACTGCAGGCTGTCTTCACCCACTTTGTGGCCTTTCCTTCAACCACCCTAGCCCAACCTAAGCCAGATAAGCAACAGGGGTGGCTCTTAGAGATATGGGAGGAAATGACCATGAAAGGGATAGTACGTGCTCCTATGTATTCCACGAGAGCCTACTTTTCCCAACTGCCTTTGCGCTAAGTTGGGACCACTGACTAGTCCAGCCAATGGCTGGAAGCAATGCAGAGGAGAGACAGTGTGCCCCCGACTGTCTCCCTCTCCTCCCCGGCCACCCTACCCTTGCAACACAAAGGTCGAGGGGGCAGAATCGCAAAACAGAGGATGCCTCGATGGCTGCATCACAAGATGGAGGGGGGCTGACCCGAGCCAGAATGTGCATGAATGAGAAAAAAATCTTGGTTCTGTTAAGTCATGGAGATTTGGAGAGTTGTCACAGTGGGAGGACTCAGGAACTAAGAAGTGTGAACCTTCTACTGGTGAGGTCTTCTGGGTTTATACCCAATCCTCTAGGTAGTCTTATTAATTCACAGAATGAGACAGAGAACAAGGTCCAGAGAGACAAAAAGAGGCAGAGTGGGACCAAAAAGAAAAAGCAAAGAAGGTTTCTTTTTAAATAGTGCATGTACTCTCACTACTCACCTCATCCTGCCAGGCAGCCTTACCCTTCACACGCCCAAAAGTACATTTTGGAAAGATTTTTATTTAAAAAAAATTGTAATGATGATGTTGATGATGATGATGATGATGATAAGCCCATGCAGGGAATGGAGAGTTATCCCAGCAACCTCAGATGGGTAAGGGAGCTGTCTGTATACCTGAGCATTTACTACTTTATGACATAAAAGGCCATGGTATTTTAATTTCTATGGAACTCCTACTATAACAGTAAACACATTTTCCCAGATGAGTCGTGCAGTTCATTCTAAAAGTCTGTCTTGTGCAAAGAGCATCTCAAAAGCACAGATCTCACTTCATTAATGAAGGAAAAAACAATTTGTGGAGTCTAAAGTGTGAGCGTGACACCAAAAAGTCACATCTTTATTAATATCTTTGCCCACATATACCAGTGTTTTAAGATCTTTTCAGGGGAGGAAAAATAATACCTTGGAGGAAAAATCCAGAGGAATGTATAGTTCCTCTTAAAAGCTTAACACTTTCCCTTATTTTAAAAACTTTTAAAATAAACAGACTCAAAACAATGATTACTGTTGTAGAGGTTCCTGATGAAGAGTTCCCTTTATTTTTAAAAATGATTTTAAATTAATGGTATGCATACAAATTATAACATTACTGTAAACAATTGTACTTAACTCTTGGAACACGTCAGTCATGCCTTGGGTCAGTATTAATTTGGTGTCTCTGTTGTTTCATCAAAGTTCTCTGGTTTATGATGGCCATATATAGTCATGTTAAACAGTTAAGCATTAATATGGATTGGCAAAAGTATTTGTTTAAATAGAGAGCTATTTTAGAAAAGGATGACCACTTGTGAGAAGGCAACAGCCAGCTTCCCTGTGGGTTCTTAGGACCGGGGACCAGGCCGGGCTCACTGGCAAGGCCTGAGCTCATGACAGATCTCAGGGAGCAGAGGTGAATGTCCTCCATCATCGTCTTCCTCACCTCTGACCCAAACTCAAAACTGTGTAGAGCTCCATTTGCTGTTAGCAAGATAGGATTTCTGGAATTGGGGAAATAGGTCACTAAAAGGCTAAAATTTGGAGAAAAGAATATAAGATACTAGGATCTCAAATAGCTTCTCTAAAGCAACATTTTGATGAGTTAAGTGAAAATGAATCAGAAACATATGGATTAAATTTCCCTTAAAATACACAAAGGCTTCAAAATCAAGCACTGTGGGCCAAATGTGTTTCTGGTTTTACCAAACCCAGAGCCCTTTCTTAACTGTCAGGGGAGTGTTCCGAACCACTCTCCCCCCCCGCAACCCATCCACTGGTAACTGGGCCACCCATGGGGTCTCTTCCCTTTGGCATTGTGTGATGCTGCCCTTGACAACATCCTCTGTAATCCTTGGGTTGCCAGCTCTCCCAAGGCCCTCAGGGCCAGCTGTGGGTAGGCACTTTTAGTCCACAGCCTGGGAACTGTGACCATGGACGCAGCAGGCAGGATTTGGGACTCACAGAATCAACCTTTGACAAGACATCTGGTGTGATGGATCTCTTTGGATTCTGCACACCCCTCTCTTCCCTCTGGCCTGGTGGGCAGGGATCCATCCCAGAAACTGTTCAGGTGAACCAGGGCAGAGCAACGTCACCTATGAACTGGCCTGGGTGACGAGAACCAGGCAGGAGGATGAGTCTGGAGAGGGACGGCCCAGGGGGCTGCCATCTCCTGGGAAAAGCCTGGTTATGTGCAGGGGAGGGAAGGCCACTGGCTCCATTGCTCTTTAGAATAACCCCCAGCACCTATGGTCTCCAACCCCCACCTAAGTGGCCCCCGCTGCTGCTCTGACCTCATCCCAACTCCTGACTCTACTCCAGCCCTCCATCTTTCTGTTTTCCTCAAGCCTTCCTGGCTGGTACCCAACTTAGGGCTTTGTTCCTTATGCCTCATCCACCTGGAATTCTCTTCCCCCAGAATTCACACGGAGACTCTCACTCAGGCTTTAGTCCACAGGCCCTTTCTGGGAGAGGCGTCTCTGACCATATTGTCTGAAGGAATTCTCCCCAACTCCAGGTTCCAGGGCGCTCTTTCTCTGGTTGGTCCTTCAAGCAACCTGTCTATCACCTACTGCAAATGCTAACTGACCTATGTATTTGTCTGCTTACCACCTGTCTCCCCCCAGACACAAGCTCCATGCAAACAGGGACTATTAACTACTGTTTGCTGTTATACCCCCAGCACATGGTAGGCACTCAGCTCATAGCAGGTGCTCCATACCATACATACTTTAAAAAACGGTACATACTTTTTTCAAAATAAATAAAAGAATCAGAGGAGGCAAGCAAACTGAAATTCAGAGGCTAAGATCAGCTCCTGACTACAAGAGGGAAGCTGTTTTGAGTAGCCTGGGAGGAACTGGCCCCGGGTACCAGCAAAATATCAGCAAAATACCAGAAATGCCCCAAAGTGCTCAGCACAGACCATCAGGGGCCGGAGTGTGATAACAGCAGGGGGGAAGGAGGTCAGGGGTGCCTGGGGAGGCTTCCTGAAGGAGGTGGCCTCAGGGTGTCTCCCGGGTCTCTCTCCATCCAGGTGGAAGGAACCACACACACACTCTAATCAGCAAGGTCACAAGTGAGCTTTTGAGAAGATGGGGGCGTGTTGTTGAGGAAACCTTCCACTATTTCATCTGCCCACTCCCTGGCTAAAAAGGAAGATGTCATTGCGTTGGAAGAAATAGCCTCCCATACGCGTAAAGAAACATTAATCAACAGAAAAGTAAAACAAGACAGATACTTTAAAAGTAACCCATGCCCCAATTACTACTGTAATTATTGCAAAATATTTGTTTTGCTTTCCCTTCTTTGTAATTTAAATTACATGTTCCTTTCTTTAAAAAACAAAAAACAAAAAACTACAGACTACAGAAGCCTCTACTTTCAGGAAAGCATAAATTCCCAAAAGATTTCTACATAATTTATTTTCTTAAAAGAACTATAGCTTTTAAGATCTTCTTAAGGTAATTTACAGCCCCCTCATCTATGGGTGGGGAGGGGGCTGGGGGGAAGATTGGAGGAGATCTCTTTGACTGTCGGGTATGTTTCAGGAATTCTTACTTAAATGACACTGAGAACGAGCTGGACCAATCTTTTTTAAAATGCACTTAGTCGGTCGCCATAACTTGTGGGGCTGAGTTTTCTTTTGGGAATGGTGCACACTGAAAGAAGAAGGGATGATTTGGAGATAACGCTTCCCCCGGAGACATGTTTTGCCATATTCTTTTTTAAACAAAGAAGACATCTTAAGCACCTTGCAATATCTTTCATTTAATCGTTGGCAGAAGGCAAGTCCCTGATGAACACCGGCCTGTGTCTTTCTCTTTAACCAGCTGAGTGATCCAAGCTTTTAATATAGCCGTTCCAATTATTGTAAAAGTCATCTAGTACCTTATAACCACAAATATTGACAGTTTATTGCACAACACATTCCTGACATTTGAAGGTCACACCATACATAATACATACTCTTTTATAAAAGTGTCTGGAACAAAAAGATACATGATAAGCAATTACCTCTCCCAGCTTGTATGTATGTACAGTTCGGGGCTGACTAGAGGTTGCATGGGAGGCGCAGGCACCATTTTAAATAATCTATTAAGGCAGCATGGAGGCATTCATGATGGATAATTATGAAATGGCTCGTGGACACACTGCAGTCAGATTGGCTGGCCGGGCCGTGGGGTCTGGGCAATTCTCCTTGTCCGAGTTCGGGTCACAATGCCACTCCGCCATGGAGAGCCCTGCCTCACTTCACAATCGGATTTTCCCCCAAAGCCACTAAGCATAACAGAGTCACAATATGTTCCTGTTTTTCAGATTGGTCTGTATGTGGCTGAAAGGAATTTAAAAAATCCACCAGGCCTGGTTCAGATGTGCCCCACCCCCAGCCTGCTGAGGTGCCCCACAGGGGCACTGACCACAGCTCTCATCACACACACAGCCACACTGCCGCCCCAGGGCTGTGGCATCCACGGAGACCTGCAGCACAGGAGTATGTGGCTGTCAGGCACAGGTGCAAACCAGAATGGGAAGAGTGGACCCGAAAACTCTCCTGATACTGAGGCCACGCGACATCTCCCAAGAACACTCTGAGAAAGGAGGCACCGCTCACCGCCCCTTATCCCATTCCCACTTGTCCTTCCAGCTTACGTCTGACAGAAAGGTTCCAATCACAGATTAAGTGGAACAGATTTGCAATCAAAGGCTTCAGGTTAAAACCAAGTTCCAACAATTCTTAGGAGTGTAATCCTGGGCAAATTACATAACCTCTCTGAGGTTCATTCAGTTTCCTTATCTGCAAAACGGGGATAGTCTTAACAATTCATTTAGCACGGTGCCTAGTGCAGGATATGCTCCAATTAATAGTAGCTTTTAACATGAATATTGCCAAAGGGACCCCCTGCAAGCAAGGATGGCTTGCGGGGGGAGGGCAGAGACTTGTGGCTTTAGTGCTCTCCCCACTCCACAAGCCCCAAGCGATGGGGCCTGACACCTGCACAAGGTCTAGAATGAGAAGGCATCCTCCCTTCCTGAAAAGTCCGGGTTGGAGCAGTTTCTCCAAAGCTCTGAAAACCCAGGCAATTCTCCCAAGTTAACAGTGAAAAACAATTCAGGCTGCAATTGAGCTTCGTGTAGATGACAATCTTTAATCACAGATGAAGCGGCAGGTCATTAGAATCTACACCAAACCCCCTCCCAAACGATACTAATGGCTGCAGTTTGAAAAAAATTATATATATATATATATATATATATATATATATATATATATATGCATGTATAAACACAAATACATATGTATATTTTTTAGAACTGTATTAAAATAAATAATCAGCAAACTCTCAAGATAATCAAAAGCCCTTCCAAGAGTAATTCTATTTTGATTTCCAGAGTGAACACCCTAAAATTTAAGACATGGGACCAAAATGATTTCTATAAAGATGACGTGTTTATTAGCATTAAATCCCAGGAAAGAGGGCTTCCTTGTAAAGAACACAGTTTTGCATCTGAAAGCATGCATATTAGGATGTGTGTGTTTCTTTAAGAAGCTATTCTGTTTTAGAGGGTAGCGGGTAAGACAGGGCACCACGTGATCTGGAGGTTGCTATGGTAAATATGCATTTTTTATTGAAGAGTAAACAGTGGCAGAAAACAAGTGTCAATTGCCAGCTCTGAAGTTACTGCCATTTTTGAGCCGCACTCACTTATCTAGCCCTTTTAATTTGAGAACATTTATCAGATGAATACTATCAATGGATCAAGATTTAAATTTTTTTGAATAAATGCTGAAACTTTCAATACCTTGTAGTAATAAATACTCTAGTTGACATATAAAAATTAGAAAAAAAAAAAAAAATTCTACCCAGCTCTGCTCATCACAGCACAAAGATTTTTCTGGAGCTCTTTTGCCTGTTGGTAGATCTCCAAAGGACAAAACCTTCAGACTTGGCTCAGGCCACAAAGCAGAGGAGCCAAGGAGACAGCCGAGGTTACCCCACTGACCATTGTCTTGGTACCTGTTGGCAAAACAAAGCTAGAGCCGATGCCCTGGGGAATGGCCCTCCCCATCCAGCGGTCCAGTGTCTGTGTCCTGGCAAGGCTGACGCCGCCCCAGGCTGCTGGTAGGGCAGTGGACTTTAGCCAATATGACTGTGACACGTTCAGCGAAGATTTTGCTGTTTCCCCCCCGTAGAGATTGGCTTGACGGCAACTTTGCTTTCTTTTTTCTTTTCTTTTTTTTTTTTTAACACCTTTATTGGAGTATAATTGCTTTACAATAGTGTGTTAGTTTCTGCTGCATAATAAAGTGAACCAGCCATACATATACATATATCCCCATATCTCCTCCCTCTTGCATCTCCCTCCCACCCTCCCTATCCCACCCCTCTAGGTGGTCACAAAGCACCTAGCTGATCTCCCTGTGCTATGTGGCTGCTTCCCACTAGCTATCTATTTTACATTTGGTAGTGTATATATGTCCATGCCATTCTCTCACTTCGTCCCAGCTTACCCTTCCCCCTCCCTGTGTCCTCAAGTCCCATAAAAAGAAACTAAATTGAGTTATTTGTAGTGAGGTGGATGGACCTAGAGACTGTCACACAGCGTGAAGTAAGTCAAAAAGAGAAAAACAAATTTTGCTTTCTGATAACCACAGGAGTGGCCTTTCTCAACTACAAATGAGGCTGTGTTATAAACCTCAGATAGCTCCCGGTCATGTTCACATCCTGAGTGGGCCCTCAACTAGCTTCTCTGGCCAGGTGAAGAGTCTGGATTTTGTTCTTCTCCTTCTAGCCAGCAACTGGCAGAGGACCAGCCTGCGAGTCCTCCTCCTCCACATTCGGCACATAGTAGGCATCCAACCATCACTCAACCAACACATGCATGAATGAATGATGCGTGAATGAATGAACTGACCCCTGGGGACTAGCTTCCTGGGTAGCAGCTTCTAACAGGAAGGTCAAGTCTGTTCATTCTTCCTTTGATCGCAGATAAAAGTATCTAAAAGGTAACTTTCCAGGCGCTAGAAATCCCATAGACCAGGGACAAGCAAAATGAGTGTGTTCTCCAAGGAGCCCCCAGGGAAGGAGGGAGCACGAATAAACTGCCCTGTTTGTGGAGGGACGGGTGGTGGGAGCAGAGCAAATTGTCCCCACGGCCCCCAGCCATGCGCAAAGACTGCTGAACAGAAGGGGTCACCTCAAAACACCAAGATGTGTTTGATGCCAAGATCTGGTTAAAATTTAAACTCTGCGATCCTGAGCAAACCGCTAAAGCTTCATGAACTTTAGCGCCGTTATTTGTATAACTGGATAATGGTACAGAGGAATCTGAGTGTTTCCTGAGATGATAGGGTGTTTGCAAGGCCTTAATATACCTTAAATCCTGCATTGGTATCACAGCAGAGTGGGAAAGTCACTGGCTTTGAGATGGCCAGCTCTGGGTTCCAACCTGGCCCTGCCACTTCTGAGCTATGTCTTTGTAAATGCTTCTCCTAACCTTGCCCAGACTCCAAACACTGTCAGTAAAGTGGAAATAACGGTGCTACTTTGCAATCCCTTGTGAAAACCAAATGAGATAATATGAGGAAAGGGCATCTGACAGATTTCCAACTGACAGTTCCCCTGACCTACCCAGGTCTGTAATACTCACCACACAGATGACCAGGATAAACCAGAGGTGATGACTCATATAATGGCATCATCATAGGAGCCCTGCCTATGGTCAGCCCCCTCCCCCAGTACATTCCAAGTAGGAGTCACATTGCCACGATGGGAAGATCAATTCCAGTGTGCAAAGTGACACCAGCCTCTGTAGTGGGAAACCCACGAACAAGGCTCCACTCACACCCATGTGTTCTAACCCCGAAGTTACGGTTTATTTGGCACCTGCCCCCAAGGCATCTCCTAGACGAGACACACTTACTCCATACATCCCTTTGAGGTGAGTAACTAGGGGGCGAGGAGGAAGACCTGGGGGAAGGTGTTAGACCAGGATGATAGGGAGAGAGAGGAGCATTCACCATTTTGGGCAGCTCAGGCCTCTCCATCCTGTGCTCCGTCCACGAGATGGCTGGTGTTAAAGGGCGACAGGCTGGCTGCCTCTAAACATCTCTGCAGAGCACCCCATCTGCCCAGACATACAGTCACCAGGCCCCTCGGTCCTGCACCCCAGAGGCCCTCTGACCAGAAAATGCCCTGACCCCAATACTGAGAAAGAATTTTAGAGCCATCCTTCAGGCACTGGGCAGTGACTTGGAACTGTGATGTGATGTGAGCTGGGAGCTTTCCTCGACAATGCTTCAGGGGGCCACGCGCTCCCACCCCCGCCTGCTCTGCATCTGTCCAGGGCATTCCCCGAACATCTAAGAGTCCCAAGGAAGCCCTTCTGGCCCTCCAGAAAGAGAGAGGTTGGAACTTTCTCCCTGATGGACATCGGAATCTCAATACATGCTGGTCCCTCTTCCTGAAACACGAACCCCAAACACCACCTCCATCTTGCCTGGTTGATCCCACCATTCTTGAGGGTTCAGCTCCAATGTTGTTTCCTTGGGAGACATTCTCGGACTTCCAGACTATGTCAGGTCAGCCCCGATTACCCCAGAACGTAACCTTCATGACACGTATCAGAGGTTGTACTTACCACATGTGTGTGTGATACCTGCTTAATTTCTCTCTCTCCCACTAGCTTGTCTACTCTGTAAAAGCTGGAATGGATGGGGTCTATTTTTCTCAATCTTATGTCCCTAAAACATCCTGGCACAGAGTAGGTGCTCAGTAAACACTGGTGACTGACTGACTGATGGATACATGAATGAATGAATGAATGGTGCTGGGGAGGCTGGGCGGTCATTCCATGTAGTGTAACCAAAGGAGGTCACCTTCTTCTTTTAAGACCTTCACTCTCCTCCACTGACCTCCCCTGGTAACACCGAGTCCAGGGCTTGCGCTGCGAGGGGAGAGGCTGCGGCCAGCTCTCCCGGGAGGGGAGGGGAGTCTGAGTGTTGTTCTGCAGAACTGACATCTCTCAAGAGCCCCAGCCCAGATTCTGGGGTGGGGGCAGCAGGTGGGCATGATCTGGACAAACAGAACCTCGGGGTGCGAGGGAGAGGCTGAGTGGGTGCTGGCCGAGGACCGCTGCTGGTGGACAGAGCAGAGCCCAGGCCCCAGGGCAGCACCTCAGGATGTTGTTCTGCTTGGTTCTTCTGCTGAATGTCTGGCCCTGAGGAAAAGTCTGCCCAGACATATGTTCTTGGGGGCATCCCGCCACACAGGTGCTCTGCGTGCACCGCCACAATGAGGACTACTCTGCCTTCCCATCTGTGTGAGGCTTACTGCATGCTCCTTTCCCTCAGCCTGCAACCCCCGAGCCTCCGGCCGTTCTCACTGCCCCCTGTCCCTCCACCTCTGCCCCCTCCCCAGCTCACCTCTAGCTGGGCACCACCCAATGTTTCCTGCTGGTGCTCACTACCCCAGCAAATCTTTGGTCCGTCTGGTTTACCTTGGCATCCCCAGCCTCTAGCAAGGTGCCTGGCACTTCATATTTTTAAATAACTACAACAATTTAACAAGGTGACACCACTTTGCTAGATTAGATCGTGGTGACTTTTTCTAATAAGGAAAATCGCTTTCTCCGTTCCCTTTGGAAGCTCTTCCACACTAATACTCAAAGCAGTGCTGCATTCACAACACATATAGTCTTATAATGCTAATTTCTATCCCATAACCGAGAGAGACAACTAAATGTTGCAAGGTTATTCAAAACTCCTGCCCCTTATCCTCTGACGTCTCCTTAGGGGAAAATTGCACAGGAATACATTTCCTCATCTGTATGTTAAAGCACGGTTATAATCCACCTATCATGATTGCAATTTTGGGAATCAAAACGGAGATCCAAAACAGCAGTGTGATCTACATTTTAGCCACATATATTATAATAAATTAAGCCAAAGAAAGAGTTCTGCATTAACTCTCACTCTATTCCTTTCATACCCTATAAGAACATTGAAGCCACCCTCCATAAGAGCCCTGGCCTTCCCTCCATGCTGCCCAGGGCTGCCACGT
Organism: Eubalaena glacialis; assembly: GCF_028564815.1. Classification (NCBI taxonomy): domain Eukaryota; kingdom Metazoa; phylum Chordata; class Mammalia; order Artiodactyla; family Balaenidae; genus Eubalaena; species Eubalaena glacialis. Next base: position 48,902,910 of record NC_083733.1, on the reverse strand, counting down.
TGCCACTGCCTCACCACCTGGAAGGCACGGTCACAGAGCCAGTTCAGAGCATTGACTAAATCAGGCTTTGCAACACAGGTTCAAGGCCACAGAGAGGCTGCCAGCCATCCCTGGCCAAGGGCAAGCAGAAGCCTCTGGAAAGGAGCAGGTAGTGCGGGCAGCATACTGATGGAAAGTTCCTAGCCTGATGTTTGTGGACACTATGCCTCGGGACTTGGACCAAGGAGGCAGAGGCGACAGAAGTGTCCATTACCTTAATGACCTAGCCCATGTCCCTTTCCAGGCCTGGGCCTCTGTTTCCACTTCTGTAGCATGTCGGGGTAGCCATCTAATGGAGATCTCAAACGTTCATTACAGAGGGTTTTCATTGCTAAATTTGTTTTTAACATTTACAAATTCGGGGCATTTCACACATCATCTTGCTTTCCAGCTTCTCCTGAGAAACTGTGCTTTCACAACGCTGGGTCCAGGGTCCCAAGGAGCAGCGGCTGTTGGGTTGGGCAGAGGGGGCTTCCTCTTCCCCAGGCCCTTCCCTCAGCCTCGCCACCTGGCTGCCCCCGCCCGGCAGGCACAGATCTCTCTGAATTTGCCATCTCTGCCGAGATGGTCCCGGACACCCTTTCCACCTCTGAAGACAGCCTCAATAACTTCAGTTGAGCAAATAAGGCAGAAGCCTCCAGACTAATTCTCATAATTATGATGGGTCTATTATTTCAAAGCCAGCGATGATTGTGGGGTCAGGTGCTCAGAGGAAGAGGGAGAGAAACATACTTTAAGTGATAGAAAATATCCTTTGATTCTTTGCTATGATACCAAATTGCATCCAGAAATGCTGAAACATGCACTCACAACCTTAGTCAAATTTCAAAGAGGCCTTGGCAGGAAGGGCAGTGATCAGAGAGGAGCGGCCAGAGAGCCACATGATTGACAGACCCCGTCCAGGACTCACTGCTGGTCTGAGCAAAGGGACACGGACACACCCCCAGCTGCTGAGCTGGCCTGGAGAGCTCCCAGTGACACTCTGACCGCCACGTCTGCAGCACCCAGCCTTCTCCTTTCTGCCTCTTCAGGTGTTCCCACCCAGCCCCACTGCCGGGGCCTCCCCAGCACAGCCCCATCCTCTGAACCTTTTCTGGACATTTCTGCACAATGACATGCTGCTCCGGGCTGCTCTCTCATTTTTCTTATGCGTTTTGATTCCAGCCTGCTTGCCAAGAGTACCCCGTGGGTTTGCCTGTCTCGTAATCTCCTACAAAGCCGTGCAAAGGGCTGGCCCACTGAGTCACTCAATAAACACAGGTCGGTTGACCTTTCCATTGTGAAAGACACCGTTATTATCTCCTCCAGGGCTTTCTTCCTAGGGCTT